>NW_027225580.1:1632500-2232500 GCF_038994185.2 Dermacentor albipictus | reverse complement strand
AGGTAAACTTCAGTAGAGTGTTGTGCACTGTGTTTAGACAGCGTTTCTTTTATCGAAGATAAACCATCAGGGATTGGAATGTTGGTGTACAGTGCCGTGACGTCTAGTGTTGCGAGAATTGTGTTGTGGGGTAGTGTGCCTTTAGTATTAATGTCTTCTATAATTCTCAGCAGGTGGGGCGTATCTTGTACAAATGACGGAAGTGTTTTCGGCAAGTTACCAAGGTAGTGGTTAAGGAATGTGGAGATGCTCTCTGTCGGGGTGTTGTTGTTTGATACTATCGGACGGCCTGGGATACTAGCAGTGTATAGTTCAGCGGATGGAATTTTATGAATTTTCGGAAGGAGGTAAAAACGTCCGGCAGTTTTGTTGCTTGGTTTAAGAAATTTGTATTCTGATGGTGTTATCAATTCATCAGCCAAAAGTGATTTCAGCCTGTTGGTAATTGTCACTGTATAGGACAATGTCGGATCGTTATCTAGTTTGCGGTAATGTTCCGGGTTGTTTAGTTGTCTGTAAGCCTCGTGCTTGTATTTTTCTATTGGCCAAATAACTATACTTCCACCCTTATCTGCTTCCTTAATAACAATGTCATTCCGGCAGCTGAGATTTGAAATGATATGACTCTCCGACGCAGTTATGTTTTTAGGTCGCTTAGATGTCTTGGATTGGCTTATAATTTCTTTAGTGATAGTATTAAGGTATATGTCAAGTTCTATGGCTTGTTCTGGTTCGGGAGTCCAAGTGGATTGGGCTCTAAGTGGTGTCGTCCCGGTGTCTGGTGTGTCTGCAAAAAAGTGTCGGATACGCATTCGTCGGGAGAATTCTGAGAGGTCCTTGTGAAGCTCGAATTCATTTATTGTGTTGTTCGTGGGGCAAAAGTTTAAGCCCTTGCTGAGTACTCCTGAGCCACTTGAACTATCTTATCCATATTAGTAATAATATTGCCGGCTTTGTCTCTTAAAGCATACATCTGATTCTTGCCTATTCCTATTTCCTTCTTCACTGCTTTTAGGCTTCCTCTGTTCCTGAGAGCGTGCTCAATTCTAGCCATAATATGCTTCCTTATGTCCGATACCTTACGCGTGTGTATTAACTTGGAAAGTACTGCCAGTTCTATTCTAGCTGTAGTGCTAGATGCGTTGATACATTGGCGTTTCCTAATCAGATTTGTCGTCTCCTGCAATAGCTTACCCGTATCTTATCTAAAGAAGTTACCGCCGACTTCTATTGCAGACTCCTTAATAATGCCCATAAGATTGTCGTTCATTGCTTCAACACTGAGGTCCTTTTCCTGAGTTAAAGCCGAATACCTGTTTTATAGCTTCATCCGGAATTCGTCTGTTTTCCCTCTTACCGCTAACTCATTGATTGGCTTCTTATATACCAGTTTCTTCCATTCCCTCCTGAAGTCTAGGCTAATTGGAGATCTTACCATCCTATAGTTCCTGCAGCGCACCTTGCCGAGCACGTCCACACCTTGTATGATGCCGGGGTTAGCGCAGAGTATGAAGTCTATTTCAAATCTAGTCTCGCCATTCTGGCTCCTCCACTTCCACTTTAGGTAATCCCGCTTGCGCAAGAAGGTATTCATTGTCCGCAAATTGTTCCGTTCTGCAAACTCTAGTAATAACTCTCCCCTGCTATAAGCTATGCCATATTCCCCCACTGACTTGTCTCCAGCCTGCTTCTTGCCTACCCTGGCATTAATGTCGCCCATCGGTATAGTGTATACATGCCCACATATCCAGCTGATACACTTTCTTTAAAACTTAATTTGAAGAAAGAAGAAAAAACAAAGCAGGGAACGAACATTTCACACAACACACGGCGGTTGAAAAAGAAAACGAGAAACCAAGTATAATTAGGGGTTGTCGCAAAAAAGCGCTGACCAAGCCTTGAGAAAGCCTCAACTCGGGCCCCATAGTGCTAGTTGATGCGCTGGCAGATCAGCCATGAGGGGTCGATCTGAGACGATCACTTTCGGAGATATTTTAACATTCGGAAGCTTTCGCATTACTCAGCACAGGGCACCTCGGCGTCTACGGACGGCCGCATTTCTGACACCGTGCTAAGATAGCGTGCTGGGCACTGTGCGAAGAATTCTGTTTCTCATAGTAGGCTCGTAGATGCTGATGTGTTTGGCGCTAGTCCCGCAGCATATCACGGAAGTGACAGTATGCCCTTGCTCACAATTTTTTTATTTTTCTGTGGTGTCGCCGAAAGTTATCATCCGTGAAAATAGACCCAGGATGAACGATAACAGCAGCCTAAACCTGGTAACGTCCACCTGTGGGCCCAAGTTGCTTTTGCTCTCCTTCGCCGCCGCACGAAAATCCTCTCGCAATCAGACAGGGGACGCAGCCAGTCGCCCCGCATCACGCTTTGCTCTTGGCAGCTCCTGCATTCGCCCCAGCACTGCAGGAGACTGAATTCGGACACGCGGCTTCAATGGGGCACTCACGTGACCGTAGAGTGTCATGATAATTTGCCGAAAAATGACTGACTCGAAGGGCTAAGAGAGAAGTCGACAAGGGGGCGCCATTTCTCCAGCACCAGCCTTCCTTCACTGGCGCACCCCAGGCGGCGATTATCCACCCGATTGGCAGAAGAACGAACATATCCAATATAAATATAGACCCAGTATACAGTGCCATGCCGGCTTATGGGCCCAGTGTCGCGCGCGGCATGCTGGGGCGCTGGGCAAGCGCGGCGTAATGGTAGGCGTTGGGCACTAGTATAAAAACAGCTCTAGTGCGTTAAATACGTGGTGCCTGGCCACCGCATATATTTTTTGAATACAGAAAGCAACAGAGAGCGTTATAGTGCATCAAAAAAGAAGAAATAAGAAAAAAAAAGTGGAAATTAAAAATTATTTTGTCAGGATTCGATTGTCGGACCTACAGATCCCAAGCCCCGCACTTTCCCACTACGCCGTGCCAGCACATGGACGCGGCTGGATAATTTGCCATTTCAAGATATAGAATGAGTTTTAGTTTCACAGAGATACGTTGCGCACAGACATGGTAGATGCGCTAACGCACAGTAACTAAAGCTTACGCCTGTACCAAAAAGAAAAAGCTGTTGTCCGTATTCAGTAGTATGCTTGGAAGTGCCGCAACATCCATTTTCGCTTCCGATTGGTTTAACTTGGAAAAAAGTCCTAAATGAACCGTCCACCCAGGATGCTGTATGCGCTGTTACTGCCGACTTTGATAGCTGTTTCTTGTTCTTCAGGGAAGGGACATGTAACGTTTTCTTAGTTCAGTGATGCGTTTCAATTGACACGTCTGTCTGTTCATATAGCTTCGCCAGAGAAGCGTAGGCTAGTGCTCGCAGCCTTCAGCGACAGCGCATATACCTGTATTTATGACGAGTCACATCGGCGCTCATCGCTTCTTGCGCTACATTGTAGCCACCAGTAAATGGTTTATTTAAGAACACCGGTGCGAAAACTGAAATATGGAAAGATTTGTCCTTGTTAGACTTGTTGGTTCCTGAACCCTGACGCACCGATGGTGTGTCAACGAACTCGGCCTATACGCAAGGCCTAAGCTTCGGTGGGGACTGATCTCGGCGCGGGTAGCTGGAGAAAGCAAAAATGTGTGTATCTGAGCATCAGAACCTTCTTTTAGTACACTAGGGAAAGTAGAAGTGCATGAATCGCCTCAGGTTTGTTATGGGTGCGATAATATCAAGTAGCGGTAGGCTTCGAATTAGGGTCAGTTCCAGTGCCTTTTAACGACTTCTGGATTTCTTGTCGACCCCACAACACTGCGGGAACGGTGACAACTTCTGCGAACTACTAAAAGTTCGCACGGTGACAACGTGCGAACTACTAAAAAACGCGGCGTCCTCTGCGTTTGCGTGGTTTCGTTCAAGAATTTAGCTATTCGTGCAGTCACAAGGGAAAATGCAAAAAAACGCAAGTGATCTTCAGTGTCAAATGTGCATGGATGAACAGGGCAGTTCACGCACCTTTATTCCTAGCTGCGACACGAAATAGACATTTATGACCCCAAGATATAGAGTTATTTAGGACAAGAGACTAGGGGCGCTATAACGTAAAACTATTCCAAACTTTTCTACCATTTTCTGCAGTCAGCCCTCCGCGATTGGTCAAAAACTTTTTTGGACCACCCCTACTTCACCTGTCTGTCACGCGACGTCACGAAAGCCACAATAGCTCCCCATCTGATATGACGTGTAGACGCTGATTATGCATGACCGAGCAAAAGAAAAATAGTTATTTCTGCTTCGACGTCTTTTGCCATTAGCCCTCGGCTATTGGTAAAATGTTTTCGGGCTGCACCAACTTTTCCTGCCTGTCACGCGACGTCACAAAACCACAAAAGCTCGCCGCGTCGAAGTGAGGTATACGCGTTAAAGATGAATTAAAATACCAAACAAAATTGAATTTTCCTCGGAATAGCGGCAGGCTGCCCCGTGCTGAAAAGAATAAAAGATGGCTGCCACCGACCGCTCAAGCACTGCCTACTCGCACTTGCCGCAGAGCATAGGTTTATTTGCTTATAAGAAAACTTTTTCGTGGCCGTGTAACGTTTTAGAGCGCTTTCGGCACGTTTACGACCTCGCTAAAAAAGGTTTTCTTTGCTGAGGATACTTTTTAGCGGTATTCTTAACCTTCAGTAGCATGTCGTCATGATTTTCTACCAGCCACCACAAACTAAGTAAGGCAAATCAGACCAATCGCAGACGCCGGCACCACCCTCTTCATCCGATTATCGATTTTCAGTGCAGTGGCTCGGCCCCATCGAATCGCTCTCCACTTGAGCGTGCTCCTGGCCTTGTCAGCCAATTAGATAAGACAAACCGCTCAGTGTAGACAATGTTATTAGTTTTTCAAGCAAACAAAAGTCACCTCCTATGAACGAGGAGAGCGTTTGATTCGTCTTTTCTGACAACGCTGCGGATGACCGCCCGATGCTTGCGTCGGCGGTGACACAAATTTGACGTCAGGAGATTGCAATAATAACATATTGGAACAGTTTTACGTTATAGGGCCCTACTATTAAGCGATGAAACTGTATAAAGCAATTACTATTCAGGAGCACTCCTCCTTGCGTACTGGAACCAGTGCAGCACGAATACAACCAGCGCAGTTTTCAGTGCAAGCCAGCTAACTGCAGCGAGAACCAGCGCCTTTACAGCACAAACCAATGCACTCCAGCGTCATGGCAGTGAAACCAACGTCTCTTCCAGTGTGACCCAGCTTTTACCCTTATGTAAGAGCTGGGTCACACTGGTCACACAATGTTACCCAACTTACACGCAGTGCAGTTGCGCAACAGTGCAAGTTGCGCAGTGCAAGTTGCGCAATGCTCGGTCACACGCGCAACTTGTTGCGCGTGTCACCGAGCGGCACAACATTCACCACGAAAACAATGCCAGTACTGCAAAAAGTGTGAACCGTGGTTCGGAGAGATAAAGATTCTTGGCAGAAGCAGTGAAACAAAGGCACGTGAGGTTTTGGAAGCCTTCCATATAAAGAAAAGAGGAAAAAACTGTGTTAGTAACACTTCCGTGACCCTGTTCAAAAGCGAAATGTCCTATCTAGAACGGTTTGGCAGATGATGCATTATGGTCATTGTGCGCATGTCTGTAATTTTCTTTATATTTGCTGATTTTTCAGTGAATAAAGATAGGTGAAGTTGGCGCTTGTCCTGTGTCGTTCTCTCCACTTGTGATCGTCTTAGTTGGCGCTGTTCCTTCCTAATTCAAGTATGCACCATCTCGGCCCAATTGAATGTTGTCCTGTACCCAGCGTTCTCACCGGTGTCCCAGTGACTGCCAGTGACTCGCAGTGAGCGCCAGCGTGTCCATTGCGGTCCAGTGTCAAAAAACATGCTGGTTCAACACTGGAAGGCACTGGAAGACGCTGGGTTTTGCAATAGGGTGGTTTATTGAAGAAATTTAAACTGCTGAACAAAGACACAGCAGCTAATAAGATACGCCGCAGTGAAGGGCTCTGAATTATGACCAACCTGAGCCGGAATTATGAATCGGCTCTTTGATCAGGTTGTAAGTGCCGCCAGTAGTGACAGCGAACATATTGTCATCGCAGGCAGTGAACAAAGGAAACACAGCAACCGAGAACGAAAAGCTTTGTGAATTGAGCTGCTGTACTTGATCGTGCACCAATTACTCTTTACGCAAGCGTTTCTGCATAGCCACCTATTTGACTTAGGCCTCGGCGTCGTCGAGTACCGAACTCGCGACCTCGCGCTCAGCAGCAGAACCCAGTAGCTGCTGAGCCATCGCGGCAAACATGAAAATTTAGGACGCCAGCGGCTGCCCTCAACCTTTAACGAATTTGTTTACTGCTTAATTAGACGAACGTCGAAGGAACGAAAGACTGCAGCGTCCAATTTTCTGACAACAAAGACGGGTGTCGCGTTTCCGTAAAGACTGACCAACTGAAACATGTAGCGAAAATAGCGCTTATATCTGAAGAGACCAATCAATTTCACATTGGCATGCCATTTATCTATCAAGCTCCACTCGCTGGCAACAAAGCCGAATAGATCACCCGCTGGCCTCCTTCACCATACAGCCGTTCTTATCCCGTTCATTCTGACCTCCGCTCCAGCTTTGTAGGTCGAGCATCTATACTCCGACGGAACAGGCGTGCTCTATAACCTCTCATGTGTAGGCGCGCCATTCCACGCAACCTCACTTGTGTGTAGAAAGTTTTCTCGGGAGACTTCTGGCTAAGGCTGCTCTAACACCTGGTGTAGCCTAAGCCTAGGGATACGCACCTGTGGACCACGTGAAGTGCCCAGGGTGCTCTTCCCTCGCGTCAGCAGTGGGCACTTGCCATGTGCTGTGGCGGCATCCAGGATCAAGAGGAAGTAGACGAAAGTGCTTGGTTGTACTGAGATTTGTGGACAGACCCTACTAGACTAGCAGCAGTTAGTAATTACTTATGGGCAACAAGTTCCACTGGTACTTCATGCAGCTTCTTTAAGAAGAAAGGCTGCACGCTTTTATTTACTGCATGGGGCATGGCAATTTCCGATTAAACAGACAAAAAAAGAATCTACTTTACTAGTCGACCATATACTAAAACATTTAGTGCGTTAACTCCATATTAGGCACCCAGCCACTCTACGCGCCGCATATTTACGTTATCTTGACAGTTGTGTAGACAAAAAAAGAGAACTAAATTGCAGTGTACGTTTCTTCGAGTATTAAGTATACATTTCGTGCCGAGGCACCCGCCCAGTTACCGTGGGTACGAGATTTCAGAGGAGATGGACTGTTCAAGTTGGCGTCAGCGACTTACGCAGTTATCGTGGGTTTTGCAAACGTAGTACTTATTAGAAATCGGAAATACCTCCCAAAGTTGTGTACACCGCATGAATTTTCTCTTACAACTGCTTCATTTCGTCTTGTGACTTTCACAGCATTGCAAAGTTTCCGCGAGAAAAATAGTGCGGATTTGCCTTTCTTCCTTTTGTTTCTTGTTTTTGCTTTATTTATTTTCTCTTTATTTTTGCTTTATTTATTTATTTCCTCCTATAATTCATTTCATTCGTGGCCTAGGACATGAATCGAATCGTCATCTGTTGAATTCGAAACATATGTCGACCTGCATGCAAGAAACGTATCTGAAAGCGCTGACTGACTGCAAAAGTTGGCGATTAAAAGCGCTCGGCTTCGCCTTATATCGGTACCTACCAACCTTTTTCAGTTATTCCCGCACTTTTCAGCACTAAATTTTGCAGTGATCTGTATATGCCGAAGAGTACGACAAAGGTTTACAAAACCTTGCTGGTGTTGTCTTGATGGGCCGTGAGGACTTGTGCTATACCTCGCCGAGGACATAACTACACTATCTAGCTGCCGGGCACCTTTCATTTATACTTGTTAAAGGTGTTGTCATGTTTACTTAACGAAATCTTATTACATACGGCACATCTTATTAGATAACCCTAAATTTAATTGCTGATCTCGGCTGCTTAACGTTACATCTATTAAAGTCCAGTGCTTATGCGCTTGTGTTTATTAACGAACACGCATACGCAGTTTTCGTGGAAGTACGGAATTTTCTTAGCTTTTTCTTAGCTTGGCAGAGGTTAGAGATGGAGCTACCACTCGCTTCTCCCGCCAGGTTCGAATTATGCCCTGTGATTTGTTTTTTGTGTGCAAAAAACACTGCGCCGATGGAAATTCATTCCCAGCTGTGCGATGTCTCCGGAGAGAAGTGTATGAGCGTACAACACGTGCGCAAATGGTGCAGATAATTCAAAGACGGCCGTATGGACGTCCATGACGAACAGCGTTCTGGACGGCCATCGGTTTCGGACGAAACGATTGTGAAAGTGGAAGAAACAATGCTGAAAGATGGAAGACTGGCTGTTCGAGAGCTTTGCGAGATGATCCCTGATGTAAGCAAGGCCTGCTTTGACAATGTTTTGACAGACCATTTAGGGTATGCCAAGGATTGTGCAAAGTGGGTCACGAAAATGCTTACGGAAGACCACAAACGGCAACGTGTTGAATTGGCCCGCGAATTTCTTCAGGCCTACCAAACCGATGGCGAGAAATTCTTGGACTCTATTGCCAATGGGGACGAGACCTGGCTCCACTACACGACACCGGCAACTAGAGAACAATCCCATCAGTGGAAACATCCAGAGTCGCCGAAGCCGGGGAAGTTCAAACACTGTCTGCCGGCAAAGTGATGGAGAACGTCTATTGGGACAGGAAGGTACTGCAATCAATGCGGACTGCAACTGTGAGACGTTGCGGAACCTACGCCACGCAATCGACAACAATAGGAGAGGCATGCTCAGGAAGGGAGTGTGTTTCCATCAGGACAGCGCTTGTCCGCTCATCACCCGTGTAACAAGCGATCTCATCAACAAATTTGTATGGGATCTGTCAAACATCCGCCCCACAGCCCAGATATAGCCCCAAGTGACCATCTCTTCCCTGAATTGAAGAAACACCTGGATGGGACGCATTCCAGACAGGAGAGAATCTAAAAGAAGGCGTTTAAGCTACCTTCACGGCGTGGCAGGCGAGTTCTACGATTCAGACATAAAGAAGATGGTACACCGCATGCAAAAACTGCATTGATCTCAACGGCGAATATGTCGAAGATAGGGGAAATTCTAAGCTTTCCAAAAGTGTATTATTCAATACCAAATAACAAGTTTTTCATTGTGAAAAATCATTCGGAACCTTATTTTGCGCGCAACCGTCATACCATCGCACAGCATAGCGACGCGGCGACAGTCGGTGGAGCCTAGCGGGGGAGAAGGAGTGGTGCAGTGGGGACACAGGTGGTGTGACGTCATTGCTCTCCGATAAAAACCTGCATGCTCGCTTCGGCGGTCCCCTTTCTTGCAGTGGAAAAAAATTATGCGTGGCTGCGCTATCGCAAACGCCAGATACCAGTGGAGCTGGGGGAAGCTCAACAAATAGGCTAAATGTTCGGTTTGGCACAACTTTACTGGCCTTCACCCAGCTACACTGGTCTCTGGTGTTTGTGACAGCAGAGCCGTGCATATTTTTATGCGAAGCATATTACTAGAGCTCAACCCAGCTCCTCAGGCGCGGCGGTGTCGCCTTCAATACCACGTGACACCGTGACGTCACGACAGAGTAGAAACGGGGCTCCAACTCGCGCTGTCGCTCGCGGCGTCGCCCCCCGCATCGGACGCGGTGAGCGTCGAGCAACGCAGCGTTCGGCGCGACAACGAAATGTGCGCCTGAGCAAGCGCCGCACGCCTGAGCCGACGCCGACGACACCGGCTTTTCTGCGACACGAGCTCCTTAACGCTGCCGCGTTAAAATAAAGGCTACTATGCTTCGCATCCTGGGCTTAACCTTAGCTAAGCCACAGCCATTTTTTTATTAAATACCAAAAGTTTGGCTAAAAACTACCGAATTACTTTACGCCACATTCTCCAATTTACAATATGTAGCTGTTGAATTTTAGTCATATTCACTTCAAATGACTTCTCAAGGTGACACCAGTTTCGAGAAATGCGTCAAGAAAATCTGCGACGAAATGCATTGGTGTTCCAGTAATCTGTAAGGTTCAGCGGGTAAAAAATTAGGGTGTTCTTTTTTAAATGTGACTGGAACAACAGTGCATTTTCACGGCAAGTTTGACTGCGCTTATCTCCAGACCGGTGTTAGTTTAAGAATTCGTTCCAAGTGAATTGGCCATGTGAAATCACTGGCTTCAATTCATATATTGCAACATGTGCACTAAAGTAATTAGAGAAAAGTTCATGAATGAAGTTTTCTTCTTGGTAAATTACACATATTGATTTTCACTGCAAGTAATGTCTACGTCTTCGAGTATTCTAGCTCGATAAGCAGATTTCTCCTAAAGGCCACATGCGATTTTTAAAAGCTGGTAAAGGCAAAATAAAAGCTCAGTATATACGTATTCATCATCATGATTAGCCTATTTTACGTCCCCTGCCGGACAAAGGCATCTGCTTGCGATCTCCAATTACCCCTGTTGTGCGCCAACCGATTCCTAATTACGCCCGCGAATTTCCTAATTTCATCGCTCCACTTTGTCTTCTGCCGTCATCGACTGGGCTTCTCTTCTCTTGGTACGCATTCTGTTACCCTAATGGTCCAATCGTTATCTAACTGGCGCATTACATGACTTGCCCAGCTCCATTTTTTAATCTGAATGTCAATTAGAATACTGGCTATACCCGTTTGCTCTCTAATCCAAACCGCTATCTTTCTGTCTCTTAACGTTATGAATATCGATCTTCGTTCCATCGCTCTTTGCGCGGTCCTTAACTTGTTCTCAAGCTTCTTTGTCAGGCTCCAAGCCTCTGTCCCGTATGTAGGCACTGGTAAAGTGCGCCGGTTGTACGCCTTCCCCTTCAATGATAATGGTAAGCTTTCAGTCAGGAGTCGACAATGTCTGCCGCAAGCAATCCAACCCATTTTTATTCTTCTATATTATTTGACCGAGGAAAACGCACTCCTTCACACACTGTAGAGGCTAAGTGGTAGTCTTGAACTCTTGTTCCCTTTCCCAGCTATTCATCATCATATTTGCCTTCTGCATATAAACCTTCAAATACACTCTCACACTCTCTCTGTTAAGGTCCTCAAACATTTGTTGTAATTGGTCGGCATTGTTGCTGAATAGAACAATGGCGTTGGTAAACCGAAGGTTGTGAGATATTTGCCGTCGATCCCTTCTGTTCAGCCTGCCCAGTTTAATAGCTTGGATACTTCTTCCAAGCAGGCAGTGAATACCATTGGAGAGATTGTGTCTTCCTGTCTGACGCCTTTCTTTATAGGTGTCTTCATGCTTTACATGTGTAGAATTAAGGCAGCCATAGAACCTCTGTAAATATTTTTTAAGGTATTGACGTAAGCGGTCTGTACTCCTTGATTAGGTAATGCCTCTATGACTTCAGGTATCTCTACTGAATCAAACGCCTTTTCGTAATCTATAGAAGACATATAGAAAGGCTTATTATACACTCTGCGGATTTCTCGATAACTGATTAATGTCATGGATGTGATCCATTGTAGAGTATATCTTCCTGAAGCCAGCCTGTTCCCTCGGTTGATTATAGTCCAGTGTTGCCCTTATTCGGTTGCAGATTATTTTGGTAAATATTTTGTATAATACTAGGAGTAAGCTAATGGGCTTGTCATTTTTGAATTCTTTACTGTCTCCCTTTTTGTGAATTAGAATACTGTTGACATTCTTCCAGTTTTCTGGTACCCTTGCAGTCAGTAGAAACTTCGTATATAGAGCCACCTGTTTTTTTAAATATGTCTCCCCCATGTTTGAATAAATTACCTGTTATTCCATCTTCTCCTGCCGCTCTTCCTCATTTAATGTCTTGTGAGGCTCCTGCGACCTCATCGCTTGTTATAGAAGTTTCTGTATCTTGTTCATCACTGTTTGTAATTGAGGTATCCTGGCTCCTCTGGGTGCTGTACAGGTCGGTATAAAATTATTCCGCCGCTTTTACTACATCTTCGAGATTGCTAATGATATTACCCTGCTTATCTTCCAGTGCATACATATTGGTTTGTCCTATGCCATGTTTCTTTCTCACTGATTTCAGGATGCGTCCATTTTTTACGGCTTCTTCAGTCTTTCTCAAGTTATAGTATCGAACATTACTTATTTTCGCCTTGTTGATCAGTTTAGACAGTTCCGCGAATTTTATCTTATCTGTTGTGTTGGACACCTTCATTCTTTGTCGTTTCTTTATTAGATCCTTAGTTACTTGGGAGAGCTTGCCTACTGGTTGCTTTGGTGCTTTGCCTCCCACTTTAATTGCTGCCTCTGAAGCCATCCTTGTTACGGTTTCATTCATTAGCTCTATGTTATCTTCATTTCTCTATTTTAAGGCTGCATATTTGTTTGCAAGTACCAGCCTGAATTTGTGTGCTTTTACTCTTACTGACTTTAGATTGACCTGTTTCTTCTCGAGCAATTTTACTCTTTCTCTCTTAAAATTGAGGCGAATCCTAGCGCTGACTACCCTATAATCACTGCCCTTTACCCTACCTAACACTTCTACATCTTGCATTATGATGTGATTAGCAGAAAGTGTGATACCAATTTTATTTCTTGTTTCACAATTAGGGCCTTTCCAGGTGCACTTTGTGTTGCTACGCTTCTTGAAAAAGGTGTTCATTATTCCAAGCTTATTCCTTTCTGTGCATTCTACCAGTACCTGTGCTCTAGCTTTGCTAGAATCAACACCATAGTTGCAAATTGCTTGTTCAGCTGGCTGCTTTTTCCCCACTTTTGCATTGACGTCACCTATTACTGGTGAGGCTTGTACATTGCTGAATAACGGATATGTCCTCTGCTATAGAGGTCTCCCAGATAGGAAGCAATACGTAGTAGGATTCCTAATCCGTAAGGACATAGCGGGCAACATTGATGAATTCTACAGCATTAATGAGAGGGTAGCTGTATTCGTAATCGAACTTAATACGGGGTAAAGATACGGGGATAGAGGGTGTAATATGGGGTATAAGACACGGGGATAGAGCGTGTAGTAAAGTCTGCGTTCTAAATCCAGTCACGGTGATCATGAAGTAGATCAGTTTTATGAAGATTTTGAATTATCGATGAGAAAAGTGCAAACTCTGTAGTATATATGTACGACCATGTAACACCAACATTCAATGAAGACAAGAATCGGGAAAATTAGCTGTGGCTTCAATTGAAATGTATAAAAGAATAAGGAAATTGGAAATGAAAGTGAACGAAAGGATAACCTTCTGCCCGTGGAAGCCGAACTCTCCGCTTTTCCATGCATTTTCATTTCCCTTTCCTTTATTATATTCTACGTTTAAATTTCAACCACAGTTATTTCCCCGACATAACGCTAGCTGCGGTATGCCGCGCATAGGCCTGCACTTGCAGATACAACAAAGAGGCCTCGAATGAATGAAGCGGTAGACAAACGTAAGGGTGGAAATGCTTTGTGATAGCACAAAGGTATGCCAAAGTGGTGAGGCTGGAGGTAAAGCGATGGGCCGACGAGATTCGAGCGGCCTTGGAGCGCAACGAAGAACAGAAGCGACGCACGGCCAATGAACAGGCCAGCTAAAGCAAGCGGCGCCATTTGAAGGACCGGCATTTGCGCAAGGTGGACGCGTACTGTGAGAGAGCATAAACTTTAACGAAAAGGATGGCTCAGTGGCCTATGCATGAGTGCGGGTCAGTGGTGGGGGTCACAAAACAAAGAAACACAGAAAGCAAAATATAAAAGCAAAAACAACAAAAAACAAACAAAACACTACACGTTGATAATCTGCGGGGCACGCCGGCCTCGCGCACAAGCTCCCATGACGGGTTGATAGTTTGCCGGGCATCGAACTGAGGGGGTGGCGTGGTCTATGCCTCCAGTGTGGTAATGCCGCATCGTTTGTGTTTGTCTCTTGCTGTCGCGAGCCCGGGACAGTCCCACATTATGTGCTTAACTGGCGGACCAGCACCAATGTCGCGCGTACTGCACGTCACTGGTGGCGACTTCACGTTTCCCTCCGTTTCTTCGTCCTCCTTGTTGTCCAGGCGTCGTCTCTGATGCGTTCGCGTCTTCCTTAAAGCGGCGTGCACGCGTCACTTAGCCAGGACGTCTTCGGTGAGTGCTGCGCTCGTCTTGGCTTTGCGCACGAGGAATTACGCGCCCCGAGGAAGCCCCTTGGGCAAGGGGGGGGGGGGGGGCATTGTGCGTGCCTTCACTTTCAGCTCCCGGTTTGCATGCAGTTTGAGTCGCTCGCGCTCCTCCTCCGGGTCCACGCGCATAGGAATGAGAGGGACTGGGCCCAGGGGAGATGTGCGGGAAAATGAAAGCTCGATCGCTGCATTGTAGGCCGCACCATTGCCAGTTTTGCCCGAGTGCCCCGGAATCCATTCCGTTCGCACGCCCGTGCCGTAATCCCGATGAAGGGATGCGCATGCGACTTAACGTCATGTGCCCACGTGCCTACTCTAGGCGTCCCCGTGAGCCCCTTTAGGGCGTCCATGGGGTCTGTGAATAATGTGAACTCTTTCCTTCTGTGATCTTCCAATCTCGTTTCCGCCTTTCCCATAAGCCTCTCTATGGCAAATAGGATAGGATTTAATGGTCGGTTCTTGCTGGTTTCGGTGGACCTGGATAGCTTGGTTCGCACCATCAGCGACTACCAGCGCCGCTAAGGAACTGGTAGGATCCCAGGCCGCTTCTTCGAAAACGGCATTTTCCTTCAAGTCAACCAGTTTTGTGAGTTTGGCTCTATAATCGTCGTGGTACTCTTTCGTTTGCCGGTGAGTGACAGGTTTTGTGACTCGAACCTGCATGTCATCCCAAGGATCGACAGCAGCAAGCACTTCCACCTTGTTCGACGAACAATTTCCGTCAAACTCGAAGGGCTGCTTTCCAGAGCTTATGTAACAGTGACGCCGGTCATGTCCCTCATTGCATTCTAAGAGAATGTCCCTGAGTGGAAGATGCCCGCGGACCGATGCAAGTCTTCCACTCGCGCGTGGTGGGCAAGACCCGTGATCGCTCGAAGACACTCTCGGTGCATCCTTTAGAGCTTGTTGTACTGTGCTTTGTTGAGTTCAAAGCCTACCACACCGTAACAAGCCCTCGACGTAGGCACTGCCGAGATCAGAGTGCGAGTTGTATTGGTGCCAGCTCCTCCACGCTTCTGCGATGTGTGTTTCACGAGGGGCAGGAGTTTCATCCAGGTAGGCTCCAGTTCTTTGAGCCAGTAGCCGCCCTTCCTTCCTCGTGAATTTGAATGCCGATTATGTTCAAGTGGCGTTCCACCTGAGCTCTTTTAAGTTTCGTGCGAGTTAGGTAGAGCTCGGCTTTTCCCTTTTCTTGTGCCGTGCCACCGGAAAGGATGTATTTTGTTTTCTCCGGAGACAGCTGCATGCCTGTTTCTTCCAAATAATCCTTCAATGTGTCGAGTGCATTCTGCATTCTCTTAGTAGCTATTTCTGTTGTCCTGAGACGATCGCGTTGTTCCGTCCACAATGTCACGTCGTCGGCATATATGGTGAATCGGGCACGTGAAGCTGTCGGAGACGCATAGCCAGCCCTCGCACGACTCACCTAAAAAGCGTAGACAATAAAATAGCGCCCTAAGGAACACCTACATTGCTCGTGAATGTCCTTGGATATTTGCTGCCACTACGGATCTAGAACGTTCGATGCTCCAGGAAGGATTTAAGAAAGTAAAAAAATTCGTATTGCAGGGTGGGCTACTTCGAGCGCCGAAAGAACGGCTTTGTTTCTGACACTGTCGAATAGCTTCCGTAGGTCCGCGGCGACCAGGATGCCAGGAACCTTCTGCCTACTCCGCCGCTTCCTGGCAGAACGGCGGAGGAAAAAAGAGACTGTCTTGAGTACTGAGGCCTGCTCTGAATCATGTCTGACTTGGGTCAAAGTGGGGTTATTGTTTACTTTCCTCGATATGGTAGTAACCCGCGTGAGGATTAAGCGTTCGAGAAGCTTGCAAAGTGTAGATGTCCATGAAATAGGCCGCAAATTGCTGACATCGTTTGCAGGTTTGCCTGGTTTTGGATAGGGCTCACCCTAGAGTGATTGCGCTTGGCAGGAATGTCACCTGACCACCAAAATTTGTTGAGCTCTTCCTTTAACTGTTATTTAGCCCATTCACTGAGACTCCGCAACAACTGCCAGGTAATACCATCCTTGCCCGGTGCTCTCTTGGCGTTCACAAAATAGAGACCGTGATCAGTTTTTGCATACTAAAGGCGATTCGATATCTGTGTCCGACGTGGGCACCAACGTTGGTAAATTTTAGCATGAGGTGGTAGGTATGGCTGAGAGAAGAAAGTGTGCGCCGCCTTCGCTTCGAACTCAGCGGGTGAAAAACCAGTAGTCACCGTTGCATTCCTGACGGTATTGCACTTCTTTCTCTTTCCACACATGCCCTTGAAAGTGGACCACAGCTTCCGCGTCTCAGTCCGTTCGTCGAAATGAAGCACAGTGGTAGCACTATCGTTCTTGGTCAAGCTCCTTAGCAAAACGACGCGCCTGCGCCGCCTTTTTACGAACCTTGAGGAAGTCGAGGCACTGATTCCCATTCTCGATGCATGTCTGATTGCTCGCGTGTCCCATAGATTGAGGAGATGTTTGTCAGGTGTAGGAAGATGCTCGCCCACTTCAATATTTCTAGTGTCTTTCCGAGCTGCAATTGACAGCTTCTCTAGAAAGGGTGCGTTCTTATCGCAAATAGTGGGAATTCCACATATCTAACACGGATTATGGCTATGTATTGCCATAGATTGACTTTAGCTTGTTTAATCACCTTGTTTTTTATAACATAGCCCTAAGAGCAGAGGTTAATATAGGTGACCTACTCGCTGGAAAACATGTGCTACAGTTGGCAGTTATCAACTTTCTTTATGCGTTGGATATTTCAATCACTCAGTTCAGCCCTTGGGCGCGGCCGGGCAGCCACCATTGAGGGTATGAGCCATTGTTCATTGCTGCGCGTCTCATATGTGGGAAATGACCAAGGAAATGACCACGAGGTCAGCGCCTACGAATCGGCCCCCCATGGCATGACCAAGGGAGTCATACGAGGCGTCCCCCTCGGAGACACGGTTCAAGAAATCAATGAGAACATCGTCAACGAATATAATTCCACTGCTGTAGAGGCCAACCACATCGCTAACACGACGTCTGTGGTGATCGCCTTCAATGGACCCAAAGTGCCGAACTACGTTCGTTATGGGGGCCTGCTCGCCAAATGCTCGTTATACAGAAAACAGATATCTGCTATCAGTGCGGTCGCCTGGGCCACCGCATGGATGTTTGCCCTGATCCAACAGACCGGATCTGCCGGGGATGTGGTGCTCGAAATCCCGATGAACAGCACAAGTGTACCCCCAAGTGTGACCTCTGTGGAGGAGAACATTTGACCGCAGACAAGGTGTGCAGAGCTCGCTTCAAGATCCCGTACGTGGTACGGAAACGCCGGTGGGAGCGGAAAGATACCAACTACACGCCCGCAGAATCCTCCAAACCGCCACGTCGGGAGGGAGCAGCTACGTCAGGGTACCGGAATCACTCTCTTTCCTGTGAAGGCGGACGAGGGCGGAGCAGCAGGTGCGCCTCAAAGCCGGGCTCGAGAGCGTCGTCGCCGGGTGACGTGGCCGGCAGCAGCTGCAGCGGGCGCCGCCGGGAGTCGCGCTCAAGATCGAAGACCCGGAGCCAGACACCGTCGAGGAACGCCGCTAAACAGGTGGGCTGGGCAGTTAGATCTCCTATCGCTCTTAGCAACAAAGATTTCCCTCCCCTTCCCCAGACTCCCAAGAAAGATTGTGAGGAATGTATGCAACTCAAAGCGCTTGTAGTTAAGCAAAATGAGCAAATCAGCGCGCTTCTTGCACGCATGGAGGCATTAGAAAAATCGAAAAACAGCGAGGATGTCACAAAACGCAAAATTGCCAAGAGGGACGCTCAACCGGAGCCCCCGGTAACAGCAATGGAGGCAGAGAAAATTGAATCGAGTCCGTCTGAGGAACCGGCGTGGGCCAAGCCCATTGAAGCCCTCACCGAGATGGTCACACAGCTTGCCAGCCAAATCGGCCTGATAACGTCCAAGATGGCCAAGTTCGACGCGCTAGAAGCTGATGTCAACCAGCTCATACTAACCACTCAAAAAGCTAAAAAGGGAGCCCCGTATGGGAAACCGTGCATGGCGAGTAGTCTCACGACTACCAACCTGAGCCAAGATGGCGGCCAGGCGTAAAAATAGGAAGGAAGATACAACGATCTTAGCCCAATGGAACTGCCGAGGAATTAAAGACAAAATAGGCGAATTACAGCAATACATAGATAATGCGGAACACAAACCGGATATCCTTGCAATTCAAGAAACGAACTCGCGACCAAAACTCGCGGGGTACGTTACATACACCGATCCCAGTGAGAAAAGCACAGCCATCCTAGTCCGAAGCAACATTGCTGCAACGCAGCACATTACCATTCAGAGAGGGTGTGAACACGTTCTTCACAGCAGAGGCATAGGAAGCAAAAACAACATCTTTGTACTCAACGCATACTGTCGGCCTTCCAAAAAGAACCTCGACATAGAGGGCACATTACTCGACAGCAGAGAGGCGGGCAGCCGACCCCTATTGATATTAGGAGATTTCAGTGCGCCTCACACAATATGGGGTTACAAATTTTGCTCCAAGAGAGGCAGGGTGCTGGCGAACCTCATGGATCAGCACACATTAGCTCTACTCAACGAACCAGACACTCCCACCCGCATGGGCACAAGTACAACCCGGGACACCACTCCAGACCTTACCCTGCTGAGTGGAACCTTGGACGTGTCGTGGCAGAACACAGGCGCGAACCTGGGGTCGGACCACGATATCCTCAGTATTACGATCAGGGGGCCCGCCGCCTTCAAGGCCCGAATGGGAACAACAAAGATAACTGACTGCGACAAACTTCGAAAAAGGCAAGCAGCCGATGAAGACGAGGACACGAACAGCACCAAATCGTATGGGGAATGGGCTAAGGAACAACTCGAGCTGGTAGACAAATACACCCAGAAAATTGCGACCACACTGCAGACACCCTGTGTGGACGCAAAGCTTGCCCACCTTTGGGAAGCACGACACAGCCTCACCAGACGCTGGAAGAAACAACGACACAACAAGAAACTTCGCAAACGCATCCATGATCTCAACAAGCAAGCAGCTGAATACGCGTCCAAGCTGTGCAGAGAGAACTGGCTGAGCGTGTGTGATGGACTGCAGGGCACCCTTTCTACCAGGAAGACGTGGTGCCTCCTTCGTCACCTGATCGATCCTCTCGGCAGCAAGAGCGCCACTAATCGAAGCCTCACACGCACCCTCAACAACTATACTGGGGGTGCCGACAAACTCATCAACGACCTGAAGGCCAAGTACCTGAAAACGGAGAAGGGTGATATCGCACCTCCCGACTACGCAGGGCCTACCAATGAAGCGTTAGATAAGCCATTCACTGACACCGAGTTGATCTCAGCAATCTCCGAGAGCAACAGGGGCAGCGCGCCGGGACCCGATTCCATTACCTACAAGTTACTTAACAACCTCGAGCACAAGGCCCGCAGACAGCTGCTCGAGTATATGAACCGGATCTGGGAGTCTGGCAACCTTCCACACGAATGGAAAGAGGCAGAAGTCCGCTTCATACCCAAGCCTGGGAAGACACCTCACATCGACAACATGCGACCGATATCCCTCACGTCCTGCGTGGGGAAGGTCATGGAACGTATGGTACTTAAGAGGTTGCAGCGAAATCTTGATGCCACCGATCAGATGCCAGAGACAATGTATGGCTTTAGGCAACACCTGGGCACCCAGGATGTTCTCGTACAACTCAACGAACTGGTAATTAAGCGAGCAACGAAGCAGGCGCCGCGAGCGATACTAGCGCTAGACCTCACAGGGGCATTTGATAACGTCACACATGAAAGTGTCCTCCGCAACCTGCGCAACACGGGTTGTGGAGTGAAAACTTACAACTACATCCGAGACTTTCTTCGTAACCGAATGGCAAGGATCAGAATAGGAGAGGAGACATCCCAACCGATCTACCTGGGGGATCGAGGAACGCCGCAAGGTTCGGTCCTTTCCCCCCTGTTATTTAACATGGCTCTCTTGCCGTTGCCCAAACTTCTCGAATCAATAGATGGTCTGGGCCACGCATTATATGCCGACGACATCACCCTCTGGACTGCGAGGGCAGGGTCGGATGGCTGGATAGAAAACACGCTCCAAAAAGCGGCTGACACGATCAACAGCTATGTGAAGACATGTGGCTTTGCTGTTCGCCTCAAAAATCGGAGCTGACCGTTGTCAGACCACGTGCATCAAGTACCCAAGCAGAAAATATAGAAATCACTTTGGAAGGGAACCGGATCCTCCCGGTACCACAACTCAGGATCCTGGGCCTCCTGATCCAGGCAGACGGCAAGGCAACAGCCATGATTAGAAAAATGAAGCTCACGTCAGACCAAATCTTGAACATGATCAGACGAGTGGCCAACAGGCGGAGGGGTCTGAAGGAATCGGACACCTTGCGCCTCGTTGAGGCCTTTGTTATATCACGAATCGTCTACGCGGCGCCGTACCTGCAGCTCCTCAAGAAGGACGTCTTACTACTTGACGCAATAATCAGGAAAGCCACGAAGCAGGCCCTGGGTATTCCCATAAATTCATCCACGACAAAATTACTTCAAATGGGAGTCCACAACACAGTAGCCGAGCTCGTAGAAGCCCACCTATCCAATCAAAGGGTACGCCTTAGCCAGACCAAGGCGGGCAGAAGCGTCCTCCGCAAGCTAGGATGGCAAGAATCGCACTGCACCCGCCACGACCAATTACCCGAAAAGCTGAGTGAGAAGTTGGAATGCAAACCACTACCACGCAACATGAACCCCACAAGGCATGCCGGACGACGCGACGCCCGCGCAAGAGCCATCTCCAGGACCCTGGAGGAAGACGACACTGTTTTATATACAGACGCCGCTCTATCGAAACGCTCCACGAGGGCAACAGTCATGGTCACCGGGCTAGAAAAGCTGGTCACCTGCGCATCAATCTACACTCCGTCTTCGGAGGAAGCAGAAGAAGCAGCGATAGCTCTCGCACTCCTGCAACCAAACGTCACCAAGATCGTCACGGACTCACAAGCTGCATTCAAGAACTACAGATTTGGCTGGGTGTCCCTTGGGGCACTAAAAATTCTTGGTAAAGCTACGCCTCCTAAACAAGCAATCGAATTAGTTTGGGTCCCGGCTCACTCCTTAGTTGAGGGCAATGAATATGCTCATCAACAGGCCCGAGCGCTAAACTCCCGGGCCAACGAGGAGGAGGCAAGGGGATGGCAACCCATCACAAATTACAGCGATATAGTCAGATATTACAGGGACGGCAGGAAGACCTTCCCGCACCCCCACCACTCCTTGACCAGAGCCGAGCAAACAATATACAGGCAAATCCAGGCAGGATCCTTTCCCCACCCCTGCCTCCAGAACAAAATGTACCCAGAGAGATATAAGAACACATGTCCTCACTGCAATGCATTAGGCACCCTTCGGCACGTCATAGGAGAGTGCAATTTTTCCATAGACCACCCCCCACCTATACCCATAACTAACCCCCCTGCTATCCCCACTCTTTCCGAGCGGTGGGAGATCATGCTGTCCAGCCCCGCCCTGGAAGACCAGCTCCGACTGATCCACAGGGGCCAGGCGGCCCTGGAAGCATATGGAGCCCGCGAAGAGGGAGCCACCCCATCAGACGCTTAACGCGTTTCAGTTCACAATGAACCAGTAAAGTTGTTTCTCTCTCTCTCATATGTGGGTCTATTCTCTTTTAAGTTTGCTATGTTTGTAATTAATTGCTTCTATTTTTATGCGTTGCATATTGCAATCACTCAGTTCAGCCCTTGGGCGCGGCCGGGCAGCCACCATTGACCTTTAGCGCAACCACGTGACGTGACGTCACGACAGGCGGAGGAAAATCTGGGCCCCAACTCGCGCAATATGCAACGCATTCTTGGCTTAACCAAGCTAAGCCTGGCCATTTTTTCTCCTAAATTTCCTTCTAGCCAAGACTGGTCAAAGTAACATTACGCCTTGTCTGGTATGCCCTGCCATTTTTACAGGTTTACAACAAAAAGCAGGTATTGATGCTCTGAAAGGAGCATGTGAGGCTAGGCAGTACATTTTGCAAGTTGTACTCGCAAGTTACAGTGACATGTATTAGTGTGCTCAATCACCCTTTTCTTAATTCACAGATAGCATTGCCTGTAAACAGCATAATTAAAGAAAATTAATAAAAGGCTGTTTTATTAGACTAGTGGGGTGTTTTCATTTAATTGTACCTGATTTTAACTTCTTCATCAGAAAGACAACATGCCGTCGTTCATTTCTGCGTCGTGTGACATTGAAAGTGTCACTTCTTGTTTGCCGAGAGTTGGCAGTTTTCAGCTCATAAGTTAAGAATGAAGGCACACATATAGTTACACAAGCTTTTCACGCATGGATACCATCACAACTACACGTATTTCCACTGCAGTGTGGCTTAGCCTTGCATGATTGCCAAGACTTGGATAGATGATGATGTGGGGCTGCTGAGATCTTCGTGTATATTAACAAGTTACGATAGGGGAAGGGCTGAAATGGCGTGCCCGGCTTAGTAGGTGATGTGGTATAAATCTGGGATTATAAGTTAGTTGTCACATTTGATTTTTTTTTGCATTGGTGTTTTTAATTGTATTTGTCGCCTGGCTTTCTCATATTCATTCCGGATAGCTCGTTGGCATATGCCAAGGGGGCGCACACTAGCAATTGTGAAGAAACAAGGGAGCCCGCTCAAAGGCCCTGGCGGTTTGCGCAGAGACTGCGATCTTCAAGAAGAAATGGAGCTCTCTGAGTCCTTTTTTGTTAATGGCTCGCTGACATCAATAGTGAGTTACGTTTACTGAATTTCATTTTGAGCTCCTCTCATGGCCCAGGACTGGCTGTTTATTTCCCTCAAATACAGTGCAACTGAAAAATGGCTTTCGTGTCTGTTGTTTTTCCAAAGACTATTCTGATTATTCATCTAACCTTTCAGGAGTGTGTATTATTACTGCATGAAAAAGATTTCGTGGTTTTAGAGAGAAAAGGAGAAAGTTCGTCAGCCGAAGTTGAGTTCGTAATACCGATAAAAGAGCCGGAAAGGTGGTTTTATTTGTAATTCGGAGTAACATATTTCTTTGCTAATGAACTCTTGACTATACTAGTTCCACTTTAATTAGATTACCTAACAGACGGCTACAACACTCGGGAATGCTGCACAACACAGAAGGAAAGGAGTCACACACACAAGCATCTGTATTAATCGCTGGTGTTGCGATTCCTTTCCTTCCGTCTATTTATGTTCATGACTTTATGACATTTTCATTATTAATCACAGCTGCTGCATAGCCCAGCAACTATATAAATTGATTATGGTGTCATTATTCACGATGTATCATACGTGACATCCCTCAAGCGTCGGTTACTGTTCCGACCCTGAACTTGCATATTACATTTGTCTAACCGTTTACCGATGGTACGGCATTGACAATTTCTGTAGAGAACTACGGCTTTAAAAGTCTTCGTTTGTGGTAAGGCTTTGGCGATGTTGGGAGGTATTACCGCTTCGGCAGTTGTAATGTTGGTAAAAAGTCTGGCCTCAAAGGTGTTTGCTTGCGGTACGGCATTGGTAACGTTAAGGAGCACTACGATTTCAAAAGTAGTTTCTTGAGTTATGGTATTGGTAATGGTGCTTGGTAACTACGGCTTCAACAGTGTCATGCGTCATTACATTTACTTCCTGGTATCAAGAGTTTGCAAGTTGTTAAACTGTAATGTCACGGGAGATTTCTTAACAGTGTGGGTTAAAATGGCTACTGGGACAGAAATTATTTTGCATGCGCTAAAACCAAGCCAAATGCGATAGACCAAAACAAACAAAAGAAACAAACTGTGTTTTGGTGGCACATGTAGTGGGCGTTTCGAGAAAGACGGTAGTTGAGCTTGGAAGGCGTTATTCACATTATGCGCTTGTTGCGGGCAACAGGCAATCTTAAGTGCGACGCCTCGCGAAGCAGTGTGGTGCTTCTGTGCAGGTGAATCATGAAACTTTGCAGCGTTCTAGACATGCAACTAGACATCTTCATAAAATTACAATGTAGATACAGATCAACACAAATAAGGTAAGAAACAAAATCTTGGCACTTTCGTCCGCATTCTTGACAAGCTATATCAATGAATGGCATGGCAATGAAGGATTTATTCGGTATTTCTGAGTCTAGTAAAAAGTATTCAAAGAAAGGATGAGATGTTTGCATTTTTTTTATGAAGCGTCAGAATATACAGGTATCAGCTTTCTCTACAAAAAGATACCGATGGGAATGCCATTACGACTGATTGCATGGAATGGATGGCTAGAAATAAAATGACGTCTTGAAAGCGAGCATTTGGAATACTCATGCAAAAAAACAAACGTATTTGTCAAAATGTACGCCTGGTTTACGTGACTATAATAGTTAAACAGGTATTAACGAATGTTCAAAAATTTCAAGAATCTAAAACCAAAAGAAAGACAAACGCATAAGAAATGAAACGATCAACTAAACCAATCGCGTAATAGATCGGCACCGTTTAATTCAGTTACATCAACTGCAACCATCATAGCTATTACTCTCCTAAAGTGAAGAATAAAAACATCGCCATCTACATATTGTTCGCAAGATTAGAGTGGTACCTGATTTCTGATGTATCCAAGAAGAATGACGAACCTGGTAAATCAGCGTAGTCATGATTGCGCAGTCATGACTGTCATGACTGCGCGCTCCATGGGCGCAATCCTGGGCTCTTCAGTAAACTAAGACATTTTATTATGCGGATGAATCTTTAGTATTCTCATGGCGGTCCCCGGTTTTATTTAACGCTACAATGAATAATTTGTAAATACTGTAGACTGTATGTCACGAGGAAATACAGACCATGGGAGAGTTCTCCTACCAGCATTGCTTTGGCTGCTCAAGTTGACGCTCGAGCGCTGTGGACCCACCTACTAACCTGCGTACTCCGCGTTATCCTTTTTTTTTGTCTTCCAGGGAGTTCGCGCCTGGGAACGAAGTACATGAGGTGCACTTGGGGTGTCGCTGGGTGCACCGTGCTCAGTGTAACTAAACGGCCAAGCCCACGCAGGGCGCGCCACTATGTTTTTTTCCATTTTTAAGCGCAGCTTTCAGGCGCCTGTTCCTGCGTTTAGCGTCGGAGTGCCTTGGCATTGTACCTTGTAATTAAACGAACGAGCACAGCGAAAGATGAAAGCGAATGCGGAGCCAGCGAGATATGAAAGAAGAGAACGCGAGAAGGAAAGTGGAGGTAGAGGCGGAGGAGAAATGGCCTGCGCATGCGCTGAGTTGCCGGCGGCCACGGAATCCGCAGCAGCCAGGGCGATCTCACCTGCGTTTCCTAGGGGCTTGGGCAGGGTAGCGTTAAGTGGGGAGGGCTAGGCTAGTCCGCGGAATCAGCTCCTGAAGTCAGTCCGCGGTACCAGCGTGTGTGACGGTGATCACTGTTCCTGCATGGGGGCGATGGCGAGCAGCTACGAGTAAGGCTTAATGTGACGCTCCCTTCGGTGTTGTCGGCGCTGTTGCTGGTAGCACGATTGGTGGCACACTGGTGGCACGACTGGTGGCACACTGGTGGCACGAAATCGTGAGAAAAAAAAGCGTAGGGCCGCGCTAGACGAGCTGCGCGATGACGATGGCTACGATATGAAGCCTGAGTAGCGCGCTTCGTCTCTATGGCCACAAAGCACTGCATGAGAGCAGGTCTGTCTGCTGCGGCTGTTGTGAATGGCGCCCACGAGTCACCCCCGCGCTGCCTCTCGCCATCTCCCAATTAGTGAAGAGGCCGCGTCACTCTTGGTTTCGTTTGCAAAGTGTTGCGTAAGACCGACTGTCCGCGCCAGCTGCGCTACTCACAGCGTTCTTTTCGTAATATAAATCGTGTACCTATATGCTCAATTACACAAAATATCTTAATAGGCCAGCCAGCAACAGCGCAGTACGCGCGCCGCGCATGCCGCTGGGTTCCTTTCACCCCCACCAGATGGCGCTCGCCTCTGTGCATGCGCGTTAGCGACTGCGCCGGCGGTGCGAGGCGAAAGAACACGAAACAGAAAGCACGCGTTTGCGCATTCATGGCTGCACAGTAAGGAGGAAGCAGACGCTTCTTGCGGATAGAATGGATTCGAATTACCTGACATAAGTAGGCTCCTGCTGTCTCTCAAGCCATGATGCGTTCAAGGCACCCGTCGTGCTCGCTGCTAGTTGGCAACTCGGCTTAGCAGAACGCTCGGTGTAATTTGTGTATGTGTGTGTGTCTATGCGTGTGTGCGTGCACGTACGTGTGTCTGTGTGTGGGTGTTTGTGTGCTCGAGTTTCGGCTCTCTATACGCTCACGCAGAGCTGCGCTATTAATAGCTTCCAACTCGTTATATCTGCTGCATTTTTTTGCCGCCCTTTTCCTTGCGGCAACCCGTGTTTTGAGGCACCACGTGATAACTAATCGACAACGAGATCATCCTACTTCATCCAGTAACTTAATTAATCTACTCCAGAGCTTGGTAGCATGTGGCACCGCCCGGCTTCAAAGGGCATGCTGATATTATGATCCTCGTCGTCGTGATTAGGTTAGAAAAGCGCAAAGGTAAATTAGTTTTCAAAAAAAAAAATAAACACTCAGGAACATGGATCAGAGTAACTGAGAAGCTAGAGAGCACAAGTATCGGTACCGCAAAAGTGTGCAAGTGAAATCGAAAGAGGACAATAAAAATACAGATCAAGAATAGTGTGACTGGGAGTTCAAGGGCATCCAAACAGTTATTAAGGGTGAAGTGAAAGAAACAGCGCTGGTGTAGAAGGCAGAAGGTAAGCAATGCTGAAGGCTTCATAAATATTGGCGAGAAGGTAGTAACATTACATAATATTGTGACGTAGTACTACAGAAAGTGAAATTCAGAGGCCCGACGCTGCCATGCCGGTAAAATCGCAGGCGGGAGCCACTTACCACGAGGCATGAAGTTAAAGTAACAAGTGGAAAGTAAAATGGAATATTAAATATGGGCTGCAGCTATACATGGCTTGAAGGCCGCCATAAAGTAGTATAAATGTTATGTGAGCGCATTGATTTCCGCTGCAAGCTATAGAACCCGCCTCACTTGCTTACTTTGCGTGCTCTGGTGACATTTCCGCCCTTGCTCAGCAGCCGGAAAATGTATCCGCATCCGCTAGGATCAGCCCGTGTCTGAGTTCGTCAAAAAGGCACCTTCATGTGTGCATGAGTGTGTGGGAAGCAAGGAGTGCTGTCGAGTATCTGAAACCTTTGTTTGACATTTTTTGTTTTCTATTTTATGATTTTTCTAATTCAGAGCTGCCACGCCCATAAATTACAGGTCTAAAAGTTGGTTTGTTGGGCGAAGCGGCGTTCACTTTAGAACAACACATGATGCACCTGCAAAGCATGCTGGTGGTGTAACTAAAGAAAATCGGCTGACGTGGTACAGTGTAAGGAACAACTTCCTAGAGACTTACGAATTATAATAAGGTTGTGCTAGATTGTGCAAGGTGGAGGATTTAAATTAAGTCGATAGAACAATTGCGGCTGTGCAGTTCACGCTCTACAAGTATAATAATTTAATTCTGCGTGAACGCGCGGACAAGATGAGCCTTGCTGAGCGATTTCCTCGTCGTAACAGTAGCAAATTCCGAATTTTGTGTAAAAGCATGCATGTGGCTAACCGCCTAATCGCAGCCAGCGTGAACGTGAAGCAGTGCCTGTCATACTGTTGTTCAAGGTGCTAACTAGGTTTCAGTTACTTTTAACACGATACCGTGAAGGAGCCCGTGTCGCAGAGAATCGGGCGTCGGCGTCGCGCGTCTTCTAAGTAAATATTCCCTAACCAGCCATACCCAGGCTCTCCATGTGACGCAAGGAATTTATTGAATTAAATTTGTCAAGCTAAAATACATGGAAAAATCGTAAAGTATGACTTACACACAACCTAGAGACATGATAGCTCTCTGATTGTAATTTGACTTTACGAGAAAAGATAACTATATTACGCGAAAACTCAAAGAAACCCCTTTTCCAGCGCTTCTACCATTCACAGAACAGCCGCGGCGTCCGCCATTAGCGCGCGTCGGCGCGCGGGCGTCTCGGGGGCTACAAAGCGGCGCGCGCCCGGTTCCTTCGAATACCTCCTGCTGGCGCTCGCCTCCGCCGCATCGCGGCCCAAGCAAGAGGCCGTGTTTCAACCACAAAGCCTGCCATCGCGCATAGCGTTCATGGCCAGTGTTTCCCTGTAAACATTAAGGTTGCACACGCTCCCAGTAGCCGGGAAGCGTCAGAAGCAGTCAGGGATCTTTGAATGCTACCGCCTTCCACTATTAAAGGCGAACCTTAGCAGTCCTCCAAATTTTCGTACTTGCATTCGCTAAATTATTTGAGTGCATCATCGGTAAGCGGCAGCGGTTCTCATATTGTGCCTAAAGCAAATATGCACTCATTGCAACTTTTTATTGCAGCTTTATGTCGTTTAACAGGAGCTTCACTCGAAAGCGGAAGCGTGGAGAAACCACGTATGCTTTACGGGTCGCAAACCTATTCGGCACTGCATGAATTTTCCTTCATTTGTGATGTACACAACTGGTAGGACTCTTGCATATTCAAAAAGTGACAACGCGTTGAAACTGTGGCTATTTGTGTATCGAGGGGACAAGTTCTGTAAAAAAATATAGAAAATAAGAAATAATAACGTGCCACCGGGAAGTGGCAGTTACGTAATGACTGATGTTCCTCGGCCAGAATGTTTGAATTCCTTGGGGGTCCACCAGTTCGACCGCTAATAGAAATTTTTTTCCCACTGAGCATCCACCTCGCCCAAGCTTATCAGCAAGTGTGTTTCTATAATACCGGTCTGTTTCTCATGGTGAACACAATTTGGCTGGTAACGACGACCATTGATTTTGCACATCATTTTTTTTTAACAAACGTGAGGGACTGCGATGGAAATCAAGGACAGTGTCGAAGAGGTTTCAATTGGTATTTCGCTTTTATTAGCAGAGAAATATGAAGCCTCCGTAGGTGACCCTACAAAAGATGATGGTTTATTCGATGACGCGAAGTATGACCAGCACACAGTCACAATACTGCAACATATGCGAAACGTATATTCGCAGAACCCTTGAAGGGGGGGGGGGGCATTCAAAATTCATTGCAGCGCCTTGTATTCATATGAGACATTTATCGGACAAGACAGCGTTGCACCAAGTTACCATTTAAAAAGTATTTCGGCCAACCTCTTTAGCTGACTGTAGTGCGCTCATAGCTTGTGTTACGTAGAGTGAACAAAAACTGCAGAGCGTTTCCTCGCCTAGCGTTCCGCTGATATCCTCACGATGGGACACAGCATGGCGGATGTAGCAGAGTCAAGATAGACTATAACG
The DNA here is from genome assembly GCF_038994185.2 of Dermacentor albipictus. Classification (NCBI taxonomy): domain Eukaryota; kingdom Metazoa; phylum Arthropoda; class Arachnida; order Ixodida; family Ixodidae; genus Dermacentor; species Dermacentor albipictus. The sequence continues at coordinate 2,202,924 of NW_027225580.1, read as the reverse complement.
CACACTGTGCAGTCCCATATTCCTGTGCCAATAAATGTTGTGTGTTAGCTCCATCAAATTTCAAGAGAAGAGCATGCCATACCTTGAACAAACACGCAAAAAAAAAGAAACTCGCAACAAAAGGCAGCGCTCGTTAGCGCAATGCCATTTCGCACGACATGAAAGCTATACAGAGGGTTGCACACTCTGGCTAAATATTGTAACAAAAGCACTAGTCTCTAGTGGTTCCCAAGAGCCACCTATCATATTGCATTTTTTTTATGTACACCTGGCTTTTTAGGACGGCAACATTTTCTCAAAGTGAAATGTTAATTAATTTGGCCAGTATTCTGGCGAATCATTTTTGAACATTTTTTTCCAAATATGGTTTGTTTCCGCGTTTGGCCCCACCTCTCCTAATCGCATTTCAATCGCTCTGCCCAGTACATGATACCTTTAGCAATAAAATTTTGGGGCTGTTTTTCTTTCGAAGTTTCTTTACCTCTGTAGGCAATAAAAAACACAACCTTCAGTTCAACAAATTCTCATAAATATATAGCACAGCGACGCTAAGATCAACAGATCTACCGCGGGCGCATCAATTCATTAGCAGAGGCGCGGCTTTTGTGGTGCCAGAAACCGATAAACGCTGAAAAAAAAAGCGCCTTTGTGACCATGGTTTTTGCAACGCTGCCACGGCAGCGCATCAGTCCTATTGTTAGGATTGATCCTACATGGACGTACCTTGAGTATTTGACAGATTTTAGACACGGAAATGAATTATTTACACAAATTTTTGTAAGTAAATGTCTAATAATGTAGCAGAATATGTTCAAGGAATAAAGAGGTCGAGTGATTGGTAAAGAATTTTTGCTCTCCTCTATTGGAATAAGTTTACGCCATGATATATTTCGTAATTTAATACTTTTCCCACAGCCGTACATGAAACACCATTGGGCCATACATGACACTGAACGTTATCAGCAACCTTTTTATTTTTTCATACTCCCATTTTATGTTAATACTTTTCCATACTGTCTTTCGGTGACTTAACGTTATTTTGCAACCTCATCACGACATTCAATATGGCAGAAAATTTTATTTGTATCTTGACGAAGAAAAAAGTTTCGGTATCGATCAGAATGGAGATATCGCAAAACTAATGTTACAATGGAAAGTGGTGAAGTTTCGTTAGAGAAGTGGCGAAGCCCATTTGATAAGCAGCCAATGAGTTGAGCTTGCTGAGAGCACAAGATAAAATGAAATGCAAGAGAACAAAAAACGAAAGGGGTCGCATTGATTATTTTACCTACATTTGTTTTTCCCTTCACTATCTCGATAGTTTCGTTGAAAATGATGGCACATCAAATTACGCTTTACACAGACCTGTGGGCAATAGTAATACGACACCTGCATATGTTTGCTAAGCACTGATGCGCTAATTTGCAGCCACTTATTCAAGGAAGTCTTCCTGGTCGAATGGCGACGCGAGCGGGAGACTGTGATGTCGATGAAAGCCGTTACGAATAATTGATTTGATTATACTCTTGCAGTTACGGGCTGTTGAGGCCACAGAACTTCCCGCAGTGCTGCCTTAACGGCTGCGGTATGGCGCTGTTAAGCATGAGGTCACTGGATCAACTCCCAGCCCCTGTGGCCGCATTTTAAGGCGGCAAAATGCAAAAGTGTCCACACCCGCTGTGGTTGCTTAGCGGCTATGTTGTTGGGCTCCTAAGCTCCAGGTTGCGGCATGAAAATCCGGCCACGGCTGCCGCAATTCGATGGAGGAAGAAGGCCAAAACAGCGTGTCTTTTTATTTAGGCGCATGTTAAGGAAACCCAGGTGGTTCAAATTATTCCGGAGTCTCTCACTACAGCGTGTCTCATAATCAGATCGTGGTTTTGGCTCGGAAAACCCCATAGTTTATTATTTGTTTAAAAGCGTCGATGTGCCAGGCATTGGGTGCACGTAAACTAGGAAGTCTAAATTAATCCGGAGGATAGATAATTGAGCTTGTTGGTATTGCATTCTCGAAAAAAACCTAGAGTGCAGAAATGACGAGAAACGAACAAGCTGACTCGCAACACAAGCATATTATTGTTGTTGTTGCCTCAAAACATGGCTACAACAAGCGCATTCAGTACTTGTGCTGTGCGTCACCTTCTTCGTGCCTCGTCTCATGCCTGAACTTTAGGTTTAATACGAATCCCCCCCAACCACATCGTAATTTTGGCGCGTGGAACCCTATAAATAAGTTATTTAGGACCATTGCATTCTTCACAATTGACTGCACCAAAAATAGTGCAATCAAACTCACTTGCGTCGTTTGTTCTGCTGGGCGAAGTTTATCTCTGCATACCTTTATTTCCAATATTTCTGGAAGGATATGGCGTACTGTTTGCGTTCACTTGACCAAAAAGCAAGAAAACTGATTTTTTTCTTAGAATTTTCAAGCGTAAGGCCCTCTTTCTAACTTAACAACAGCACCTTCACTTATGATTGCTGTAGCTTGAAATTTATCTGCGATTTTCGAACAACGCAGCACCTGAACTCAGTCTAAAGTATGAAAAGGTTAGATGTAGACACACAACAGAAATGTTCTCTCGCAGTGGCGTTAAACGTTATTTTTGGCTTTCGCGGTACGTGTGCTGCTGAACACAACGCCGCAGGTTCTATTTCTGCCCTCTTCCGCTGTATTTATATGAATAAATGTAAAAAAAAACGCACGTGCACTGGGCTGTTGGTGCACGTTAAAAACAACCTACGTTAACCAAACTATTCTTTTACTTTTCCCTACGCCGTCTCTAATAACCTACGGTGCGGTTTCACGACGGAAAACACTATCTTTTTTTCCTGCCCCGCTGTCTGGCGTTGTTCGGGCCTACGAAAATATGTAGACACCGTTACATGACTGATGTAACATGGCTTTACATAAAATTTGGGTCCGAACACTTTTACTGCGTACGTGCATGAGTCATGGCTGCGCAGTTTTTAATCACACAGGAAACTGGCAGCAATGTCTGCTATTTCGTCAGCAAAGCAAAAGCTGAGGCAACATTCATTTCACATAAGCAATACATTTTAACATTTTTTTACGTCCTGTGTCAGCACCAACGTTCATTACTTTGCGAGCATGTGGAAACGCGAAAATATAAAAACAAATCCTCATGTTTTACACCTGTTCATAAAAACTGAAATCCTCGAGTGCCTCAACCGGATACTATGAGCGGAAAAAACCCGCAGCTGCATTATTCAGTACATGTCGGCTCTCTCTAGGAAGTCTAGGAACAGTAATCTAGGAACAGGAAGTCTAGGAACAGTAGATACGACATAAACTGCAGTTGGAATGCAAATAAATTTTCACTTTTCCGGCCTGTGAAGTTCGCAATCCAAGCCGTTTGTGATTGAAACGCGTGCATAGTTTCATCGATAGGGCTCGAAGATACTTCAAGAAGGCGAGGCAGAGATTCTTTTAGAGGCCTTACGACAAAAAGTCCTCCTGTGATGCTGTCATGTTGGCAAAAATGACGGAATTGCAGTTTCGTTGCTTTGTTCGTAGCCGTGTTGTTCCTATGGTGAAATTGTGCTCATCGTTGTATTCCTCTATGTACTCAGGCGAACACAATATGCAAGGAACACATTGCCGAATTCCTACATGATTGCACTTTCTAATCGTTTTCGATGGGCTATGTATCGCACTCACTTTTTTTCCCGTGGTGAGATATGTCTATACACTACAGACAATCTATTATCTCCATGTTTCTCGTCGCTTTCTTGGGTCCAGAATTCCACGTACAATGCGCAATATCTGCTTTATATATGCCTTCTTTATATATATATATATATATATATATATATATATATATATATATATATATATATATATATATATATATATATATATCTTGAGTGATGCTGCACGGTAAACAGAAAAACTATTTAATTTCAACAGTTCTGACCGGTGGTGGACCGATCTTCTTCTTGGACACCCTGGTGAACATCGCTCCACCGGTCGAAACTGTTAGACATAAATAGTTGTTCTGTTTAGCTTGTCGCATATCTCAAGTTCTTCACGTGTGAAAGTTAGCCTGAAGAATTCTTCTGTACTTACATATACACATATATGCATATATACCGTTTTGCAAGACACTGACCCTGGCAACGTTTAACACCCGAACTCTCTCGAGTGAGGCTAGCTTTGCAGGATTCTTTGAGGAATTATCAGGCATTATTTGGGATATGATTGGCCTTGATGAAATTACAAGCACAGGTGAGGCTTATACAGTGCTAACGGCCACGTCCACTGCTTTGGAGGACTCCCTGATAAGAAACAATACGTCGTAGGATTCCTAATCCCTAATGACATAGGGGGCAACATTGACAAATTCTACAGTAATAATGAGAGGGTGCAGTAATCGCAACAAAACTTTTAAATGTATAGAATAGAGGAAGTAGAAGCCTACAGTCTTACCTCCAGTCAAGATGATGGTGATACAGATCAGTTTTATGAAGAGGGTGAACTAGCGATGAAAAAAGTGCGAACTCAGTATACTGTAGTAATGGGGCAACGTCAATGCAAACGAGGGGAAAAAGCAGGCCGGTGGGCAAGTAATTAGCAACTATGGCGTAGATTCTAGGAACGCTATAGAGTAGATGCTGGTAGAATTCATGGAGAGTAATAAGCTGCGAATTATAAACACCTTCTTCAGCAAGGGCAGCAAAAGAAAGAGCATCTGGAAAAGCCCTAAGTTGAAACAAGAAATGAAACAGATTTCATACTTTCTGCGGTCTCAGCATAGTGCAAAATGTAGAAGTGTTAGGCAGAGTAAAGTGCAGGGATCATAGGTCATTGAGGTCTGGTATTGTTCTCAATTTGAAACGAGAAAGAGTAAAATCGGTCAATAAGAAACGGGTCAACCCAGACGCAGTAAGGGTAAAAGGGGACGCTATAGGGTCGTGCAAACAAATATGCAGCCTGAAAAAGAGAGATAAAGATGACATAGAGGTTATGAATGAAACCTTAACTAGGCTGGCTTAGGAAGCAGCAGTTTAATTGGGAGGCAAGGCATCAAGACAACCAGTAGGTAAACTCTCCCAAGTAACAAATGACCTAATAAAAGAGGACAAAGAATGAAAGTGTCCACCTCAAGAGATCATATAGAATTCGCCGAACTAGCAGAACTGATGAACAAGGACAATATAACGGATATTAGACATTTTAATGTGAGAATGTCTGAGGAAGCAGTAAAAAAACGGCCGCAACATGAAATCAGTGAGAAGAAAACTTGGCATAGGACAAACCAAGATGTATGCACCATGCTAAGCAGGGTAATATCATCAGCAATCTAGAAGATGTAGTAAAAGCAACGTAACAATTCTGTGCTGACCTTTGCAGTACCCAGAGCAGCCACGATACCTCCATTCCAAGTAGTAATGAACAGTTTACAGAGGCTCCTTCTAGAACTAGCGATGAAGCTGGAAGGGATAAAAAAACGACTATGATAGGAGAAGACTGCTCAACACTTATCGCGGTAAAAAAGGAGGTCGACGAGCTCAGGACGCTCGCCGAACAGAGCGCAAATAAGATTGCGTCTATTCAGGCTAAACTTAACGACTCCGAAGATAGGGCGCGAAGATCAAGTCTAGTCTTTTTTGGTTTGAAAGACACTGAAAGAGGAACATGGGCTGCGTCCGAAGCCCTAGTGATTCAACACTGCAGTACACAACTAAAGAGCGCGGTTGAACATTTACACATAGAAAGAGCACGCAGATTACGTAGCTTTAATAGCATCAGAAATAGGGCTATATTTGTCAAATTCGCGCATTTTAAAGTAAAAGAACGCGTGTTGTCATGCGCTAAAAAACTAAAAGGAACGGAATATCGGATCTCGGAAGACTACTCCTCTAACACGCTAACTGCTAGAAGACACCTAGTTCAGTTTGCCAAAGCACAACACAGACCCTTCAAACCACGCTACGACAAAGTGCTAATGGGAAATACAACTTACCTATACGACCATAGTTCCGATAAGGTAGTCGCTCGATCATCGGGTTCCTAGCATCGCACCATCCCAATAACCGTCCCAATAGCTCCCTTTGATTTCTTTGCACCAATATTCGCAGTATTCTTCCCCAACTTGGTGCCCTCCAAAGCCTGCTCAGTACAACGGCATCAAACATTGTTGGTATTGCCGTGCCCTCACAACTGTATTGCTAGTGTCATTGATTGCTGGTCTGCAGTGCTGATGCTTTTGATGTCTGGTGACGTTGAGGAAAACCCGGGGCCAAAGACAGCTGAGATGTTGGAGCAAATCTTACAAAATCAGGCTACATTTGAATCTAAGATAGATGCTATAAAGGAGGAGGTATCCGATTTAAATACTAAAACTGACAAATTGACCGGCTATCTTAAAGTTATTGAGGAAATGGGTGAGCGTATTACTAGCCTGGAAACTATTGTTTGGCAACAGGAACAGAAATTAATTGACTATGAAAACAGGAGCAGACGCAATAACCTTATCGTTTTCGGCCTACCTGAAAGTTCTGGTGAAACCGAATCAGACTTGAGGGGAGCCGTTGTTAGTAATCTGTTCGAAGCAAAATTGGGCGTTGTAGTGAAATCAGTAGACCGAATTCACCGGCTGGGTAAGGAAAAACCAAATAGTTCAAGACCAGTCATTATGAACTGTTATAATCACTCGGAAAAGGAAAATGTTCTCAAAAACTGTGGAAAGCTGAAGGGGTCTACCATTAGCATCAGCAATGATTACGCGAAGGAAACCGTCGATGTCAGGAAGAAGGTGTGGCGAAGCGGTGAAGCAGAAAGAGCAAATGGCGCCAAAGTGAAGCTGGTTCATGATAAGCTTAAAGTAAACGGTGAGCTCTATGAATGGGATCGAAAACGGAACATTCGTTGTCAGTGCAAGCATAAACAAGATAAACCAAAACGTCACAACGGCTCCGAAGCTTCCGCTCATCGCGGATCGCGTATGCCTGGCGCGGTGGATAGCGGGGGCGGGATGCCACCTCAGCCGGCGCGATCATAGCTCAAATTTCTTTTAATAAATTCGCGAAGCATTGTAAGCAAAGTAACAGATTTAGAATGCTTACTTATTACATACAGTCCCCACATTATGGTCATAACAGAGACATGGCTGAATAGTGTCATAACGGATAACTGCATTGTGCCGCCGGGATACAAGATTTTTCGATGGGATAGGGACACTCGAGGTGGTGGTGTAGCGGTGATAACTAAAAGCACAATGGTGGCAATAAAAGTAGATTGCCATTTACCAGAAACAGTGTGGTGCAAGGTGAATTACGCCAACATTACATATCTTATTGGGGCCGTCTACAGACCGCCCAGCACTCCGCCCGAGTTTCTAGAGGACTTAAATATGTTTTTGTGTGATCATGTAAATGGAAACACAAGACTAATAATGGCTGGAGACCTCAACTTACCGCATATTAACTGGGAAAGCTTTTCAACTGGTCATGTAGAAACCCGTAGCGCTGATAGGCTATTAGAGCTAATGTTTTCTCATAATCTCACACAAATTGTAAAAGACTGCACAAGAATCACCCCTACGTCACAGTCATTGTTAGACTTGGTTTTCATATCAAGTAAAGTGGACGATTACGCCGTATCAGTTGAGGATGGCATATCGGACCACAGAATGGTTGTGGTTGACGTGTTCTGTGACATCAGCATTCGAGCAAAGCGTCACGCTCATGCACATGTTAAAGACTACGGTCGTGCTGATGATACGACTATCATTGACTTTTTAGAAACGTCGCTTAGCGAATTTGAGGTGATATCAAGGCTTGAGTCGGTTGAACAGCTTTGGGAACGTTTTAAGAAAACTGTGCAGTACTGTTTAGATAACTACGTACCTACTCGCACTAAAAAAACAAAACGAAGAAACCCATGGATAAACCGAAAAATAATTCAGATGAAGCGCAGAATAAAAAGACTGCGCAAAAATAAAAGGTTCCCGGTGGAAATATCGCGTGCAAAAGAAAACTTGAAGGCAGAGATGGCGCAGTCTAAAAAACAATTTTTTAATAACACCCTCACTAACTTTCTGATGAGCTCTCCACGAAAGTTCTGGCTGTTTTTTAAGGAAACGAATGAAGGAATTGAACAGATTGTAGAAGGAACGGAAGTAATTACGGAAAGGCCTGTTATCGCTGACAGATTCAATCGATATTTCCAGTCAGTGTTCTGTACGGAACAGGATGACAACAAAGAATATGAATCGGCTCCTACATTGCCACTTCAAGCAGGTAATATTAATATTAACCGAGAAGGCATATTTGATCAGCTGCTCCTTCTGGACACGAAAAAGTCATGTGGGCCTGACGGTATACCGAATGAATTTCTGCGAAGATTCGCGGAGTGGTTGTCGTATTACCTAGTAATTATATTTCAGAAGTCTTTAAAATGCCACTCGCTACCTCAAGATTGGCGTAGAGCAATTGTGGTCCCCATTTTCAAAGGTGGCAATAGAACAATGTTAAGCAATTATAGGCCTGTGTCTCTCACATCGGTGTGTTGTAAAATATTTGAGCATATAGTGGCAAAATACATCAGACAATTTCTGGAACAAAATGACTTATTATGTCCGTTTCAGCATGGATTCCGCAGTGGCCTTTCAACTGAAACGCAGTTGATCGAAACGATTTATGATTTCTGTGTTGCTATAGATGCCTGTGTACAAGTCGATGTTATATGCATAGATTTTGCGAAGGCTTTTGACAAAGTTTCACACCGTAAACTGCTCTACAAGCTTCGCAATGTCGGTCTTAGTGAGGATGTTCTCGATTGGATAGGAGCGTATTTAACTGATCGCCAACAAGCAGTCCGAGTGGCAGATACTATTTCAGGAAATCGTCAGGTGTATTCGGGCGTGCCGCAGGGTTCCGTACTAGGGCCACTCCTTTTTCTGCTATACATTGATGATATCTCAGCGGTTGTCCAATCACCTGTAAGAATTAAGCTTTTCGCAGATGATTGCCTAATTTATTGTCCGGTAACATGCAGGGAAGATCAATTTAAACTCAACCAGTGCCTTCAAAACTTAAGCTCGTGGTGTCAAAAATGGGGTATGGAAATTAATTTAACAAAAACCACTTACACACACATAACAAAAAGAAAGGAAGTGTTCTCGTTCACATATAATATTGCTGAGAATATACTGGTAAAAGTATGTAGCTTCAAATATTTGGGTATAACCATAACAGACAAATTGAACTGGCGTCCTCATGTTGAAAATATTTGTCAATCAGCATTCAGGAAGTTGTGCTACTTGCAAAGAAAATTACGCCATGCGACGAAAGAAGTCAAGTTGATTGCTTACAAGACATATATCCGTCCGAGCCTAGAATACGCTGGTGCTGTGTGGAGCCCACATCAAAAGGTTTTAAAACATAAACTAGAACGAATTCAAAGAATGTCAGTTCGCTTTATCTGCTCTAAATATCGACGACGTGACACGGTAACAGAAATGTTAAAAATATGTAACTTGGAACCACTGGAATTAAGAAGGCAGAAGCAGCGATTGAAATTGCTTTTTCAAATACTATACGCAGATGTGAAAATAAACAAGGATGATTATCTGACGCTCTTTCACAAAAGGCTACCACGAACAACACGCAGTACATTCGTGCAACCAATATCAGCTCGAACAGACTTATTCCACTTTTCTTTCTTTCCTGACGCTATTAAAATGTGGAATGAATTACCGAATGATGTGGTACAAAAAAATGCTATGAGTGATTTTGAAGTTGGCCTTGACAAGTATTTCGCTCACACTGTATAGCTTATATTTTTCCTTGCATGTAGCTGTGTGTTCTTTTTCTACAAATGTTCTATGTATTACAAATGTTCTACTACAAATGATCTTCAATATTTGTTCTATGTATTACTGACCCTCCCTGTAACGACCCTCAAGTGAGGGTTAACAGTATGACTAAATAAAATAAAAATAAATAAAATAAAACATCGTCCTCCTTACTGAAACTTGGCTTAATCCGTTCATTAATAATGCAGAAATTCTTTCAAATTTTTCAAATTTTTCTATATTCCGACGCGACAGATCCCACAAAAGGGGGGGGGGGGGAGGGTGGCGTACTGATATGTGCACACAAAAGCCTTCAGTGCGCTGAAATAACAGTAACAACCCCCTTAGAAATGGTCTTTGTGATAGGCAACGCTTCCCGCGCAGCCGTTGTTATCGGTGCATGCTATCGTCCACCCGACGCAAACCGCTCTTTCGTAGCTGACTTCCATGAAGTGCTTCATTTGGTAACAGTGTTTTATTCCCAAACACCTATCTATTCCCAAACACCCAAACACCTATATGAATATTAAACTAGCGGAATGGGCCAGCTCGTTCTTTGCCGGTTTCTTAGAACGTTCTGTTGAAATTAACTGGCTTCTTTTCAAAAATAAAATGCATGAGCTGATCAAAACTTACATACCTGCTATCACTGTAAGGGAAGAGCACTCATCACCTTGGTTCAATACGACACTAAAGCGTCCCAACAATAAAAAGAAAAGGCTTTACCGCGCTGCTAGGCATTCTAACTCCGACTGCGCTTGGCAGAAATACTACACCGCTAAAAAACGTACCTACCCCTTGCTAGTCAAGCAAAACGCTCCTTTTTTTCGACTACCCTATCAAACATCCTGCGAAATAACTCCAAAAAATTCGGGAATATTATAAATCCATAGCGTTCGCAACCACTTGCACTGTGCGACGAGAAAAATAAGCCTATTCCTGATCACAAAATCGCCGAAGCGCTTAATCATGCATTCCCTTCCGTGTTTACGAATGAACCTAAAGGTGAACTTCCTGAATTCCCACTTTTCAGTTACCATACAATGCCCGCAATCACCTTCAGTTCTGATGGAATCAGGAATTGCATTGACTCCTTGAAGCTGTCGTCTTCACCTGGCATCGATGGTATTAATTCCAAAGTCTTAAACATACTAAATATGTTACGAGCGAGATCTTATGTCATATTTTTCAGCAATCTTTATCATCAGGAGTGGTGCCGGACGACTGGAAAGTGGGTAAGGTTATACCAGTCCCAAAAAAGGTCCATCATCATGTAGTAGCTACCGTCCAATTTCACTAACCAGCGTCTCTTCGAAATTAATGGAGCATGTGCTTTACTCCCGCATTGCTACATTCCTAACGTCTGTAAGTTTCTTTCACCCTAACCAGTATGGCTTCCGTAAATGTTTATCTCGTGATAGCCAATTAGCACTCTTTATAGATGACCTAAGCTCTAACCTTGATCGAAACATCCCAGTCGATGCCCTCTTTTTAGATTTCGGAAAGGCGTTTGACAAAGTCCCGCATCAACGACTTTTCCTAAAACTTTCTCGCTTGCACCTTAATCTCCTTGTTTTGGGCTGGATACAAAATTTCTTGACTAACAGACAACAGTTTGTGTATGCTAACAACCACTCCTCCTGTAAAAGCCCTGTTCTCTCCGGTGTACCCTAAGGCACAGTTCTCGGGCCCCTCCCCTTCCTTATATATATTAATGATTTGCCGGCTAATCTTACTTCTGACATTCGCCTTTTTGCTGACGATTGTGTCATTTATCGCCCAATCCTAGCTGATACCGAAAACCACGCATTGCAAGATGATCAAGGCAAAGTTACCATTTGGTGCAACATGTGGCTAATGTCACTGAACACTACAAAGACTTTACTAGTACCTTTTCATCGACGGAAGCTTCACCCTACTCCTAAGTACGTTCTCTGCAACTCGGAGATATCATCTGTGGAGTCATGCAAGTACCTTGGCCTTACACTCTCAAATAACCTTTCTTGGTCCTCTCATATTACGAAAATCACTAACGAAGCCAATCGCACGCTTGGCTACTCCGGCCGCAACTTGCCCTTCGTACCGCCATCCTTAAAGATACTAACTTATCTAACTTTTGTTAGACCTAAGCAACAATACGCATGCTCTGTTTGGGACCCGCACCAAACCATCCTTTCTAACACTCTAGAAGCAGTTCGGAATCGTGCAGCTCGTTATATCTATACTGATTATTCTTACTACACTAGTGTCACTCAGCTAAAATTAAAAGCAGGAATTTACAATCTAGATATAAGGCGTCATGTTTACAGACTGAGTCTTTATCACAAATTTTATCATTCTGCTCCTAGTATTTCAGCCATCACAGTGGGAAGAAACTCCCCGGTTTCGGTGGCAGAGGTAATGGCGCCATCTTTGTATTGGGCGAACCCGAAATCCGTTTCTCTTGCATGGCCTCGTAGATCGTCGCGCGCACGCGCGCCAATCCAGGTGGCCGAGCCCTTCCTCTCCAACTCCTCTCCAATCGCCCTCCCTTGTTACTCCTTCACAACTCTCTCAACTTCGACTCTGTCCGCGCGCACGCCGTGCGGCCCCACCGGCCCGGCGCCAGCTCAGCCCGCTGCATGACGTTTCATGTTTCGTTATCTGCTGTTATCGCGAAGCGTGCGCTGCCGTGCGTTCACCGGCGTGGGTAGTTTCGTCAATTTCGTGGTCCTCGAAAGCTGTGTGCTTGCGCTCCGCGATGTTTCGCCCGTTTCACGACTCGTACCGCTCGTGCATCGTGCAGTGGTGCACAAATACCTCAAAAACAAGCCCTGCAAGGTTGTTCCGGGTGCGTAAAGACAACAGGTAGGCGCTCAGACCCAAGGACATCAGAAGGCGAATGTACACGAACACAGCCCTGTCCATTGGTGTGCTCCATGAGGCTCCGGACGTCGTTGCGCCTTGATTGTGCTACACTTGCCTCTTCCTGGTAGAGAAAGCTGACAAATAGATGTTCCTTCTCAATGTCACCTGGTCTGTGACTTGTGTTTTTCCGTGCCAAGTCTCATTCTGCAACTTCAGTAACTTGCCCAGCTTTCCACCCGCCCTCAGTGCTTTTTTTGTTTGTCACGTTCTGCAAACGTACTAACTGCTGAAAAATTACTGTTCATGTTTGTGTACTATCTCAGTAACAGCCGATGGGATAACCGCGGGAACAACCTTCATGTGTAGGCATGATACGCTTTTTTTTTCTTCTGGAAAGCATGAGCATTGCAAGTGTCCTACATGCAGATTTTGCAGTTCGTGTTTATTATACAAACGAGTGCCCAGTAGATACGCCTTAGTGCCTTAAGTGACGTAATTTTATTGCTAAGCATTGCATTCGGGTCGATAGAAAAGTCGTGTTGTTAGCTTATTTTACCTGGTCTTTGATTTAGAAATAAGGCCCAAACAATGAAACGTTCCTTTCCTTCGAGCGCTTCCTAACTTTACGTGAGGCTTCCTTACAGCGAAAGACCAATGGAGGAAGCGAACGTACTCTGAAAGCTCCCTTCACCCGTCCTTACGTAAGGAGTGGTTGCCGCATGCCTGGGTTCGAGATTATCTCTTAAAATCTTTACGCGAACACCATTATTCAATAAAAAATGTTGTATCGTCGCACAATCTTTAAATTGAAGAGCTAATATAGAGAAGCGTGGACGCTTTCATCTAGTTTTGTTTACTAAACTTAAGAAAAGTAGCGCATTACAGTGCAAAACTTGATGTGCTCCAGCAACGCCGGCACGCCGGCGTCGTACTACTCTGAAAGCTCTCTTCACCCGTCCTTACGTAAGGAGTGGTTGCCGCATGCCTGGGTTCGAGATTATCTCTTAAAATCTTTACGCGAACACCATTATTCAATAAAAAAATGTTGTATCGTCGCACAATCTTTAAATTGAAGAGCTAATATAGAGAAGCGTGGACGCTTTCATCTAGTTTTGTTTACTAAACTTAAGAAAAGTAGCGCATTACAGTGCAAAACTTGATGTGCTCCAGCAACGCCGGCACGCCGGCGTCGTACAACGCCTGGCAACGCTTTCATGCCGCACGCGTGACTGAAAAGAACACGCCTGACAACACGTACCTTGCTCGCGCTTCTCCGCAGGTGGGCGACAGCGCGCATGCGCAAGCAAACGTCACGTGGTTAAGCATTGAGGTGAAGCGCTCGCTCAGGGCCAGGAGCGGCGTAAGGACGCATGAGGGTAGCTTTGGAGCTACCTTATGCTGAGGAAGCACCAAGGAAGCCTTCACCGAGGGCCCCTCAGTAAGGAAGCTTTCAGAGTGACATAAGGTTGCCTCACCGCAATGAAGGCTTCCTTACTGAGGTAAGGCAGATTTCATTGTTTGGCCCTAAGCCTTTCTGCGAATGTTTTCTATGTGCTGCTGCAAAAGCCGACTACCTTCTGTTCCCCTTGCCACCGTTAGTCAAGTTGTGGCCAAGTGCAAAATAATGTGATAATGTGTATTTCAGTTTTTATTACAATGTTATTTTTCTTCTGCCATGTCTTTTTTCAATGAACATGTCACGTATTTCATATACTTTCGTGCAGATTTATAAGTAAGCTCTTCTTTTTTTTTGTATGGCTCCCAATCAAACAATGTTAGCATCTTACTTTATTTTTTAGGTATTTTGCGTGTCATTGTTTTTGCCATTACCAGCAAGTTTTCTCTTTTTATAGTTGTCATGACTATGTCATACATGTCGTCTAGTTTTGTGCAATATATTTGTGCATATGTCAGAAGCTCGTCAACATGTCGTTCTTGAGGGCGTTATATAAAAATCTTGTTTTTTTATGTGTGTGTACATGAAACCGCCTTCGCGTTTTCTAGCGCTTTCTCTTGTTCTTTCACGGTCTGTGAACTTTTGTGTTTAGTACTCTTGTATGTGCCATGCATCTTTCACTTTTCCTCATTTTTTGAACGTGTATCACACCACCTTATAAGAAAGATCTGTTTTCGGAAACGAAGTCAATAAAGCGAGACCAAAGATCAGTTGTGTTGGATGGATGGATGGATGCAAAACTTTATTGAAGGTCCTGAGGTACGTGACTCAGCGCGCTGCGGGCCGCTCCCACGTTGGGACAGTCAGGCCATGCCCGACCGCCGCGTCGTGGGCCCTCTGGACAGCCCATAGTTGAGCCCCGGCATCGGGGCTCTTGATAGCGGAGAGCCACTTGTCCTCGTTGATTTGTTCTGTGCCTCATAACGAGGGGCAACGCCAGAGCATATGGTCTAGGCTAGCGATGTCATTGCAGTGCCTGCAAGAACTAGTGGCATAGGTGTCGGGATAAAGCTTGTGGTTAAAGCCGGGCTGGGATACAAGTCTGTTTGCAATAATCTGAGGGTCAATGCCTGCGCTCTATTTAACTTCTTGTGTGGAAGGGGAAAGTCTCTCCTGCCGAGATAAAAGTGCTGAGGAATTTCATTGTATGTGGTCGGACAGACAATGAAGTGGTCAGTTGATCTCTGTTCACCACTGCGGGCTGGCGTTGGAGTTCCCCATGGTCGCGGAAAACGAGACCTCGCGCCTTGGAGTGGGAAGTGGAATTTTTTTTATGTCCTGGCACATGCTGGTATAATATAAGTATGGGCAAGACTGCGTGCGTGCCAACGCATAGCCAACGGCGCACCGCGCACCAGCTCGCAAGCAATGCCAATGCGCTGCGTAGCGCGCGCATTGCTTGCGAGCTGGCGCGTGGTGCGCCGTGGCACGCGCGCGATAAAAAAAAAACGAAAAAAAAACGTGCCTCGTACAGGTAAAAAAAAAAAAAGGTAAGCGGCATGGGGTAAAGCCCCTGAAACTTCGTAAAGTAGTGCCACTCTCCTCCTCCGCCTTCACTCCTCCTCGTTTCTCCTCTCTTTCACGCTCCTTCCTCGACCATGGCGCCGCCTACGATGCTCGAGCGCAGCAGACGACATTTCGCAGAGTGAATGCACGCATAGCAAGGCAGGGCTCTTTAGTCATTCACGTTGGCTTTCCAGCTCCGCGTAACTTCGTGTACAGCATAGAATTTCTAGTCGGATGCTTATACAAATTCGGTAACGGCAGCTTTTGTTTCATTTTTGATAACTATTTCTTAAAAGTACCTAAAGGAGTGTTAACGCTGTGCGTTGACGACTGCGAATGTATCGCGTGCCCTACAATTAGGTACGCAGCATTTGTCAAGGGCGTGTCGCAAGGTCTTGTTGCGAATGGTTGTAAATAACACGTTTACCATCGAATGACAACCTCTTGGCTTCCAGCAAGCCCTCAGCCTAAAGAATCCGCGCCGCCCTTACCATGTGAATTCGCGGCGCGTATCAGCTATGACGTACAAAGGCTGACGGAGATCACTGCTCTGGAGGTTCGAAAGTGTATTACAAGCTACAGTGCCGCCAACGTGCGTGCTTGCCAACCTAAGCGCGTGCGAAGCCTCAGAGGTGGGCGCTGGTGCTATTATGTTTCTCGTGTCTCAACGCCGACAGAAATACCGCGTGCCGATCATCGAGTCGGGACTGTGCGTACACAAGAAAATAAAATGAGTTTTTAGCATTCGTGCGCGAAGCGGGAGCGCGATAACAATGCTTGGCTAAGTCTCAAACAAGACCACTGTGGCCTTCAGTAATTTTTTCAGGTTAATGACTTATCACGAATAACACTTCATCGTGCGTTGGTTCGTCCGTCTACTAAGTGACGTACGTGTCGCGAACCGAGTTGCACTGAGGTGCATGCATTGAGGACGGTTGCACTCCCCCGAAGTAACATTTGCGAGACATGACTTTATTATTGAAGTCATGATCGCGCGAAAAATCACCCCGCCATGACGCGGCCGAAATTGCGACAAGTGAAATGATGTTTTATCCATAGGTTAAAATGATATGAAACGGCATTCGAGTTGCAAGTTAACAGCTTATTTTCAGCATAGATGCATTACAGATTTGCCTTTGCAGTCACAAGTCCGTGTGCACATTCTATTGTCTCATTCCCTAAATAAACGCACCAGCCTAAGAGTCCTACAGCAAGCGCGTCTCAATTAGGCAGAGTGACTGTAGAAACTAATAGTGGCATAGACGAGCAAGCGAACGACTATATGAGCGCGCGAACTAAACGAGCGAGCGAACGACTAAACGAGCGCGCGAACGAACGAAGCACGAACGACGACTAATCCAGCCAGCGAACGGGCGGGCGACCGCACGTTTTCTTTGCGAGTGCTCCACCGCCGCATCTTAAGCTTCGCACACTTTCAAGCTCACGCGAATTAGCACATACGTCTCAATTACCTATGATGCGGTCGCTCGACGACGAACGCACCGCGTAACACGGTTTCGGGTTTTCATCGGTGCCTCTGTATCGCAAATCCACCGGGCAACCGCCAACGAGGAACACGAACAAATGTGGCAAACAAAGCTAGTCTATCTAAAGAAGGCTAGTAAGTGACCACAAAACGCAGAGAGTTGCTCTCCTGAGGCGCTTTCATGATCGAGACTGAAATTTTATCAAAAGGACTGCGCTGAATCTCAAAATTTCGTAATCACGTTATCGCACGCAACCTCGCGTGCCCGCGAACTCATGCCGGTTGGCATTCAAAACGATTAAGCGCACCAAATATGACTAACACGACCACGTAGTGCGTATATAAGCAAAGTAGACGTTGCATAAAAATCGTGCTAAAGCGTGCGTACAAATGACAATATGCACAGTGAACTGTGCAATATCTACTACTATACGTTATTGCCCGCAGCACAATACGCAAGCCTGGCACATACAATATTCTGAGAGAGCCACAACTTACATCACATAGTCGCGCGGAGGAAGTTGGTCGGAAGTTCTCCCTCCCGATTTGGTGAAGCCATGTCTTTCTTCTTAACCCCTTGCGCTTACCGGACGGTATCGCGAATATAATCTTGCCTTTGCTAAAACTATATTGGCATCCGAACGCGCAGCAGGTCATGGTAATAGAGAATTACGTGAAGCGACGTCGCACTTGCCACAAAACATCCTTCAAGGCGTTCGCAAGATCAAAACAACACAGAATAGGAACGGAAGGAATGTCGCCAACAAGCGCCGCGTCTCGAGAAAAGATGGCACTGAAGCGCGACTGTAAACAAACGAGCCGGCGCAAGGGGCCACGTGATGCCATTAGGCGAATAGCGACGCGGCGTCGGCTTCGGCCAGAGCGCTGGAGGAGGAGGCGGCATTCTTCAAAGCGTGGCACTACTTTACGAAGTTTAAGGGGCTTTAGCATGGGGAAAAGGGGGAAAGTGAGCGGAGGGGGAAGGCATAATAAAACAAAAAGAAAACAAAACGTTTCAGAGAGGAGGCGCCGCGCGGCTGCTCTTCCTGTTGCCATGACAACGTAAACAATCGTGTGCGCCGCCATTTTGCTTCTGCGTCGCCCATTCGTTAGGGCCGTAACTGAAGGGGACCTTGGCGCTAGCGTGGAAGCAGCGTCTGCTCGAAAACAACCAATGGAAGCCATGCGGAGATTCACCCCCCTGGCCATCATTCCAGCACACCGTCAACCTTCCAGATTACGTCACGAGAAATCTGTGTAGCCTCCGCCTGCCCGGACCACTGCGCACCTACATTCTTTCGTTGTGAAGACTACCCAAGACTGGAATGACCTTTCCGCCGACGCCGTGCACCACTCCAATCCACATCATTTCAAGGCTGCCATTGAGTGCACATTCCACTGAAGTGATCACCCATTCCTCATGTAATACCCCACACCGGGGCCTTTGAGGTAATAATAATAAATAAATACCGGGCCCGTTAACCGGCGCCCAGGCGGGGTACTCGACGGCGGAGGCCACCGGACCGTTACTCGCCTGGATAGCAGGCACCGTCAACTTAGCTGGGACAGCTGCAAGGCCTTATGCACTGAACTTGGACGTTTTTTAGTTGAAAAACAAACTGGAGGTAAGGAGGTGTAACAAGTGTGTGACGCCTCCTCGGGCATAATCTTTATTGGCCCGCCAGGCTCGGTGGGCAACATTGGTCACCGCACCAATAAACACCGACGACCACAGCTGCTCGGCGGTCAGTCATCGTTCATCACCACCACGCTGCGGAGCGTCTGCCTATCGGAGGGTTCCTCGAGCCTTCCCTCCTTCACGAACCCGGACGGATCGTGACAATTATCTGACGAAGAATTAAGGCACACTGCACCCATTTATTGCTGATAGTGCAAAATCGAGCTTACAGTACTTCACAACAGCAAAGTCTTTCAAACCGCGTTGCGTAGTTACAGAAATACCCTGAAGCTACTGTTTGGATCTTTGCAATGAAATAGACTAAGTGGTAGTTAACCAGAAATATTATTCATTCAATAATCAACAGGAGCTCTCAGAGCGGCCCTAGTAAAGGTTCAAAACAGTTTTGGCCCCCTCAGGTTTCTTTATGCGGGTGCCATGATATTTGGTACCTATGGGGGGGGGGGGGGGGTCAACACAGCTGAAAAGTGAATACGCAATCTTAAATAAAAGAAAAATTAATTCTGGGGTTTTACGTGCCAAAATAACGATATGATTATGAGGCAAGCCCTACTAGAGGACTGCTTATCAGATTTGATCAACCAGGATTGTTTACCATGCGCCTAAATTGAAGTACACGAGTGTTTTGCAACTCTCCCCCATGGAAACGCGGCCTCCGTGGTATGGACTAAACGCGCAACTTCGACCTCAGCATTGTAACGCCATAGCCTACAAGCATATGGGGCGGCTGACTCGGCGACATCTTGCTCAATAACTAAGTACCATGGCCACTTAGCCAGCGAGTTCGAGCATGGAGGGTCAATAACATGTATATAGCATGTATACATGTACGCGGTTCGCACATCTTGTGCTTCAATTTGGCGCTCATAATATTCGTTAGAAAACCGTCAACGAGACTGCGATGCTTGCGTTTATTTACTTGTATTTGCACTGAGGCGCTTTAGCGTACAGAGGTGACAAATACGACTGGCTGAACTCAGCATACAAAGCTGCATTTCACTCCCAGGAAATATAAAACCTATGTGGCGTGGATGATGTTTTAATAACACACAATAGCTATCTTCTACTACTCATTCACCAAGCCACCCCCAAAACAACACGCCTCCCTCCCCCCACCATACGTGAAGTAGCGCATGCTAATTTGGTCATTTACATCGACTTCTTACTGCTTTCCCTGAATGCTTGTTTTTCTTTTATGCTCCAAAATGCTAGATGAGATTGTACTTGAAAGGCGATCACTTCAGAAATATGAAAACGTGGATTAATTGAATAAGTACGTTTTGCCAATTTTCAGTTTCCATCCCCATGAGCATCGCCCAGAGATGTTCATTGCTAGGCGACCATCAAGTAATGAAAACGGTCCGCATTATTTCTAACGTATGCCGGAGCTGCTTCGTCTGCGTCGCAACTTTTCAAAGGTGGGCTGTCATCAAAATAACGCCCGCTCTTGCGGAGGCCATGTATGTACTCTGTGTCTCTTTTTTGAGCAAAATCGCCCCACCGGATGCCGTCGTCTCTTTGTGCCGCGGTAAGCTTCACCTGCAAAGAGCAAAATCAGAACATGTTTTTCACGCTAGTCACAGTTGTGAGGTAACGCACAAGACGAAAAGGCAATATTAGGTGTGCAAATACCGCGGTATTTTGTTTAAATTGATGAAAGGAAGAAGAAACGTGACAGCACATGCACGGACGGAAATCGCACTACGTCCCTTGCTGCGTAGATCCTAAGCACATTGCAAACTCCGCCGCATGCTTTTTTGCGTTGCCTTACTCTGTTATTATTGCAGTACTTCAATGCCTCTGGGAAGGAGCAAGTTATGGTATCTTGTCATCATAAGTCGCGCTCCCCATCAAGAGATTAGGAGCGAATGCAAATAAATTTTTGTAAATGGTAACCCAACCGATTTTGCTGAAAAAGCCACCTAATTAGTTTTTTGCGGATAGAACTTATGTGTGAATTGGTATAACTACAAATTAATATCAAATAATGGTATTAACATACCAAGACTTTAAGTCGTATTAAACGTGATCTGAGAGCAGTTCAAAAGAAAGTGGAAGAAAATGGTACCGCGATAAGAAAAATTGAGGACACCTTAGCTAAACATTAGCCTTCTTTTTCTATATTTCACAAACCGCGGACAGTTATTCGTCTAAATGATACAGGCACTGTGCTATATAGAAAAGTTGACGATATGGAAAATCGTCAGCACCACAATAACGTTATCATCTTCGGTCTGCCTCAGCAAGAAAATGAAACATAGGCAGATTTCGCGAGAGCGATGCGGGAAAAAATATGTTCTGTGAACATCCAGTGGAAAAAGACAATAGGAATTTCTGTCGCTACTACAGAAATTTCTGTTATACAACAAAAGTTCCTGACATTTCTGCAGTTGCGACAGACATTCCTGACATTAAAACATCAAGAAAGGGGCTGACAAATGGAATAGCACACTGTGGTATAAAGTTTGTAAACAGGGATAAGGTGCCTCAGAAAGGCTGGCCAAGATTTCGTCAAAGGTGGCCTTGTCATCGTCGGCATGTTAGCTTTAAAGGCTATTGCAGTGACGTTACGTGCGGTTGTTGTCGGTGGCGATTGGTTATAAAGGCAGAGACTTCAGAGATAATGAGTGCTGTCGCGTTACGTCTGTGAGCGTGGTTCCCAAGACGAGGGGAGACAAGAGCGGGAGAGTAGGAAGGCGGGGAGAAAAGACGAGAAAGAAAAGAAGAAATAACAGGGGGGGGGGGGGACACCATGAAAAATGAAGAAGAAAGAACAAGAAAAAAATGATAGAAACAAAAAAGTATTGATAGTAATACAAAAGGCTAAAGTCACTCTTTCAACTAAAGTCACTCTTTCAACTCACATTTTTTTTGTAAGGGGGGGGGGGGGCGGATTGTGTTACTCGCGCACTGACCGTCTAACCGGCTCTTCTAAAGCCACAAAAACATGCCGTCAAGCGACAGCCCTGAATGCTCCTCAACCTCTCGCTTCCCCAACGCCCTCCCATGCTCCCTTCTCTTTTTTTTCTTGTTCTTTCTTCTTCTTTTTCTCCTGCTGTCCCCCCCCGTTTTTTCTCCTTTTATTTCTTTTCCTTTCTCCCCACCTTTCCCCTCTCCTGCTCTTGTCCCCTCGTCTTGGGAACCATGCTCACAGACGTCAGGCGACAGCGCTCATTATCTCTGAAGTCTCTCCCTTTAAAACGAGCCGCCAGCGACAACTCCTGCGCATGATGTCACTGCACTAACCCTTTAAAACTAACATGCCAAGGATGACGAGGCCGCCTTTGACGAAGATAGGTCCTCCTATCGAAACATTGGCCAGCCTTTCTGAGGCACCGTATCCCTGTTTACAAACTTTATACTCTAGAGTGACATTACTACCGAAATTCTGGTGCCGCAACAGAAACATTCTTTTCCGAAGACCAAGAGTTCTGAAGCCGCAATAGAAACGTTCTATCGCGTCCACAAGAGTTTATGAAGTCGCAACAACCTTCTATCGCGACAGCCGTTCTGACCTCGCAACAGGAATTCTGTCGCGACCGCACACTTTCTATTGTGGCATTAGAAATGTGCCACTTTCTCTCGCAGCGACTTAAGTTCTGTCGCCGCGACGGAAGCGCTTTCCATCGCCACGCTTTAAAATTGTATGTCAGTTTCGCATCCGTGGCGTACACTGTACCTTTCTCTGGCGCCGTGTTCCGTCGTGCTTCTCTGAAGCAGGTAATGCTGATAGCACCGACACCGGCATTAAAGTTGGCGTGACCAATTGTCATAATTGTGCCCTGACCACGAGGCACCAGCAACGCCCTACCGGCCTCCTCTAAGTTGGCCACTGATCAAAATTATGCGATCTGCGCGAATGGCTGCGTATCCGTTTTGTTTTATTTGGTAAGGTGTGAGACACAGGCTGGTGGACTACCACGTGCCGTTACGCTGACACGTTATTCAATTTCCCAAAAATATTGCATAAGCTTTTGCGAAGCGGAAAAGAACCTCTGGGTTGCTCCACAATGTTGTGTGAAAAGCTGTCTCGCTCGGGTGTCAGTATTGTGGCACAGCGCTGCCATGAGAAACCAGTGTGCCGTCTAAATGGACATCATCCACGAATGTTTATGTAGCTATGCTGCATTGAATACACGAATTGTATGCCCGCTCAAAAGTGTAAAGAGCGAGCAACCTCTGTCAAAACTAGCAGTAGCAACCCTACACAGTGTTCGCGGTTACCGTTGTCTACTTCTGAATTTCTTATTTATTATGGATATCGTAAAGCAAAATCAATGCTCTAGCCATCCACGATGTACTTGTCGATGGTAACAACACTTTTGCTGTTCTAGAGAGGCGCCAGTTGACGCGTTGGAGTAAAAGCGCATCTTGGCTCTCTAAATACGAACGTAAACACCAACGCAGACATTCTTACTGTTGACATAGCCAACATGTACGTGGACAGTAACGTTCGGCGTGGTGCAGGTGTGAAGAAGAGGCTGGTTTGAACGACCACATCTGCGATGAGCTCTGCTGGAAACAGCGCATCAGTCCTCTGCCGAACATCACAACCACCGTCAGCGACTGATTCCAGTAATTATGAAGTCATTCTCCCTCGTCTACCAACCAGCAACACCGTTATCAATTCAGTTTTGCTACATGTTGACCTGGCGGGGCAGCCGTATCAGGCCCTGGACTTTCTCGATGCACTCCATTCAGTCCTAAATGCCACTTATATCCTCGGCGCTGGACAATACCAGATGAGCCATTTGTGGTTAGTGACATGTTGTAACAGCATCGCGAAACGGATACTTCTCGACAAAGGCGGGTTGTTGGTGACGGGCGGCCAGTGCCTTGTTGTAGCCCCGGAACGTAAGAATATCAAGATGAAGCTTCTTTTGCTGCCCCCATACCTGGAACAGAGAAGGATTGTTGAAGCGCTAGAGTCCTACGGCGCATTGCAGTCTATCGAGAGAGAAATGTGTCGGTGTGACGGCATGGAGGGCTGGCAAATGACTGATCGAGACGTAGCATTTACATTGAAGGATCGAGTTTCTGCCAGTAATCTGCCACTTCTATTGAGCATATACGGGCACCAGTGCCTCATCTTGTTTCCTGGCCGACCATCACTTTGCCTTGGGTGCAATAGAGTCGGGCATGTCCGGCGACAGTGTAGAACAACACGCTGCGATAACTGTCACCGCTACGATCCCTCTGCAGATGCATACATCAGAACCAATGCTGACATCACCATCATCATCAGCCTAGTTACGCCCACTGCAGGGCAAAGGCCTCTCCCATACTTCTCCAACAACCCCGGTCATGTACTAATTGTGGCCATGCCGTGCCTGTAAACTTTTTAATCTCATCCGCCCACCTAACTTTCTGCCGCCCCCTGCTACGCTTCCCTTCCCTTGGGATCCAGTCCGTAACCCTTAATGACCATCGGTTATCTTCCCTCCTCATTACATGTTCTGCCCATGCCCATTTCTTGTTCTTGATTTCAACTAAGATGTCATTAACTCGCGTTTGTTCCCTCACCCAATCTGCTCTTTTCTTATCCCTTAACGTTACACCTATCATTCTTCTTTCCATAGCTTGTTGCGTCGTCCTAAATTTGAGTAGAACCCTTTTCGTAAGCCTCTAGGTTTCTGCCCCGTAGGTGAGTACTGGTAAGACACAGTTATTATATACTTTTCTCTTGAGGGATAATGGCAACCTGCTGTTCATGATCTGAGAATGCCTGCCAAATGCACCCCAGCCCATTCTTATTCTTCTGATTATTTCCGTCGCATGATCCGGATCCGCCGTCACTACCTGCCCTAAGTAGATGTATTCCCTTACCACTTCCAGTGCCTCGCTGCTATTGTAAATTGCTGTTCTCTTCCGAGACTGTTAAGCATTACTTTAGTTTTCTGCAGATTAATTTTTAGACCCACTCTTCTGCTTTGCCTCTCCAGGTCAGTGAGCATGCATTGCAATTGGTCCCCTGAGTTACTAAGCAAGGCAATATCATCAGCGAATCGCAAGTTGCTAAGGTATTATCCATTAACTTTTATCCCCAATTCTTCCCAATACAGGTCTCTAAATACCTCCTGCAAACACGCTGTGAATAGCATTGGAGATATCGTATCTCCCTGCCTGACGCCTTTCTTTATTGGGATTTTGTTGCTTAATTTATGGAGGACAACGGTGGCTGTGGAGCCGCTATATATATCTTTCAGTATTTTTACATAAGGCTCGTCTACACCCTGATTCCGTAATGCCTCCATGACTGCTGAGGTTTCGACAGAATCAAACGCTTTCTCGTAATCAATGAAAGCTATATATAAGGGTTGGTTATATTCCGCACATTTCTCTATCACCTGATTGATTGTGTGAATAAGATCTATTGTTGAGTAGCCTTTACGGAATCCTGCCTGGTCCTTTGCTTGACAGAAGTCTAAGGTGCTCCTGATTCTATTTGCGATTACCTTAGTAAATAGTTTGTAGGCAAGGGACAGTAAGCTGATCGGTCTATAATTTTTCAAGTCTTTGGCGTCCCCTTTCTTATGGATTAGGATTATGTTAGCGTTCTTCCAAGATTCCGGTACGCTCGAGGTCATGAGGCATTGCGTATACAGGGTGGCCAGTTTCTCTAGAACAATCTGTCCACCATCCTTCAACAAATCTGCTGTTACCTGATCCTCCCCAGCTGCCTTCCCCTTTTGCATATCTCCCAAGGCTTTCTTTACTTCATCCGGCGTTACCTTTGGGATTTCGAATTCGCCCAGATTATTTTCTCTTCCATTATCGTCGTGGGTGCCACTGGTACTGCATAAATCTCTATAGAACTCCTCAGGCACTTGAACTATCTCATCCATATTAGTAATGATATTGCCGGTTTTGTCTCTTAACGCATACATCTGATTCTTGTCAATTCCTAGTTTCTTCTTCACTGTTTTTAGGCTTCCTCCGTTCCTGAGAGCATGTTTAATTCTATCCATATTATACTTCCTTATGTCAGCTGTCATACGCTTGTTGATTAATTTCGAAAGTTCTGCCAGTTCTATTCTAGCTGTAGGATTAGATGCTTTCATACATTGGCGTTTCTTGATCAGATATTTCGTCTCCTGCGATAGTTTGCTAGTATCCTGCCTAACGGAGTTACCACCGACTTCCATTGCACACTCCTTAATGATGCTCACAAGATTGTCGTTCATTGCTTCAACACTAAGGTCCTCTTCCTGAGTTAAAGCCGAATACCTGTTCTATAGCTTGATCTGGAATTCCTCTATTTTCCCTCTTACTGCTAACTCACTAATCGGCTTCTTATGTACCAGTTTCTTCCGTTCCCTCCTCAGTTCTAGGCTAATTCGAGTTCTTACCGTCCTGTGGTCACTGCAGCGCAACTTGCCGAGCACGTCTACATCTTGTATGGTGCCAGGGTTAGCGCAGAGTATGAAGTCTATTTCATTTCTAGTCTCCTGTATGATGCTGACAAGCTTCGGGGAAATAGACAAGTTCAGGATGAGACCATCCCCGAGCATCTAGTGGACGTGAGCGAAGTTGTGGATGCAACTGGTGAAACACTCGCTAAGACTCATAGACAAGAGCAAATTAAGGCTTCATCAGCTGACAATAGCCTCAGCCAGAAGCCCGTTAGCGCAGATGAGACTAAGGTGCCTGACGACGAACCAACTATGTCATGGGCAAAATCGCCACCAGTTCAAGATCGCCCACTGTGAGGGGAATCTGGATCGATGTGCAAGGCCGGTAAGAAGCGTCCAGCGCCATCTGATAATCCATCGCCCTCGGGAAAGGAGGCTCGCGTTCCCAAAGTGTGAAAGTTGACAAGACTGCTCCGGAGATCGCCTACTCCTGCTGATGTCCCTTGTGTTAAAGTGCAGCAAAAGGTTCCCAGTGCATCACCTCATCAAGAACGGAGTGGTGCACCTCTGGAGCAGCCTTTAATCGCTGCACCTACATAGGTAATCATGGCGGGTACTCTGCCTTCCATTTTGGTACATTAAATGACCGTGGCTTACGCAGTAAGTGACGGCAAGTATAGCTCCTGCATTTGTTACGCAAGAGAAAATTACATATTGCTGCTATGCAAGAAACAAAGATTGAATCCGATGAAAACAGCGGAGTAGCTCTATCTCCATTGCTATCTGACTATATTATTTTTCTAAGCCATGCAGTAGGCGTTTCCGCAGGTTGTATGTTACTTGTTGGAAAACATTTACAATGCGATTTGCTACATTCGTTTACAGATAGGGAAGGGCGTTTAATATGGTGCAATATTGATACCAGTGGTATGAGCTTTAGATTTGTGTGTGTTTATGCCCCGAACAAGTTACGTGAACGCGAATGTTTCTTCTTAACTCTAGAACATCATTACTGTAGGCATCGAGCATTGGTCCTCTTTGGAGACTTTAATTGTGTATGTAATGCGCAAGATCGTTCATCATTGAAGCTGAGACATGATCCAAGTAGTGATGTGTTGCAACACCTGATATTTGATTATCGGCTTGTGGACATTGGGGAAAATGAAAAGGCGGGATGTCGCTATACGCATTTAGAAGGTACCTCGCATGCAAAGCTTCACCGAATTTACTTTTCACTTAGCGCGCTATCTCTTATTTATGGTTCCACTGTGCACCCTGTATTCATTAGTGACCATGGTCTAGCCTCAGCAGCGTTTGGTCGCCGTTGATATCAAAGTCGGCCTATATACTGGAAGTTGTGGAAGTTATATAACCAATTACTTTCGTACGAGTCTTTCTTAAAGCGTGTTACTGAGCTTATAGCTCATGTTTCATGCCGCAACGACTTGCCACTCTTTGCTGTGTCGGAATTATTCAAACACGAAGTTTAAATGATAGCTTTCGAAGAATCATCAATATTGGCCTTTAAAACAAAGAATAAGTACGAAGCATTGTATAGACTTCTGGGTGAACTGCATGAGCTTGAATGTCTACATCCGGGTCAATGTTTTGATTATATTCATAAGGTGAAGGCACAGGTACAAACTTTGTACATAGAGAAATACAGAGGTGCACTAGTACGCGCGCGAGAGCAGCGTTTCCTGGAAGAAAAGCTTTGAAGTAGGTCCCTAAGTGATGAGCGCCGACACGCGCTGTCTAAACAAAACTAGATATGCAGCATGGTGGAATCATTGCTAATGAGCCAACTCTAATAAATGAAGTGTTTTTCGAACATTATCAACAGTTATTTTGGGGCCATAAGCCATTGAATATAGATGCTGCCCAAAAAATTGTATCATTGGTGCCTCAGTTAAATCAGGATGATTATGACTATAAAAATGAAAATATTGATAAAAATGAGGTAACTGCATGCATCAATTCGTTCGCGAAAAGCAAGGCGGCCATCCCGGATGGCCTTACTCTCGAATTTTATTAGTGTTCTGGTTCCCTCTTATCACCAATATTACTTCAGCTATACCATGAGTCCTTGGAAGCAGGATACCTAATGGCCACAATGTTCGAAGGGGAACCGTTTTTATAGCCAAAAGCGATGATGAGACTAAATTGCAAAAACTGGACGGATATAGGCCTTATCTCCTTATACAATGGGGACTATAACATGTTTGCAAAGGTATGAGCTAGCCGTTTGCAAGTCGTAATAAGATCTGTGGTTGGCGATCATCAAACACGTGGCTTCAGGGGCCGGTCCATTCAGACCGGTATTCATGCTGCGAGATTGGCACTAGAGTCTGTAGCTAAGGGGCTTGGTATAGCTAGATCTGGCTAAGGCGTTCGACAGGGTGAATCACTCATTTCTGTTTGCTGTACTAGAGCATATACGTATCGGATCCCTGCTCCTTAGAGATGTCAGAATATGTTGTGCTAGTGGCTCAACGAGGCTGATAGTGAATGGCGTTTCCTCCGATGCGATTAGGCTTCGAGATAATATGATCGGGTGTTGCTGGTCCAACGTCAAATGGGTCGCCTAAATGCCGCCTTTACGTCTCAATAAGGTCTTTCTTTTTTCTTAAAACGCTTGGCATTCGCATATTGTCGGCATCTTTTCCTGCTTGCTAAATTTTATGCAATTCTTTTGTAAGATCAACATTCTGTTCTTGCCAAAAAAAAAACGGGTCTCCATGGCAAGCGTTTCTTCCCCTCTGAGTGGACCATCGACCTTGTCTCGTCGGACATAATTGACGAAGCCTCCTATTGCTGGAGCCCCCATTAACATGCAGCTTCCGCGGCCCGGATCCGACCAGCGACCTGGTACTTAGCACCGTAACGCCATCGCCACTAAGCAACCTCGAGGGGTATAGACTTAAATACCACCTACTTGTTACACTAAATAAAAGAACGCCTAGAAATCACCTATGAAGGATAGCACTAGTAAATTCAGTTCACCTATCTTGTATTCGGAGGCGCAGATTGTTTATTTGTGGTACTAATAACAAAGCTTAATTACCGAAATATAGAAGTGATATTTAACATTTTAAATAATACTTTCACGTCGTTAGAATGCAAAAATTTCAGCATCATATTGGTGAAAACGTGTTCGTGTGTGTTCAACGCTTCCTCCGGTTTCAATATATTCGTCTCAAATCTTCCGCGAATGAACATACATTATGAAAGTGAATGTTGTCTTCGTCCCGAACGTTGCAATAAGCTTAATGAAGAAGAACTCTTGTGCACCACAAACTAGCTTAAGCTCTAAAAAGTATTTACAATTCCGTGCGACGCTCGGGATGACGACAACATTCATTTCATAATCTATGTTCCTCCCGAATGTTTCACGGTATCGCAAAAACTTTTTAGAGCTTCGAAGCTACTTTGAGGTGGAGGAGAGTTTTTATTATTATTATTATTAGGCTTGCTGCACGAAGAAGATTATTGCCGAACTAATTATTTCCAGAAATAAAGTTTCACGCAGAATATTTTTTTAAATCCTTCCTTAGCTCATCGTGGCAAAATTGAGAGAAATGTCATAGTATTGGGTAGCGTAGTTTGAGGAAATAAATAAAAAAGAAGCTCCCAAAATTAGGGTTTAAAATTTTCTTTGTTTCGATTGTGCCTAGTGCCTCAAAACGTTTCTACGAAATCAGGATGCTGATAAATTATTGCGTTTATGTGTTACATTAGGAACAGGTGCGTAGCGAAAATACAAAAAAAGAAGCTAGGCATTCTCAACTTTTATCAGGTGAAGCGCGCTACCAAAAACATAGTATACCTGAATCCCGTGAACGTCAAAGCACCACGAGCAATGCCAGCCAGCGTACCGCGGCCACGTTCCCGTGATGATCCAGTGCTCCTGGGATGTTCCCGTGTAGGGAAGGCGCTTAGAGATGTAACCGTCTGCTTTGCGGAGTCTTAGGGCGTCATTGTCATACACATAGCGCAAGAACGCCACCGTGCAGGCGCCACCGACCTTTACCGGTCTCGCGTTCTCCCAGAAGAAGCCGTAAAGGAACCAGCGCAGATTGACGCCCACCGGTTCGCCGTACCCGTCGTGGTGCTTCAGGAAGAGCAAGACTTCGCGGGTTGGTATTTCATCAGCGTCTGCTATCATGAATAAATCGTCGTCTTGGAGGTTCTTCAGATGACCCTGGCCTTCAAGCCATATGGACCTGCGGAAGTAGTTCTCGGGTGCCCACGGGTCGCCGTCGGCGTAGTTGTAAACCCCTATATTGAGCAGGATTATCTTGTGCGCATGCTCACCCAGGAATCCGGCGCTTAGGTTGGACCGCAGGTGAAGTGGCTTCGGTGTTCCAAAGAAAGTGTAGTTCGACTCACACACAATGTAGTGATCGACGGCGTCGCCCAGCTCGTTGATACGGATTTCCAGTAAGTTTAGTTCGTGGTTGAACACCAAACCGTTGATGATGGCACGTGGTTTCGAGCGGCGCCTGATACGTCCTTCGGAGTACCAAACTCGGAACATCTTTGTGTTCCACACGGCGTCAGGAACGGAACACTCGGCACCGTTCCAACCCCTGCGACAAGCGCACATGGTCGTCGAGAAGCGAGGAAGCGTTCCCTCCGGAAAGCATGAGAGTGAACGTTTGGAATTCGTGGTCGCTGCCTTCGCAGCGACGTCCGTTATGCGTGTTGTTGATGTCTTCGATGTTGTGAAAATACCGGCATTTGCATGGCCGGCATCTATATGAGGACTAATTTTAGCTGCCCCGTCAGTGAGCACTGCGCTGATAAACTTCGAATAGTTCGTTTCTGGTGACCATCTGAAATGGATGGCACAAAAAAACACTGCACTTGGAACTAGTCCTATTAGGCACGAGAGAAACACAACCATACGAAGCCTTCTGGACATGGCACCGAAAACGTGTGAAACGACATGGACAGAATGCCGCGTGATGCTTTCTGTTTCAAAGGTGGTCGCAGAGCAAAATTAGGAAACAGGTGCTCTACCTGAGCGCTTGTGTGCAGCTATGACTGCTTTCAGCAGCTGTTTTGAGTACACCGCTCCCGCTCATGCCAGCACGGGATTACGTTCTCGCGCGCAGCGAGAATATTCAGTTAGGCGCCCGCAGCAGCTCTGCGTAAGCAGGATACCCGCCGAGGCGACAGTGCACATGCACAGTAGGCAGGAGCTCGCATGGTCTCTTCCGTGCGCCCGCAACTTTTCAAAATCTGCGTGGCGACCGTTGTGGGCTTTGCGGGACGTTCTCGCTTGTTCTGGCGTGTCTACGAAAGCGCATTTTTCGACATGGCCCTTGCCAAAGATATGATTTCGGCTTGCGGTTTTACCAGTGGGGGGAAACTCCCCGGTTTGGGTGGCAGAGGTAATTGGCGCCATCTCTGTATTTGGCGAACCCGGAAATCCGTTTCTCTTGCATGGCCTCGTAGATCAGTGCGCGCACGCGCGCCGATCCAGGTGGCCGTGCCCTTCCCCCCGAACTCCTCTCCAATCGCCCTCCCTCGTTACTCCCACACAACCCCCTCAGCTTCGACTCTCTCCGCGCGCACGCCGTGCGGCCCCGCCCGCCCGGAGCCAGCTCATCCCGCTGCATGACGTTTCATGTTTCGTTATCTGCTGTTATCGTGAAGCGTGCGCTACTGTGCGTTCACTGGTGTGGGTAGTTTCATCAATTTCGTGGTCCTCGGTAGCTGTGTGCTTATGCTCCGCGATGTTTCGCCCGTTTCACTACTCGTACCCCTCGTGCATCGTGCAGTGGTGCACAAATACCTCAAAAACAAGCTCTGCAAGGTTGTTCCGGGCGCCTAAAGACAAGAGGTGAGGGCTCAGAGCCAAGGACATCAGAAGGCGCATGTACAAGAACACAGCGATGTCCATGTGTGTGCTCCATGAGGCTGCGGACGGCGCTGTGCCTTGATTATGCTACACTTGCTTTTTCCCGGCAGAGAAAGCTGACAAATAGATGTTCCTTCTCATTGTCACCTGGTCTATGACTTGTGTTTTTCCGTGCCAAGTCTCATTCTGCAACTTCAGTAACATGCCCAGCTTTCCATACCGCCCTCAGTGCTTTTTCTGTGTGTCACGTTCTGCAAACGTACTAACAGCTGAAAAATTACTGTTCATGTTTGTGTCATCATCATCAGTCTGGCTACGCCCACTTCAGGGCAAACGCCTCTCCCATACTTCTCCAACTACCCGGGTCATGTACTAATTGTTGTCCCTGCAAACTTCATAATCTCATCCGCGCACCTAACTTTCTGCCGCCCTCTGCTACGCTTCCCTTTTCTTGGAATCCATTCCGTAAATCTTAATGACCATCGGTTATCTTCCCTCCTCATTACGTGCCCTGCCAATGCCCATTTCTTTTTGTTGATTTCAACTAAGATATCACGAACTCGCGTTTGATCCCTCACCCAATCTGCCCTTTTCTTACCCCTCAACGTTACACCTATCATTCTTCTTTCCATAGCTCGCTGCGTCGTCCTTAATTTAAACAGAACCCTTTTCGTAAGTCTCCAGGTCTCTGCCCCGTACGTGAGTACTGGTAAGACACAGCTGTTATAAACTTTTCTCTTGAGGGATAATGGCAATCTGCTGTTCATGATCTGAGAATGCCTGCCAAAAGCACCCCAGCCCACTCTTATTCTTCTGATTATTTCAGTCTCATGATCTGGATCCGCAGTCACTACATGTCCTAAGTAGCTGTATTCCCCTACCACTTCCAGTGCCTCACTACCTATCGTAAACTGCTGTTTTCTTCCGAAACTGTTAAACTTTACTTTAGTTTTCTGCAGAATAATTTTTAGACCCACCCTTCGGCTTTGCCTCTAAAGGTCAGTGAGCATGCACTGCAGTTGGTCCCCTGAGTTACTAAGCAAGGCAATATCATCAGCTAATCGCAAGTTATTAAGGTATTCTCCATTAACTCTTATCCCCAATTCTTCCCAACCCAGGTTTCTGAATACCTCCTTTGAACACGCTGTGAATAGCATTGGAGAGATCGTATCTCCCTGCCTGACGCCTTTCTCTATTGGGATTCTGCTGCTTTCCTTATGGAGGACTGCGGTGGCTGTGGAGCCGCTATAGATATCTTTCAGTATTTTTACATACGGCTCGTCAACACCCTGATTCCGCAATGCCTCCATGACTGCTGAGGTTTCGACTGAATCAAACGCTTTCTCGTAATCAATGAAAGCTATATATAAAGGTTGGTTATATTCCCCACATTTTTCTATCACCTGATTGATGGTTTAAATATGGTCCATTGTTGAGTAGCCTTTACGAAATCCTGCCTGGTCCTTTGGTTAACGGAAGTCTAAGGTGTTCCTGATTCTATTTGCAATTACCTTAGTAAATAGTTTGTAGGCAACGGACAGTAAGCTGATCGGTCCATAATTTTTGAAGTCTTTGGCATCCCCTTTCTTATGGATTAGGATTATGTTAGCGTTTTTCCAAGATTCCGGTACGCTCGAACTCATGAGGCATAGCGTATACAGGGTGGCCAGTTTTTCTGGAACAATTTGCCCACCATCCTTCAACAAATCTGCTGTTACCTTATCCTCCCCAGCTGCCTTCCCCCTTTGCATAGCTCCCAAAGCTTTCTTTACTTCTTCCGGCGTTACTTGTGGGATTTCAAATTTCTCTAGACCATTCTCTCTTCTATTATTGTCGTGTGTGCTACTGGTACTGTATAAATCTCTACAGTACTCCTCAGCCACTTGAACTATCTCATCCATATTAGTAATGATGTTGCCGGCTTCGTCTCTTCACGCATGCATCTGATTCTTGCCAATTCCTAGTTTCTTCACTGCTTTTAGGCTTCCTCCGTTCCTGAGAGCATGTTCAATTATATTCATATTATACTTCCTTACGTCATCTGTCTTACGCTTGTTGATTAACTTCGAAAGCTCTGCCAGTTCTATTCAAGCTGTAGGGTTAAAGGCTTTCATACATTGGCGTTTCTTGATCAGATCTTCCGTCTCCTGCGATAGCTTACTGCTATCCTGTCTAACAGAGTTACCACCGACTTCCATTGCACACTCCTTAATGATGCTCACAAGATTGTCGTTCATTGCTTCAACACTAAGGTCTTCTTCCTGAGTTAAAGCTGAATACCTGTGCTGTAGCTTGATCTGGAATTGCTCTATTTTCCCTCTCACCGCTAACTTATTTATCGGTTCCATATGTACCAGTTCCTTCCATTCTCTCCTCAGGTCTAGGCTAATTCGAGTTCTTACCATCATATGGTCACTGCAGCGCACCTTGCCGAGCACGTCCACATCTTGTATGAGGCCAGGGTTAGAGCAGAGTAAGAAGTCTATTTCACTTCTAGTCTCACCGTTCGGGCTCCTCCACGTCCACTTTCGGCTATCCCGCTTGCGGAAGAACGTATTCATTATCCGCATATTAGTCTGTTCTGCAAACTCGACTAATAACTCTCCCCTGCTATTTCTAGCACCCATGCCATATTCCCCCATCGCCTTTTCTCCAGCCTGCTTCTTGCCTACCTTGGCATTGAAGTTGCCCATCAGTGTAGTGTATTTTGTTTTGACTTTACCTATAGCAGCTTTCAACTTCCTGGACATGATGTCTGGATGTAGGGGCTTAGACCTGTACCTTCTTTATTTTGTACCTCTTATTGAGTTTCACAACAAGGCCTGCCACCCTCTCGTTAATGCTATAGAATTCCTGTATCTTACCAGCTCCGACTCCTAGGAAACGAGACTACGAGGACTAGTCTCCTAGTGCGACTCCTAGTTCTCGTTTCTCCGCTAAGCCCCGGTAGCACAGGACGTGCCCGCTTTTTAGCACTGTATGTGCTTCTTTTGGCTTCCGAAATTCACTGAGCCCTACTATATCCTATTTACTGCCCTATAATTCCTCCAATAGCACTGCTAGACTCACCTCACTAGATAACGTTCTAGCGTTAAACGTTGCCAGGTTCATATTCTAATGGCGGCCTGTCCTCTAAGCACCCTCGGCTGGGTAGCAGGTCTGACCGCCGCCGTGGTCAGTTGCTTCGCAGCTGCTGGGGACTGAGGGCCGGGGTTTGATTGGTGCGTTCATTTAGGAGATGGTGGCCAAGTACTGCACCAGGGTGGCGAATCCTGCTCTGGTGAGGGAGTGCGTTCGGGATCAGGCCACACTCCAGGCCTGTTTTTATGCAATTTCATCAACATGTGGATTTTTGTTTTTGTTTAAAATCCGGTGGAAAATTGCGCGGCACCGGGATTCGAACCACGGACCTCTTGCACGCGAGGCGGGTGTTCTACCTCTACGCCACCGCTGCGCCTTGTGTACTAACTCAGTAACCACCGATGGGAAAACCGCGTGAACAACCTTCATGTGTAGGCATGATATGCTTTTTTTTTCTTCTGGAAAGCTTGAGCATTGCAAGTGTCCTACATGCAGATTTTTGCAGTTCATGCTTATTATACAAACGGGTGCCCAGTAGATACGCCTTAGTGCCTTAATTGACGTAATTTTATTGCTAAGCATTGCATTCGGGTCGAAAGAAAAGTCGTGTTGTTGGCTTATTTTACCTGACTTTTGATTTAAGAATAAGCCTTTCTGCGAATGTTTTGTATGTGCTGCTGCAAAAGCCGACTGCCTTCTGTTCCCCTTGCCACCGTTAGTCAAGTTGTGGCCAAGTGCAAAATTGTGTGATAATGTGTATTTCAGTTTTTAGTACGATGTTATTCTTGTTCTGCCATGTCTTTTTCAATTAGTTCAGCAGTAATGAACATGTCACGCATTTCGTATACTTTCGTGCAGATTTATAAGTAAGCTCTTTTTTTTGGTATGGCTCTCAATTAAACAATGCTAGCATTTTATTCTATTTTTTAGGTATTTTGGATGTCATTGTTTTTGCCATTACCTGTGAGTTTTCCCTTTTTATAGTTGCCATGACTATGTCATACATGTCGTCCAGTTTTGTGCAATATATTGGTGCATATGGCAGAAGCTCGTCTGCATTCGGTCTTGAGGGCGTTATATTAAAATGTTGTTTTTTTATGTGTGTGTACATGAAACGGCCTTCGCGTTTTCCAGCGCTTTCTTTTGTTATTTCACCGTCTGTGAACTTTGGTGTTTAGTACTCTTGTAGGTGTCATGCACGTTTCACTTTTCCTCATTTTTTGAACGTGTATCACACCACGTTATAAGAAAGATCTATTTGCGGAAACGAATTCAATAAAGCGAGGCCAGAGATCTGTTGTGTGTGAAGTGGAATTTTTTTTATGTCCTGGCATATGCTGGTATAATATAGGTATGGGCAAGAATGCGTGCGTGCCAACGCATAGCCAACGGCGCACCACGCGCCAGCTCGCTAGCAATGCCAATGCGCTGCGTAGCGCGCGCATTGCTTGCGAACTAGCGCGTGGTGCGCCGTAGCACGCGCGCGATAAAAAAAAAAAGAGTGCGCCTCGTACAGGTAAAAACAAAAAAGAAAAGGTAAGCGGCGCGCACGGCATGGGGAAAAGGGGGAAATGAGAGGAGGGGGTCAGCATGATAAAAAAAAAACACCTTTGGGAGAGAAGGCGCCGCGCGGCTGCTCTTCCTGTTTTCATGACAACGTAAACAATCGTGTGCGCCACCATTTTACTTCTGCGTCGCCCATTGGTTAGGGCCGTAACTGAAGGGCACCTTGGCGCTAGCGTCGAAACAGCGTCTGCTCGAAAACAACCAATGGCAGCCATGCGGAGATTCACACCCCTGGTTTCACTTAGTGATGGTTGATATTGGCTGCGCAATTTCAGAAGCTGGCATACGGCGGCGTTGAGTATTACACTACCGGCTCCTGCACGCGCAAGTCAGCAGCCACCTTGTCAATGTTTGCGTCCGGCCTATTGCCCTTCCAAGCGCGCGCGCTTCGCTATCTACGCACGACCTCGTGCGTGGCGTACGTGGGCGATTGCGGACGCACAATTAAAACTGCCTAATGATGTCAGGAACGGAGGAAGCCTAAAAGCAGTAAGAATTCTTAAATATAAGACTAAGATAGGCAAGAATCAGATGTATGCGTTAAGACACAAAGCCGGCTACATGATTACTAACATGGGTGAGATCGTTCAAGTGGCTGAGGAGTACTATAGAGGTTTATACAGTACCAGTAGCACACACGACAATAATAGAAGAGAGAATGGTCTAGAGAAATTTGAAATCCCACAAGTAACGCCGGAAGAAGTAAAGAAAGCTTTGGGAGCTATGCAAAGGGGGAAGGCAGCTGGGGAGGATAAGGTAACAGCAGATTTGTTGAAGGATGGTGGGCAAATTGTTCTAGAAAAACTGGCCACCCTGTATACGCTATGCCTCATGACTTCGAGCGTCCCGGAATCTTGGAAAAACGCTAACATAATCCTAATCCATAAGAAAGGGGATGCCAAAGACTTCAAAAATTATGGACCGATCAGCATACTGTCCGTTGCCTACAAACTATTTACTAAGGTAATTGCAAATAGAATCAGGAACACCTTAGACTTCCGTCAACCAAAGGACCAGGAAGGATTTCGTAAAGGCTACTCAACAATGGACCATATTCAAACCATCAATCAGGTGATAGAAAAATGTGGGGAATATAACCAACCTTTATGTATAGCTTTCATTGATTACGAGAAAGCGTTTGATTCAGTCGAAACCTCAGCAGTCGTGGAGGCATTACGGAAGCAGGGTGTAGACGAGCTGTATGTAAAAATACTGAAAGATATGTATAGCGGCTCGCCAGCCACCGTAGTCCTCCACAAAGAAAGCAACAAAATCCCAATAAAGAAAGGCGTCAGGCAGGGAGATACGATCTCTCCAATGCTATTCACAGCGTGTTCAAAGGAGGTATTCAGAGACCTGGATTGGGAAGAATTAGGGATAAGGGTTAGTGGAGAATACCTTAGTAACTTGCGATTCGCTGATGATATTGCCTTGCTTAGTAACTCTGGGGGCCAACCAACTGCAATGCATGCTCACTTACCTGGAGATGCAAAGCAGAAGGGTTGGTCTAAAAATTAATCTGCAGAATACGAAAGCAATGTTTAACAGTCTCAGAAGAGAACCGCAGTTTACGATAGGTAGCGAGGCACTGGACGTGGTAAGAAAATACATGTACTGCGACAGGTAGTGACTGCGGATCCGGATCATGAGACGGAAATATTCATAAGAATAAGAGTGGGCTGGGGTGCGTTTGGCAGGCATTCTCAGATCATGAACAGCAGGTTTCCATAATCCCCCAAAAGAAAAATGTATAACAGCTGTGTCTTACCAGTACTCACGTACGGGGTAGAAAGCTGGAGGCTTACGATAAGGGTTCTACTTAAATTGAGGATGACGTAACAAGCTATGGAAAGAAGAATGATAGATGTAACGTTAAGGCATAAGAAAAGAGCAGATTGGGTGAGGGAACAAACGCGAGTTACTAACATCTTAGCTGAAATCAAGAAAAAGAAATGGGCGTGGGCAGGACATCTAATGTGGAGGGAAGATAACCGATGGTCATTAAAGGTTACGGAGTGGATTCCAAGGTAAGGGAAGCGTAACAGGGGGCGGCAGAAAGTTAAGGGGGCGGATGAGTTTAAGAAGTTTGTACGGACAACATGGCCACAATTAGTACATGACCGCGGTAGTTTCAGAAGTATGGGAGAGGCCTTTGCGCTGCTGTGGGCGTAACCAGGCTCATGATGATGATGAATGGTGCCCTCCAACATGGGACGAGCGAATCCTCGATGCGGCACACAGTCTGAAGACATAAACAGGCCTTGAGCAACCAATATGGATCGAATAAAATGGTCTTCATTTCCACTTTTGTGCAGGTGCCTTATCGGCTGAGGCGATGAGACATGCGATAAATAAGGCATTGCATTTTCTTTAAGCTCTATTTAGGGCGAAGAGAATTTGGCGGTGGATAGCGATGACTGCTCGATGACGTTTAGCGATGACGTATTTGATCATCCCCTGCCTTTTTATTCTTACGGCCTATTGATGTCTTCGGTCTGCACGCAGCGTCAATCCTGCGTTGGTGGCATGTTTGAGGGCAGTAATGTCGCTACGCGTAAGCGCGTAATCATGTGGTACTCTTTTTAAATATCTCGGGCCTTACTTGCAGTCAGAAAAAATTGAAACCATAGGAGCTATAATCATGAAACTAAATTATTTAGATATTTTTTAACAGGCTATAATAGCCATACAATTATTATTATTATTATCTTCCGAATAAATCAATGCTATAAAATTTGCTCAATTATTTGTTTTCAATATTTACCTAAGCTTGCAGTAAAAATACTCTGCATTGGTCAAAAGGAGAGTAAACCTTATTAAGCTTGTATTTTTGTAAAGCGCAGGAGGATATCTTAAAGCTTGGCCCGACGTAGCTGCCTAAGCGCCTGTCTGCGTAGCTGTCTGCGTAGCTGTCTGCGCCTGTCTGCGTAGCTGTCTAAGCGCCAATCACTGTGCTTTAGGCATATACCGGGTGCTTGAAGTAGCTTAAACAAAGGATTTAAAAAAATGTGTTTAACCCTAACTGAATGAAACTAACGACATATTGTTTGCCGTCTTATAGCACCCCTTAAGGGATTTATGATATTAGCTTAATCAGTTAATTAGCTAAGATCAATTATGTAATCTTTTGATATTCACTTTAGGTTCGAGTACGTTTCGTTACGTTGTAGAGGACATTCGGAAACGACCGAGTGAATTTTAGGGCAATATACATTATTTTCTCCGGCGTTTAATGAAATCCCGCGGAACATGAAACAATATGATGTGACTGCGCTCTTGCGCTACGCATTGCAGCGCGCTCAACCGCGCTTCCTTCGAAAGAACCGCGCCTGCGGACCGTGGTGAAGTGAGCGGCCGCGGCTCTAGACATCGGCTTCACAGTGCGCCAGCACCTTTGATGGTGGCACAGGGAAAGAAAGCACCGTCTTCCCTGATAAGCGATAGGCTGGACGCACGGTTGAGCGCCCTCCAATGCGATAGCGCGCGAGCACAGTCACGTGGCATTATTTTATATTTCGCGGGCGTTGTTAAACGCCTGAAAAAATCGCCACGCTGCATGTACCATCGGCCTATCGGCGTTGAATAAAGCGCGAACAGCGGAACACCTAACTGACGGTATAGTGCGCACCACCCAGTCATCACCATCGGCAGGCGCGCCCATCCGGGTTGAACGCATTGCGCGATTATCTATCCCTTTAGTTTCTGTTATGGCTCTCTTTTATTTGGAAGCGACAAAAGAAAAAAAAATGAAGAAAACAGAAGCTAAAACATCACAGTATACTCTAAAATAAAGTTTACACCCTTCGGGATGTATATCTGCCACACAACAATAATTGGCATTTGCCTTACTTGCATTTTTTTTCGAAGACGGTGCGCCCGCTACTTTCCTGTCAGGAATGCTATTTCATGATGATAGCGCTCATGCCGTTCGGTACTGCGAAGTACCGGGCTCGCAGCGTTAAAGAAAGGAAATTTCGACAAGACAGATTGCTTTTATTGTTGTGTAGCAAAATACGTCTCAAACAGTGTAAACTTTTCTTATGGTATCTCCGACTGGTCAACTCCATCCCCCAAAGCAGAGTGGGGCAGATCTGTGCGTGCCTCGAACTCGCAGGCCGAGAACAAGCGCTCAAGCCGAACGTGTGACTCGCTCTCGGAGGAGAAAACGGCAAACGTGGAACCACGTGACTATAGCAAACATTCGTTTCGAGTCGAAGCCGTGTCGAAGTCTAGCTAATGCTCCCGACGCTTTCAAGCAAAATGGCGGACGAGTGGACGTTCGGCGGGACTAGCCACCATAGCGGGACGCTGGAATCCAGGGGATCGTCGCTAACACCGCAGATTCTTTTGGCCTCGATAAATAAAATATGCGGTTTTACGTGCCAAAACCACTTTCTGATTAAGAGGCACGCCGTAGTGGAGGACTCCGGAAATTTCGACCACGTGGGGTTCTTTAACGTGCACCTAAATCTAAGTATACGGGTGTTTTCACATTTCGCAAGAATTTCTGGGGTTTCAC
Source organism: Dermacentor albipictus (assembly GCF_038994185.2). Taxonomy (NCBI): domain Eukaryota; kingdom Metazoa; phylum Arthropoda; class Arachnida; order Ixodida; family Ixodidae; genus Dermacentor; species Dermacentor albipictus. The sequence goes on along the minus strand of NW_027225580.1, from coordinate 2,161,725 downwards.
GTGACAGAGCCAGGATATGGTTATACAGGATTCTGAATGTGGTGGGCTTCGTATTGTAACCACCTGGGGTTCATTAACGTGCCTGCCATTAGTGACTAGCCTCTTTCCTTATCAGTGCACAAGGCATACTGCCGAAACACTTGTGTTGACAGAGAACCTGCATTAAAACAATCAGTTTACTGAAGCCGTCTAGTGTAAACAGTTGATTCGTGGGGATGCAGCGGATCGGTGAAAGTTACTGGCCCAAACTACGTTGCGCTGGCATGTTCTTGCTAGCTGGACTGGCGATGGTTGCCAAAATGCTGCTTTTATCAGGCGTGTGCGCTTGATATGTATATGTCATTGTTCCAGAAAAATAAAACAGCCGAAACAACCGAAGACATAATCATAAGTCTAGATTTTGCTGCAATGTGCTTATGTTCTACGGGGCATTTGCCTTGCAGGCTGAAAGTTATGTTCATCTGCCATAATAGCCATCTTCGTAAAATACATGCCTTTTGAGGGAGCGTTTACCTTTTCAAGTCGACATGTGTAATAGCTGCTTTGTTAGGCCTTTTGTGTATCTTTTGTGTATTTATTATTGCAATCTTCTGCCCATCCTCTGCGGTGGTAGGCATGCATGGCATTTCTCCATATGGCACCCAATTATATTAATTGCAGCACTGTAATTTCAGGTTGCAGTGTGCTTACAATGTGACTCCACGAAAAGCTAAAGGCCAGGATCTATCCAAAGCCATCCTAAGTATTAGGGATGATCCTTTTCGCGCCGTTTCTGAACACGGACACTCCGTTTTGATTCTATAGCCATTTGAAGCCGAACATCTGGCAGAGCAGGTATGATACGCAGTGCACTACATTGATGTGTGTGTAACTTCAATGTGTCTGTAATTCAGCACGGTTTGCATAAAACGGCTGTTTGAATTAGTTAACATGGCAAAATAGGGATTGTTCTCTCACAGCCATCTAGGCTTGCAAACGGAATACTTTGGTGCATGTGGTTCATTGCACAGTGCTACGCCATGGATTTTTTAATGACTCAGAAAGTCATATCAATTCACAGTGCAACAGTAGCTTCTCATGTTCCCCAACTGTTGTGAAAATACGCTGCATATATACCACATCTTCCGCATAACATCATGCGGCTTTAGCAGATATTCACGGTAACTCGCATATTTAAATGCTAAATGTTGCTAGGAAAAACTACTCTTTCTAGGCGTAGCATCAGAGAAGTTTGTATTGCCTGGATTATCATAACTCTTAAAAATAAGGTTTAATATTCACCTTCGTTGTACTGAAGGCTTGTCATTAAAGAAATTTTTTTGGCGTGAATATTGCCTCTACAAACAAGGGTAAGGGCTTTCTTGTGCTCCATATACAGTTCTAGATTAAAAACAATGAACTCTTACTGCAGACACTATTTCAGTGAATGCAATAGCCTGACATTTGGTTACGAGTATCGCAGCGTAGTAGAGGACGAGCTAAAGGAAGTAAATTGGGCGGGCCCCCTTGCTCTTTACTTCCTTTTCTTGTCTGTCACACTTTTCATGAATCGGTGCCAACTAGCCTTGCTGACAATTCTGTTCTGTTGTCTGTGATTTGTAGAACCCTGGCCTCCTTCATATGTGCTAACCTTGATAAGCACCCGTCCTGCTTAGCTTCTTGTTCTCATCTCGTGTTGCGCTGCCGTACTTGCAATGAATCATTGCGAACTAGCCCAGCTGTTAGTTCTATATTCTGGCATTGGTTTGTATAAGCAATGTGAAGCAGATTGCTCGACCTGCCAATTCATTTGAACTTGTTTAGAGATGAAGTAGCTATGTATAAAGTTGTGCATGTTTTTGATTTGTGCCACAGGCAGTGCAGCAACTGATGGCCTGTCAGGAGATCGTGCAATAGAGCAGCATCTACAATCTGGGGGTTCCTCATATGTAAATAGCATGTAAACATTTCCAACTCGTTGGAATAGCAATTGTATTCACAACTTCAGGACATTTTTTTCAGTTTGAACTTGAAAGGGTGTTTACCGTTCCTGAAAGCTTTCCTTGTTGAATAAGCAATGAAGTCACTTGCGTGTGTATGCCTTCGGCTACATCTTTTTCATTGTATTTACTGATGACTCGGGTAATGCCACATTAATGTGGAAAACAGCAATGCAGCTACAGTAATTACCTAAACATTTCAACATCACCTGTACTGGTGCTGCCTGCAACATAAATCATTCTTGTCATCACATTGCAATGCACTGTACGCAGATGAATTAACACTAAAAATAATTGTGAAAGCATTGTAGCAGTAAAATTTTATGTCGACATTCATTATTGTAGCAAAATGCAACCATTTGACTAAGCCATCAGAACTGTTACCACCTCATCTCTGCTGCCCTGATAAAGCATTTAAAATTTGAAATGCAATATGTGTCAAGGCAATTATAACCAAGCTATTGGATGCCCACTGCAAGGCATTTGGCAGTTGCACGTATTGTGTCAACTTATGTCTTTGTATCCTTGCAGATTTCCAATACTTATCATACCTAATTTTCTGTCATCCTCAACGTGTTTCCCTTGGTGACTATCTGCTGTGCACATTACAGGGTCTCCAAAACTCAACCTCTGTTTTTTATCTCAACAAAAATGGGCTATAAATGGTTTGTCTCGAAATATAAGCTAAACCTGTTTTCACCTGTTCAACCTACACTAGGCTCTTCATATTCCTTAAAATCTCTTCTATGCTTTTTAGTTCATTGCTTGCTGCTAGATAATCAGTTTTTGAACATCCTTGACTCAAACATACTTTGATTCCATAAACAATGTTCATAACTGCAATTTTTCTTCCAAAGCAAAACGTTAAAAGGGGCGCTAAAGAGGAATAAATTAGACTGGCTTCGTTAGCTGCACTACTACAATACCAAAAGTGCCCATGTCACCGTGAGTGCAGCCGTGAGAAAATCGGCAAATATACAAAAACAAATGAAATGATAATGCCACCTTGTAAGTTCCCATACAGGTCTCTCATGACATGATTCTTGATGGCATCTACTCAAGGTTAGTTCCCTGTTTATTTGCAAGCAAAAACACATTGCTAAAAGGACTTAACTAGAAGTCACTTACCTCTTCGCACTGAATTTTCGATATTGGTCTTGCCAGTAAGTCATACAGCGTAGAAAAATTGATTTCCTGAAGAATTATCACCTACTGCGAGATATACTGTATTCTATTTAATGTGCAGTTCAGCTTTGGCCACTTTAGATCTCCAACACATGCACTCCTGCACGCCTCGAACCAAAACAAAATACTGCAGGGATTTGAACGTAAAATACTGCTAATCAATCAATCAATCAATCAATCAATCATTTTATTTTCTTAAATAAGGAGGAGTACAGGACTAAAAGCTTGGCCAGCTTGACGAGGTCCCGACCCCTTGTAAGTTGGCATAACAGCAAGATGACAGCCAGTCATACACAAGACATGAAAAAAAAGCATCACAGTGTAACGGGTAATACAGAGTGAAACAAGGCGGCAAGAAATAATCAACACTCATAAATAACAGTGGGAACAAAATTAGGAGAATAAGAAGGCATGGTCTAGTCTTGCAAATAAATAAGTTGACAAAAACGTTTAATGCGAGAGTTTCGGTTTCTGGAGGGATCAAAATTTTGTCGGTCTAATAGGTTTAAAAGCGAAGGTAATGTACGAGATAAAGATTGCTCATCATAGGAGGTTCTTGGGGTAGGTACGAACCACATTTCTTTATGTCGGGTCTGTCGAATATTTGTATTTTCTCGAAGTTTTGCCAGATGAATTGTATCATCAATGCCAAATTTTACGAAATCTTTGTAGCACAACACCAACCTATAATTGTAAAAACAAAATACAGGAAGAATTTCATATTTAGAAAAAAGTGGTTTTGTGGAGTGCGTATAATGGACATCAGCTATGTAACGCACAACCCTTTTTTGTAGCAAATGTAGTTTGTGCAAGTTTGTTGCACCAGTTGTACCCCACACCATGACGTAGTACTGCATGACAGATACCACCAGAGCATTGTGTAGCATTATTTTTACCTTGGTCGGGAGTAAGCGACGGAGACGAGCAATAACACCAATGGCAGATGACAGTTTAGATTGGAGATGATCAACATGCTCATTCCAGGTAAGGTCCTTTGTAAAACGCACTCCAAGGATATTAACGGAATCCACTATCTCTAACTGCTCACTGCCCAGACACAAATTCATATTAGTTGTCAACAACTTTCCTCTAGGCGCGTACAAGATAACTTTTGTTTTCTTAAGGTTGATTTTTAAGCAGTTTATCACGGACCACCGTTCTAAGTCAGACAGCGTCTTATTAGCCTTTATTTCTATATCTGTTTCCACGTTGCCTGTAATAAAAACGGTTGTGTCGTCGGCACACGAAACGAATGTAGCGTTATCTGTACAGCGCACAATGTCGTTTATATAAATCAAAAATAAAAGTGGGCCCAAAATGCTGCCTTGCGGCACACCAGTGATAACTGCCTTCCTTGAAGATATTGTGTTACTGGCATCTACGAACTGTGATCTGTGGGACAGACAAGATGTCATAAGCGAGTGGGCAGTTCCACGTACACCATACATTTTTAATTTGTTAAGAAGGATGGAATGATTAATTAAATCAAAAGCCTTAGAGAAATCTATGTATATGCCTATTGCCATATGCTTCCGGCTTAATGCATCTAAAATTATTTCTTTTTGGCTCAGGAGGGCTGTTTCCGTAGAGTGGTGCTTTCTAAAACCATGTTGAAAGTCCGCAATCAAATGGTGACGGTTAAAGAATGAGAGTAATCGCGCATGCATTATTTTCTCAATGCCCTTAGAAAATACTGGAATTATTGATATAGGCCGATAATTATTTAATGCTGTTTTATCACCGCGCTTGAAGACGGGAACAACGCGGGTAATTTGCATTCTCTTAGGAAAGGCACCTGTTGATAATATTAAGTTTTAAACAAGGGCTAGAATAGGGCTTATAATACCGAGCACATACTTTATAGGGCGAATCTGGATAACGTCGGCGTCTAGTGACTTGCTGTTGCTTGTAGCTCTAATAGACGAAAAAACTTTAGGAGAAGTAGTTGGAGCAAGGAAAAGCGATGCTCCATTCCTGTTTACTGGTAGAAACTGAGCGTGGTTAGTTAGGCTATGTTCTAGGTCCTGTTGCGGTGCTAGAGTAAAGACTTCATTAAATGCATTTGGTACTGCATCTCCAGAAATTTGTTGCCCATCATGTTCCAATATATCAGGAATAGCTGAGTAAGAGTTAGGCTGTAACAACGCATTCAATTTGCACCAAAGCACATCACTTCGTTGATTAGCAGGGTCACTAAATATTCCTAAAAAATAAGCATCTTTGGCTGTTCTAAGTTTATTTGTTAAACTGTTTCTGTATTTTTAAAACGCCTTAAGCAAGGGTTCATACCTAGATTTCACAAATTTGGCATATAAAACATGTTTTTGTTTAATCATGTCAAGAAGCCCAGGGGTCAGCCAAGGTTTCCGCGCTTTAGGTGCCCTCGTAATTTTTTTGCATGGAAAATGCGTATCATACAACAGTTTAAAAATATTAATAAAAGCGGAATATGCTGAGTCGCTGTCTTGTGCACAATAAACGCTGTCCCAAGTTTGCTGAGCAATGGCATGGCGAAAAGCCTCCAGATTTGATGGCGTAATTGATTGAATATAAACTGGTTCCTTAGTTTTTTGAGTCACACGATTGATTTTACTCACTAGCAGAATAATGCCTAGATGGTCACTGATATCAGTGTACAGAACGTCGGCCTCTAATGAATGAATATTTATATTTAATATGAATACATCTATAAGGAGGCGCTGTCAACAGTTATGCGTGTTGCTGTAGAAATTGTATTTGAAAAACCGCAAGTTGTAATTAGTGTCTGGAAATCATTTTGCAGCGGAGAAGATGACAGCATGTTTATATTGACGTCACCACCTAAAACAGGATTCATTTTTTCTTCTGTTGCATAACTGAAAAGCTTTTCAACGAAAGCAAGAAAGCGGGTCGCATCACCTGATGGTGGTCTGTACACAACAAGAACAAGTTTGTATGGTTTGGTAGTGTCAGTACCTCATAATCGGCAATTATACCAGTGAACTCGTCGACTGCTTCAGCAAAAATATTATCTTTGAGCAAAAGTGCTACACCGCCCCCTCGCTTATCCTGTCGACTACAGAAGAACGACTGATAACCAGATAGCTGGAACAATTGGGATGTGGGCGTTAACCACGTTTCGGTTAACATTATGACAGTAATCGGTATTCCGAAGCGGTGTATTAACATGGTAAGTTCATGTGTCTTACCAGTACTCACCTATGGGGCAGAAACCTGGAGGCTTACGAAAAGGGTTCTACTCAAATTGAGGACGACGCAACGAGTTATGGAAAGAAGAATGATAGGTGTAACGTTAAGGGATAAGAAAAGAGCAGATTGGGTGAGGGAACAAACGCGAGTTAATGACATCTTAGTTGAAATCAAGAAAAAGAAATGGGCATGGGCAGGACATGTAATGAGGAGGGAAGATAACCGATGGTCATTAAGGGTTACGGACTGGATTCCAAGGCAAGGGAAGCGTAGCAGGGGGCGCCAGAAAGTTAGGTGGGCGGATGAGATTAAGAAGTTTGCAGGGACGGCATGGCCACAATTAGTACATGACCGGGGTTGTTGGAGAAATATGGGAGAGGCCTTTGCCCTGCAGTGGGCGTGACCAGGCTGATGATGATGATGATGATGATGAAGTTCATCAGTCTTATTTGCGAGCGATCGAACATTTTGATGAAACAAGGTCATTGCTGGTTGCTTATCTGATATAAGATCCATTACCTCGGATGGTACATAACCCGTATTTTAGATAAGAAACTACCAAAAAAATGGACCCAACTGTTGTTCCTACGTCATCTTCTGCAAGTCATCAAGATGGCAAATGGGGACAATGGGGCTGCCGTCTGATTTCCGGGCAAAAATCTTGCCATTACGATACCAGGCATATTTCCAGCCGAGTTCTTTCTTTTTGCTGTTCACCGCTCCAAACAAGCGTTTCATGGGAGGAGATAAGTGTTCATTGATATAAATCGGAGTGCTGGGCTCCAGCTGAATATCTTCTGTTGTCAGCTGTTTTTTCCTTCCTTTCTCTAGAAAAGAATCGCGCTTGGCCCTGTGTCTGAACTGCACCACAATATTAGGGCAATTAGCGTTACCGCTTGTCCTAACTCGGTGGCAAACTTCAACATCAGAATCCTCGAAAGGTACATCAAGTGAACCTGCAAGTTTTCTGGTTATATCCAGGGTGTTTTCTTTTGGCTTCGTTGGTACACCTTTGATTTCTATGTTCAAACACCTGGTATGCTGGTCATTTTGCATGAGCCTTACTTCATGATCCTTGAGTTTTGCGAGCAGGGCATCTCGGTCCTTTTCCAGGCCATCCACTGTGTTCCTTAGATCAGAGTTTGCATTGTTCAGCTCACTCACAGATGTTTTCATTTCCTCATAGTTCTTGTTTGAAAATTCTAAGAATCCCTTCATTTCTCTAATTTCTTTCCTTAAGTCTCTTTCCAGGCATTCGCGCAGTTCTCTAAATTCATTCTTCAACTCGCGTTTAAGTTCTTCGAAAAGTTTAGATAGCTCTTGCTTGCCTGTCATTGCTACCAGAGCGAGGGACAAAATGGAGATAAGTGAACAAGAACGCGAAATAAATAACGGAAATAAAAGTAACAGGAATGTGGCAGCAATGTGGCATGAACAGGAATGTGGCAGCAGCAGCTACGGCCGAATGTGCATCCCACTATTTAGGAGGGGCATAAAAATCACCAACCTGTACAGGCGGAAAGAAGTGGTTGAGTATGCGTGCACGTAGCCGTAACCGCTGCTGCCAACTGATGCGAACGTGCTTCTTGCAGGGCTTTTAAACCAAGGGGCTTGGGGTACCGCGCAGGCGCGCTGTGGTAGACGGTAGGCGGCAGACACCGCCACTGTCAAGATGCTTTTTCTTGGGGCGATAAGCGGCGCAGCCTGGGTAGATGAAGTCTTCTTGCCGGCAGTTCCTTGCAGCTGTGATCTGTACAGGCGGAAAGAAGTGGTTCAGTATGCGTGCACATAGCCGTAACCGCTGCTGCCAAATCATCATCATCATCATCATCATCATCAATCATCATCATCATCAGCAGCAGAAGCAGCAGCAGCCTGATTAGGCCCACTGCAGGGCAAAGGCCTCTCCCATACTTCTACAACTATCCCGGTCGTGTACTAATTGTGGCCATGTTGTCCCTGCAAACGTCTTAATCTCATCCGCCCACCTAACTTTCTGCCGCCCCCTGCTACCCTTCCCTTCTCTTGGAATCCAGTTCGTAACCCTTAATGACCATCGGTTATCTTCCCTCCTCATTACATGTCCTGCCCACACCCATTTCTTTTCTCGATTTCAACTAAGATGCCATTAACTCGCGTTTGTTCCCTCACCCAATCTGTTCTTTTCTTATCCCTTAACGTTACACCTATCATTCTTTTTCCATAGCTCGCTGCGTCGTCCTCAATTCAAGTAGAACCGTTTTCGTAAGCCTCCAGGTTTCTGCCCCGTATGTGAGTACTGGTAATACACAGCTGTTATACGCTTTTCTCTTGAGGGATAATGGCGACCTGCTGTTGATAATCTGAGAATGCCTGCCAAACGCACCCCAGCCCATTCTTATTCTTCTGATAATTTCCGTCTCATGATCCGGATCCACGGTCACTACCTGCCCTAAGTAGATGTATTCCCTTACCACTTCCAGTGCCTCGCTACCTATCGTAAACTGCTGTTCTTTTCCGAGTCTGTTAAACATTACTTTAGTTTTCTGCAGATTATTTTTAGTCCCACCCTTCTGCTTTGCCTCTCCGGGTCAATGAGCATGCATTGCAGTTGGTCCCCTGAGTTACTAAGCAAGTCAATATCATCAGCGAATCGCAAGTTAATAAGGTATTCTCCATTAACTCTTATCCCCAATTCTTCCCAATCCTGGTCTCTGAATACCTCCTGTACTGGGAAGAAATACTGCTAATAGGTATGTTTATACATTTATCGCATTGTTCCAATATATTGAACCATCTTACATTGCCTTCAACACCTGAGCAATATGGTGTCTATGGTACTGCTCTAAACTTAATGTCAAATACTTAATCATCACATCCAATTTGTAGTAATCAATGAAACCAACTATGAATTCCTAATAATAAAGGCAGAAGTGGCTCAAAGAGCCATTTTAGGCCCGTTATAGTTCCATCTTTATATCAACAATTCTATAATAAATTCAGCATTGACATTTGCTGTATAGGTAACATTTTTCTGAATGCAGTTATTAACAAAGAATTCTCTTGTCTATGAGTGCCAAATTAAAAAACCTTCAAAATTGAAGCACTGTGAACTCACTCGTCATTAACACAGAGAAAACTAAAGCTATTGTCTTCATAACAAGAAATACAATATTAAAAGAAACTGCAAACCAAATTTTCGATAATACAATTATCCCCCCATGTAAGTGAGATAAAATATGTCAGTGATATTTAACGAACCTTTTGTCACAGAATTCACAAGTCAACCATAAAAATAGCAAACTTTCCAAAGCCTGCGTGGTAATGAAGTTAACTCCAGCCCAGGGAATCAGGCTGCTTGTTTACCACTTTTTTTTCCTGTCACCTTGGATGCACTCAACTTGCATGGTGTCCCACTGCAGCTTAAGCCTAATGCAGCTTTTCCAAAAGAAAGCGATTCGCATCATAGCCAGCATTCTTTATGGTTAACAGTAATCGCTTGCTACAAAAATTTAGGATAATTCCTTTTAAATACTTACCTATATCTGTAATTCGTCTTACGTAAAAGACGGAGAGAGAAATTGTGCACTACTAAAGAAAATTTCTAAACTAACGAAAATCCACACACATGCCCCGTTTGTCGGTCTTCACCTTCGCACATTCTCTTTAGCACTATCAACTATGGATGCCGAAAACTGCAGTCGCAGTTACCGTCCTTCATAAATATTTTGCCCAGCACTTTGCATTGACCGTGATGCTGTTATACCTATATCCCAGAAAGCACACTTCATTCAAAGTATACTTTACCAGCATGCGCATATGACTGGATTTATTACAGCTTCCCTTTTATTTTCGCTCTCACCCATTATGTCTCGTGTTCTCCACACTATAAAGAAGCGTTCATTTGATAATTTTTCTTCTGAAATAACCAATTGCAGAGTCATTGGTGCAATAAATTATTTTTTATGCGTGCTATATACGTAAACACAGTATGCTTTTTTCTCACTAGTTTCTACTTTATGATATTGCATTTCCATTATTTTCATGCGATTGTATTTCCATTATATTCTAGTAAACATGGCTTCCTTTCAGTTTACAGTACCCTCTGTTAGTGCCTGATAGTTGTGTTCGATATGTTACAACAGATGCCTGGAAATGAGGCATAATACGCATCAAGCCCACATAATTGTTGCATTTCTGACTCCCTCCTCTTAAGATGCAAAATAACCTTAGTCTTCAAAACACTTCCTTAAAAAAACTGCTGAAATGTTGGCAAACACTTTGAGCGCCATGGTCTCCCTCATGTGCTGACACCATATTCAGAAGAATAATATTTTTTAGGGAAACGTTAGATTACGTTTCTTCAGTTAGCAACCAATATACTCTGCAGAACCAATGCAGATACGTTCTTCCAGACAACACGTCAGGCTAAACTGATGTTCTTTAGTGTTATTTTGTATTTGTTCCGTTACCACCTCAATGCTTAACCCCTTCATTGTATTTTTGTTCAGGGATGTAAGGCAAAGTGACTACACTGTTGATCTTAAATCAGAGCAGCATTATGTAATGTTGCTGTGTGGTAATTTTTCTCTGTTCGAGGTTGTCTGGTAGCGCACCTGACAGAATGCTGGAGCAGTGCTTTACACCTATTCAGGTCACATTACAAATTTTAGCTTTGTATTCGGCCCCTTTATGCAACAAACTAAGTTTTATACAATGGTTCATTTACAATTATGATTGCTGCTTGTCTGATATTTTATGTGAAACATTTTCCATTTTATTTACAGCTGCCTGGAGTGATGGAGAGACAAAGCTGCTTCTCGATTATTATGCCAAGTATGCGCCATATCTGAGGCATATGAAGAAGTTTAAATGCAAAAGGGCAATGTTTGAGCAAATTGCCCGCAATATTTTTGCTTTACTCAATGTTGTACGAACTGGCATTCAGTGCGAGAGTCGTTTTAAGACCATTGCGAAGCGCAAACGCAATGAGCATCGCAGCAATCGCACGTCTGGCCATTCACGCTGTAATGTGGCATTTGAGGAATAGTTTGCATCGATTCGAGCTACAGATGGCACCCTAGAACAAGAAGTTCTTCGGGGAGTTAGGAAAATGATGTACAAGGGGCTACCTTCTGCTGCCCATGCCACTGCAAAGGACCCAAATCTTGAGTCGTCAATATCATCAAACTCGGGTGAAAATAGCCAGGGCTCCATCAACACAGCACCTCCAGAGAAAGTAGGAAATGGCAGGTTGGATTGTGATGGTACTACACCCTGGGGTATAAAGTTCGTAAACAGGGATAAGGTGCCTTAGAAAGGCTGGCCAACGTTTCGATAGGAGGACGTATCTTCGTCAAAGGCGGCCTCGTCATCCTCGGCGGGTTAGTTTTAAACGGTTAGTGCAGTGACGTCACGTGTGGGTGTTGTCACTGGCGGCTGCTTTTAAAGAGAGAGACTACCAGAGGAAAGAAGCGCTGTCGTCCGACGTCTGTGAGCTTCGTATCGCCATTTCTGGATGCCGAGTATCGCCATGTCTGGATGCCGCCGTAACGACACCTACGTTGAGCGACTCGGGCAATGCTCCTTGAAAGACCATGCCGCTGCCTTTCAGTCACCAGATACATTGCACCGCAGACTCCGCGTCGCCATCTTAACTATTTCAAAATTACTCGACGTATTCCTGCTATGCTACTCAAGTCACTTATTCAATTCATTTTTTTTTCTGCGTGTGTGTGTGCGTTTTTTTGTCCTTTGTGTTACTCGCCCACTGACCGCCTGACCGTCCCTTTTAATGCCACAAAAACATGTCGCCGACGACTCCCCCTGAACGCTTCCTAACCTCTCGCATCCCCAACACGCTCCCTAACCCCCATCTTTCTTAAAATTTTGTTTTTATATTTCTTGTTCTTTTTCTCTCCCCCTTTTTTTCTTTCTTGGTGCCGCCATGCTTCCCCCGCCTTTTTTCCTTTTCTTCCTTTTTCCTTTTTTTTGCATTTGCTTCTTTTATCTTCTCCCCGCGTGCTCACTTTCACGTTCTTGTCCCCTCGTCTTGGGAACGAAGCTCACAGACGTCGGACGACAGCCCTTGTTTTCTCTGGTAGTCTCTCTCTTTAAAACCAGCTGCCAGCGACAACACCCACGCGTGACGTCACTGCACTAACCCTCTAAAACTAACATGCCGAGGATGACGAGGCCGCCTTTGACGAAGATAGGTCCTCATATCGAAACGTTGGCCAGCCTTTCTGAGGCACCTTATCCCTGTTTACGAACATTATACCACAGTGTGCTATTCCATCTGTCAGCCCCTTTCTTGTTTTTGGACTTTTATGCCAGCTGACGATGATGGAACAGGGTAGGTGCCCCTTGTTATCCTTTTCCCATGTGGCAGTCCTTGGAGACAGTAAGTACAGATACCTGAAGGAACATTTTCCACCAGGCCCACACGCGCCATACATAAGACACCTCAGCGGGGCACAAACATCAGATATTCCACCGCTAGTTTGTGATACGCCAGTTGACACCACACACTTTATTATCAATGTAGGCGCAAACAACCTAAGAACACAAAGCACCGCGGACACGATAGAGTCCATGAGCGACGTGAGTGAGTGAGTGAAACAACTTTATTTAGTGAAACAACTTTATTTTTGAGCGACGTAATAAGAACCATTCAAGCCGCTCGCCCAAACGCACATATAACCCTAACGACTGTCGCTCCCCGCCTACAAAGCAAACAGCGCACACTAATCTACCAAACTAATGCACTCATGAAACACAATGAGGAGATTAACAAGCTCGACTAATTAATTTTCAACTTAGAACACGTCCATAAGAATGTTCACACCATGCACCACGCAGAAATACACGAAGCACCACATGAACACCTAGCTTGGGACCGCTTCCACTTGAACCGCAGTGGAATAAAGCTAGTTTCCCAACACATCAAGTCCTTTATTAAGGACAAGTACAGAAAAACTCTTTTAAATTCCACCTCAAATACCACCCCCACCAACTCTGCGGAGCGTGCCACCGCGAACAACACAACTGCGACAGTCACTTCGAGAACACAGGGAACACAGACAGTGCAATGTGAAGCAAGCCACTGCACAAGTGAAACAGTCACCTCAAGAACAGTTGGAACACACATAGCGGAATGTGAAAAGAACCACAAGGCGCACACTACACCAAAAATGACATCAACCACAGTGCAAACAGACACAACTGCAACAGACAACCGAAAACCTACCACCGAAGTCTTCACACAGACCCCGACACGCCTACCTGCACACACACAAAGTCAAACAGACACCGAGATCGAATTAAGCCAGGCATACGATAATAATACGTAATAAACTATCAAATATCAAATATCAAATATCAAATAATAAACCAGCAAACTATCGCAGGAGACGAAAGATCTGATCAAGAAACGTCAATGTATGAAAGTCTCTAACCCTACAGCTAGAATAGAACTGGCAGAACTTTCGAAGTTAATCAACAAGCGTAAGACAGCCGACATAAGGAAGTATAATACGGATAGAATTGAACATGCTCTCAGGAACGGAGGAAGCCTAAAAACAGTGAAGAAGAAACTAGGAATCGGCAAGAATCAGATGTATGCGTTAAGAGACAAAGCCGGCAATATCATTACTAATATGGATGAGATAGTTCAAGTGGCTGAGGAGTTCTATAGAGATTTATGCAGTACCAGTGTCACCCACGACGATAATGGAAGGGAAAATAGTCTAGAGGAAATCGAAATCCCAAAGGTAACGCCGGAAGAAGTAAAGAAAGCCTTGGGAGATATGCAAAGGGGGAAGGCAGCTGGGGAGGATCAGGTAACAGCAGATTTGTTGAAGGATGGTGGACAGATTGTTCTAGAGAAACTGGCCACCCTGTATACGCAGTGCCTCATGACCTCGAGCGTACCGGAATCTTGGAAGAACGCTAACATAATCCTAATTCATAAGAAAGGAGACGCCAAAGACTTGAAAAATTATAGACCGATCAGCTTACTGTCCGTTGCCTACAAACTATTTACTAAGGTAATCGCAAATAGAATCAGGAACACCTTAGACTTCTGTCAAGCAAAGGACCAGGCAGGATTCCGTAAAGGCTACTCAACAATAGATCATATTCACACTATCAATCAGGTGATAGAGAAATGTGCGGAATATAACCAACCCTTATATATAGCTTTCATTGATTACGAGAAAGCGTTTTATTCTGTCGAAACCTCAGCAGTCATGGAGGCATTACGGAATCAGGGTGTAGACGAGCCGTATGTAAAAATACTGAAATATATCTATAGCGGCTCCACAGCCACCGTAGTCCTCCATAAAAAAGCAAGCAACAAAATCCCAATAAAGAAAGGCGTCAGGCAGGAAGATACGATCTCTCCAATGCTATTCACAGCATGTTTACAGGAGGTATTCAGAGACCTGGATTGGGAAGAATTGGGGATAAAAGTTAATGGAGAGTACCTTAGTAACTTGCGATTCGCTGATGGTATTGCCTTGCTTAGTAACTCAGGGGACCAATTGCAATGCATGCTCACTGACCTGGAGAGGCAAAGCAGAAGAGTGGGTCTAAAAATTAATCTGCAGAAAACTAAAGTAATGTTTAACAGTCTCGGAAGAGAACAGCAATTTACAATAGGCAGCGAGGCACTGGAAGTCGTAAGGGAATACACCTACTTCGGGCAGGTAGTGACGGCGGATCCGGATCATGAGACGGAAATAATCAGGAGAATATGAATGGGCTGGGGTGCGTTTGGCAGGCATTCTCAGATCATGAACAGCAGGTTACCATTATCCCTCAAGAGAAAAGTATATAATAGCTGTGTCTTACCAGTACTCACCTACGGGGCAGAAACCTGGAGGCTTACGAAAAGGGTTCTACTCAAATTGAGGATGACGCAACGAGCTATGGAAAGAATGATAGGTGTGACGTTAAGGGATAAGAAAAGAGCAGATTGGGTGAGGGAACAAACGCGAGTTAATGACATCTTAGTTGAAATCAAGAAAAAGAAATGGGCATGGGCAGGACATGTAATGAGGAGGGAAGATAACCGATGGTCATTAAGGGTTACGGACTGGACCCCAAGGGAAGGGAAGCGTAGCAGGGGGCGGCAGAAAGTTAGGTGGGCGGATGAGATTAAGAAGTTTGCAGGGACGGCGTGGCCACAATTAGTACATGACCGGGGTTGTTGGAGAAATATGGGAGAGGCTTTTGCCCTGCAGTGGGCGTAACCAGGCTGATGATGATGACGATAATAAACCGGCGGAACAGAAAAATACCCCACGCAAATCTGCCCGCAAAAAGACAAGTAAATGACAGACATCGCAAACCAAGAACTCTTCACTGCCACGAAGCGCCGAATTCCTGCAGGCTAGAAAACTTACCAAAAAACATGTGAGCTACACCTCCCGTCTGAAAACCTACACAATCTGCACACAGAAAAATATAATTCCCAAAGGTCTAACACTGAAGGCTTTACCAGCTCTAGGAACACTCCCACCACACTATCGTGCAAACTGGCAAACAACATTGCACAATGCTTCACTTTCACTTTTGAATATCCTCAAAGAACACTGCGAAGAGCAAATCGAAACTTTTAGCCGCAGACTTCGGAACATCACCCTGACACCAGATGAGAAGAGAGATTTAGAACATTACGAAGAAAAACAGACTAGAAAATTGTTTCAAAAACAAATAAAAAAACCAATTTTAATCAAAAAACAACCTTCCAGCCTAACAGCCACCACACGCCGACAAGAGGGACCTCGAGTTTAGAAGTACCAGCCCGGAAGGAAACTTCCACAGAACTAAACTGCTCCAATGTTATAGACATTTCAAAAACATTAAGTCAAGAAGAAATAGACGCACTCAGCAAGGGCCTAAACTTTTGCCCCACGAACAACACAATAAATGAATTTGAGCTTCACAAGGACCTCTCAGAATTCTCCCGACGAATGCGTACCCGACATTTTTTCGCAGACACAGCAGAAACCGGGACGACACCACCACTTAGAGACCAATCCACTTGGACTCCCGAACCAGGACAAGCCATAGAACTTGACATAGTCCTTAAAACTGTCACTAAAGAAATTATAAGCCAACCCAAGACATCTAAGCGACCTAAATACATAACTGCGTTGGAGAGTCACATGAACTCTTGAACTCTTACTGCAGACACTATTTCAGTGAATGCAATAGCCTGACATTTGGTTACGAGTATCGCAGCGTAGTAGAGGACGAGCTAAAGGAAGTAAATTGGGCGGGCCCCCTTGCTCTTTACTTCCTTTTCTTGTCTGTCACACTTTTCATGAATCGGTGCCAACTAGCCTTGCTGACAATTCTGTTCTGTTGTCTGTGATTTGTAGAACCCTGGCCTCCTTCATATGTGCTAACCTTGATAAGCACCCGTCCTGCTTAGCTTCTTGTTCTCATCTCGTGTTGCGCTGCCGTACTTGCAATGAATCATTGCGAACTAGCCCAGCTGTTAGTTCTATATTCTGGCATTGGTTTGTATAAGCAATGTGAAGCAGATTGCTCGACCTGCCAATTCATTTGAACTTGTTTAGAGATGAAGTAGCTATGTATAAAGTTGTGCATGTTTTTGATTTGTGCCACAGGCAGTGCAGCAACTGATGGCCTGTCAGGAGATCGTGCAATAGAGCAGCATCTACAATCTGGGGGTTCCTCATATGTAAATAGCATGTAAACATTTCCAACTCGTTGGAATAGCAATTGTATTCACAACTTCAGGACATTTTTTTCAGTTTGAACTTGAAAGGGTGTTTACCGTTCCTGAAAGCTTTCCTTGTTGAATAAGCAATGAAGTCACTTGCGTGTGTATGCCTTCGGCTACATCTTTTTCATTGTATTTACTGATGACTCGGGTAATGCCACATTAATGTGGAAAACAGCAATGCAGCTACAGTAATTACCTAAACATTTCAACATCACCTGTACTGGTGCTGCCTGCAACATAAATCATTCTTGTCATCACATTGCAATGCACTGTACGCAGATGAATTAACACTAAAAATAATTGTGAAAGCATTGTAGCAGTAAAATTTTATGTCGACATTCATTATTGTAGCAAAATGCAACCATTTGACTAAGCCATCAGAACTGTTACCACCTCATCTCTGCTGCCCTGATAAAGCATTTAAAATTTGAAATGCAATATGTGTCAAGGCAATTATAACCAAGCTATTGGATGCCCACTGCAAGGCATTTGGCAGTTGCACGTATTGTGTCAACTTATGTCTTTGTATCCTTGCAGATTTCCAATACTTATCATACCTAATTTTCTGTCATCCTCAACGTGTTTCCCTTGGTGACTATCTGCTGTGCACATTACAGGGTCTCCAAAACTCAACCTCTGTTTTTTATCTCAACAAAAATGGGCTATAAATGGTTTGTCTCGAAATATAAGCTAAACCTGTTTTCACCTGTTCAACCTACACTAGGCTCTTCATATTCCTTAAAATCTCTTCTATGCTTTTTAGTTCATTGCTTGCTGCTAGATAATCAGTTTTTGAACATCCTTGACTCAAACATACTTTGATTCCATAAACAATGTTCATAACTGCAATTTTTCTTCCAAAGCAAAACGTTAAAAGGGGCGCTAAAGAGGAATAAATTAGACTGGCTTCGTTAGCTGCACTACTACAATACCAAAAGTGCCCATGTCACCGTGAGTGCAGCCGTGAGAAAATCGGCAAATATACAAAAACAAATGAAATGATAATGCCACCTTGTAAGTTCCCATACAGGTCTCTCATGACATGATTCTTGATGGCATCTACTCAAGGTTAGTTCCCTGTTTATTTGCAAGCAAAAACACATTGCTAAAAGGACTTAACTAGAAGTCACTTACCTCTTCGCACTGAATTTTCGATATTGGTCTTGCCAGTAAGTCATACAGCGTAGAAAAATTGATTTCCTGAAGAATTATCACCTACTGCGAGATATACTGTATTCTATTTAATGTGCAGTTCAGCTTTGGCCACTTTAGATCTCCAACACATGCACTCCTGCACGCCTCGAACCAAAACAAAATACTGCAGGGATTTGAACGTAAAATACTGCTAATCAATCAATCAATCAATCAATCAATCATTTTATTTTCTTAAATAAGGAGGAGTACAGGACTAAAAGCTTGGCCAGCTTGACGAGGTCCCGACCCCTTGTAAGTTGGCATAACAGCAAGATGACAGCCAGTCATACACAAGACATGAAAAAAAAGCATCACAGTGTAACGGGTAATACAGAGTGAAACAAGGCGGCAAGAAATAATCAACACTCATAAATAACAGTGGGAACAAAATTAGGAGAATAAGAAGGCATGGTCTAGTCTTGCAAATAAATAAGTTGACAAAAACGTTTAATGCGAGAGTTTCGGTTTCTGGAGGGATCAAAATTTTGTCGGTCTAATAGGTTTAAAAGCGAAGGTAATGTACGAGATAAAGATTGCTCATCATAGGAGGTTCTTGGGGTAGGTACGAACCACATTTCTTTATGTCGGGTCTGTCGAATATTTGTATTTTCTCGAAGTTTTGCCAGATGAATTGTATCATCAATGCCAAATTTTACGAAATCTTTGTAGCACAACACCAACCTATAATTGTAAAAACAAAATACAGGAAGAATTTCATATTTAGAAAAAAGTGGTTTTGTGGAGTGCGTATAATGGACATCAGCTATGTAACGCACAACCCTTTTTTGTAGCAAATGTAGTTTGTGCAAGTTTGTTGCACCAGTTGTACCCCACACCATGACGTAGTACTGCATGACAGATACCACCAGAGCATTGTGTAGCATTATTTTTACCTTGGTCGGGAGTAAGCGACGGAGACGAGCAATAACACCAATGGCAGATGACAGTTTAGATTGGAGATGATCAACATGCTCATTCCAGGTAAGGTCCTTTGTAAAACGCACTCCAAGGATATTAACGGAATCCACTATCTCTAACTGCTCACTGCCCAGACACAAATTCATATTAGTTGTCAACAACTTTCCTCTAGGCGCGTACAAGATAACTTTTGTTTTCTTAAGGTTGATTTTTAAGCAGTTTATCACGGACCACCGTTCTAAGTCAGACAGCGTCTTATTAGCCTTTATTTCTATATCTGTTTCCACGTTGCCTGTAATAAAAACGGTTGTGTCGTCGGCACACGAAACGAATGTAGCGTTATCTGTACAGCGCACAATGTCGTTTATATAAATCAAAAATAAAAGTGGGCCCAAAATGCTGCCTTGCGGCACACCAGTGATAACTGCCTTCCTTGAAGATATTGTGTTACTGGCATCTACGAACTGTGATCTGTGGGACAGACAAGATGTCATAAGCGAGTGGGCAGTTCCACGTACACCATACATTTTTAATTTGTTAAGAAGGATGGAATGATTAATTAAATCAAAAGCCTTAGAGAAATCTATGTATATGCCTATTGCCATATGCTTCCGGCTTAATGCATCTAAAATTATTTCTTTTTGGCTCAGGAGGGCTGTTTCCGTAGAGTGGTGCTTTCTAAAACCATGTTGAAAGTCCGCAATCAAATGGTGACGGTTAAAGAATGAGAGTAATCGCGCATGCATTATTTTCTCAATGCCCTTAGAAAATACTGGAATTATTGATATAGGCCGATAATTATTTAATGCTGTTTTATCACCGCGCTTGAAGACGGGAACAACGCGGGTAATTTGCATTCTCTTAGGAAAGGCACCTGTTGATAATATTAAGTTTTAAACAAGGGCTAGAATAGGGCTTATAATACCGAGCACATACTTTATAGGGCGAATCTGGATAACGTCGGCGTCTAGTGACTTGCTGTTGCTTGTAGCTCTAATAGACGAAAAAACTTTAGGAGAAGTAGTTGGAGCAAGGAAAAGCGATGCTCCATTCCTGTTTACTGGTAGAAACTGAGCGTGGTTAGTTAGGCTATGTTCTAGGTCCTGTTGCGGTGCTAGAGTAAAGACTTCATTAAATGCATTTGGTACTGCATCTCCAGAAATTTGTTGCCCATCATGTTCCAATATATCAGGAATAGCTGAGTAAGAGTTAGGCTGTAACAACGCATTCAATTTGCACCAAAGCACATCACTTCGTTGATTAGCAGGGTCACTAAATATTCCTAAAAAATAAGCATCTTTGGCTGTTCTAAGTTTATTTGTTAAACTGTTTCTGTATTTTTAAAACGCCTTAAGCAAGGGTTCATACCTAGATTTCACAAATTTGGCATATAAAACATGTTTTTGTTTAATCATGTCAAGAAGCCCAGGGGTCAGCCAAGGTTTCCGCGCTTTAGGTGCCCTCGTAATTTTTTTGCATGGAAAATGCGTATCATACAACAGTTTAAAAATATTAATAAAAGCGGAATATGCTGAGTCGCTGTCTTGTGCACAATAAACGCTGTCCCAAGTTTGCTGAGCAATGGCATGGCGAAAAGCCTCCAGATTTGATGGCGTAATTGATTGAATATAAACTGGTTCCTTAGTTTTTTGAGTCACACGATTGATTTTACTCACTAGCAGAATAATGCCTAGATGGTCACTGATATCAGTGTACAGAACGTCGGCCTCTAATGAATGAATATTTATATTTAATATGAATACATCTATAAGGAGGCGCTGTCAACAGTTATGCGTGTTGCTGTAGAAATTGTATTTGAAAAACCGCAAGTTGTAATTAGTGTCTGGAAATCATTTTGCAGCGGAGAAGATGACAGCATGTTTATATTGACGTCACCACCTAAAACAGGATTCATTTTTTCTTCTGTTGCATAACTGAAAAGCTTTTCAACGAAAGCAAGAAAGCGGGTCGCATCACCTGATGGTGGTCTGTACACAACAAGAACAAGTTTGTATGGTTTGGTAGTGTCAGTACCTCATAATCGGCAATTATACCAGTGAACTCGTCGACTGCTTCAGCAAAAATATTATCTTTGAGCAAAAGTGCTACACCGCCCCCTCGCTTATCCTGTCGACTACAGAAGAACGACTGATAACCAGATAGCTGGAACAATTGGGATGTGGGCGTTAACCACGTTTCGGTTAACATTATGACAGTAATCGGTATTCCGAAGCGGTGTATTAACATGGTAAGTTCATGTGTCTTACCAGTACTCACCTATGGGGCAGAAACCTGGAGGCTTACGAAAAGGGTTCTACTCAAATTGAGGACGACGCAACGAGTTATGGAAAGAAGAATGATAGGTGTAACGTTAAGGGATAAGAAAAGAGCAGATTGGGTGAGGGAACAAACGCGAGTTAATGACATCTTAGTTGAAATCAAGAAAAAGAAATGGGCATGGGCAGGACATGTAATGAGGAGGGAAGATAACCGATGGTCATTAAGGGTTACGGACTGGATTCCAAGGCAAGGGAAGCGTAGCAGGGGGCGCCAGAAAGTTAGGTGGGCGGATGAGATTAAGAAGTTTGCAGGGACGGCATGGCCACAATTAGTACATGACCGGGGTTGTTGGAGAAATATGGGAGAGGCCTTTGCCCTGCAGTGGGCGTGACCAGGCTGATGATGATGATGATGATGATGAAGTTCATCAGTCTTATTTGCGAGCGATCGAACATTTTGATGAAACAAGGTCATTGCTGGTTGCTTATCTGATATAAGATCCATTACCTCGGATGGTACATAACCCGTATTTTAGATAAGAAACTACCAAAAAAATGGACCCAACTGTTGTTCCTACGTCATCTTCTGCAAGTCATCAAGATGGCAAATGGGGACAATGGGGCTGCCGTCTGATTTCCGGGCAAAAATCTTGCCATTACGATACCAGGCATATTTCCAGCCGAGTTCTTTCTTTTTGCTGTTCACCGCTCCAAACAAGCGTTTCATGGGAGGAGATAAGTGTTCATTGATATAAATCGGAGTGCTGGGCTCCAGCTGAATATCTTCTGTTGTCAGCTGTTTTTTCCTTCCTTTCTCTAGAAAAGAATCGCGCTTGGCCCTGTGTCTGAACTGCACCACAATATTAGGGCAATTAGCGTTACCGCTTGTCCTAACTCGGTGGCAAACTTCAACATCAGAATCCTCGAAAGGTACATCAAGTGAACCTGCAAGTTTTCTGGTTATATCCAGGGTGTTTTCTTTTGGCTTCGTTGGTACACCTTTGATTTCTATGTTCAAACACCTGGTATGCTGGTCATTTTGCATGAGCCTTACTTCATGATCCTTGAGTTTTGCGAGCAGGGCATCTCGGTCCTTTTCCAGGCCATCCACTGTGTTCCTTAGATCAGAGTTTGCATTGTTCAGCTCACTCACAGATGTTTTCATTTCCTCATAGTTCTTGTTTGAAAATTCTAAGAATCCCTTCATTTCTCTAATTTCTTTCCTTAAGTCTCTTTCCAGGCATTCGCGCAGTTCTCTAAATTCATTCTTCAACTCGCGTTTAAGTTCTTCGAAAAGTTTAGATAGCTCTTGCTTGCCTGTCATTGCTACCAGAGCGAGGGACAAAATGGAGATAAGTGAACAAGAACGCGAAATAAATAACGGAAATAAAAGTAACAGGAATGTGGCAGCAATGTGGCATGAACAGGAATGTGGCAGCAGCAGCTACGGCCGAATGTGCATCCCACTATTTAGGAGGGGCATAAAAATCACCAACCTGTACAGGCGGAAAGAAGTGGTTGAGTATGCGTGCACGTAGCCGTAACCGCTGCTGCCAACTGATGCGAACGTGCTTCTTGCAGGGCTTTTAAACCAAGGGGCTTGGGGTACCGCGCAGGCGCGCTGTGGTAGACGGTAGGCGGCAGACACCGCCACTGTCAAGATGCTTTTTCTTGGGGCGATAAGCGGCGCAGCCTGGGTAGATGAAGTCTTCTTGCCGGCAGTTCCTTGCAGCTGTGATCTGTACAGGCGGAAAGAAGTGGTTCAGTATGCGTGCACATAGCCGTAACCGCTGCTGCCAAATCATCATCATCATCATCATCATCATCAATCATCATCATCATCAGCAGCAGAAGCAGCAGCAGCCTGATTAGGCCCACTGCAGGGCAAAGGCCTCTCCCATACTTCTACAACTATCCCGGTCGTGTACTAATTGTGGCCATGTTGTCCCTGCAAACGTCTTAATCTCATCCGCCCACCTAACTTTCTGCCGCCCCCTGCTACGCTTCCCTTCTCTTGGAATCCAGTTCGTAACCCTTAATGACCATCGGTTATCTTCCCTCCTCATTACATGTCCTGCCCACACCCATTTCTTTTCTCGATTTCAACTAAGATGCCATTAACTCGCGTTTGTTCCCTCACCCAATCTGTTCTTTTCTTATCCCTTAACGTTACACCTATCATTCTTTTTCCATAGCTCGCTGCGTCGTCCTCAATTCAAGTAGAACCGTTTTCGTAAGCCTCCAGGTTTCTGCCCCGTATGTGAGTACTGGTAATACACAGCTGTTATACGCTTTTCTCTTGAGGGATAATGGCGACCTGCTGTTGATAATCTGAGAATGCCTGCCAAACGCACCCCAGCCCATTCTTATTCTTCTGATAATTTCCGTCTCATGATCCGGATCCACGGTCACTACCTGCCCTAAGTAGATGTATTCCCTTACCACTTCCAGTGCCTCGCTACCTATCGTAAACTGCTGTTCTTTTCCGAGTCTGTTAAACATTACTTTAGTTTTCTGCAGATTATTTTTAGTCCCACCCTTCTGCTTTGCCTCTCCGGGTCAATGAGCATGCATTGCAGTTGGTCCCCTGAGTTACTAAGCAAGTCAATATCATCAGCGAATCGCAAGTTAATAAGGTATTCTCCATTAACTCTTATCCCCAATTCTTCCCAATCCTGGTCTCTGAATACCTCCTGTACTGGGAAGAAATACTGCTAATAGGTATGTTTATACATTTATCGCATTGTTCCAATATATTGAACCATCTTACATTGCCTTCAACACCTGAGCAATATGGTGTCTATGGTACTGCTCTAAACTTAATGTCAAATACTTAATCATCACATCCAATTTGTAGTAATCAATGAAACCAACTATGAATTCCTAATAATAAAGGCAGAAGTGGCTCAAAGAGCCATTTTAGGCCCGTTATAGTTCCATCTTTATATCAACAATTCTATAATAAATTCAGCATTGACATTTGCTGTATAGGTAACATTTTTCTGAATGCAGTTATTAACAAAGAATTCTCTTGTCTATGAGTGCCAAATTAAAAAACCTTCAAAATTGAAGCACTGTGAACTCACTCGTCATTAACACAGAGAAAACTAAAGCTATTGTCTTCATAACAAGAAATACAATATTAAAAGAAACTGCAAACCAAATTTTCGATAATACAATTATCCCCCCATGTAAGTGAGATAAAATATGTCAGTGATATTTAACGAACCTTTTGTCACAGAATTCACAAGTCAACCATAAAAATAGCAAACTTTCCAAAGCCTGCGTGGTAATGAAGTTAACTCCAGCCCAGGGAATCAGGCTGCTTGTTTACCACTTTTTTTTCCTGTCACCTTGGATGCACTCAACTTGCATGGTGTCCCACTGCAGCTTAAGCCTAATGCAGCTTTTCCAAAAGAAAGCGATTCGCATCATAGCCAGCATTCTTTATGGTTAACAGTAATCGCTTGCTACAAAAATTTAGGATAATTCCTTTTAAATACTTACCTATATCTGTAATTCGTCTTACGTAAAAGACGGAGAGAGAAATTGTGCACTACTAAAGAAAATTTCTAAACTAACGAAAATCCACACACATGCCCCGTTTGTCGGTCTTCACCTTCGCACATTCTCTTTAGCACTATCAACTATGGATGCCGAAAACTGCAGTCGCAGTTACCGTCCTTCATAAATATTTTGCCCAGCACTTTGCATTGACCGTGATGCTGTTATACCTATATCCCAGAAAGCACACTTCATTCAAAGTATACTTTACCAGCATGCGCATATGACTGGATTTATTACAGCTTCCCTTTTATTTTCGCTCTCACCCATTATGTCTCGTGTTCTCCACACTATAAAGAAGCGTTCATTTGATAATTTTTCTTCTGAAATAACCAATTGCAGAGTCATTGGTGCAATAAATTATTTTTTATGCGTGCTATATACGTAAACACAGTATGCTTTTTTCTCACTAGTTTCTACTTTATGATATTGCATTTCCATTATTTTCATGCGATTGTATTTCCATTATATTCTAGTAAACATGGCTTCCTTTCAGTTTACAGTACCCTCTGTTAGTGCCTGATAGTTGTGTTCGATATGTTACAACAGATGCCTGGAAATGAGGCATAATACGCATCAAGCCCACATAATTGTTGCATTTCTGACTCCCTCCTCTTAAGATGCAAAATAACCTTAGTCTTCAAAACACTTCCTTAAAAAAACTGCTGAAATGTTGGCAAACACTTTGAGCGCCATGGTCTCCCTCATGTGCTGACACCATATTCAGAAGAATAATATTTTTTAGGGAAACGTTAGATTACGTTTCTTCAGTTAGCAACCAATATACTCTGCAGAACCAATGCAGATACGTTCTTCCAGACAACACGTCAGGCTAAACTGATGTTCTTTAGTGTTATTTTGTATTTGTTCCGTTACCACCTCAATGCTTAACCCCTTCATTGTATTTTTGTTCAGGGATGTAAGGCAAAGTGACTACACTGTTGATCTTAAATCAGAGCAGCATTATGTATTGTTGCTGTGTGGTAATTTTTCTCTGTTCGAGGTTGTCTGGTAGCGCACCTGACAGAATGCTGGAGCAGTGCTTTACACCTATTCAGGTCACATTACAAATTTTAGCTTTGTATTCGGCCCCTTTATGCAACAAACTAAGTTTTATACAATGGTTCATTTACAATTATGATTGCTGCTTGTCTGATATTTTATGTGAAACATTTTCCATTTTATTTACAGCTGCCTGGAGTGATGGAGAGACAAAGCTGCTTCTCGATTATTATGCCAAGTATGCGCCATATCTGAGGCATATGAAGAAGTTTAAATGCAAAAGGGCAATGTTTGAGCAAATTGCCCGCAATATTTTTGCTTTACTCAATGTTGTACGAACTGGCATTCAGTGCGAGAGTCGTTTTAAGACCATTGCGAAGCGCAAACGCAATGAGCATCGCAGCAATCGCACGTCTGGCCATTCACGCTGTAATGTGGCATTTGAGGAATAGTTTGCATCGATTCGAGCTACAGATGGCACCCTAGAACAAGAAGTTCTTCGGGGAGTTAGGAAAATGATGTACAAGGGGCTACCTTCTGCTGCCCATGCCACTGCAAAGGACCCAAATCTTGAGTCGTCAATATCATCAAACTCGGGTGAAAATAGCCAGGGCTCCATCAACACAGCACCTCCAGAGAAAGTAGGAAATGGCAGGTTGGATTGTGATGGTACTACACCCTGGGGTATAAAGTTCGTAAACAGGGATAAGGTGCCTTAGAAAGGCTGGCCAACGTTTCGATAGGAGGACGTATCTTCGTCAAAGGCGGCCTCGTCATCCTCGGCGGGTTAGTTTTAAACGGTTAGTGCAGTGACGTCACGTGTGGGTGTTGTCACTGGCGGCTGCTTTTAAAGAGAGAGACTACCAGAGGAAAGAAGCGCTGTCGTCCGACGTCTGTGAGCTTCGTATCGCCATTTCTGGATGCCGAGTATCGCCATGTCTGGATGCCGCCGTAACGACACCTACGTTGAGCGACTCGGGCAATGCTCCTTGAAAGACCATGCCGCTGCCTTTCAGTCACCAGATACATTGCACCGCAGACTCCGCGTCGCCATCTTAACTATTTCAAAATTACTCGACGTATTCCTGCTATGCTACTCAAGTCACTTATTCAATTCATTTTTTTTTCTGCGTGTGTGTGTGCGTTTTTTTGTCCTTTGTGTTACTCGCCCACTGACCGCCTGACCGTCCCTTTTAATGCCACAAAAACATGTCGCCGACGACTCCCCCTGAACGCTTCCTAACCTCTCGCATCCCCAACACGCTCCCTAACCCCCATCTTTCTTAAAATTTTGTTTTTATATTTCTTGTTCTTTTTCTCTCCCCCTTTTTTTCTTTCTTGGTGCCGCCATGCTTCCCCCGCCTTTTTTCCTTTTCTTCCTTTTTCCTTTTTTTTGCATTTGCTTCTTTTATCTTCTCCCCGCGTGCTCACTTTCACGTTCTTGTCCCCTCGTCTTGGGAACGAAGCTCACAGACGTCGGACGACAGCCCTTGTTTTCTCTGGTAGTCTCTCTCTTTAAAACCAGCTGCCAGCGACAACACCCACGCGTGACGTCACTGCACTAACCCTCTAAAACTAACATGCCGAGGATGACGAGGCCGCCTTTGACGAAGATAGGTCCTCATATCGAAACGTTGGCCAGCCTTTCTGAGGCACCTTATCCCTGTTTACGAACATTATACCACAGTGTGCTATTCCATCTGTCAGCCCCTTTCTTGTTTTTGGACTTTTATGCCAGCTGACGATGATGGAACAGGGTAGGTGCCCCTTGTTATCCTTTTCCCATGTGGCAGTCCTTGGAGACAGTAAGTACAGATACCTGAAGGAACATTTTCCACCAGGCCCACACGCGCCATACATAAGACACCTCAGCGGGGCACAAACATCAGATATTCCACCGCTAGTTTGTGATACGCCAGTTGACACCACACACTTTATTATCAATGTAGGCGCAAACAACCTAAGAACACAAAGCACCGCGGACACGATAGAGTCCATGAGTGACGTGAGTGAGTGAGTGAAACAACTTTATTTAGTGAAACAACTTTATTTTTGAGCGACGTAATAAGAACCATTCAAGCCGCTCGCCCAAACGCACATATAACCCTAACGACTGTCGCTCCCCGCCTACAAAGCAAACAGCGCACACTAATCTACCAAACTAATGCACTCATGAAACACAATGAGGAGATTAACAAGCTCGACTAATTAATTTTCAACTTAGAACACGTCCATAAGAATGTTCACACCATGCACCACGCAGAAATACACGAAGCACCACATGAACACCTAGCTTGGGACCGCTTCCACTTGAACCGCAGTGGAATAAAGCTAGTTTCCCAACACATCAAGTCCTTTATTAAGGACAAGTACAGAAAAACTCTTTTAAATTCCACCTCAAATACCACCCCCACCAACTCTGCGGAGCGTGCCACCGCGAACAACACAACTGCGACAGTCACTTCGAGAACACAGGGAACACAGACAGTGCAATGTGAAGCAAGCCACTGCACAAGTGAAACAGTCACCTCAAGAACAGTTGGAACACACATAGCGGAATGTGAAAAGAACCACAAGGCGCACACTACACCAAAAATGACATCAACCACAGTGCAAACAGACACAACTGCAACAGACAACCGAAAACCTACCACCGAAGTCTTCACACAGACCCCGACACGCCTACCTGCACACACACAAAGTCAAACAGACACCGAGATCGAATTAAGCCAGGCATACGATAATAATACGTAATAAACTATCAAATATCAAATATCAAATATCAAATAATAAACCAGCAAACTATCGCAGGAGACGAAAGATCTGATCAAGAAACGTCAATGTATGAAAGTCTCTAACCCTACAGCTAGAATAGAACTGGCAGAACTTTCGAAGTTAATCAACAAGCGTAAGACAGCCGACATAAGGAAGTATAATACGGATAGAATTGAACATGCTCTCAGGAACGGAGGAAGCCTAAAAACAGTGAAGAAGAAACTAGGAATCGGCAAGAATCAGATGTATGCGTTAAGAGACAAAGCCGGCAATATCATTACTAATATGGATGAGATAGTTCAAGTGGCTGAGGAGTTCTATAGAGATTTATGCAGTACCAGTGTCACCCACGACGATAATGGAAGGGAAAATAGTCTAGAGGAAATCGAAATCCCAAAGGTAACGCCGGAAGAAGTAAAGAAAGCCTTGGGAGATATGCAAAGGGGGAAGGCAGCTGGGGAGGATCAGGTAACAGCAGATTTGTTGAAGGATGGTGGACAGATTGTTCTAGAGAAACTGGCCACCCTGTATACGCAGTGCCTCATGACCTCGAGCGTACCGGAATCTTGGAAGAACGCTAACATAATCCTAATTCATAAGAAAGGAGACGCCAAAGACTTGAAAAATTATAGACCGATCAGCTTACTGTCCGTTGCCTACAAACTATTTACTAAGGTAATCGCAAATAGAATCAGGAACACCTTAGACTTCTGTCAAGCAAAGGACCAGGCAGGATTCCGTAAAGGCTACTCAACAATAGATCATATTCACACTATCAATCAGGTGATAGAGAAATGTGCGGAATATAACCAACCCTTATATATAGCTTTCATTGATTACGAGAAAGCGTTTTATTCTGTCGAAACCTCAGCAGTCATGGAGGCATTACGGAATCAGGGTGTAGACGAGCCGTATGTAAAAATACTGAAATATATCTATAGCGGCTCCACAGCCACCGTAGTCCTCCATAAAAAAGCAAGCAACAAAATCCCAATAAAGAAAGGCGTCAGGCAGGAAGATACGATCTCTCCAATGCTATTCACAGCATGTTTACAGGAGGTATTCAGAGACCTGGATTGGGAAGAATTGGGGATAAAAGTTAATGGAGAGTACCTTAGTAACTTGCGATTCGCTGATGGTATTGCCTTGCTTAGTAACTCAGGGGACCAATTGCAATGCATGCTCACTGACCTGGAGAGGCAAAGCAGAAGAGTGGGTCTAAAAATTAATCTGCAGAAAACTAAAGTAATGTTTAACAGTCTCGGAAGAGAACAGCAATTTACAATAGGCAGCGAGGCACTGGAAGTCGTAAGGGAATACACCTACTTCGGGCAGGTAGTGACGGCGGATCCGGATCATGAGACGGAAATAATCAGGAGAATATGAATGGGCTGGGGTGCGTTTGGCAGGCATTCTCAGATCATGAACAGCAGGTTACCATTATCCCTCAAGAGAAAAGTATATAATAGCTGTGTCTTACCAGTACTCACCTACGGGGCAGAAACCTGGAGGCTTACGAAAAGGGTTCTACTCAAATTGAGGATGACGCAACGAGCTATGGAAAGAATGATAGGTGTGACGTTAAGGGATAAGAAAAGAGCAGATTGGGTGAGGGAACAAACGCGAGTTAATGACATCTTAGTTGAAATCAAGAAAAAGAAATGGGCATGGGCAGGACATGTAATGAGGAGGGAAGATAACCGATGGTCATTAAGGGTTACGGACTGGACCCCAAGGGAAGGGAAGCGTAGCAGGGGGCGGCAGAAAGTTAGGTGGGCGGATGAGATTAAGAAGTTTGCAGGGACGGCGTGGCCACAATTAGTACATGACCGGGGTTGTTGGAGAAATATGGGAGAGGCTTTTGCCCTGCAGTGGGCGTAACCAGGCTGATGATGATGACGATAATAAACCGGCGGAACAGAAAAATACCCCACGCAAATCTGCCCGCAAAAAGACAAGTAAATGACAGACATCGCAAACCAAGAACTCTTCACTGCCACGAAGCGCCGAATTCCTGCAGGCTAGAAAACTTACCAAAAAACATGTGAGCTACACCTCCCGTCTGAAAACCTACACAATCTGCACACAGAAAAATATAATTCCCAAAGGTCTAACACTGAAGGCTTTACCAGCTCTAGGAACACTCCCACCACACTATCGTGCAAACTGGCAAACAACATTGCACAATGCTTCACTTTCACTTTTGAATATCCTCAAAGAACACTGCGAAGAGCAAATCGAAACTTTTAGCCGCAGACTTCGGAACATCACCCTGACACCAGATGAGAAGAGAGATTTAGAACATTACGAAGAAAAACAGACTAGAAAATTGTTTCAAAAACAAATAAAAAAACCAATTTTAATCAAAAAACAACCTTCCAGCCTAACAGCCACCACACGCCGACAAGAGGGACCTCGAGTTTAGAAGTACCAGCCCGGAAGGAAACTTCCACAGAACTAAACTGCTCCAATGTTATAGACATTTCAAAAACATTAAGTCAAGAAGAAATAGACGCACTCAGCAAGGGCCTAAACTTTTGCCCCACGAACAACACAATAAATGAATTTGAGCTTCACAAGGACCTCTCAGAATTCTCCCGACGAATGCGTACCCGACATTTTTTCGCAGACACAGCAGAAACCGGGACGACACCACCACTTAGAGACCAATCCACTTGGACTCCCGAACCAGGACAAGCCATAGAACTTGACATAGTCCTTAAAACTGTCACTAAAGAAATTATAAGCCAACCCAAGACATCTAAGCGACCTAAATACATAACTGCGTTGGAGAGTCACATCATTTCAAATCTGAGTTGCCGGAATGACATTGTTATTAAGGAAACAGATAAGGGTGGAAGTATAGTTATTTGGCCAGTAGAAAAATACAAGTACGAGGCTTACAGACAACTAAACAACCCAGAACACTACCGCAAACTAGATAACGATCCGACATTGTCCTACACAGTGACAATTACCAACAGGCTGAAATCACTTTCGGCTGATGAATTGATAACACCGTCAGAATACAAATTACTTAAACCAAGCAACAAAACTGCCGGGCGTTTTTACCTTCTTCCAAAAATTTATAAAATTCCATCCGCTGAACTATACACTGCTATTATCCCAGGCCGTCCTATAGTATCAAACAACAGCACCCCAACGGAGAGCATCTCCACATTCCTTAACCACTACCTTGGTGACTTGCCAAAAGCACTTCCGTCATTTGTACAAGATACGCCCCACCTGCCGAGAACTATAGAGGACATTAATACTAAAGGCACACTACCCCACAACACAATTCTCGCAACACTAGACGTCACGGTGCTGTACACCAACATTCTAATCCCTGATGGTTTATCTTCGATAAAACAAACGCTGTCTAAACACAATGCACAACACACTACTGAAGTCTACTTGTCTTTCCTTGAATTAGTTCTAACACATAACTACTTCGAATTTGAGGAGAACTGCTACCTACAGATACATGGTACAAGCATGATACGCTTTTTGCACCAACCTATGCGAACATATTTATGGGGATTCTAGAAACAGATTTCCTATCGCGCTGCACTACCAAGCCCCACACATACCTACGATACATAGACGACATACTCATAATCTGGGGACATGGTCAAGACAGTCTAGATAAATATGTAGCATTGCTAAACTCTGTTCACCCATCAATAAAATTCACATCAGAATCCTCAACTGAGCACATAAACTTTCTGGACACGACAATATACATTACCAATGGTGAACTAAAAACAACGCTGTATAGGAAACCTTTCGATAAACAACAGTACCTCGAATGTACCAGCCACCATCCCAGACATTGCAAAAAAGGCATCTTTAAAGGCCAAGCCACACGACTTCGTCGCATTTGTGTTGAAAACCAAGACTACATAGATAGACTTGATCACCTTAATGAAACCATATCAAACAGGAACCACCCAAACAGTGACCTTCAAACAGCCTACATCGCTGCAACCAAACTTGATTGAGCCGAGGTCCTCAAGCCCCGCCCGATGATCACAAGATTAACAACACCTCTTCTTACTACTGAATTCTCAAACGCTCTCCCAAACGTAAATAACATCCTTAGTCAATACTACCCAATTCTCACCAGCAACCAGAAACTTAAGATTTTTCCCGACCCTCCCAGCGTAGCCTACAGACGCAACACTAATTTTAAAGATGTTCTTGTGCACGCCAAACTACAGACAAAGAGCAAGTTGGGAACCATTCCCTGTGGCGGCCCCGGGTGCGCTACATGCACACATATTCAATCTACTACTACAGTAAAAAGCACAGCGTCGAATCACGCACACAAGGTAACTTCAGCTTTCACCTGCACATCAAGCAACGTAGTCTACTGTCTACAATGCGCCGCTTGTAGCAAACAATACATAGGTGAGACTGGACAACAAATTAATACAAGACTCAACGGTCACCGCGCGGACAGAAAACACAATTTACCCAAAGCAGTAACCAGCCACTTAAATGAACATGGTCATATATTTGCCAAAGCGAGGCTCTATACACTACAAACAAATTTCCGTTCCCCTCGCGAAAGGAAGTATACGGAATCATACCTCATACACAAGTTTAATTGCCTACATCCGACAGGAATTAATTTGGCACGCGGAAATATAGAATCTTTAAAAGCGGTAACTTAAATCTGAAATTCTCCCATCATCAACCAAGACACAAAACACATTAGGCCACCAGCTAACCTTCATTCTTAACCTCACCTACTCTTCCATTTCGAAAAATGTTTTCCTGCCTACTACACAATTTAATGTACTCTTTCAGGTTTGTACGTCTATACCAACTGCACGACCCCCTTCTGCCATGAACACTTGCCCCCACCCGCTTCTACGCGCGTCACCCTCCTGTTTGTTATTCCGGCTTCGGTCCCCCCTCCCCTTCTCGTTCCCCATCCTTTCTTTAAATCTATTTTTTGAAACCCCCTCATCAACATATTCCGAAGTCAATAAGCCCTTTTCGGCGCCTCAACCCAGAGTATCGCCATTTCTGGATGCCGCCGTAACGACACCTACGTTGAGCGACTGGGGCAATGCTCCTTGAAAGACCATGCCGCTGCCTTTCAGTCACCCCATACATTGCACCGTAGACTCCGCGTCGCCATCTTGACTATTTCAAAATTACTCGACGTATTGCTGCCATGCTACTCAAGTCACTTTTTCAATTCATGTTTTTTTTTTCTGTGTGTGTGTGTGCGTGTTATTGTTTTGTCTTTTGTGTTACTCGCGCACTGACCGCCTGACCGGCCCTTCTAATGCCACAAAAACATGCCCCCAACGACTCCCCCTGAATGCTTCCTAACCTCTCGCATCCCCAACACGCTCCCTAGCCCCCGTCTTTCTTAAAATTTTGTTTTTCTCTTTCTTGTTCTTTTTCTCTCCCCCTTTTTTCTGTCTTGGTGCCGCCCTGGCTTCCCCCGCCTTTTTTTCTTTTTTTTCCTTTTTCTGCTTTTGTTTCTTTTCTCTTCTCTCCGCGTGCCCACTTTCACGCTCTTGTCCCCTCGTCTTGGGAACGAAGCTCACAGACCTCGGACGACAGCGCTTGTTTCCTCTGGTAGTCTCTCTCTTTAAAAGCAGCCGCCAGTGACAAAACCCACACGTGACGTCACTGCACTAACCCTTGAAAACTAACACGCCGAGGATGACGAGGCCGCGTTTGACGAAGATAGGTCCTCCTATCGAAACGTTTGCCAGCCTTTCTGAGGCACCTTATCCCTGTTTACGAACTTTATACCACAGTGTGCTATTCCATCTGTCAGCCCCTTTCTTGTTTTTGGAGTACTACACCGAAAGGAAGACCTGAGCACCCAAGAAATCAATGGCCAAGGACTGACCGCATCAAGCATATGAAGATGTTTTTAGAGCACAGCTCTTTGGCGTCCGTTCCTGGGTTTCGCGTCGTCGTCGGCGTTGTCGTCGGCCTCGTAACCAGCTCCGCCCCCTTTCATCCCCCCAGCGCTAGCAGCGACCGACTGATACCGCTGGATGCCGCTGACGCCGCTAGAGAGTCAAGATAACGTGACTGCATAGAACACCGTCGCTGCCATGCAGAAAGAGGAGGAAAGGGACCCCCCCCCCCTGTTCTTGTGTGGCGGATAGGGTGCTCTTCAGTTGCCGACGCGCCGGTTATTTCACGTAGGCCCCGGCACGTCGACGAATACGTGACCACCTTCCCACGGCTAGACCTGGTTCTTAGCGCTGCGGAAGCGAGGGTATCATATTGTTTGTGTCGGCATCGGCGGCGTTGTCCCTGAAACCAACTCCGCAGCTGGGGTTGACTCACTATCGGCGTCAGCTGCATCAGTCAGTCGCTGCTATCTCTTCCCTCCTCCCTTTATCGTGTTGTCCGCTTGCTGCGCGCGCTTCTGCCCCCATCGTTTGCCGCTGGGTGTACACGCCGCCCCCCTCCCCCCTCTTCCTGCGAGTCTCCGGTTGTCAAAACGCCGGCTCGAACTTAATTACTTTCTTCGCTCCTCCTCCAATGCAACCCCTGTGCGGTGGCAATCAGAGAGCCAGATCGGTGGCGGCGGATCTGTATGTGCACAGCCCGAGCCGAAATTGCCGCTGCCGTTCGCCCTGTGCGGTGGCTATTTTGCTGCGCTCAAATTTCGCATTAGGAAGTAACGTAATCGTGGGTAATTTTTTTTGATGAGATGTACAAAATAAATGAACTGTGCATAGCTCCAAAAGAAGAAAGAGGAAGAAAGCGTGAGGAAGCGCGTGCACGGCGACAAGAAATCCTCCAAGCACATGCACATGACATGGAGGCACCACGGGAGATCACCAAGGCAGGGAGAATGAGCGCAACCCAATAACTTTTGAGGCAGTGAGGCACATTGTAAATATTGTTTCCAACATATTATCATATTTATCCTAATTCCAAAACAGTGGGCCATTCCTTTACGCAATTTGCGTTGTTTTTTATTGCAAAAGAAAATATGCCTGAAATTTGCTTTGTACAACACAAATGTAACAACTACTTTTGTTAATAAAAAGGAAAACGTGCTAATGCAATACCTTGTTCGCAATTAGAAGAAATGCCTAAACATTCTTCTCACACCATCACAAATGAAGGAGCAAACGCTGTGCCAGGTTGCTGCGCTTCAGTCCCCCAAGGTGCCGCACGGCTGACTCTCTCTGTGTAGGGGAAGACTGGCTTGCTTCCCTGAGTTCTTCCTCTTGGAGAATGTGATGCTGATCGATGTCTTGTTGTCTTTCCTGCAGGTCGTCATCAGTTAGAATGTCATCGACATTTAAATTCCCGCCATCTTGGCAAATATTGTGCAGTGTGCAACAAGCAATGATGAATTGCGTTATCTTATGCACAGTTTGAAAGTCGATGTACCGTAGTTGGCGGAACCTCTGTTTGAGGCGCCCAAATGCATTTTCCATAACGACGGGCGTCGAAGAGTGACCATGGTTGTATACAATCTGCGCATCTGTCATGGCACCTAAATCTTTGCATGGTATAAGAAGGTCTTCCCTTATTGAGGAGGCAGCATTTACAAGGATGTGGTACCGGTTGGTATGGCAGTTGTTGCCAGTTGCTCATTCACTGTTGACAGCCTAAGGAGTCCGGCATCGTGGATTTTGCTGGGGGTGCCTATAAAAATATCTTCAAATCTCCAATTGCTGTCGCATATGCCTTGCATGGTGATTCGAACGTGGCTATGTCTGTTTGTGTATGTTGATCTAAGTTTGTTGCTTGAGCATCTGATTGGAATGTATGTCCCATCAATACACCCAAGCACGTTTGGAAATTCAGCAAACCGAGGAATGAACAGCAGGTTGCCATTATCCCTCAAGAGAAAAGTGTATAATAGCTGTGTCTTACCAGTACTCACCTACGGGGCAGAAACCTGGAGGCTTACGAAAAGGGTTCTACTCAAATTGAGGATGACGCAACGAGCTATGGAAAGAAGAATGATAGGTGTAACGTTAAGGGATAAGAAAATAGCAGATTGGGTGAGGGAACAAACGCGAGTAAATGACATCTTAGTTGAAATCAAGAAAAAGAAATGGGCATGGGCAGGACATGTAATGAGGAGGGAAGATAACCGATGGTCATTAAGGGTTACGGAATGGATTCCAAGGGAAGGGAAGCGTAGCAGGGGACGGCAGAAAGTTAGGTGGGCGGATGAAGTTCAGAAATTTGCAGGGACGGCATGGCAACAATTAGTACATGACCGGGGTTGTTGGAGAAATATGGGAGAGGCCTTTGCCCTGCAGTGGGCGTAACCAGGCTGATGACGATGATGATGATGACCCACAGCTGCTCAATAACACACTCAGAACATTACAAGTATTATCAACATACAAAATATCTTAAAAACGGTAAATGAACAAAGCAACATATAAGGTGAAGTAACCACAGAAATTGCTTTTCTCCTTTTCAAGCCGCGGAATTTATTCAGCGATAAAGCACAATGTTTCCAAATATGCGATCCAGAAGCAATGCCCCTAGATCAATGATGAAATTCTTAACTAGCATCTGTACTGCTCTTTTCGACTAGTCACGCTGGCCTGAAGACGTTCTCTATTTCATTATATCATTGCGAATGAATTCGATGCCTGATTCAAGTGGACAGCAAAGTAGCTAGTGCTTGGTGTGTATGCAATGGTAACCGTTTCAATGAGCTATTCGGTTTGTTTTGAATGCATGCACCAGGAAATTAACGTTACCTTTTCAAATTCTTTTGCAACAGCTTCCTTGTTGCTTGAAAAGCAGATTACCTCTGGTGCTACGCAGCACATGAAGCTGAGAACCCTATCCATAATAACTATTTGCGTTAATTCAGCTGTGTCAAAAAGAACGGACACCTCCCTCATGAAAGCCTTGTTAGCAGCGTACCTGGTAACATAAAAGCAATAAGCAGGTCATGAGCAGTGAACTGCACTACCCCATAACGAAATGCGATAACATGTTTCGCAATGTGCCTTCGTCAGCATTTTACGTCAGATTGCATACTTTCAAACTTGGGAGTGCTTACAAATAAACATGGCCATATATTTGCTAAAATACGCATGGAAGGTATAGCAAGAATTCTGTCACAGGGGAGTTATGCATAAAGGGATATTATAGAGTTAGAGCACGCGTATTTCATTCCCTGAACGTTAAGAGTGCTCCTCAGAAACAAGGCGTGCATGGTTAGGCCGGAAAATGCAGACGTATTGCCCTTAAAGCGTTCACCACTGTTTTGATATTTGCTTCATTCATTGCCAGACGCTCACATTTTCTTTTTACAGCATGCGAAAAGCGCGGCGACGCAGCAGTGACACATTGTGCAGTTACCTCATTGTGCACATGTTTTTTTCACTACGCGTATCATTCCGCATCCAAAGCCACGCTTGAAACGGAGTGAAGCCTGAAGCATTACGGTTTCCTTAGCAAAGGAAGGAAATCATGTGCCCCTCGGCCGTTTTGGCCAGTGAGGCACCGTGCCGTTGGTTCGAGGGGTAGAAGCTGGATTCGGAGAAACGCTCAATTAAGCCCTAGCACTATTTCCTTGGGAGCCGGAAAATATTGCGAAACTGCTGAGAAAAAAAAACATATTCAGTGTACTTATAACGTGATTGTTCGCTGTAACGACCCACCCCTTTCTCGGAGTACGTCCGACCAAAGTTCTTCACGTAGCCTGTGACCTTCGGTGTTCTGTTAGGCACGTCGAATAGTTGGGCAAATTTCTGCTCACAAGTACGGTTGAAGTTGTCTTCGTCGCTCTCGCTGCTTGATTCCAGGTAGGTCAGCAAATGTGAGGGCACCATTAAATTATGGGGTTTTGCGTGCCGAAACCACTTCCTGATTATCACGCACGCCGTAGTTGAAGACACTGGAAATTTAGACCACCTGGGGTTCGTTAACGTGCACCTAAATCGAGGTACACGGGTGTTTGCATTACGCCTCCATCGAAAAGGGGCCGCCATGGCCGGGATTCCATCCCGCGAACTCGTGCTCAGTAGCCCAACACCAGAGCCACTGAGCAACCACGGCGGGTAAGGTGAGGGCATCAACGCAACGCTCAAACGGACTTTCCTTGGAATTTTAAACGAAATAACACAGGGACCAGATGATACGGGAACACCAGGCGGCGACGCCGCGATGGTATGTTGTGATCCCGTGACCGGAAGCGCTCTCAATCAGACGACTGCTCCGGCGACAGGGCTCGGAAAGCCTCAGAGCGCTCGAAGCTCGAAGACCAAAGAGAGCGATCGAAAAGAGCCAGCCGAACGCAAGGCGCGCATCCTCTTTCCACCATCCGAAGACAACGCCGCTCGCGCGAGCGCGCTAGAGCGCTCCGAAACGACCAGCCGAGGATGCCATTAGAAAGCACCGGGCTCGCAGCGTTAAAGAAAGGAAATGCGGACAAGACAGATGACGTTTATTTTTGTGTGGCAAGATATGACTCAAAGGGTATAAACTATTCTTATAGTGTATAAGGCGAGTAGTACACCCGTTGAGTCGTATCTTGCCACACAACAATAAACGTTCAACGCCGAAGAATCTCCAGCCAGGCTGACTTAAATCGCTGCTGTACGACGCACAGAACCGTTTCCCACGTAGAAGAGGCCACTTCATGCTAAACAGACAGCGCGAGCGCGAACGCAACCACCAGAAACTACCGGCGAGCGTACGCCTGGCATGCAACAGGGAGCGCTCGCCAAGCCAGCATGCCGACTGCCCATACATGGCCCCACTGCGTACGCTATGTGGCAGTGCCTATGAAAAAAATTCTCTATAGAGGATTCAAATATGTAGGTACATTTTATTTCTCTAGTGCTATCTTCGATGGTACCACCATGTCGCCGTTGTCCTCGGTTCGTGGTGTTTAGGGTGACGCTGTGTTGAACTAGACTACTGGGTAGTGGCGCGAGCGCCAACGAACGCGCGTGCTGTTTTTGCGCTGAAAGATCCAGAAGGCGCCACTTCAACTTTTCCCAGCACTTTCGCCGCTGCCATAGCCATTGATTGACGCAGTAAACAGCGTTTCCTTGGAAGCTGTTTTGTTATTGGCCGTAATAGGTGATGCATCACGAAATAGCATGCCTCTGGAATAACGAAACCGTTCCGATGCTTATGTTGCTTTTGCTTATTTTGACAGTTCGAGCAATTCCCATGGTTCGACGTCACCTACTAAAGCTAAGAGATGATGCTAGCTCGCACGGTTATAACTTTACAGTGAATGCCTGTTTCTTGTACAAATTTCTAGTGCCCTCCGCTCTTACTGCCACAGCAGTTAGGAGCGTGAAACTAAGTTTTCTCCCTTCAGCTGTTCCGTTGCACAGCGGTGTACGCCGTCTTCATGCCGCGGCCATCATCGCCGTCTTTTCCGCTACATAAAGTGGGTGAGAATGCAAATTATTGTATAAAGCTTCCGCTGGGAGCGTTTGTGCCAGTATAAGGCGGCGTTTCAACCACGTTGAAAGCAAGATAATTCGCTGAAGCGTTTTTTTTTACTCATGATTTGGTCAGTGCGCCTACAGTCAGTTTGCTTCCATGGAAATTAGTAGGTTTTGAGAAGCGATAAAATTTCAGTGCGCACTTTTTCTCAGATGCAGGACACGACACATAGATGCAATAATTCATGAACTACTTTAAATGTTTTTCCAGTCATGCTCTACGTAATTTGCAGGCATGTAGCCTCTAATTAGTATAGCCGCCAGGATGACGCGAAATTCAAAACCGGTGACTTTCTTGCCACTATTCTCACTAAGCTGTGTATCACTTCGGAAGAATATATAAATAATATGTAGGCAGGGAAGGAGGCATATTTTTAATGTATTTTAGTTTATTATCCTTGCGAGGTGAACTAGGGCATAATACAAGCTAATTATCTAAAGAGCTGGCAGAATAATCCCACTACGTTATCATTTTTATATTATATATACAAAAAATGCGAATGCGCATCGGAAGAGAGCTAGCGGTAGCAAATATTCAAAGAATGAGCGTGAAATTTAAGAAAGCACGATAGCAGGAAAATAATGTTATATAATGGCCATGGAAAACCCTTTATTAATGGAATTCAACACTCTCAATGGGTGCACGTAATTGAACATACATCAGGCAAACTATTGAATATAGAACAAAATACGTAGCACCCCAAGACACTGGAAGCTGATTCGCACAGAAACTATCTATTCACCGCATATTACTCCGTTGAACGAGGGAACCACCACTTGTCCGGCGTCGATCTATTGCTGGTTCATTCTAAAGAGCCTGGGCGAGGGCAATATCGTTATGTGTGGCAACATAGAAAGCCCAAGAACGAAGGAGTGTTCTGGCGAAGAAGCAGCCTGATGACCATGAGGGACGATGCGGGCCGAAGTGGTGACGATGGAATGGCTACGATCAAGCGATCACGACGGGGTGAGAATCATGGTGTGACGACGATAACATGACGCCAAGCAAATGAAGATGGAGTCACGATCACGACGTGCCGAAAAAGGTAGGGCAACAATGGGTATACGACAGTGTAATTACTACAAAAAAAATAACGACGACGAAACGACCAGAACGGCAATTTTATCTGGACGACGCGATGTCGACAGAGAAATAACGACGGTGGAATGACGGCAACTTGACAATGCACGGAGAGCAACAAAGTAAATACAGCTGAAGTATGGCGGTGACACGCCAACAAAATTATGAAGACAATATCAATAAGGTAATGAAATGACAACGACCGAAGGACGACGAAATAATGACAACAATGGCTTGCTGAAGTTCACATGTATCACCTGCCGTGACGGGCTGCTTCATTCGCACTATACCCGGTGCTTGTTTGCTCAATATCTGATGATGTCCAATTTGACCGCTCTGATTCGCACTGTATCCACATTTCCGACTTCACTGTTTCCTCGATCGGCCCACATTTTTCAAAGACTGAACTTCTTCAGACTGAGCGTATGCGAAGTATGATGTCTTCAGGCTTTCAACCGGTCTCGGTTGCTGATAAATGTGTAGAATACGTAGCCACAAATTACTGGAGCGAAAAAACGATTTCCTTTGGCAGGATTGCCCCACGCTAAGCTAAAAAACATAACTTTTGCTGTTCAGAAAGTGTAAGAAGCTTTGTAATGCATCTTCGCCTCTAGAATGCGCAGTTTATTCTCTAGATGCGGGATACTCAGGTCTGAAATATTGTTTTGTGTATTGTATCTCTTGCTCTACATAAGTTGCTAAAAAAGTGCCAGATAAAGGCCATTTCTGTTCAGGCTATAGTGATGTCGAAATGCAATAGTTATGCGATAGGTGGTACGCTGGCTCACGTCTCATAAAGGAATAGGCTGAAATTTTCGGAAGCATGGATTCGCTGCTGGTATTTAATCAATACCACACACAGAAAATGAAATTTCTAATAACAGAAAGAAAGAAGCTACAAATGACAGATGTTAAAACAAAACAGACTACTGTAGCAAAGGCAACTCCTGCTCATTTCGTCTTCGATCTGCCGAGAATAGCGCGCACTCGCCGATAGCCTTGCACACGACAAGCGGGAACACTGTCGGCCCCTCGAGCATCAAAACAACGCTTGGCATAACAGCAGGCTTAAGTTTTTATTTTTTCTCTCAAAAGCATGTCCAGCCAAGCACCAGGAGACAAACTGGCGCTCATGATGCAACTGGGAGGGGGGGGGGGGGGCAAGCAAGTTGACGTAACCGTTTTTAAAACACGTCGGCAAAAGTGAACCAATATATTCCAGATATTGGAGCATTTTAGTATAGCGTATAGCAAGCAGCAAACGCAAGGGGTTAGCGTCACGTTTTCCACACTGCGCATGAGCCATGCGAAAATGGTGCTGGGGCTCTTACACACGAACACTGCATTTCGATTTAGCGTTCAACGTTATCGCAAAAAAGACCAATCTTACCTAGCACAACATGGCGCCCCCCGTCGAAGTGAGAGTCGCCCGCTTCGTATCTGTCGAGTCGTTGGCCTGCACTGTTAGGCTCATTCGTTCCCCATTAAGGCTCCCATACGCGTTAGATTTTCGTAATGGTTCCTCGAGAGTGGAGTAGCGGTGACAAATGGACGCTATTTTCCAGACATCGTTCTCAATTAGCTGCGCAGTAGGTCTAATGAGAGTCTACTCATGTTTGCTTAGTCATGTCGAGAAGGCGCCAAAGCCTGTTTCTAGTTTTTTGTTCATTAGCCAGTTTCAAAAGAATATGGCCACAAGTCAAGCCGATCGAGACGTGTAATGTTTTCCTCGGCAAAACAAAGTGAAATATGGACGCTTTGTTCGGTACGACGCGTGTGTGGCTTCACGACCGAAGACATCTGCCTCCCGAAGGAGCTGTTCGCCTTAAATCCATTCTCACCAGAAATGTAGATGATGCCATATATGTTTGTGTTAGTCTGTTAGCACTACGCTTTATTCGGTTATCGTAAACGACTACATTGTGCCACGTAGTGCAGCCTGTTTTAGCGTTAGCCTAGCGCCACACGCGAATGCTAGTAAAAGCCTTTTATGCTTAACCCTTTATTAGAGAACTCTATAACTTGTACAGTGCAACATACAAAGGAAGAAACAAGCCGAGCCGGCTACTGAACTTTCT
Organism: Dermacentor albipictus; assembly: GCF_038994185.2. Taxonomy (NCBI): domain Eukaryota; kingdom Metazoa; phylum Arthropoda; class Arachnida; order Ixodida; family Ixodidae; genus Dermacentor; species Dermacentor albipictus. The sequence goes on along the minus strand of NW_027225580.1, from coordinate 2,118,299 downwards.
TCTGAATAGCCGCAGGCTCCCCGTTCCGAAAGGAGTAAAAGATGGCTGCCGCCGATCGCTCAGGCACTGGATACTCGCACCTTCCGGATACCATGGGTTTATTTGCGTATAATAAGACTTTTTGCGTGGTCGTGTAACGTTTTCGAGCACTTTCGGCAAGTTTGCGACATCGTTCTGCCAACTATTCTTTGCCGAGGATCCATTTTACCGTCATTCTTAAGCTTCCGTTGCACACCGCCACGATTTTTGACCAGCCACCGCAAGCTAAGGAAAGCGAAGCGGACCAATCACAGGCGCCGGCACCGGCCGCTTCATCCTGTTATCAATTTTCAGTGCAGTGGATCGGCCCATCGAATCCCTCTCCCCTTTAGCGTGCTCCTCACCTCTTGTCAGCCAGTTAGATGAGACAAGCCGCTCAGGGTAGGCAATTTTATTTGTTTTTGAAGACAACAAAATTTACCTCCTATGAACGAGGTGAGCATTTGATTGGTCTGTTCAGATAACCCTGCGGGTGACCGCCCGATGCTTGCGTTGGCGGTTACGCAAATTTGACATCAGGATATTGGAATAAAAACATATTGGAATAATTTTACGTTATAGGGCCCTATGTTTTGGTACTGCTGCCGAGCCCCCAGTGTCTGTTTGCCATTGTTAGGGATTGTGTTCATGTCTCGTGTTCCTTGCGGCAACTGTCGGGTGACATAGAAACTAACCTTGGTCCCGGCTTTAACGCTGTACTAATTTAACTACACAAGTTGTGCGCTGGGGAATCGCAGCTAATTCACGAGATCAAAAGCATAAAAGCGAAGTGGTCAAAACTAATAGTTTGATATTCGAACTAAACAGATGAATGCATGTCGTCGAGAGCCACTTCCAACACATAGAACACCTACAGCGGCAGGTTGAAACGTTTAGGAATATTGCTGCCGTGACGACAGGGGCAATCTCCGATATAGAAGCGCGGATCGATGACGCTCTAAATCGAGCCCGCTGCAACAATATTTTATTTTTTGGTATTCCCGACCCAAGTGCAACCGAATCTGCCGCTCAGGCCGAGGAAAAATCACTCAGCTTTGCCCAGACCAACTAAATACGTCCGTGAATCCTGAGGAGACTGAGTGTGCATGTCGTGTCGGTCGCCATTGCAATAACCGTAACCACCCTATAATAGTAAACTTTGTTTCTTATAGAACAAAATAAAAAATTATGTCCAACAGACGCACGTTGAAAGGGACTAACTATAGAATTGGCGAAGACTACTCTGGTACTGTGCAAAATGCCTGGAAACATATTTTGGCTTTTACGGGGCCAATCGGTTCCATTTTCATTATGCTACGAAACTACCTTCGTAGGACCTGCTAAGTACATGTACGACGAAACTACGAGATATGTAAAAGAAGTTCGATCGCAATCGCTACATCACCGTCAATCAACACAGTGTTCGATAACGAAAAGCAGCCCCAACACTACACTTTCAGCAATCTATTCTAACATACATAGTTTTCTTCCAAAAGTGACGTTGTATATAATCTGGTTATATCATCTGGATTTAACTTGTTGACACTTGCCGAAACCTGGCTAACCGATGACGCATCCGACGTGGAGGTCATGGATGACCTACCCGGTTTCCATGTTTTCTGTAGCGATCGCCAGCACTCTGGCTAAAGATGAATGGTGCTCATTGCCGTTTGTAATATGGTACCCTTCTCCGCTGTTTGCACTCCAGGTGACCATGAAATATTAAGGCTACTCTTCCGCGCAACCCCGCGAACTATCTTACTCGGTGTTTGCTACCGACCCGGCGACCAGACACTAGCTTTGATGATAAGCCCAACTGTGTACTAGGTGTACTAATAAAAAAAAATGTACTAACGCTGAGATTTTGCACTTCGGAGACTCTAATTTCCCTCATATCAATTCGAGTAGCTATCCGCCTTCGTCACACAGTAGAAGTACAAATGCCCTCTTCAAACTCTGCTTTAATTTCAACTTAGCCCTGCTAGCTTTAGAGCCAACACAGGTATTGCAGGACTGAGTCAGCATTTTTGATAATATAGTAACCAACAATCCGTCTAGCCTATTTTCGATAACTTACCTCTATGAAATTAGCGGCCATGAAGTAATTTACACTGTCTTTAACTTTATCTTCCCAAAACGAGTATCATGGAATAAAATACCCTTATACGACAAAAACAACTACGATGTCGTTAACAACGAACTTATGTTCTTCTACCCCACTTTCAGTGCTGAATTCTACAACCGCACACTACAAGCAAATTGGCTGATCTTCCAACAAAAAATTGCTCACCTTGCTATTAACTACATTCCAATATTCCAGTAGAGACTAACAACAATAAACATTGGTTCACAAAAAGATTAACAACTCTAGAAATCAAGTTAAAAACATTTTTCTTTTGGTTTCGCAAAGCAAACTAATTGTCCTTTGGCCGGGGACGAGGCTGAGAAAGCTTATCTTTCAGCTATGCGCCGTGAAGAACACTCCTGTTTTAATGCTACGTTCACCATTGACCCTGATGCTCCATTACCTATATCGCTTTTACCTGTGCAATCACTTACGTCCCCCACTGCATTCACTGAACATGGCATTACGGGAATAATTGAGAAGCTAAAGCTCATCTTCATCACGGGCGGATAGCACCAACACTAAACTGTTAAAAAATACTAAGCACATCTGCGCAGCGTACTTCAGATGAATCTTCTTGCAGTCTTTATGGTCTTGTAGCATCCCCGTCGCCTGGAAGAAAGGGCAGTTCGTTCCAATCTACAAATCAGGGAATAAAAATTCCTTTCTTAACTACTGACCAATTGCCTTAACTAGCGTAGCCTGCAAGATAACGAAGCGTGTCATTTTCGCCCAAATCATGCAAGGTCTTGACACTAACAACTTTTTCCCCTCATTTCAGCATGGCTTCGGTAAGCGTTTGTCATGCCTAACACAACTTGCTATGTTTGTTCATGACTTGCAAGTTAACCTCGATGCTAATACCCAAATCGATGCTATGTTTCGGGATTATGCTAAAGCATTTGACCAGTTACCCCACCAAAGCCTATTACTGAAGCTCTCCTAGTTCAACCTGCACCCCGACACCTTAAATTGGATTATTGCATCTCTCACTGATTGCATGTCAATATTTAACCTTCCGCGCTCCTCCCTGTAACATCTGGCGGCCCACAAGGTAGCGTAATAGGCCCCCTACTATTCCTCATTCATATTAACGACCTACCTCTCCGCGTTTCCTCTCAAATCCGTATGTTCGCTGACGATTGTGTCATCTGCCGCATAATAACTCATGACTCTGACCGCACCACTTTACAAGATAACCCTAAGAAAGTGTTATACCAGTGCAACGAGCGGGTAATGACCCCCTACCCCAATAATGTGAAGTAGTGTGCTTCACTCGCCGCCATCAGACCTTATACTTAAGGTGTAATATTACTAATACTACCTTAGAAAAAGTGAGCACATTTAAATACGTCGGCGTCACCTTTTCATACAACTTAGATGGGCCTGCTCATGAAACGCGCATCACTGCCTCCGCTAACCAAACAGAGAGATTCCTAAAGCACCATCTGCGTCATGCACCGGATTACGTTAAACTACTAGCATTCAGGACGCTCGTACGTCCAAAGCTTGAATACGCATCCCCCATCTTGTCGCCACATCAAACTTCCCTTTTCAATGCACTCGAAAGAATTCAGAGTTGGGTGGCAAGGTTGATTCATTCATAGTAATCTAAACAACGCCAGCGCATCACAAATAAGAGCACAGTCGCCCTAAACACGTTATCATCCCGGCGTCGCCTTGATTTATAATTCTTCTTCATAACACGCACCATATGGGTTCGCCGCACAAACTCGACATTCCCTGCGCCTAAGGCGCTCCTTGCAAACAACCCGTACACGCATCCATACTACAACCTTCTCTGCACTATTCTTTTGCCGGTCATCAAACGACTGAAACGGTCTGCCCCGTTATATCGCCGAAATCACCTGTTCATCAACGTTTTCTGATAAAATGATTACACTGATGCGCCAAAAAAGGAAAAATAAAGACTTGGAAGGGAGAGCACCAAACGACCAGTTGAGCGCTGAACTTAAACTGATTTTGTTCTTACAGAAGGGCAGGGAGAATGAACAAATGCGCATGCGTACATCAGTGTTGCCTAGAGCGATTACAGTGACGTTCTGAACAGCTGCAACTTGTTTTCAAACAGAAAAACAGTTGTATCACTAATACAACTCGTGCCTCACTCTTTTATGCGCTATGCCTCCAAAGTTGTCTTGCTAATATATCACCACTCCTGCCAAGTATCTTTATCTCACGCAGTAGTGTCCGGCATCTGCCTTCCAGGCAAACCATGCAATGCGCAGGTAAATGCACATTACCTTTGTTGATTACAGACGATTCATGCTCCCGGGCCCGGTCATCAACACATCTCTCCGTTTGTCCAACGTAGGATTTCCCACATTTCTGCGGTATCTCATATATAACGCCCGTCACGAATTTCACGTACTCTCTAGTGTGCTTTTTCTGGCATCCTGACTTTTTGTCAACGCGGCTTATGCGCGGACACAGTCCAGCCAACTTGCGTGGCGCCGAGAATACAACTGGCACACCAAACCTAGTAGCGACTTTCTTCAAGTTGTGAGAAAGCTTGTGGACGTATCATCACATTAAATCCATTAAATTAAATCCCGGCAACGGGTGGCCGCATTTCGATGCGGGCGAAATGCAAAAACACCCATGTACTAGATTTAGTGTACGTTAAAGAACCCCAATTGTTCAAAATTTCCGGAGTCCCCCACTACGGCGTACATCATAGACAGCTTGTGGTTTTGGCACGTAAAACCCCACAACTAAAAAAAAAATTAGTTTTGCTTTTCGGACGACACAAGTTGCTTAAGTTAACTAGGTAGCAAAGGTGTACTATAATATCATCATCAGCAGCAGCACCAGCCTGGTTACGCCCACTGCAGGGCAAAGGCCTCTCCCATACTTCTCCAACTACCCCGGTCATGTACTAATAGTGGCCATGTTGTCCCTGCAAACTTCTTAATCTCATCCGCCCACCTCACTTTCTGCCGCACTCTGCTACGCTTCCCCTCCCTTGGAATCCATTCCGTAACTCTTAATGACCATCGGTTATCTTTCCTCCTCATTACGTGTCCTGCCCACGCCCATTTCTTTTTCTTGATTTCAACTAAGATATCATTAACTCGCGCTTGTCCCCTCACCCAATCTGCCCTTTTCTTTTCCCTTAACGTTACACCTATCATTCTTCTTTCCATAGCTCGTTGCGTCGTCCTCAATTTAAGTAGAACCCTTTTCGTAAGCCTCCAGGTTTCTGCCCCGTACGTGAGTACTGGTAAGACACAGCTGTTATAAACATTTCTCTTGAGGGATAATGGCAATCTGCTGTTCATGATCTGAGAATGCCTGCCAAACGCACCCCAGCCCATTCTTATTCTTCTGATTATTTCAGTCTCATGATCCGGATCCGCAGTCACTAACTGTCCTAAGTAGATGTATTCCCTTACCACTCACTAGGTAGTACCACGATAGGTAGTGCCTCACTACCTATCGTAAACTACTGTTTCCTTCCGAGACTGTTAAACATTACTTTAGTTTTCTGCAAATTAATTTTTAGACCCACCCTTCAGTTTTGCCTCTCCAGGTCAGTGAGCAAGCATTGCAGTTGGTCCCCTGAGTTACTAAGCAAGGCAATATCATCAGCGAATCGCAAGTTACTAAGGCATTCTCTATTAACTCTTATCCCAATTCTTGTGTACTCTAATATAATATAGTCTTCTATAATATACACTGGCGATAACATCTACAGCTGCTTAATTTACTTATAGCTGCCTGGTAATTTGCTGTCGCAATCACTGCTTCGCATTTCGGGCGAAACTGCGGCATGTTTTACTGTTATCAGCTCGTTTGATAAAGCTATGCTGATATAGAGGCTAGAAGAATCGAATTTATCACGACTACTTTTTTGTGACCCTTAGCTCAGCAAGTTCGTATAAAGCCACAAGGAAGCAAAGTTGATGTCAGAACCAGCAGATTGCTGTTAAAAGTGAAGGTGCGTAACATGCACATGGTGGATAGTAGTTTTCGTAGACATTTCTAACACGTTTTTTTTCATACTTTACAGCCATACTATCTGCCTGCCCTCAGCCTGGTGTCACTTTGGGCCGCCAGTATTCTTCGTTACTGATCATGACTGGAACAAACCTACAGAAATATTTTGCTAACTTTCTTAGTACCTCTGATCTGAAGAATGCATTTTGACGGCTGTGACCACAGAAACGATCCTGTAGGATGAGAAGTAAATTGTGTTTTCGCCAACGTACCCGTGATCTATATCGTGTTGCATTCAACACTATGGATAAAAGGCTGTACCCAACAAATGCTAACTTCCTTATGGGCCGATGCACCTGTGAACTAAGGGTTAATTTTGGTCTATGAGACTGTTGTAGCAAGTCCACAGAAATGCCCCACTAAATTTCTTATTACCTGTGAACTGCAATGTAATTTGTGTCTGTGACCGCCAAAGCCAACCTGCAGTGAGCCTTATCAAACTGTTTAGTCGCCTAGATACCTGTCATCTTTTCGGAAGTATCTGTATCTGCTACCATGGAAGAATAGCTACGCAATGCTTGTGGTAACTTCCAGAGAGGCCATCTGATACACGTGAAGTTTTAGGATGAACTTCTGTTTGTGTGTGACCGCTGAAGCAAGACCACAGAAATCTGTTGTTAACTTTTGGTATGGGTGAACTTCTACAATGCATTTTCGTTTCTGACCTCTGAAGCGAGCATGCTGCAAGCCTTCAGTTAATTGTGCAGCCACCATGGTGCCAGTGACAGTTTCAGCAATATTTGGCTGCGACCAAGCAAGGAAGTTGCATGCAGCTTTTGTTGATTTGCTTTGAAGCCATAGAGCCTGCAAACACTTAAGCTTAATTTGTGTTTTTGACTACAGAAGCGCAGCAAGTGCCTTGTAACACATAGGGCCAGTGAATTCAGTTTGCTTTCGTGCTGAAGCAAGTTTCTTCTAACTGATTTTGTATCTGTGAATTCTCCAGTAGTGTTTGTGTCTGCAACTGGTTAAGTGATCCTTTAGTAACTTTGTCAACGCCCAATGTATCTGTCAAATCTTTGGTACCTTTATTGTGTGCGACCACATAAGCAAGCCTGCAAACAGTCTTGACTAGCTTCCTTGAGGACTAGGTCGCCTGCGAACGTTTTACACATTTTGAATTTATGTGCGAGCGACCGCTGAAGTGAGCGAGCCTGTAGTAGACCTCCTACTAACTTCCTTTGTACCCCCTCCCCCCCCCCCCCTACACACACACACTTAGAGAGGGCTTTTAAAGTTGTTTTACCGGCCGAGGTGCATCTCGAAATTATTAGCTCAATTGAAATGGGCTCATCACCATTCGCAAATGTCAATGTTTGTTGTGATGTCCTTTACAAGAATTTTCATGGATGCAGAGCGGATTCGCATTAGATATGGGTAATCATACCGCAGCTGTTTGTGTGTATGACCGCTGAACTGTAGTAGCAAAACTCATGTTACATCGTTAATACCGAATGTAGTCACGACATCTTTAGCATAACTCAGCGTATGTAACTACTAAAGACCACCTACAGAAAGGCTGATGTAACTGTGACCAGTGGACGACGAAGTGGAAGAAGAGTGCGTGGTACCACGCGGTGGGTGGTACGCGAGGAGAGCGCGTGCTGTGGTTGAGAATTGCATGGCGCGGCAGAACCATCACGGGTCTGCGACGACCTCGTGGGACCTGCTCCAGAAGCGATTGAGTCGACTACCGGTCCGTCTCAATCGCACAGCCGGGCAGCCCAAGCTCGAACGGCTAACGGTCAGCTCGGGAAACCGTCCGAGCCTCCTGGGGACCAGGGAACGACTCCCGCATCTAACGATCCGCACTGGTGGCCGTGCTGCGGTCCCGCGTGAGAGCCTGCCGAAACCGAACCGTGCTGCAGTTCATGTGACCGCCAGCAGTGCTTCCGGTCCTGCTACGCTGGCAGGAACCAGCAGAGCTCGCCGCCAACGGGCCTGTCACGCTCCTCGAGCCCAGAGCAATGAGTGTCTTCTTCGCCCTCTGCCCCGGTGCCGCAGCATGGCAGGTCAACTGAACGACATGGCTGCGGGCATCCGGAGTACTGTGAGGACACCGCAGTGGTTCTGCACGTGAGTTAGTGGCCCGTCGCGTGAGAGCGAACACTTAACGACAGCGAACTTTGCCGCGTATACACGGATGACTAGAATAGACCCACGAAGCGTACTCTAGACTTGTTTAAGTGCTGTATGGATTCTTGTGTTTTGTGTGCATACAAATGTTCTGTGTATGCTCTGTGGCCCAGAAAGGATATAGACATTGTCAGCTCTCCATGCCTTTCTTGCTGTGTGTTCAGCCCTGGGCCCACGAACCCCGTGTATATCACAGTAACATATAGTGGCTAATATATCTGAACTTTTCACTAAATTTAGCGTTGTGCCTGCGGCTACGGAAATGAGCTCGCAGCAAGCCTCATGATAGCTTCCGTACTGGCCTCACCGTGAGTTCCTAAGTTTTCTTGCTAGTCCATGAGCATTTGTAAACAGTTCAATTGCTTCTCTATTACTCGCCATGGTGCGCCATACTTCTAATGGCTGAGCCTGTGCGATGAAGTTGTTGAGTCTTGTTTGTTTGCATTGCTGTGCGTAACTAAAAACTGCTGAGTGCATTTGAGAGTTGAGCTTGGGATAGTCCTGCCGCTGTTTTATTCAAATATTGTACTTTTAAAGAGATTGTCAAATGATTCAGCATTTTGCGAAAGTTTGTTACTAGGTTCTTTCGTGGTAGCACAAAATATATAGCTTGCATGTCCTGACTGATTATAGTTTCGACTATATGTTCTGATATAATGCATATTTAACAAATTCTATGTGATGTATTAGTTTGGCACAGCAGGGGATTAGGTGCACAGTGCTTAGATGCACTGCAGCCTCTTTAGCATGCCAAGAGAAGTCGTGGGCTGTATACCTAGCATCTCTCCTTGCTAGTCACCTTACTGGAGTGCTGGGAAGAATCTTCGAGCGCCATTCAGTTCATTTTCTTCCTGCTCAGCAAGCCAACACAAAACCATGCCACGCTTGCTTTGTTAGTGGCATATGTAGGTAAGTGCAGCAGGCCTGCTCAACTGCTGAGGCACATTATGAGGAACGTCGCTATTACGTTTATAAGCAATATGAACGCCACCTGTGGGTTCTAAATCCCCAAACAAATGTTCAAAAAATTTTCTTTGAACAAGTGCGGACACAACATGTCCCAGAAGCGTCCTATATCACGACAAAAATGTCCTTAGAACGCACTCGGGATTATACAATAAGAATACTCCATATTAAAACATCTTCTTGACGACCAGCTGTTGCATTATGACGTCCCATGGAAATTTCTATGAACGTCAGTTACCGTGCATAAGACAATCCAATGGTCTTCCAAGAATGACCAGCAGGCTTCTTACATATGCCCTAACAACGTTCGAATGTCCCGTTCCGGATATCTGGTCGACATCTGTAGGACGTTGGTGGTCCAATGGGGTAGGAATGCTCAGTAGCTAGGAGCTCTTGTCCCCCATGAACACACAATTCATCCGCCTGACAGGAGACTCTTAATTGGCCTTGACAGCGCAGCTGGAGGGCACGTAGCGAATGGTTAAAGACTGAAGAATTGCGCTTGTCTGCTCCTTTAGGCTACCTTGCAACAATCTTTCAGATGAGCGGTCACGACTAGCCTGAGAGAGATCTGGGAGTGTAGACGACGTAACCAGTAAATATGTGCAGTAAATGTAAATTATTGGAAGATTCTAAAGTTGTAACTGTTTTACAATCGTCCATAGGCTTTCAACTGATCAAGGCGGGCATACCCAGATAAAAAGCGGATGTGAGGAACGGATGTAGGAAAGGTTGTGAAGCCTCTTGTCAAAGCCGACGCTGGAAGCCCGTAGCCTGCTAGGAAGGAATTTACCAGCTGAAGGCCAGACAATACAAGGACGCTAGTGTACTACCAAAATTATCACGATATCCTTCTCTTGTCTCCCGTCTGCCTCTTGTTTACGGTTCAGCTGCGCGAGCCTGTTAAAAGTATGACCGATTTAGTTCAGATGAGTACCACCCTACTTCGAAACTAGTAGTCTAGGCAGTGGGTGTTATGGGTGGACGGATGTAGATTACTCCTTGTGTTATGAAGGAAACTGCAGCATCACAGGTCATCGCATGAGATCAAGCCCTCATCCACGTCACTGGGTGCGGCAGGCCCCATAGGCACCTACGTGGGTTCAGGATCATCACCACGCAATTTCCTTTCGCGTAACAAAGCTTGCAGCATATTGTCACTTAGAAACCATCAGCAGTTTGCATGCAATATTTGACCATCCAGAACGTTGGAAAATATATTATAGAAACGTGTCGTGGCTGCTAGCGGGACTCAGGCCGTAACCATTCATTATTTTCAATGTCGATAGAAATTCTTTGATATGGCTGACATACCCATGCGATACTACGTTCAGAGACTAGGAAAAGTGCTTATAACAATGATGACCTGCCATCATGGCAGATGCTTTTTTTTCTTCGGACTGCAGCTATCTTTCTTTGGTGAGCAGACCTGACATATAACGCATCAGCAGCACAAATATACCCGCTGTTCATTCCTTTCGGACGCTGTACGGCAAGGTGACGTACGGTACGAGTGCGTATCCGGTTTCCCATGGCATTTCCATCCAGACGTGGCTAACCACGACGGGGTTGGTGACCACGATTGACCTTCGACGAGCGTACGCAGCACTGACTTCTTTATGGCTGGCCCAGCAGCGGAATACATCACTTTCATTAGGTGACTAACTCCATGTTTTGCGAGGGACAGCCAGGAAAGTCTCCTGCCCACCTGCCTATACCTCAAAGTGTCGTCGTGTCCTTGACCTTCCATGTTTCTCTTTTGCATTACCAAATAATATGCCCTGAAATATTCTTCTTGGTAGTCCTACCAGCAATGAAATGTGCGATACATTTCGTCATCGTCGTTATCAGTGCGTGTCTGACTTATTTCTTTCTTTCTTTCTTTATTCATTTATTCAAGACATTCCTTACAGAAATGCCTTGGGGGACGCGACAAAAGGCACTGAACGTGCCTGATGGTAATTTTTTCGTTGTTAAAAGTTTCGTTCTTCATGTTAATGTACAACGCTTGCTGCTTGTATTCATGCGCATAACTTCCTAGATTGCTTTACTGTTCGTTGTAGTTAAACCGACATTTTTATTGCGCATCACGAAGTGCGCTTACTTATACAAATATTGATCATTGTGTACTGCCTTCCCTTGTGAACGTTTTTACAAACATGTTGTTCGTCCTAAGTTCTTTATAATGGATGATACTTCAGCAATTACCGTTTTGCGATCCCCACCCTTTAGCTGCGCACACAGTGCTCACTCGGTACCCGCCAAATGTAGGGGAATACAAGCTAACAAATAATGAAATTCTGACTGCACAATTGCGTCCATAATATATAAGGCCTTTAATCAAGCAATTCTTTTTGAATTGACAAAAATATCTGGATACGCATCATTTGTGGGAAAGGCTGCGAACATTTTTTAATGCGATGCCACGCCATACATGGGCACCTTCCATGGAGGTAGTTACCTGCGGCTTAACGCACCGAAGGTTAAAACTTCCAGTAAATGACAGTAACTTGCGAAAAGTAAGTTCTTGAGTGACAGTAAAATGAAACTGCAGTGAAGTATCGTACCTTTCCTAACAGAAAGCATACTGTTCTGCAATTGACTTTCATTTAGCTATGCGAAGATTTTTTACACTCGGATAAATTTGGCCACGCTTCACCCGTTTCGTGTAGGCGCCATTCGCCTGTCAGGATCCTCGTGTCCATTCGCCAATATCCACTACATAGTGCGCGCTCCCAAAAGACTGACCTAATTCACAGAGGTTGAGAAAAAACTAAAAACGCGGCTCCTAACAACAAAGTATGACGGATGAAAAGACATAAAAATTTTCTAAGCATTATCGCCTTTCTGCCTTTCTATCATGCAGCTTCGTCCATGTCCCCACAACGGATTCTAAAATGGAACGATTAGGCAAAGTTTTGCAAACTACAGGTTTCGTTTTATGAAGAGACCTTCTACTGAAAAAACCAGTACAGCGAGTCCAATGCAATGCCCGATTATGGGTCCAGTGTCACGCTTTATGCTGCAGTGCTGGACCGGCACGTCATACTAGAACGCGGTAAGTACTGCTGATAAAAGCAGTTCTTGAGCGAAAAGAACGTAGTACTTGCCTGCTGCACATACAGGGTGTTTCAGCTAAATTGGGAGAAGTATTACAAAAACAAACATAGGTACTACGCATGTCCAGTTGGCGCAGTATTGTTCTGAGCCCTATGGAGCACGCTGTGATATTTTTGTTTCAATCGGTCCAGCTGGGTAGTTAGCAAAGACTGCTTCAACTTTTCAGATATTAACTCTAGCGAAAGGTCTTCAATGCAAAAGTTGTAGCGCCTGTTCGGAAACATTCGATTATTTCATCTTTGATAGCTGCCCTATTTATTTTTTCCAGCCTTTATTTTAAAAATATCACGTGACTGCCGCCAATAGCGCCTCCCTTTTAGTGCCCTCAAATGTAAGATGAAAAAATTAGCAAAGGCTGCTCCACGCACAGAGGTAGACTGAACAGGCCGTCGGTGACTGCGATGGACTGCAATAGACCGGAGGCAGCGTGGTCATTATCTTTCTTTCATCACACTGTCAGTCTCGTACCCTCCATCGCGTTTCTTCTTTGGTCCAAAAAAAAAATAAAGAATGCCTGCGCTGTGTCAATTGCTGCCTGCGGTTCTATATGGCATTCGCACTTGGCGGCCGCTTTTTCGCTGAAGGATTTGTTTCATAAAACGGTACGCCCCTATTGTCGCTTCACATCCCTCGCAATCACCGACAGCCGGCTCAATCGATTTCTGTTCGCGGAGCAGCCTTCGCTGATTTGTTCAACTTACATCTGAGGGCATTAAAGGAGCGGCGCCTTAGCCGGCAGTCACATGGTATTCTTTTTTTAATTTCGCCTACTTTAAAAGAAGGCTGAGGAAAAAATTAAACGCGGCAGTTATCTTAGCGTTGATGAAATATTCCGATGTTTGAAAACAAGCGCTGCGGCTTTTGCTTTGAAGATTTTTCGCTTGAAATAATATTTAAAAAAATTAATTAAGCAACCCTGGGTAATTAACCAGCATGGCGGATTGAAAAAAATATCCTGACGTACTCCATATGGCTCAGAACTATACTGCGGCAACTCCACATGCGTAATGCCTCTGTCTATTTTTTTTAAATTGGCCGAAGTTAGCAGAGACACCCTGTATCTCTTTAATAAAGGCAGCGACAGTGAACATTTTAATGCAAAAAGACAGCAAGCCACCTTCAAGATTCGATCCTGTGACCTACAGATCACAAACACAGTACTTTACCAGTACGTCAAGCCGGACATTCTTTTTCTCGTTGCAGCATGGAAAAATTTAGTAGCTCTTTCAAACCCATTATGTTGAAATACTCGCATAGTTAATACTCAGACAGTAAACGTATGCACTTAACAAAGACACCCACTCACGCTGCGGCTCTTGAACATCGTGCACACTATGTATTTAAGCCACTGTTCCACGAAAATAACAATTTCGATAATCGCGGGGTCGCACATCCTTGATCGCACATCCTACTCTTCTGCAGCCTATGCAGACCAATTAGTACGAGGAAGTCATATGGCGTATTTTGGGAATTTTCGAATGGCAAGAACCGAATATATAATAATGTCAAATCAACATCCTTCTTCGGGTTATTTGAACGACTTCCCAGAAAATACCAGCATCCCTGCATCCTACGAAGCAATGTTCTATCGTCTCTTCACGTGAACATAGCCAGCAGTTTATGGACCATGATACTTGTTAATCTTTCGGCTCCAACCATGCCTTAACTGGTAAGATTGCTGTGTACAGTTTGAAGAAAGACGATTTAGCACCTGGTGGCAAGCACATTCAGCGGACGCGTTTGAACAGTCAGTCAGTCAGTCAGTGTTTATTTGCAGGAAAATCACATCATCCTGCGGGTGGCAGAGACTAAAGGCATGATTGCCTGACGAGGTCTCTGCCCCCGTAACAAAAGGAGCAGTCTGCAGCAGTACAGCAGAGAGCTGGTAACAAAAGAGAAGCGGCGTTACAAAGAGTACACGCATACAGCCTACATCATACATTCTATACAATATGGGTGTACTTAAACACTATGGACAGTTTATTATTTTTTTAAAATCACCTTGAAGATTCGCTCATATCACAAAAATACTTAAAAGGAAGTCAAAAATTGAAACGGAAATTTACATTTGTCACTGTAACTTAACACTTTCAACCAAAAACAGAATCGACGGAAAAGAAAATGAGCCGCAGTTCACGTTTGAACGTTTTTCTGGGTAGGCAGAAATCCAAAATAGAAGCACAGTTATTTAACATGTCTATTACCTGATATTCCAGATCTTGCTTTCCATAATTTGTTCTGACTTTTTTATTTCTGCGTTGGGGGTTACGGATATCATATTGCGCCAAGACAGGTGTGTAAATACTGTGGAGTTTCTGTTTATAAATTCGCTGTGCCAGTATCCATAAATAGACTTTATTTGCAGGTAAAACGTCAAATCTAGGAAAAAGTGGTTGTGTCGGCAACAAACCAATAGGGCCGGTGTGGTTCGCGAAAATCCGGAGGACACGTTTTTGCAGCAGCTGTAGCCTATCGTAGTTCCCTTTTGTCGTTGTCCCCCAGACCAGAATGCCATACAAAAGTTTAGAATAGAACAGGGAGTAATATAGTGATTGCTTTAGCCAAAGGGGTAGAAGAGGAGCTATTTTTCTAATACATCCAACAGACTTCGCGAGTTCGGAGAGCAGATGATTAACATGAGGGGTCCAAGACAACTGTTCACTAAACCATACCCCAAGGAACTTTTGTACACTTACTTGTTCTAAGTTATGTCCTCTGTACTGTAAGTTAATCATTTTTTTATGCTTATTGATTGGCTTAAATATCATGTACTTTGTTTTTACTGCATTCAACTGAAGTTTGTTTTGTTGCAACCATGCGGATAAATCATTTAAATACAGATTGGCCGATTGCTCAATGTCATGCAATGTTCTACCTGTAAAAAATAAACTAGTGTCATCTGCAAACATGGTTATTGTGAGTGTTCTTTGTAGTTCCGTAATGTCATTAACATATGAGATGAAAAGTAACGGGCCTAATATCGAACCTTGCGGGACGCCTAGTTTAATGTCAAGCTGTTTTGAAGAACTACAGTCTATTTTAACAAACTGAAGCCGAAACGATAAGTAGCTCTTGATAAGGTCCAATGTGATACCTCGAATTCCATAGCAATCTAATTTTATAGCTAAGATTTCGTGGTCAACAGAATCAAAAGCTTTGCGCAGATCGAGAAATATGCCTAAGGTGAAGAGCTGATCTTCAATATTTCTGATTATTTGCTGCTTCACGGCAAGAAGAGCGTCCTGAGTTGTCTTGTTTTTCTGAAAACCATACTGTGAGGGTGATATTATATGATACTTGGTTAGATATTTTGACAGTCTGTCATTGATTGACAATTCGTAAATCTTTGAAAACATCGGTAGCACTGAGATTGGCCGGTAATTAGTAATATCGTCAATTCTACCTCCTTTGTGTATTGGAATTATTTTGGCCAGCTTTAATTTATCTGGGAAGACTCCAGTAGAAAATGCGAGACTAATGAGATAGGCTAGGACAGGGCTGATAATTAATAACACTCGCTTTACAGTTTAAACTTTAATTTCATCATGCCCACTTGCGACATTATTTTTAAGCATATTATAAGACCATTGATTTCTCTTTCGGTAACGGCATCCAAAACAAGTGAATTTACTCGACGAGAAGGCCAGTAGAGCCCACTTTGTTGAATAGACGGCTGGGGTACGGCTGCATTAATGAAATACTCGTTAATTTCATCTGCTAGCGTCTTGCCTCCTATCGAGTCATTGATTACTATTTGGTCAGCCTTAACCGGTGATGGGTTCCTTCCAGTAAGGTAATTTACCTGTCTCCAGATCTTTGCCGGATCCGTTCCTATCCTAGCAAACATTGTTTCATAATATGCAAGTTTGGCTTTCTTTATATCAGCGTTTGATTGCGATATTTTTTAAATTCTTTGAACAAGTCACCGTCTTTGCATTTTATGAATTTGTGGAACATATTATTTTTATTCTTGATGCGTTTTAGCAGGGCGGTGTCAACCCAGGGCTTTTTAATCTTCCCATTGCATTTCTTATACTCTCTTAGTGGAAATGCATGATTGTAGCAACTAAGAAAGACCTGAAGAAAAACCTCATACGCAGAATTTGCATCCTCCTCTAAGTACACATTTGACCAGTCAGCCCGCTCAATTAAAGAATTAAAGTAGCTTAACGATGAGTCATTCACCACCCTATGTTCAAGCCTGCTGCGTTTATAGTTCGTGGTTAGGATGTGTTGTGTGGCAAAGAATATAGGCAGATGGTCACTGATGTCACATGATAATGCCCCTGCTCTGAAATCTGATGTATTCAGGTTTGAAACACATATATCTATGGAAGTAGAACTTTGTGAAGTAATTCGGGTTGGCATTGAAATAGCATTTTCGCACCCATAAGAGGATAAGAGATTCATCAAGTCGCGCGCAGAAGAGTCGTCGGCAAACGTATTGATGTTTACATCTCCCAAGAGAAAGAACTGCTTATTAGTATTAATCAATAGATTATTACATTTTCTAAATGCTGTAGGAAATGCCGCTTGTATCCAGTCGGTGGCCTGCACAGATCAGCAATTAAAAACGTGCTGGTTTCCACCGTTAAGCACTCTATATCCTTATTCATAACTGTGCACTCATCAACAATATGATATGCATACTTTCGCTGTAGATAAATAATCAGTCCACCACCTCTGCCTGTTCTGTTTAATCGTATTGATATGTAATCAGTAAAACAAGGAGAAGGCTCAGCTTTGCTTAACCATGTTTCTGTGAACATGAATGCGTCAAAATTAACTTGCAGGGATTTTAGCCAAATGTCCAGCTCATCTTGTTTGTTACTCATGCTACGGACATTTAAGTGTAATAAGGAAAAACATGGGTGTAAGTATTGAAGATTTGATTTTAGCGTGGATGATTCAGTAATGAAAGAGGATGAGTTGAGCATCATACTGATTAAATTAGAAACCCGGGCCAACACAATGACGTCTAAGATTATTTGATGCGGGCGATATCTTGTTTGTTTGCAATTCTAATGGCATCGGTCTGTTCATCTTTCCGTGCCAAAATTTTACCCGAGCTGACCCAGACGTATTTCCATCCGGCTTTTTTCTTTTCCGCAAGGGCAGCCCCAAGAAGTTGCTTGTTCTGTCGAGTTAAGTGCTCATTCACGTAAATGGTAGTGATGCCTGTGCCCTTATATCCCACATCTTCAGATGAGAGCTTCTTTTTTTTGACTTGGCAAGGAACGTGTTGCGCTTGGTTCGCGATATGAACCGTACAACGATGTTCTTATCCTCACTGCGGGCCGTGGGCACCCGGTGGCAAATGTCGATATCAGTATCAGTTACCGCTTCACCAACAAGTTCACCGATCTTTTTTATCCCTGAGGTCCAGTCGAGCTCCTCTGGCACACCCCTTATTTCCAGGTTATTACTTGGCTGATATTGTTCGAGCTCGTCCACTTTCTTTTCAAGTCTCTCGTTTTCCGCTTTGAGATGTTGATTCTGAGCTGTTAACGCTTTTATTTCTTGATGTAACGCCTTGATGTCACCAGTAATTGCCTTAACTTCATCACAGGTGTCGCTACAGAAGCGCAGACTATCTTTAATTTGCCTCATTTCAGTCCGCATTTCCCTGCGGAAGTCGGATAACGCACTTGCGAGTTCCTTTTCTTCTTTCTTTGACATCGTGTGCCCACGTCAAAAAGCAGTGAAAATACAAAATATATATCTATTTTTGGTTGTCCGGCAGCAGTGCAGCAAGCAAGGTAATTACTATAACGTGTCAAGGTCGTTTGTTCTTACCTGTAACGATATACAGGATCACTTAGTCGCCCTGCTCACTGGGTGCACTGCTGCCGGACTGAAGAGCGAAGCAGGGATTCCGGGCTTATGTAGGCAGCCGGGCACTCTGCTCCGTCAGCAGAGTGCCCGGCTTGGTAGATCTTGGTATCTGCCTCTCAAGTAGGGAACGCGATAAAGAGCTGCAGGGAATAGCGCATATAAAATTGCGGGAGGCAGGGCTTTTCTAGAAAATCAAAATATACTTCACGCTGAAACGAACTTTCAAAAACGGAACGTCACGCCAACCTTTTAAAGAAAACCCCAGAAGACATCTGCTACATGCGCAAAAATGTCAAAACATTATATTATGGAGTTTTAGGTGGCAAAAGCACAATGTGATTTTGAAGCAGGCCGTAGTGTGGGACTCCGAAAATCGGGCCATCTAAGGTTTTTTAACGTGCACGTAAGCCTACGTACGCGGGTGTTTTCCCATTTCGCCCCTATAGAAATGCGGCTGGCCTGGCCGCGATTCAATCCTGTGACGTCGTGCTTAGCACCCCAAGACCATAGCCACTAAGCAACCGTGGAGGGTATGCGCAAAAATTGATGTCACAATCAGGTAAGGAAGGAATTAGACA
Organism: Dermacentor albipictus; assembly: GCF_038994185.2. Taxonomy (NCBI): domain Eukaryota; kingdom Metazoa; phylum Arthropoda; class Arachnida; order Ixodida; family Ixodidae; genus Dermacentor; species Dermacentor albipictus. The sequence goes on along the minus strand of NW_027225580.1, from coordinate 2,099,501 downwards.
AGTCGAAGCTGCAGCACCTCTCCAAAGAACGCACCCCAAGCCGGAAGATATGGGGTCGGGAATAATTTAGCAGGTCAACATCCGGACGCAGTTTCAATTGGTGCTTTCATGTCCCCCACGGACATGATCGATACCCTTTCTCCGCACAGCTAAAACTAACGTCTCTATCACTCAGAAAAACATTTGTGGCTATCGAATACCACGCCGCCCAGTATAACCATAATTATTTTCTTTTCAATTTGTACATGAAATACGAAAAAAACTGAACTGAACCATCAACCGGGATGGCGTATAGGCAATTACTACCGATTTTGAGAGCTTCTTGTCGTTCTTGCCAGTGAAATGCAACATCAGCTTAGTTGAACAATGCGTTATAATCGAAGTGTCTTTGTAGTCACATATTTTTGTCAGAGAAGCGTTAGTGTACGGCTGGCCAGCGTTCGGCGACAGCTGAGACACGTATGTCTCAGCTGTCGCATCGACGCTCAACACTTCTTTTACGGACACTCTAAACACAAAAACATGGTCTATTTAAATACACTAACGGTCATAGCTGAACTGTAGAGTAATTTTACAATGTCATACTTATTTATTCCCTAGCCCATTCGCACCGATCACTTGCAGATGGATTGAGCCAGTACGCTAGGCCTAACCTGCGGTTGAAGACAACGATCATGGCGCGGATGCCTAGTGGTGGCCAACGTGTTGTAGTTAAGCTTCAGAAGCATTTTACTATTAATTTTCACTACACGAAGGTGTGTTGAAGCGCAGGAATCGCCTCAACTGTGTTAACGATGCTATGATTTTGAGCAGTCCGTTCAAACGAGCTCAAACGACTGCTGGCCGGGTTTGTTTATTTCGTGTCAACTACACAAAATTGCGACAACTTGCAGTAAAGCGTTGCATCATCGTTTTGAAATTATAAAATAAAACCATTACAGGAACACCTTACGGATGTTATACTGACAAAGGATTATACTGACAAGGGAAGGGAAGCGTAGCAGGGGGCGGCAGAAAGTTAGGTGGGCGAATGAGATTAAGAAGTTTGCAGGGACGGCATGGCCACAATTAGTACATGACCGGGGTTGTCGGAGAAGTATGGGAGAGGCCTTTGCCCTGCAGTGGGCGTAACCAGGCTGATGATGATGACTGACAAAAGTGCGCTGAACGTACTCCAAGTATATGCATGTATTTCTGCCGAGCAACAAGCTTTTATTGGCGCAGCTTGAACAAAAAAAGAGACAGATACTATTTCAAAACCAGGCATTATGTGCGTTCCCGCATTTTCGTTCAACAACATAGGCTTCCACACAGTCGAAAGTCAAATGGGAGAAACAAACGCGATCTTCAGTGTCACATGTTCTTGCACAAACGAAGGAGCTGACGCACCTTTATTGTAGGCTGCATAACAAAACGCATTTGTGACCTCAAAATGTTGCATTATTCGGGACAGGAGACAAGTCCCTCCCTACAAAATAGTATGAAGCATTTAATATTCTACAGAACCTGCTGATTGCGTGGCCCAGGAAAAATATACAACTGGCTTTCAGCCGGTTTTGACTAGGGTTCACTGCTTTCGGTTTGCAACAACTGGAAAGCGATGGATTTGCAGTTCGACCCAACTAGTCCCAGTACGTAACAAGCGAAATCACTTGGAACTACTCCTTAAGGGCACTAATTGATCACCTGCGGGCATACCTGGTCCCATTTGAAGACCAGATTCCTACCCAGTTTAGATGGTTGCTGTCCTAAATCCCTGACAACTGGTGATGGAGCTTGTGTTTATTTATTGTCACGAAATACATCGTGTCGTGCTGCTAGGTTAACGTTTCAGTAAAATTGCGCATAAAAATGGTTGACACCGCCTTCTAAGTTCGTTTCCTGTCCGTGAGGCGAGTTAATAAAAATATAACCCATAATTTGGGCTGAAATCGTATGGTCGGCGCTAGATGCTGCTAGAAAGACCACAGCAGAATTCTCAGTATCTTCAACGAACCTTGACCTGTTGCAGAAAGCACTTTATCTATGAGTACACAGCTAGCAAAACTGAAATTCACAAGCCTATTAGCGCATATATAACTTTAAAAGACGTTTTTTCCGCTGCCCTCGAAAGTTGGGCCTAGCAAAACAAAAATGGCCAACTGTTATTTGTTGACTACATTTCATGTAAGCTCAAACGGGAACGGCGCAAGGTCGTATTGCTTGAATTTGACATTTGTACTAGCTCCACAAATGAATTAGGTTAGGATACTTATTAGGGCAACTAATCGGTCTCCCCCGCAGGGCCGACTGCTTCAGCAGGGATTGGGTGTGTTACACCACAGACCCGAGCCCTGGGGGTCGGACGTCTCCGCGTGTAGCCGTGCAAGGCTTATCGGTGTCCAAGGAAAGGGGGATACCGGAGGTTGAGCTGATGTCGGGTGTATGGACTTTTAATGCCCTCAGGCAGAGGCAACACATCTCGTTGCCCTCACCTTCATGTAGACTGCACCTCCGGACTGACCCACCAGGGGGAAACAGGCAGTCACTTTTTCCTACTCACCTCTCCAAGATCTTTTTCTTTACACATCTCTTTCATTTCTGTACTGTCTTCTTTAATTTTCTACTTACTTCCTATTTTTCTTGGTGGCAAGGGTTATAACTTTGTCTGGCTAACATGTCTTGGTTATGTCGTATTTGTTTATAGCAGCGGTGTACAGTTCACGTCGGCGGGACTTCCTTTGCTGAAGCTCCTTTCACGTCCCCTTGTTGGCCTCGGTGTAACTTCGCTTTAACTTTAAATTTAATAACGCAGCATCACAAGCCTTCTCACATTCGTCAATGGAAATTAGCATCAGCTAAGTGGGAGCATTTTAAGAAATGAATCTATTTACCACGAAATTTTATAAATCATTTTATTATAGATGATGCTGTTGCAAATTTTACTGCTATTGTTATTGATGCAATTTATCCCACAGAGGAGTGATGGTTCATTTGCTAGGCGGGTTCGCTGGTGCAACGAAGACTGTAGAGAGGCGCAAGAAAAGCATAATAAGGAATGGGGCGCATTGCGTAGATTACCAAAAGCAGAAAACCCTATTCAATTTAAACACATTAAATCACCAGGAAAGCTCACAATCCGCCAGGCAAACAGGGAAAGCTGGGTGACGTTCCTCACGGTTAAAAATTCATACACGCAAGAGGCAAAAGTGGGGAATGCACAAGTGAACTTTGAGTGTTTGTTAAGTTAAATCCGTTATTCACAATTCATCCTTAAATACAAACAAATGGAAGACTTTATGCCAGTCATACCGAAATGCCGGCAGAACAAAGCGTATAACCGTTCTTTCAGTATTGCCGAGTTCATAGCTCCCTTGATCGCATGCAAGAGCTCCGCACCGGGACCTGACAGAGCCTTGTATGACCAGATTAAGAACGCACACACAGATACAGAACTGACACTACTCTCACTTTTCAACACTATTTGGTCTGCCGCATACATTCCATCCATGTGGAAAAAAACGATTGTGGTCCCCGTTTTGAAACAGGCTGAATACCCTTCCTCGGTGGCAAGTTACCACCCGATAGCACTCACAAGTTGTCTTTGTAAGCTATTTGAAAACAAGTAATTATTCGGAGACTCCTTCATTTCCTTGAACTGAACAAAATGCTTGACCCCTATCAGTTTGGCTTTAGAGAAGGGCGGTCAGCAACTGACCATCTTATGTTCATTGAAGGAAATATTCAGGATGCATTTGTGCATAAAAATTTTTCTTGTCCATAATCTTTGATGTGGAGAAGGTTTACGACACAACGTGGCGTTACAGAATCTTGCGAAACTTGTCGAGAATAGGCATCCGGGGCAATATGCTACACCCAATAAAAAGATATTTGTCTAATTGTACCTTGGGCGTCAAAATCGGGAATGTATTGTCATGCTCACTCATACAGGAAACTGGTGTACCTCAGGTAGGCGTGCTCAGCTGCACATTCTTTATCATTAAGATCAACACACGCCATGCTTCTTTACCACCGCATACTTCTTTATTTCCTCTATGGGTACAACAAATACCTGTCAAAAAGGGCACAAGGTTGCATGTATTATTCTTCACTCCCGGCTTACTTTTATTCCACACATATATCTCTAAGCTAAATTTCTAAAAACAATAAATTTACTGAAAATTCTATCCCACACAACATGGGGTAGCGACAGGCAGTCTTTAATGAATCTTTACAGGAGCCTCATTAGATCGCGATTGCACTATGCTGCCATGGTGTATAACTCTGCCGCCCTGAGCGCGCTAATGATGGTAGATCCCATTCACCATTTACGTATCCTCCTGGCCACTGGCGCTTTGAAAGCAAGCCCTACTGAAAGCTTATACGTAGCATCAAATGAAAGGACCTTTTATCTGCAGAGAACATACATCAGCGTCACATATTTTCTCTAAATTCACTCTAATCATCAGCCTCTGTGTCCTAATACCGTTAATACATGTGCTACACTTTATGTTATCGTCCCTTTATAAGACGGCCTTTCTCACTGCGTGTGAACGAGCCTAGCTCTCAAAAACGATGTTGCTGACTGTCCAATAAGCATGCTAAAATCGGAGCAATACTCGCGAAATCCAAATATTGAAATCAAGGGAATAGTAAAAGCAGATGATGAGAACCTTGCACAGCTCCTGACGAAAGTTGGTGAAGCTATCGGAGAACACATATCAGCCTGTGACGTCGATATGTGCCACAGGGTGTAGACTAAAGATAAAGATAAACCAAACTATATTGCCCAGTTTCAACGCCGGCAAAAACGCAACAGGCTTCTCAACGTCGCTCGAAAAAAGAAGATAACGAACGCTGCCTTCGCATTGCAAAACGACGCTCCAATCTATATAAATGAGCATTTGTGCCCGGAAATGAAAAGAATCCTGGGGATGGCAATTTCCCGAAAGCGCGAAAACGGTTGGAAGTTCGTTTAGACAAGAAATGGGAACATCTTTGCCCGTCGTACGGAGACGTCACCTATGATTGCTATCTGTCGCGAAAGTGATGTGGAAAAGAATAGCAGCAGCTCACAGTTGTAGTGTTAGAACCCTTCGATGATGCCTATTCGCAATGTTATGTCGGCTAGTTATATCGCCCCTGAGGACATTTAACACGTAGTGCAATCGAAGAAAAACGGTATTAAGTTGTTCAAAGTGATGCACTTAAACGCACGGCCACTTCAACCAAAAAAAGAAGATATCACTTTGCTGTTGGAATCATGTGGCTTAAATTTTGACCTTTCAATTTTCACAGAAACGTGGTATACTAGTGAGTCAGAATATTTCATGCTGCTGGGGTTCAACCATTTCTTTTTAAACCGCACGGAGAGTAGAGAGGGTGGCGTTGCCGTTGTAACAACTCTTGAGTTCTGTGAAGTAATTGAAGAATACAGCCTTAGTACAAAATACTACGAAACCTTATGTATCAAAAAGAGTACAAATGTATTCGCCGTTCTGTATCGCCCTCCTTGCGGTTCTATGGCTGATTTCCTAACATTTATTGATCGTCGTTTGTCACATGCAAATGCTATGAATTATATGCTTGCTGTCGGCGGGGATTTTAATATAGATGTCTTGAAGAACTCAATTAGAAGTATTGACTTTTTATCAGTGCTTGAGTGCAACTCTTTTGAAAATGTCATTACTATGCCAACACGAGTTACTGAATCAACAACGTCATTGCTGGACATGTTTGTTACCAATTTTATAACAGAAAAAAGCATTTCAGGGGTACTAAGTTGCGACATAAGCGATCACTTGCCTATACTTATTTTCCTGAAAACCCGGCCTACGTGAAACCACAAGAGTTCATGTACCACTCAGTGACACCTGCAACATTGGAGCACTTTAGACACCGTATCAAGCAATTGCATTGGAATGATATTTTGGCCAATGGAGATGCAAACAACCGCATATCTTTATAACAACATTTAAAGAACTTTACATTGAATCGTTTCTTCTCAAGACATATCACAGACCAAACAAATCTCGGAAACCATGGATAACAAACTATCTAAGGCGACAGATAAACCATAAAAATAAACTTTACCAGTAGTTAGTTAAAACACGTAATGCGGACTTATGGACTGAATACAAGACTGTTAGAAATAGGTTGAATAAAGAAAAGGAAAGGACAAAAAGGGACTACTATTACCACATAATCTATCCACAACGTCCAGAGCGACGTAATACCATGTGGAACAAACTAAATGAAGTACTTAATAAAGGAGCCACTCCCACTAAAATTGAAAATCTGGAAATAGACGGAAAAACGTTAAACAGAACTGAGCTTGCGGAACAATTCTATGATTTCTTCGTGAAAATAGGAAATGGCAGCCACAGCGCACAAAAACAACCGGCATAAATCCGATACCAAACACGCTTTTTCCTAAACCAACTTCCAGTTCTGAAGTAATCGCACTATTCAGTAGAATAAAAAAATAGTCGCAGCTGTGATTCTGATGGCACAGAAATTGCGACCAATAACGTGTGTATTAGATATCATAGCGGAAGTACTAACACATATCTACAACTTGGTGTTATCAACAGGTATTTTTCCAACGCTCATTCAAATAGCAAAAGTTATCGCAATATACAAAACAGGAGACAAAAACTATTTAGGCAATTATCACCCAATATGCATGCGCTCCATTTTCTCGAAATTCCTTGAAAAAATAATAAACGATAGAATTTATACGTCGTCTTGAAAGTATGATCTTATTACCGAATGTCAGTATGGTTTCAGAAAGAAACGTTCAACTAAGAGCGCTCTATTAGCCCCCCAAAAAATCATATCATACAATATCGAAAACAAGTTTTTGACACTTACATTATATTTGGACTTGGCATTATATTGGACTTCAGTAAGGCATTTGATCGCGTAAGTGATGAATTATTATTAAATAAATTAAAATGCTATGGAGTTAGAGGAATCTCGCTCAAACCTGTTCAGTCGTATTTGAGTGCGTGGTCGTAGACCGTTGAAATAAATGGCTTTATATCACGCACACAACCAATTAAAACCGGGGTGCCACAAGGCAGCATTCTAGAGCCTGCATTATTTTTGTATTATATCAATGACATAATCAACATCGACGAAGATTGCAAATTTATAATTTATGCTAATGATTGCACACTATTTTTTACTGGAAGAAAGTTAGGTACTCTCGAGGCACTAGCAGCAAACACCTGTTATAAGCGTCGCGATTGGTGTACTAAAAACAATTTAACGCTAAATGAAACAAAAACAAAATGTGCCCTTTTTCGAGCCCTTGGCACATCCCTACAGTTACCTCACCATATTACCCTAGGCCCATACAAAATTTCAGTAACCAAATCAATTAGGATGCTTGGAGTAATTTTTAATGAAAATATATCCTGGAATGAGCAAATAGATCAGATTACCTTGAAGCTGAGACGCGTGGTTGGCGCTTTAAATCGTTGTCGATATCTTTTGCCTCATACCATAAAGCGACCTATTTATCAAGCTCTCTTCCATGCTCACTTGAACACTACATTAACCAATTTGAATAAGCTAAAGATACTCCAGAAAAGAGGTATTAGGGCAATAGAGAACATACCATACCTTGAACACACCAGCCATTTTTTGTGAAGCATAAAATTGTTACGGCGAACAAAATATACAAATGCAGGCTGCTACAATCCTACATTAGTGCAACTCGCGGGAAGCTCGACACATTTCTCATACTTGCAAATCTTGAACCTACTCAAAGTATTTACTTCCATCGGTATAAACCCCCCTGGAAAACTCCATACTCACGCACTATTTACGGAACGCAAAGGCTTAGCTACACATTACCAAGCACTCTTAAGGCATATAAGCAGCAAGACATCGAAATCAAAGCACTGAACCCCACTAATGTATTTAGCTTGTTTCTGTAACTGCGCATTCCTTAAATTGTATTGTATTATATAATCATTTTCACTAAGCATAGAAGTACGATGCCAATTTGTCTTCTCTTGCTTTATTATGTGCAAACATTATCCTATATGTACGATTTTTCACACTGGTGTATAATAATTATTTGCTTTCGCTTGTGTGTTTATTTAATTATTCGCTTTCACTGACTGACTGACTGACTGACTGACTGACTGACTGACTGACTGACTGACTGACTGACTGACTGACTGACTGACTGACTGACTGACTGACTGACTGACTGACTGACTGACTGACTGACTGACTGACTGACTGACTGACTGACTGACTGACTGACTGACTGACTGACTGACTGACTGACTGACTGACTGACTGACTGACTGACTGACTGACTGACTGACTGACTGACTGACTGACTGACTGACTGACTGACTGACTGACTGACTGACTGACTGACTGACTGACTGACTGACTGACTGACTGACTGACTGACTGACTGACTGACTGACTGACTGACTGACTGACTGACTGACTGACTGACTGACTGACTGACTGACTGACTGACTGACTGACTGACTGACTGACTGACTGACTGACTGACTGACTGACTGACTGACTGACTGACTGACTGACTGACTGACTGACTGACTGACTGACTGACTGACTGACTGACTGACTGACTGACTGACTGACTGACTGACTGACTGACTGACTGACTGACTGACTGACTGACTGACTGACTGACTGACTGACTGACTGACTGACTGACTGACTGACTGACTGACTGACTGACTGACTGACTGACTGACTGACTGACTGACTGACTGACTGACTGACTGACTGACTGACTGACTGACTGACTGACTGACTGACTGACTGACTGACTGACTGACTGACTGACTGACTGACTGACTGACTGACTGACTGACTGACTGACTGACTGACTGACTGACTGACTGACTGACTGACTGACTGACTGACTGACTGACTGACTGACTGACTGACTGACTGACTGACTGACTGACTGACTGACTGACTGACTGACTGACTGACTGACTGACTGACTGACTGACTGACTGACTGACTGACTGACTGACTGACTGACTGACTGACTGACTGACTGACTGACTGACTGACTGACTGACTGACTGACTGACTGACTGACTGACTGACTGACTGACTGACTGACTGACTGACTGACTGACTGACTGACTGACTGACTGACTGACTGACTGACTGACTGACTGACTGACTGACTGACTGACTGACTGACTGACTGACTGACTGACTGACTGACTGACTGACTGACTGACTGACTGACTGACTGACTGACTGACTGACTGACTGACTGACTGACTGACTGACTGACTGACTGACTGACTGACTGACTGACTGACTGACTGACTGACTGACTGACTGACTGACTGACTGACTGACTGACTGACTGACTGACTGACTGACTGACTGACTGACTGACTGACTGACTGACTGACTGACTGACTGACTGACTGACTGACTGACTGACTGACTGACTGACTGACTGACTGACTGACTGACTGACTGACTGACTGACTGACTGACTGACTGACTGACTGACTGACTGACTGACTGACTGACTGACTGACTGACTGACTGACTGACTGACTGACTGACTGACTGACTGACTGACTGACTGACTGACTGACTGACTGACTGACTGACTGACTGACTGACTGACTGACTGACTGACTGACTGACTGACTGACTGACTGACTGACTGACTGACTGACTGACTGACTGACTGACTGACTGACTGACTGACTGACTGACTGACTGACTGACTGACTGACTGACTGACTGACTGACTGACTGACTGACTGACTGACTGACTGACTGACTGACTGACTGACTGACTGACTGACTGACTGACTGACTGACTGACTGACTGACTGACTGACTGACTGACTGACTGACTGACTGACTGACTGACTGACTGACTGACTGACTGACTGACTGACTGACTGACTGACTGACTGACTGACTGACTGACTGACTGACTGACTGACTGACTGACTGACTGACTGACTGACTGACTGACTGACTGACTGACTGACTGACTGACTGACTGACTGACTGACTGACTGACTGACTGACTGACTGACTGACTGACTGACTGACTGACTGACTGACTGACTGACTGACTGACTGACTGACTGACTGACTGACTGACTGACTGACTGACTGACTGACTTCGCCTCGGCGCTGTCATCCTGCATGCTTGTGTGATGGCTGCCGCCAGCTGCTTGCAGTTATCATTTCCGTGTCTTCAGGCGGTTGTCCGACCAAGTGCCCGCTTCGTTGGAGGCTGCATAGAGGAATGTTCTGCAGAGCGATTACCCAGCACCTCCACCAAAGTTGTTACGGATGAGATGGGTTTATTTACAAAATGAACGAGGGAAGCGTAGGCAGGAGATCGCAGGCATTTCGGCATTTTCTGCGCCATGCGCAGTTCTTCAATTTTCTCTTCTGCTCCGTCGCGCAGCGTAAGTATATGTCCAATAGAAGTCCTAGATTCCGACAAAAATCTACCAAATTGATCTTTTCATCCTGGCAAAACTACTATTGATCTGTTTATTCTAAATATCTGCTAAATTATCCATGAGCGGTATATTACAGAAAAGTTGTCGAAGTGCAAATACGTTGTAGGAATTTTCTGAAAAACCATGCTAAAGATTCAAATAATTTGGTTCTGGCCAACTTTCTTCTGTAATTTTCACAGTGAGGTATTCCTCGTAAAATTGTGACTCAGCGTCCATTAGATAGGACTGCTTATTGGGGCTCAATTTCTATCATTATTTCATTTTGATTTTTGTTTTAAACGAGATATGAATTTTTGAATATGGCTCCAGCGCCACGCACTGCATAGTCCCGTGCTACCACTTCACTGCAAATTGCACGGCCTGTCTTGGTCCAGACAGTCGGCACGCGCAGTTTGGTGTGTAATGCTACTTCCTCACCACGAGATGCCTCGATTGTGAGCACAGTCTCAGCAATAAATGTTATAAAATGTCGTTGTGTTGTCTTTTTGTCGTACCTCGCACAGCGCGCATGGAGCTTGTAGGTCGGGCGAGCGCTTTCAGAGTTCATTCCTATGTGTTATTCTTTTTTTATATATATTGCGATTTACACGCCTAAGAAATCCGAAAATACACATGTAGGAGAGAATGACGGAGAAACTTTATAGCGCATGTAGTGCTTATGCCGCATAAACGAGCAGAAAGCTTCGAAGCAGGGCCAGTAGCACTTCGTCGCATGGCTGCATTAAAAAATTCGGAGGGTGCTTAAGCTTCGCCTTTAAGAGTGGAACGGGATAGCATTCTAAGACCCCTGAGTAATGTTCACCGGGTAATGCTGGCGGCGAACGCTCTGCACGAAGGCGAACTTTGTGGTTCTGTTGCTGATGATGTGCAAGGCACCAATGCGGCCGCGCCGCTCCTGCTAAGACAGACCTCACACGGCAGCTGGAAAATGCTATCGCGTTAAAAGGTGTTTGTGTTTGAGTTTCTGTGCAACAGCTTTATGTTTTCTGGTAAATTCAAATTTTCATCCGACGCTATGATGTCTGTTGGTTGTGTGTAAGTCTTACTTAACTTTTTTTTTCTGACGCGTTTTACTTTGAGAAATGCAATTCTTTCAGTAACTTCTTTGCGCTACACTGAGAGCTTGTGTGGTTAGGTATGCGTGAGTCATAATGATTATTGCTGAAACAACGGCCGATGCTGCACGCGGGACGGCACCACCTGATTTTATGTGACAAGGGGCCCTTAACACTCTCGCGTTAAAATGTGATGTAACGGCGTATAGACAGTTAGACGAAAGACCATAGATCAAAGTAACTCTAAAGATATATTCAATACGGCTTTAAAATCAGTGTCGTCGTCATCACCATAATGGTTTGCCTATATGATGTGCAGTGCAGGGCGACGGGCTCTCCATTTTTTTAGGGAACAATGTCCGGTGCCGAACGAAGACAATATTTAGGTCCCGAAAATATTCAAATTCATTTCATAAGCTTCTATTAGAGCTACTGACTTAAAAATTCGACTTGCATTTGCTTTTAAACTGTTGAGTTCAAGCTAGTTATCCCAAAGCGACGTTTTTTTTAAAAAATTCAGTACTCTATAGATTTTCTTTGCCGAGTTAGACATCAGTGTCATTACTTGAAATCAAAGGCCACGGCTCAGATTGCACCGAAATTGTTGCGTCGCAGAGCAGCATAGTACTTGATTTTTTTCCAATTGACCATATGTGTACGTATGTGTATACAATACTCAAGTTATATCGAATATCGCGCCACCATAGTTGCCACCGTAGCACTCATCCGCAATGGGCATCCATCGCATCCCCCTTCAGCCGTCGTCCCATTCTAATAGGAAACCACGAAGGCTCTTTGGTAATACTGCGTGGTTGCCTTGATTGTAAAAACACCTCCGCTACTACAATATGAGAGGCACTCACCTTCCCACTAGTACGCCTTCTAATCAGCTTTCGATTAAATGCGCACTTAAAAGGTAGCAGGTGCTACCTAAATTTCTACTAATTTAGAGGCATACTGAATAATGTAATCGGGCTTGCGGGTGACGTTTCTGACGATTTTAAACTCTAGGCGTTCTCGCCCCATCTCTCAGCTCCTTGCGCACTCTGGGATGAAAGACAAAAAGACAACAAAAGGAGAAATTTTATAATAGCAATTGAGCCTTGGCAACACAGTCGAGCCTTCACCTGCTCAGAAAGGTCGCGTGCGCAAAAAAACTGCGCGCCGATTCTCTGAAAGGAAATAGTCACTGCACTTTGCGGCGAAGGGGCAGAACGAAACTATACAGAGCGCGGTACAGGAGCCAAATTCAACAATTCACATCTTGCTTAAAATAACAATCAAAGAAAGATAACGACGTAAATCGTGCTAATAAACAGCCCTACGTAATCCAATGTTTGTCATATTTTTTGGGAGTATCTTTTTGCAAAAATTGTTAATGTGTATGAAGAAAAACAACATTTTGGTGTGTTTGACGCGGTATCTCAGAAAAATTCGTCCAGTGTATTGGCGCCTAAATATTTTTGTGTAATATACAGCTCTGTAGGAATCCATATAATTACCAGACAGAAATCTACACAAGTTTGGCCAGGACTAAGTATACAGTTTGGTAGATTTTTGTCACAACTCCAGACAGATACGTAATATGTATTTTTTGATTTCGGAGTTTTACATGCCAAAAGCACGATCTGATTATGAGGCACGACGTAATAAGGGCCTCCATAATAATTTGGACTACCTGAAATTCGTTAACTACATAATATTTTAAGACAATTATTGCAAATATGAAGTTTTAGATATTGACAACAAATCGTTTTAGCTTCAATTGGTAATGTTGTGAGGGATTAAGTAATATTAGAACATTTCAAATAATGTTCATGAAAAAGCATGTTCCGCCTGCTTGAACAAATTTTGAAGGCAAGCCACTTGGCAAGAAATTTTTTCAGCCAATATATATCGGGAAGTCAGTCTGCGTAGGTAGTAAATAGCTATGATTTCCTGAAAATAAAAATTTGAGGTATTTGGAAGTGCCGTGCGTCGCTTAGTGGCCAATTATGGCGCTAATCACGAAATATGGCTACGAAGTGCACTTCACAGAAATCTTTATGCGACGCGCATGTTTTAATTGCGTTTGGGTAAACCTGTACAGGCGAGATGGCAACGCACGATGGTATTTGCCAATGGAAAATGATTCGGTTTGTAAATTGAGTCATGGACCCCATGACCTGAACTACAACCTTTAGGAAAGGTGGCGCCTGGTATTGATGGCGAAAGCTAACACGCGAAGCGAATAGGAGATGCTATGTACACATAGATGGCGGCCCCATCGTATCGTTTCTTCAGATAAATCCCCTCGAATTAATCCATAAAGATGAGTTCGACAGTACGTGAAACACAAGGCCAGTCAATATAATATCGAAGAAATGTTTATTGCTAGCAGCATATTGCAAGGCACGAAAAATTTTGAAATTGGCACAAGCTACTAGATTGAATCTTTATAGGCACAAAATGACAGAGACAGACCATTGCTAACTTTCCCTTTGTATCCTATGCAAAATTAGCATGATTATTCCGGATATCTTAATGACGCCTGCCTCTGTTTAATAAATGTACACTCTAAAAATAAAGAGAGTTCCGGGCACTCTCTTTGGGGGACTATCTGCTTGTCGCAGATTTCACTCTGCTTTTGAGAGTAGATCGCACCCTCTTTGAGAGAGAGTAGGACAAGTCCTCCTGACAGGGTTTTGTTACTCTACAGCAAGGGAGTGCTAGTACTGTTCCGCAGAGTTCTAATACTCTCACCACAGGGATACTAGTACTCCCTCAGACAGAGTGCTTCTACTCCTCCAAACCGAGTACTTCAACTCCTCCAAGCGGAGTGTTTCTACTCCCCCAAACAGAGTGCTTGTACTCCTGCAGAACAGAGTGCTAGTACTCTTCCCAATAGTGTGAAAGCACGATGTAGATCCATGGTCACATCAGAAGGGATTCCCAATATTTACATGTGGGGAATATTTGATTACTTCATAAGCAGCTCCTGCACTTATGCTTGGTGAATGGAATGCAATCTGTAGTCTCCTAGATACTCAAATAAAGCATTTTCTCTCTTAAAAGGTCAAAATCTTTATTGATCAGTCAAAAGAGAAACTAAATAATAAATTGAGAAGCATACTAACAAACGCAGAAAATCAGATTACAATGATGCCCAGGAACTTTAGAACACATCTTGTAATAAAACGTAAATGATTCTCTATATCAGTATTATAGTGTAGAAATATCCTTTTATTTCAATTGGCTTCTTCTTATCAAAATAAAGTATACAATGCAAAGTTAAACATAGAACGTGCGCAAACTCAAAAAGTAGTGACAATATGATCGAAGAAAAATAAGCGCCACATTACGGGCCAGCAAGCGCATTTGTGGCACAAAACGCGTGCACTTACATGGCATAGGTTACTAGATTAGCTGCTAAGCATGAGGCTGGTAATGTAGATAAATTGCGCAATAAACTTTTTTTGTGCCATATTCTAAGACAGCAGCTGATTTGATAACGTCCTGCATAGCGTGTGAATGTTCGTGACTGAGAGTACAGTGCATTTAGAAATGTGTTGAATATTCTCATGTGAGGCCGCAGGTCTAGCTAGCTTTGCTTATATTTCACATAAAGGTATTCTTGTATGGCCTGCACCCCATTGTTTGTAAGTGTGCCTTGTCATGGCTCTGCAGCAATATCCTGCCCGGTCTCAAAGTGGTACAGAAGCGTATCGTATTTCCTATTCGGTTGGCCGCATCAGGAAAGTAATTTCCTGCTGCTGTTGGCATTGATCCGTTACACTTTCTCACAAATGAGTAAAATTAAATTTACAGTTTTGTCTAGTGTGTAGCAAATGAGTATAAAACTGCAAGGAGCATTGGCGTTAAAATCTTGCGCATGAATTTTCTTGTCATATATGGTAGCTTTTCATTCGCATTACAGTCAGAAGGCTGTACTTCTGAGGAGCAGCTTGCATAACATGATTAATTATTTTGAGTCGCATATGTAATCTAACTAAAGTATAGCATGGCTTCAGATATGGAACAAAAATCAGATGTGATGAATATGATGCATCAAAGGTGACGTAAGCATAAGTAGAGGCAGGGTGTGCATATAGTTGCACAAAGAACCAACTGCCTGAAACCAAAGCTTTTTTCCTACTGAGGTGGCTACGATGCAGTAAAGTAAGAAAAATTATCGCACTTCACAGAATCTTCGTCTAAAAACAAGTGCATATGTGTCTGGGAAGATTAATGCATCGGCTCACTGTGCACTCCATCATAAGTCCAAAAATTTACCATGCGTGAAAATACTTTAATTTTAATTTGCCTTATCAAAATGATGTCTACAGAAGCCATGAAACTAAGGGGCTTATTCTGATCACTATATGTTCCCATCCGCCAAGTAATGAACAAGTGTTGTACTCAGATGCTCTCAGTTCTTTGCACTGAACGCATGCTTGGTTGGCAAATAGAGTGAGTGACCCTAATCAAGATATCAAATACTTGCCAAAACCTGTCATATCATTTTTTCATAGGAGAAACCCCAATTTTACATTTTAAACATAATTGTCAATTCCAAGTGACTCTCCGGCTTCTAAGACGTAAAGGTGTGCACCACGGTGTACACAGTTAAAGGACTTAATTGCTCCTTGCTTTCGCTTCCGGGGGCACGAGTGGTTCTAATGAACTGGTTTCGTGAGCTTGCACGTATAGGACGACTTCTTAAACATGGGATTCTCTTCCCCCAATGCTTCCCCTTTCTGGAACCTAAAAGGAAGCCAAACTTCTAAAATTAGGTGTAAAAAATAGGTAAAAGGGAAGACATTAAAATCTGCTTGCTTCATGTCAGCATTTAAAATACATAATCACAGTGGTTTGCATTTGCACCCTTGCATTCACGTGCTGTTAAATGTAAGCTATTAAAGCTGTTAAATGTTAAATGCATGTAAACACCTAACCAAGCATGAGCAGTTGCTTTTTATAGTGAACACAGGCACCGTGCTCATTGCAAGTATGTATCATGTCACTAAGCAAATATGGAATTTCATTGTACCACTATTTTTATTACACGGATATATCTGTTGAGAGACAAGACAAAAAGCAGTCACTTCTCACAAAGCTAATCAGCTTTTTTTAAACACATTTATAACTTTTCAACCACATTTGCTCCTATGTGTTGGTCTCTAGAGAGCATATTTGATTTTGACTTTTCCATCATAGATATTACATAAATATACCTCGTTAAGATGAGCGCCTAGTGCACGTGAGAATTTTCATCTTGGTGTAACGTATTGTATTTTGATTTTGTTGACATTTAGTCAAATGGTACATCCAATATACCCACATTCTAGTTTTCTCGTCCAAATTGCATACAATTTTTTTTTTATTCTTTGGCGTGCGCTCCTCTTCCTTACGTGGAGTCGCGCTGGTCCGGCTGTTTGACATCCTTGTGTCCTTACAGCTGCCCTCTTGCGTTATGTAAAGCGGGTGCCTGAAAAATATTTTGTGCAAAAGTCAACACGAGGACATGGTGTAAAACAACGTCAAGACAGTCAAGGTCATGGCAATAAAAGAAAGCCTTAGCTCTTAGTCTTCCTACTGAAATACATGCGAAACATCTGAATGACTGCAACCGCCAACTGATGAACTAACATCAATTTTTAGATTTAAACAAAAAAGAAATAAGCGACCGTTCACCACCAATGTAAAAATACTGCTGCTAATAAATAGAATATTGGTCATTGTCAGATGTCATAAGCCTGTCAATAGTCTGGTGTGTTGCAAAAACCATTTGTAACACATTCTAAGCACGTGCCCAGTCTGCCCCCGCACCATCTCTGGTTGTGCCACTGCTCAAGCCATAATTTGAGGATCATATCTGCAAACATGATGCTCAGTATGGATGAAAATATGGTCCTCCAGTTCACTGGATATGACTGGATGTGCCTATTAGAAAGGACAACAATGTTTGTTGTGGCAAGCTTATCCACATTTCAATAATAACAAGAAAGTTCACTGCGGCTTCAATCTAAGCTTACTAAAAGGTATGAACTTGCTTTCATTTATGAGGTGCACAATGGAGTTCATTTTGACAGACTCGACTACTGCTGCAATTTGAAATTTAGCATTTTACCTCTTGAAGACATGTAAAAGTTGCAGTGACACCGCAGTTATTAGTTTATTAGACGAAAACTTTGTTTTGTGTACGACAGACGACTGGTAACACGGAATAAAACAACCTTTTATTTTGATATTTTATTTCTCCCCTTAGAATATTAAAGCGATACGGAGGCGGGACGCTCTTTCCTTGCTGCAGGCTTGGTATATACGGAGGCGGGACGCTCTTTCCTTGCTGCAGGCTTGGTATCTACGGAGGCGGGACGCTCTTTCTTTGCTGCAAGCTTGGTATCTACGGAGGCGGGACGCTCTTTCCTTGCTGCAGGCTTGGTATCTACGGAGGCGGGACGCTCTTTCCTTGCTGCAGGCTTGGTATATACGGAGGCGGGACGCTCTTGCCTTGCTGCAGGCTTGGCATATACGGAGGCGGGACGCTCTTTCCTTGCTGCAGGCTTGGTATATATGGAGGCGGGACGCTCTTTCTTTGCTGCAGGCTTGGTATCTACGGAGGCGGGACGCTCTTTCCTTGCTGCAGGCTTGGTATCTACGGAGGCGGGACGCTCTTTCTTTGCTGCAGGCTTGGTATCTACGGAGGCGGGACGCTCTTTCCTTGCTGCAGGCTTGGTATATACTGAGGCGGGACGCTCTTTCCTTGCTGCAGACTTGGTATATACGGAGGCGGGACGCTCTTTCCATGCTGCAGGCTTGGTATCTACGGAAGCGGGACGCTCTTTGCTGCAGGCTTGGTATCTACGGAGGCGGGACGCTCTTTCCTTGCTGCAGGCTTGGTATATACGGAGGCGGGACGCTCTGTCCTTGCTGCAGACTTGGTATATAGGGAGGCGGGACGCTCTTTCCTTGCTACAGGCTTGGTATCTACGGAGGCGGGACGCTCTTTCCTTGCTGCAGGCTTGGTATATACGGAGGCGGGACGCTCTTTCCTTGCTGCAGACTGGGAATATAGGGAGGCGGGACGCTCTTTCCTTGCTGCAGGCTTGGTATATACGGAGGCGGGACGCTCTTTCCTTGCTGTAGGCTTTGTATACACGGAGGCGGGACGCTCTTTCCTTGCTGCAGGCTTGGTATCTATGGAGGCGGGACGCCCATCCACAAACTATACTTTGTGCCTGTCATGTGACGTCGATGGGAGCAAGATCCCTCCCACGATTTCAGAGAGCCTATTTAAGGGGCTCCGAAAGTACCTTTTGATACTTCATTCTCTTCTTATCATCTTTTACCAACCTTTGAATAAACCGTGAACGTTTCGCACTAGAAGTCGTCTCGTCCTTGCCTGGTCGCCATGGTCTTCCGGATGCCTGCAGCCTGCCGACAACGCCATTCTAGCCAACAGTAACGTCGGTCGAGCATCGATAAGCAGGCGTCGCTACAACTCGGCAGCAGTACGATGCGCTACCCTGGAGTACGCAACAAACTGCCTGGCAGCGATTGGGATACGCAACCCTGGAGATCCCAGTTTGGACATCTACGAGATCCTGGTGACAACGTTCGGAAGGAAGGTGTCAGCATTCATGATTGCATATGGTGAGTGCACGGCTTTTCTTCGCTAAGATATCACTTGGCTTTACCTATTGCGGGGAGTACAGAGCATTAATTTTTCTTTAACCGTTGACGGAAGTTTTGAGTACGTCAAGGTTGTTATAGAGTGAAGAGTTAGCAGCACTAAGGGCAACCATGAACTTGAAGGCACTAAAGAAGCCGGAATTGTCGAGCTGGGCCAGAGAGTTGGGCCTCCAAATTGCCGAATCAATGAGAAAGCCGGAGATCATAGAGGCAGTCGAAGCGACCGGAGCAGATGACGATCAACTGAAGGAATGCCTACAGAGCATTGCAGGAAAGGAGGAAGAGCAGAAGCGTAAAGAAGAAAAGGAAGAGCGTAAGCACCTAGAGGAAAAAGAAGAGCGTGTTGCACGCGACGCACTCGAAATGAAGCGCTTAGAGATTGAGTTGCTGAAAGATCAAAATACTTAAAGACCTAGCACAGAGGCACGTGAAAGCGAGCACAGAATGACATGCTTGATGGCACCCTACGCTGTAGGAGTGGACATAGGTCTTGTTGTGGTGCAATTTGAGCACACGTGTGAAAAGGCGAAATTCGCGAGAAACACGTGGCCGCAACGCTTGCTTACGTTACTGCCACGTGAGGTAGCTGATATCATTGCCCGCGTGGGAAAGAAGAAGCAGAGGACTTCAATGAAGTCAAAGCAAATCTGCTTAAAATGTATAGATTATCAGCAGAAGCATTCAGGCGAAAATAGGGAAGTCGAGAAGACCGAAAGTGAGTCATACTCAGATTTTGCATACACCTTGGAGGTAAACTTGAAGGAATGGCTCAGAAAAGAGGGTGCACTTGCCGATGCCGAAAAGACTACGCAGTTCGTTGCTTTAGAACAATTCTGCCGCCGGCTGCCAGTAAACATGAAGTATTGGGTTCAGGATAGACCAGGCGTACACACTATCACGAGAGCGGCCAATCTCGCTTAGGAGTACGTAACTCGCCGTTCGTTCGAAGGCAACGAAGCTCCTAAGAAGGAGGTGAATCAATACAGACCCGACAAGCCAGAGTGATTGGCGAAGTCGAATCAGTATACATCAAAGGAAATTTCAGATTCGGTGAAAAATAGTGACGAGAACAGCAAGGGAAGGGAAGAGTCGCCCGAACAGGGGGCAGAAAGGCAAAAGAAAAACAGCTTTCGAGGCGAAGAAACCAATAGCTTGCTGCAACAGGCAGCAAGCGGGAGATATCTCCGTGCGATGCGAAAATCGCAAACTTGTGTTGATGTCACTAACTAGTAACGAGGAAATCTGAAATTGCTGGAACGGTACATTCGAGACCGCGTGGTAAACGGCAAACCGTGCAGAGTGCTTCGCGACTCGGCAGCCACAATGAACGTGGTGCATCCGTCGTACGTAGAGGAAGGCCAGTTCATGGGAGTATGTGCTTGGATAAGGCAAGCCGTAGAAACCTCCAGTGTTTGTCTCCCTGTGGCCAATATTCGTATCGAAGGCCCTTTTGGAGTACTGGACACTGAAGCTGCCGTCTCGGCACATCCCCCGCCTCAGTATCCACACTTGTTTTCTAACAAATCTGAGGATTTGCTGCGACGCAGGGGAATCGGGTTTAGTGATGCGATAGTGCAAGCCTTAACTCATTCCAAGGCAAGGGAGCTCGCGGCCAAGGCAGTGTATGAATGTACAGTGGTGGAGAAAACAGATTTGACGGAGAATTCGTCAACCAGCACCAAACAGGACAGCCCTATAGGGCATAATGCGGAAAGTACACCAGCTATTGAAGAGGTCTGGAGAGCAGCGGAGCCTGAAATGTCTCGCGAGGCAGAATGCAGACAAAAGTTATTGAATGTAAGCCCTGCCACACTTATTCCTGAGCAGGACAAAAAATTCCACACTGCGTAACCTAAGTCCAGACGCTGAAGAAGGTGCGGCCAAACAGAACGTAAAGTTCCTCAAGAGGGCAGGCGTTCTGTATAGGAAGTACACCAGTCGAAAGGGAGTGCGACTCGACGAACTCGTGCTGGCGCACCCCTACCGTGAGCAGCTCCTGCACCTCGTTCACGGGGGCTTTTAGACAGGGCATCTTGGCATTTGGAAAACAAAAGACCGCTTACGGCAGGAATTTTACCGTCCCGGCTGCTTTCGGAAAGTGGAAGCATTCGCGAGAAGCTGCGACACATGTCAACGCATAGGCAAGCTCAGAGATAAGGCTAAAGCGCCTATGAGACTTGTTCCCATTATCACGGAGCCATTTTGCAGGCTCCTAATAGACATAGTGGGACCACTTCCTGCAGCGAAGTCTGGCTATCGACATATTCTCCCTTTACTATGCCCCGCAGCGAAATTTCCAGAGGCAATGCCCCTCAAAGAACTGAGCTCGGTGGAGATCGTTAAGGCGGCTTTGTCTACCGTCGCACGAGTAGGATTTCCCGCAGGAATCCCGTCAGATCAAGGATCCGTCTTTACGAGCGCACTGACCTCGACGTTTCTGGAAGGGCGCGGTAATAAAATCATTCATTGCTCAGTGTACCACCCGCAGGCCAACGCGGTAGAGAAAGTACACTCAGTCATGAAACGGCTTCTGCGAGCTCTTTGTTATGAGCACAAATTCGATTGGGAGGTTTGCTTGCCTGCAGCGATGTTTGCGCTTCGAACTTCACCGCACGAATCGACAAGTTTTTCGCCTTTAGAGCTCGTTTACGGACGCTGCCTGCGCTCCCCTCTTCGCGTTGTTCGAGAAGCCTGGGTAGGCCGGGCAGACGATCCTTTGGTTGTGGCATACGTGCTAGAGCTGTTGGACCATCTGCACACTTCTCAAGAATTAGCAGGGCAAGAAATACCTGAGGCACAAAGCAATGCTAAGCATTACTATGACAGGATGGCTCGGACGTAACGCTTTGAAGTTGGGGAAACGGTAATAATCCTTAAACCCTCATTGAAAAAGACACTAGAGGTTCAATGGGAGGGACCGGTTGACATAATTCATAAATTATCTGAAAGAAGCTACGTAATCACGGTACCGGGAAAACGTAGGACACCATAAATGTACCATAGCAATCGTCGAAAGGGAGTGTGATTATCATCAATCTACTCAAACCCTACCAACAGAGGGAGGCCATTGTGAACGTATCTTTTATCCAACCTGAGGAGATGCCTGTCGACTTTCCGGAGCTAACATGAGTAACGGAGGCAAAATACATTCACGAGGTCATTGACAAGCTAGTAGAGCAGGTGGAGTTGAATCGCAGTCAAAGGGCCGAACTGAGGAAACTCGTGTTTGAATTTAAAGAGGTATTTTGAGACACACCGGGCAGGACCACTGCGATCGTTCACGACATCGAGTTAACCTCATCGGACCCAGTTCATTCGAAAGCTTATCGAGTTTCACCTGGCCAACGTGAAGTTATGGCCGCTGAAATAAAAAAGGTGTTGGAGCTAGGTGCAATCGAGCCAGGAGAGAGTGATTATACCTCGCCGCTTATCTTGGTTGAGGTCCCAGGAAAGGAGCCGCGACCATGTATTGACTACCGCAGGCTCAACCTAATCACGAAGGACCAGACCTACCCAATACCGCATACCGAGGAAAGGCTTGAGAAAGTGAGCAGCGCTAATTCCATCTCTACTCTCGATTTAGTCAGAGGGTACCGGCAGGTTCCGCTGACCGAGAGGGCAAGCAGGCTTGCGGCCTTTATTTCCCCGATGGGAACCATTCGGCCGAAAGTCCTGAGCTTTGGATTGAAGAATGCGCCATATTGCTTCTCTAGCCTTATGGGCCAGTAGCTACAAGGAATGGAGGACTTTGCACTTCCATATGTTGATGACATATCAATCTTTTCTTCATCGTAGGCGGACCATATGCAACACCTGCGAACCATGTTGTGCCGTCTACGAGAGGCGAACTTAACTGTCAAAGCTCCCAAATGTCAATTGGGGCGCGCGGAGGTAGCTTATCTAGGTGGTGTAATAGGGCAAGGCCATCGTCGGCCTTCCGAGGTTAAACTGACCGCAGTAGACAACTTCTCGCAACCAAGCACCAAGCGCGGGACATCAGGTCATTCCTTGGCTTGGCAGGTTATTACCAAAGATATATCCCACGTTATTCCGAGATTGCGAGTTCTTTAACGGATGCTATCAGAAAATTAGAACCACCAACGGTAATGTGGGATGACGCAAAAGCAGGCTTTTAAAAAAAAATTAAATTATGGGGTTTTACGTGCCAAAACCACTTTCTGATTATGAGGCACGCCGTAGTGGAGGACTCCGGAAATTTCGACCACCTGGGGTTCTTTAACGTGCACCTAAATCTAAGTACACGGGTGTTTTCGCATTTCGCCCCCGTCGAAATGCGGCCGCCGTGGCCGGGATTCGATCCCGCGGCCTCGTGCTCAGCAGCCTAACACCATAGCCACTAAGCAGGCTTTTAGTGTGCTGAAGAAAGCACTAATGAGTCAGCTAGTGTTGAACGCGACCGACTAATCTAAGCCATTCATTCATCAGTGTGATGCCAGCGACAGGGGTGTGGGGTTGGTGTTTTGTCAAAAGAGAGATGAGGAGAACGAGCACCTTTTACTGTACGCCAATAGAAAACTTTCAGTTGGTGAGGAAGCATGCAGTGCAGTAGAAAAGGAATGCACCTGCGTAATATGGGCGGTGCGGAAGTTAGCTTGCTATATCGCTGGTTCAAGGTTCACCATAGAGACTAAGCACTGTCCCCTCACATGGGTGCAATCCATATCTACGAAAAACGGTCGTCTTTTGCGCTGGAGCTTGGCTCTTCAACAGTACAGCTTCGATATTCGCTACAAGAAGGGTAAGCTTAATGGCAATGCCGACGGCATGAGTCGTTGCCACTAGAGTGACGAAAGCCTCATGTTCACCCGGGTTTGCGTGGCATTTTTACGTTCGTTCATACGTTTTTTTTTCTCCCGAAGTTGTAGTCGATTGTTAGATGATTTTAATAACCCGGTCTTAACGCTCCCAAGAAATGGCTGTTTTTAGTGTTCAGGGAGGGGGAGGGCGCGCGAAAATATTGGGAAAGGAGTAGCGGGTTTTCTCTTTTTTTAAAGCCTGGTGTGTCTTGGAGGAGGGTGGCCTTGTGCTCGCTGCTTTGGGGTTGTAGGTCCAGCACTGTTCTGAGGTGATTGCTCGCCCAAAGACAAGGCGAAAACATGCGAGACCTGTTTGCGAGTCTAGTTTCACCGGACCAGACCAGGGAGAAAAGAAACAAGAGCGCCATGGGGACTGATGAATGACTCCCAGGAATATACCAGCCATGAACCAAGGGTTCATCACGCCTGAGGGGAATTCTGCTACTGAAACGCCAATCCCTCGCACAGTGGCTGGTGGCCCCTACACGCCCGGTCTTCCTCCCCACCGGAGATGCTGTTACTGTTGACGTCTAGCACCCCGTGCAAAATGGATTCTAGACTACCATGCTTCATCGAAACGAAGTGCGACTTCCTAATTCGCCATGGTTGTCTCGAGTTTATGTCGGTCTGGCGGAAGCCCCGCAGTGGTAACAGGCCCCTTTTGTGTGTGTGCGATTTTAGAGGGAATATTTCCTCGAACTGTCAAGCTCTACAGGAGAATTTCCACGAAGCATCAACGCGCAAAAGAGAAGGATGAGTGTATACAATACCGGAGCTGCGCCTTGGTATATGCGGAGGCGGGACGCTCTTTCCTTGTGCAGGCTTGGTATCCACGGAGGCGGGACGCCCATCCACAAACCAGACTGTTCTTTTCACGTGACGTGGACGGGAGCAAGATCCCTCCCACAATTTTAGAGAGCTTATTTAAGGGGCTGCGAATAGCATTGGAGATATCGTATCTCCCTGCCTGACTCCTTTCTTCATTGGGATTTTGTTGCTTTCTTTATTGAGTACTACGGTGGCTGTGGAGTCGCTATAGATATCTTACAGTATTTTTACATATGGCTCGTCTACACCCTGATTCCGTAATGCCTCCATGACTGCTGAGATTTCGACTGAATCAAACGCTTTCTCGTAATCGATGAAAGCTATATAAATTGGTTGGTTATATTCAGCACATTTCTGTATAACTTGATTGATAGTGTGAATATGGTCTATTGTTGCGTAGCCTATACGGAATCCAGCCTGATCCTTTAGTTGACAGAAGTCTAAAGTGTTCCCGATTCTATTTGCGATTACCTTAGTGAATATAGGCAATATATAGGCTTGTAGGCAACGGACAGTAAGCTGATTGGTCTATAATTTTTCAAGTCTGTGGCGTCGCCTTTCTTATGGATTAGGATTATGTTGGCGTTCTTCCAAGATTCCGGTACGCTCGAGGTCATGAGGCATTGCCTATACAGGGTGGCCAGTTTTTCTAGAACAATCTGGCCACCATCCTTCCACAAATCTGCTGTTACCTGTTCCTCTCCAGCTGCCATCCCCCTTTGCATAGCTCCCAAGGCTTTCTTTACTTCTTCCGGTGTTACTTCTGGTATATCAAATTCCTCTGGACTATTCTCTTTTCCATTAGGGTCGTGGGTGCCACTGGTACTGTATAAATCTCTATAGAACTCCTCAGCCATATCAACTATCTCGTCCATATTAGTAATGATATTGCCGGCTTTGTCTCTTAACGCATACATCTCATTCTTGTAGCTTCCTAGTTTCTTCACTGCTTTTAGGCTTCCTCCGCTCATGAGAGCATGTTCAATTATATCCATATTATACTTCCTTGTCTCAGCTGTCTTACGCTTGTTGATTAACTTCAAAAGTTCTGCCAGTTGTATTCTAGCTGTAGGGTTAGAAGCTTTCGTACATTGGCGTTTCTTGATGAGATCTTTCGTCTCCTGCGATAGCTTAGTGGTATACTGTGTAATGGAGTTACCACTGACTTCTATTGCACTCTCGTTAATGATGACCGTAAGATCGTCGTTCATTGTTTAAGCCCTAAGTTCCTATTCCTGATTTAAAGCCGAATACCTGTTCTGTAACTTTATCCGGAATTCCTATATTTTCCCTCTAATCGCTCACTCATTGATCGGCTTCTTATGTACCACTTTCTTCCGTTCCCTCCTCAAGTCTAGGCTAATTCGAGTTCTTACCATCCTATGGTCACTGCAGCGCACCTTGCCGAGCACGTCCACATCCTGTATGATGCCAGGGTTAGCGCAGAGTATAAAGTCTATCTCATTTCTAGTCTCACCATTCGGGCTCCTCCACGTCCACTTTCAACTAACCCGCTTGCGGAAAAAGGTATTCATTATCCGCATATTATTCTGTTCTGCAAACTCTACTAATAACTCTCCCCTGCTATTCCTTGTGCCTATGCCATATTCCCGCACTGACTTGTCTCCAGCCTGCTTTTTGCCTACCTTGGCATTGAAGTCGCCCATCAGTATATTGTATTTTGTTTTGACTTTACCCATCGCCGATTCCACGTCTTCATAGAAGCTTTCGACTTCGTGGTCATCATGACTGGATGTAGCGGCGTAGCCTGTACGACCTTTAATCTGTAGCTCTCATTACGTTTCACAACAAGACCTGCCACCCTATCGTTAATGCTATAGAATTCCTGTATACTACCAGATATGTTCTTGTTCTGTGTTTACAGCTATGTTCTGTGTTTACGGGAGGTATTCAGAGACCTGGATCGGGAAGAAATGGGCATAAGAGTTAACGGAGAATACTTTAGTAACTTCCGATTCGCTGATGATATTGCCTTGCTTAGTAACTCAGGGGACCAATTGCAATGCATGCTCACTGATCTGTAGAGGCAAGGCAGAAGGGTGGGTCTACAAATTATACTGCAGAAAACTAAAGTAATGTTTAACAGTCTCGGTAGAGAATAGCAGTTTACGATAGGTAACGAGGCACTAGAACTGGTAAGGGAATACATCTACTTAGTGTAGATAGTGACCGCGGATAAGGATCATGAGACTAAAATAATCAGAAGAATAAGAATGGGCTGGGGTGCGTTTGGCAGGCATTCTCAGATCATGAACAGCAGGTTGCCATTATCCCTCAAGAGAAAAGTTTATAACAGCTGTGTCTTACCGGTACTCACGTACGGGGCAGAAACGTGGAGGCTTACGAAAAGGGTTCTACTTAAATTGAGGATGACGCAACGAGTTATGGAAAGAAGAATGATGGGTGTAACGTTAAAGGATCAGAAAAGAGCAGATTGGGTGAGGGAACAAACGCGAGTTAATGGCATCTTAGTTGAAATCAAGAAAAAGAAATGGGCATGGGCAGGACATGTAATGAGGAGGGAAAATAACCAATGGTCATTAAGGGTTGCGGACTGGACTCCAAGGAAAGGGAAGCGTAGCAGGGTGCGGCAGAAAATTGGGTGAGCGGATGAGATTAAGACGTTTGTAGGGATGACATGGCCACAATTAGTACATGACCGGGGTAGTTGGTGAAGTATGGGAGAGGCCTTTGCCCTGCAGTGGGCGTAACTAGGCTGATGATGATGATGATGATTTAAGGGGCACCGAAATGTACTTTTTGATACTTCATTCTCTTCTTATCAACTTTCACCCACCTTTGAATAAACCATGCAAGCTTCGCACTAGAAATCGTCTCGTCCTTGCCTGGTTGCCATGGTCTTCTGGATGCCTCCAGCCCGCCTACAACGCCACGCTACCCCATAATAACATCGATTGAGCTTCGATAAACAGGCGTCGCTACAGCTCGGCAGCAGTACGATACGCTACCCGGGAGTGCACAAGAACGCTAAGCACGCTCCGCATAGGCTCGGATTCATGGGCTGGTGAACAAACCATTTTAAGCGTCCTCTCGCCTCACGTCTAATTGAACATACCATATGGTGTTGGGCTGCTGAGCACGAGGTCGCGGGATGAAATCCCGGCCATGGAGGCCGCATTTCGATGGGGGCGAAATGCGGAAACACCTGTGTACTTAGATTTAGGTGCACGTTAAGGAACCCCAGATGGTCGAAATTTCCGGAGTCCTCCACTACGGTGTGCATCATAATCAGAAAGTGGTTTTGGCACGTAAAACCCCATAATTAAAAAAAAACATACAATGGTTCTGGCAGCGTTTGCGATTTTCAAAGGTCTTACGGATAACGGAAAGCGATAAAATCATATGCAGTTATCGCGACGACTGGCTGTTTCGACTGACATCAGAGTGTTTTAGTTGAGCGTCTTTACGGTACGCTCCGCTCCGAGCCGCCCCGCTAAGCCACAGAGGAGCGGCGGGCGATTTTCACGTTTTAGTTATACGCTTAGCGTAGCGGAGCGGACCTTTCGTAGTTGCAGTGCCCTCTGGCCAAATTCAGGGTAATTAAAGAAAATAAAAACACCCCATTCATCACTTTTATAAAGTAAAACGTATATATGTAACTTATTTGTCCATGAAGTATGTAGACGTGCGCTTGTAATGCGTTACCGGTCCATTTTATCCAGTGCAAAATAAAGCGCCGTCTTGGGGAACCATGTGGTAGCCAGCCAGCTTGCTTTCTGCATCCAATCCAATCCTTTCTGACGCCAACGCTAGCCAACGTGGTGTGCAGCCCGCTCCTCTGAGCGGACCGTGTTTGTCGCTCCGCTAGCTCGCTTGCGGCGAAGCGAAGGGCGCATGCGCATTCGCGCTTCCACTCCGCTTAGCTGCTGAGCGGAGCGTAGAAACTCCAAACTAAAACGCTCTATCGAGAGACACAGCGCGGTTACCTAGTCCGTTGTCAATCGCGTCGGCTAAGCGCCGCGACGACTTCCTACCGATAGCATGTCATATACGCAGAATGTGCACCTAAGTTAGAATTCACTTACCATGGAGGATTTGTTGTTATATCCAACGAATGATGAGTGACTGTCGTGTTTTTGCGGCGGCGCGAGATGGCTGGCCCGCGATCTCCCTTGGATGGTTTTCGTTGTTGCTCACTGGACGGATCACCTTTCTCCAGTGCTGTGGTGTTCCCCGATGTTGAGCGCATGCGTGGTGGAGCACCTCCCAGTGAAAAAGTAGAGCGTTCGCTCCGCATTCCTTTGAACTGCGGGTGTCTGTCCTTTTAGAAGCAAAACGGTGTGTTCTTTGCTTGCTCAGTGTGCGTGACTGATACACCGCCATGTTCGGGGCCAGCCTCCTACAGATGAAGTAGATGATTAACGCTACGTTTTCTTCTCTATTGCCGAAAGAGCAGAACGGGCATTATACTCTCTCTCAGAAGGGCAGAATTAAAAGCACATTTCACCCCCTCGTTGGTGACGGATTGAACAATGCATTTGACTCCATTCGACATTTTGCGAGAGTAAAACAACGCTTTTAAGAGTAAATCGGCCGCTTCACTCCTGCGATATCCTCCCTAGTTTTGAGAGTGTACGGCATACTGAGACACGATAATACTTCATTTTGACACCAAATATTCTTTTTTCAAGAGAAAATTTGCAACAAGGGCGGACAAAACATAATTCCCCGTCTGGGGGTTTATGATTTTCACGAGCTAAGATTGCCTCATTAATTTTTCATTGACAACGTCAACCCATAAATGCCAGTTTGACGTTACTAGCAATTTGTGAGCTGGCTGAAAATCGACTTTCAAAACGCATGAAGAGCCTTGATTTAAAGCATGTTTGCACAGAAATAGAGCACTTAATTGGGAGGTTATATAGGGGTTTTGTAAATAATTGAATATATGGTTCTATTTCTCGTGCAAGTGATGCCCACCTCATTGAATAATTTCTAGGATCAGAATTATCCTATGTGCAACAGACAATTCTTCAAAATTCTGTGAAGCATAAAAATGATCACCCGATATAGTAATGCCGTTTTCATCGGCTTCAAACGGCCTGTTTATGAGCTCCTTATTAGCTACGCATGCCAATTAACATTCTCAGCCTAGCGTTGGTAAATGCATAGTTAGTTAGCTAATCCTAATTAATTTAATAAGTAATCAGAAAGAATTTTGTCTCCTTCGGCCTTGTTACGAGTATTGCGCTTCAAAACGTGCTATTGTGTCTCGGGACCCCATTTCTAATATAGCGCGAGAAACGTCGCTGAGACACTTATACGCAGAGGCCGGAACAAAACTAAGTTAGAAAGGCATCATGATAGCCCTTCAACTAACAACAACCATACTGCTAACAAAAATATGAAGTGTGCAATATCCGTGTGTCGCCATGCCATCGGTTCATATGCTTCGAAATGAATCAATTATTTTTCTATACGTCCGCAACACTATATGTACTATTCAGTGATGATTTGTAGCGGGCTAGGATGGCTGCTTTCTTGGCAATTTTTACACAGAAGTGTACAGTGCGCGCCACACATGTGTAGAGCGTGTGAACGGAAGCCTCCGGGGTGCTCCACAGCCAGCCAGTGACGCCTAACGGTAGTAGCTGGATGCGAGATTATACCCGTCGGCCGCAGCGTGCCCAGACACTTCTTATCTAGAACCCAGCAGTTACCGTTAGACTGCACTTAGATTTAGGTGCACGTTAAAGAACCCAAGGTGGCCGAAATATCCGGGGTCCTCCACTACAACGTGCCTCATAATCAAAAACTGGTTTTGGCACGTAAAACCCTATAAATGTTTACCGTTAGACGTCGCTGGCTGCCTCCAGAGTGATCCGGAGGCTGCCATTCCCGCGCTGAACACAAGGGTGGCGCACATTCTGCATGCCCCGTCTCTGAAATGGACGAGACCAAGTCGGAGGCACGAGACGTTCATTTAAGGGATCACCAGCCGTTTGTGCGCAGGCGCGATTAAGAGCGGGCGCGAGAGAGAAAATTTGGGGGCTTTTGCTCCTTGAATATATGACACTGCTTAGGCACTACGGAGGAGGTTTCTTAGTGCGTCTTGCAGGCGTTTGTCCTCAGGCGTGCCGGCATTGCGAAGTGGGGTGGAGATTGTTTACGCTCGGACGCTGCTGAAAGACTACCGGTAACGATGGCTGACTTAAATCCAGCGCCACATGTGCGAGAAAGTCTGTCTGACGTACCTTCAGAGGCAAAGTTCTGACTGGTCTTGCAGAAGTCGCGGGGCGTGGTAGTGCTGAAGTTAGCGTCACAATTTGGCGGCTGGACGTAATTATGTTTATTTAGTCGGCTTCTTACTAATTGAAATAACGCGTCATTATTTCGCATTGTCGTGGTGCCTCCATTACACCAAAGCGGCAACGGGGACGCCAAAGCTATAAGCCGGACTGGTCCGTGGGTTGGGGCTCGCCGAGGCCTGTGCGTGGCAGGGGTGTATAAGATCGGGTGTCCGCTATTGCGGATGGATGGATGGATGGATACAACTTTCTTGTACGTCCGGCAAGGTTTAACGCGACCCGGGCTCAGGTCTCCCACGGAGGAACGTCAAGGCCCTGCCTCAACGCCGCCTCACGGGTTTGCTGGACTGCCCACGTCTGGATTCCGAGGTCTGAGCTGCGCAGAGCGGCGGCCCACCTCGACGACAGGGTCTCCGGAGTAACTGCCATCCCTCCTATAACTACATTGCACTCCCACAGCATGTGTTTGAGTGTTGCGGGTCCTTCCTGGCACAATTTGCACGTGTCGTCCTGATGCTTATCTGGGAAGATACGTTTGAGACGGAATGGATTAGGGAACGTGTTTGTCTGGAGATGTCGCCAGGCGACGGCCTGCCTCCTGTTCAATTTGGGACTCGGCGGTGGGTATATCCTTCTGGCGTTCAAATATGCACTGGTGATGTCGTTGTATCTTGTGAGCCTGTCCCGTTCTGCTCGAGAAGCGTTCGCTATCGTGCGAGTGGCGTTGCCCTGTTCGGCGCGGCGGGTCATGTCTCGCGCCGTCCGGTGCGCCGTCTCGTTCAGGTTCGGGAGCGCGTCGCCTTCCGTGGTGACGTGCGCGGGGAACCATATGATCCTCGAGCTCGCGGTTTTGGATCTGCCCGCTTTGGCCAGAATGGACATGGCTTCCTTGGAAATTCGACCTTTGGCATAATTCTTTACTGCCGTTTGCGAGTCACTTAGTACGACTTCGCATTCCTGTTCTGTGAGGGCCAGCGCAATCGCTACTTCCTCCGCTATTTCCGAGTGTTTGGTGTATACACTGCATGTGGTTCTGATTTTTGATTCTGCGTCTATGACTACGGCGGCGTATGTTTGGCCGTTCGCATATTCGGCTGCGTCGACAAAGCGCGCGTTTCTGTCCTTGTCGAATGAACGGAGCAGAGCCTCGGCTCTTGCCTTTCGTCTACCTCGGTTGTAATCGGGGTGCACGTTTCTTGGGATGGTTGCCACCGTAATGGTCTCTCTGATTTTGTTAGGGATTTGCATTTTCTGGCCGTGCTGGTTGTCGTACGTTATGCCGAGCGTGTTCATAATGTGTCTTCCCGTCGTGGTGGTCGACAGGCGTTCGAGCTGCGAGATGCGTTGTGCTTCGGATATTTCTTCTATGGTGTTGCATATGCCCAGCTGAGTCAGGAGTCGGTGCTCGTCGATTCCGGTAGGCCCAGGGCTATCTTGTACGTTTTCCTTATGAGCGTGTTAATCTGGTTCTTTTCCGCGACGTACCAGTTGTGGTAGGCGGCTACATAGGCGATGTGGCTGACAACGAATGAGTGGATCAGTCGAATGACGTTGTCTTCCTTCATGCCCGCGTGTCTATTGGTTATTCTCTTTATGAGTCTCGTGGCGCTGATGACTTTGCCTTCGATCTTCCTCACGGTTTCACCGTTAGCTCCGTTGGCCTCAATGATCATTCCGAGGATTTTGATCTTGTTTACTTTGGGGATTGCGTTTCCGTCTTGGGTGTACAGGCCGATTTCCTCGTACTCCCGGGGTCCTGTGTAGCTCTTTGGTGGCATGCCTCTGCGCGTGGGCCGGTAAAGGAGTAGTTCGCACTTGCTCGGGGAGCATTTGAGGCCCGTTCCTTGGAGGTACTCTTCCACTTTGTGAATGGCCGTTTGTAGTGCGTGTTCAATTTGCCCATCACTGCCGTGGTCTGCCCATATCGTTATATCGTCTGCGTATATAGCGTGGTGGATTCCTTCGATTTCGCGTAGTTTGCTGGGGAGACCCAGCATGACTAAGTTGAAAAGGAGCGGAGATATAACTGAGCCCTGGGGGGTACCTGCACTTCCCTGGGTTCGTTCTTCGGACTCGAGGTCGCCAACTGTGAGGGTGGCTTTGCGATCGTTCAGAAAGTCCCTCACGTAGTTGTAGGACCTTTCCCCCAGGTTCAGATTAGACACTTGTTTAAGGATCGACTCGTGAGCGACGTTGTCGAATGCTTTCTCCAGGTCTAGTCCTAGGATGGCTCTGGTGTTTCTTGTCTTGTCGTCAAGGATCTGGTTCTTTAGTTGTAACATGACGTCCTGCGTGGACAGGCGGGATCGGAAGCTTATCATGGTGTGGGGGTAGGCTTCCGTCTCTTCTAGATGGCTGTTGATACGGTTCAGGAAGGCGTGTTCCAAGATCTTACCCACGCGCGACGTGAGAGAGATTCGGCGTAGGTTCTCCAAACTCAACGGCTTTCCGTGCTTGGGTATGAGGATAGCCTTGGACCTCTTCCACTGCTCCGGGATGCGGCCTTCTCTCCAGCACTTCTTCATATAGCCCGTGACTTTGGTAACAGATTTGTCGTCCAGGTTTTTGAGCGTTTTGTTGTTAACCCTGTCCGGTCCTGGGGCTGACTTGCTGTTGAGTCCTTGGAGTGCCGTTCTGATTTCCGCCTCACTGAAGTCTTCATCTATCTTGGGACTAGGACTGCCAGTGTACCGGCCGTGCTCGACCGTCGGTCGTTGCGGGATGTATTTGTCGGAGAGTTTCATGACGATTTTTTTTATGCGAACACCCCGTGGCACGTTTCAGCCTCGTCGGCCCCAACGAACGGGCCGCCCTGCTTCCAGCTTTGATGTCCACGCTACCCCTTGTGTGCCGTGGAGATCCTGCGCCGCCTGCTATATTGCAACCTCAGGTGCTCTTCTGAGGCCTCCGTTTGACGGTTACATGTGCCATCCTGAAGCAGTGCTTGCAAAAAATGCAATCTATCGTCGCGACGAAAAAAGCGACCCGTCAATTATACAACACCAATCAGAACCTTGCCCCTTCACACACAGCGATCACCAAATGGGGCGTACGTGCCCACTGCCTCACCGCGCGCGCAGCCAGCGGCGGAGCGCAAACTAACTCGACCGCACTCCGCGATGCCCGCGTGTATAGCGGACAAACGAGGGGCCGAGCGCCGAGCAAGAAAGACAGAACGGCAACACAAGCGGCGGCACGCAACACGCGAGTCGACCGACCCCGAACTCGTCCGCAAGCGCCGGGCACAAGCTGAGCAAGACTGGCAAAAAGGTTCCGACTAGCCATGCCCAGGAGGCTTCCAAAGAATGTGGAAGACGGCTTGCGACAATTGTGTCAGGCGAGACGGCATAGCTTAGAAACTCTGCAACAGCATTCATATACTTGCCAGTAGACCGCGTTCGCAAAGGGAAACATCACTGCATTTTTTTTGTCCCTCTCTATATCATTGCGCTGTTTTAACCTAACAAAGCATAGTTGGATGTTACCACTGACTAATTATGTAACTGCAATTAGCCCTATCCCATCGCCGCCTTTGAAGTATTTCGATGCTTCAACGACTCGTTCATTTCTTGCTCGTCTCTCTGCTCGTCCGCACGTGCCCCTCTGCTTCTGTTAAAGTCAAATCGTTGGAGGCCTTGCCAGCAGGACTTACTCCTGAAAGATCAGCGCATATAGGCGTCTTGCCGAGCGTAAACAAAAAGCTCGCCGAGAAATTTTAATTTTATCTTGACAACGGGAAGACATTTTGCATTAAGTGTAGACAGAAGCGCTTACTCTCAAGTGTGATTTAGGAGACATATTTCGGAAACTTTTAGCGTGTGTTTGAATTTGCATCTTGTGTCCGTCTTGCTGCTTGCGCTCTTAGAATACCAAAAAATATAAAAAAACTGTGGCTAATACACAGCGTTAACTTGCAAACTAATTTTGCAAGGTCGTTAACAAAAAAGCGTATTCACGAAGCTGAATACTTTTGCGAGAGAATCAAAAAGGTTGTTTCCAATATTTATCATTCAAATGAACGTTGAAATTTTTTTATGGGGTTTTACGTGCCAAAACCACTTTGTGATTATGAAGCACGCCGTAGTGGAGGGCTCCGGAAATTTCGACCACCTGGGGTTCTTTAACGTGCACGTAAATCTAAGTACACGGGTGTTTTCGCCCCCATCGAAATGCGGCAGCCGTGGCCGGGATTCAATCCCGCGACCTCGTGCTCAGCAGCCCAACACCATAGCCACTGAGCAACCACGGCGGGTAACGTTGAATTCGTAGACACAATAGCATAAAAGAAACTAATTGCCATTCTCACAGAGTTTATATATTTGTTAATGTATTAGAATTAGCTTGCCAAACATATTCATTCTGAATGTTGGTTTTCCAAGAACATTTCCGGAATGTAATGAATTAGATCATTCTGTAGTAAATATGTCTAACAATGGCGTTTGTACCCCTTTGGCAAAATAAATTTTTTTTTTTGCATATTCACCTTTAGAATGTTTGTGCTTTGCCATGTGATGTGTACTGTACTGTTTACTTTCGAGCTTGTAATCATTTCAATTTACTACCGAGTGTTTAAAATAGGCATTTATTGAATAGCATAGTTCACTTCCGTGTTGTAATACCAAGTTTATTGTATTTTCTGGTGTATGTTCCCGTAAATTAAGAATATTCGCCCATTCAGGTTTTGGTGTTTATAACAGCTTTTGGATACATCCGTCTGATTTGTATATTTTTTCTAGAGGCTGTTGATGAATGCTACCACCATGTACCTCTAGAAGCGTATTATTTATCATGTCTTTTTCCCTCACTTTGATGTCATTTGGCGCTCTGGCTAGGCCATAAATAAATAAAGTTTACGATGTCCATCGCTGTAGGAACGAGCACTGTGGTCTACAGCAGACGTGCATATCGTGGTATCGGAAACAAAAATCTTTCATATTTGCGTAATGAATAAGCAGGAGCCAATTCACAAACTTAGCCGTCATTGCTGACGTCGTAAATTAGAAATGCTACCGTAACGCTTAGAATTATTACGAGCATCTTGGCGATATCGTAGGCGATTGGTCTGGGTGCAGCGAGCTCTGCCCGAGTGCGACAGGTAATTTGTCCTTCCGACCGTGCTATGATATGCCATTTGAGATCAGCTCGTTCAATTTTTACACATGATTTTTTTAAGCATACTCTGTTAGACTATACAGCCTCAACAATATTGACACGCTTACATTGTTGAATTTTTCTGGCGGCCACTCTTCATCGATTAACCACTGTTTCCAGGTTATCGCTCGGCGCAGGACGCGCCATCATGTACAAAACTTCCCCGAATGTTGTCGCTAATTCTATAGCGATTGACTGATGGATTGAAAACTTTATTGTTCCACCGGGCTGGGGTGCCCGCCTCTTAACCTACACGTAGGCAGGGGGGGGGGGGGGAGGACGAAGCAGCCCCCACGCGTTGAGGACGGTGAGCCTTCACGGCCTCAACGGCCAGGCGGATTGCTCGACGCTGGTCGTCTTCAGCCTCGCTCTGCAGCAAGGCCTCCCAGGCTTCTCTACTGTCAATGTTTTCCTTGGCCCCTGGGGAGCCAGCACACTCCCATATTATATGGTCTAGCGTACCTTTTTGCTTACAAATTTTGCAGAGGGCGTCATTATAGTCCCTCGTCCGTGTTAAGTAGATCCAATGTGGTGATGTATAATTGTTTCCCTGCAGGCGTCGCCAAATGCGAGCGTCCTCCAGTAAGAGAGACCGATGCGGAGGCGGAAAGATTCTTCTTTCGGCTTTATAGTGATCGACAATTTCCCTGTACGTGAACATGCTATCTTTTATCCCTGGAACTGGCTGCTCTAGAGTGGCCCGGTGGTAGAGTGCTCGGGTGAGCTCGTGAGCGGCTTCGTTGCCTGGGACTTCTTCATGGGCCGGTACCCAAATAAAAGTTATGTCCCTCCTGGGAAGGTTTTTGAGTAGAATGTGGAGGGCCTCTCCCGAGATTCTCCCTTTGTTAAAATGTCGGCTAGCTAATTTGTTATCGCATTATATTACTCCCGCTTTTGTACCCGCACAAGCGAGCGCTACTGCAACCTCCTCGGCTGTACAGGCGTCCCTCGTGCACGTGGAGCACGCTATCATAACGCACCCGTCGCGATCAACCACCGTCGACACCGCAGCCCCGTCTCTGCCGCAAGCGGCGTCCACGTACGCTACGTTATGCGCCGGTGTGTTTTTAAGTTTGTTTACTAGAGCCTTAGCCCCGTGAGCTCTCCTCTCTTTGTTGTAGATAGGATGCATATCTTTAGGTAGGGGGGCGATTCGGAAGCGTTTACGCACGTCCAACGGAATGTATTTCTTGTCAGTCGGGGCACCCCTGTCGCATTGTGAAACAATCTTGTGTAATAAGATTTCGTGCGTGACGGGAATAGCGCTGTACGTTATGGAACATATGCGAGCACTAGCGATTACGCTAGAATGTGTGATGAGCCATGTATAGGTGGGGGCAGACAACGTGACCCGTAGTTCAGGGTCTGAATTGGCAAAGCTTCCCATTCTTAAGTTCCCTTTGCCATTGGCCGGTAGCGCTCGTTATTCTTATGCAAAACACGTATTGGATACAATTTTCTCTTAAAAATTTTACCGTAAGAGGATTTCGCAAATCGCGGTGCATGGCTCGAATTCACAAAATCCTTTGCCAAATAAAAAAAAAGAGTAAGAGAATATTGACGCAGAACGTACCATTGCGAAGTGACATTCAAAAAAAAAAGAAGCTCTGTGAACTCGCCCCGAATTATGAAGGGTCGAAGTAAGGGTCGAAGTCTGTACTCCGCGCTATCGTTAAGCGTTGAATGGTACTTGTTTTTCTTTGCACAAGTTCACCTAATAAAGAGTTCAATTCATGGTTCACAGTTATGGCTCTGTCTGGATCTTCACCTTCAATTAAACGAGAGAATATGCTGAGCTCGGATGCTTATTAATGTTTTTGTGGGCGAACAATATCCTTGAAGTTGTATTTGTCCAATGTTGCGATATCTTAACGTGCTTTTGGTCTTCACGAAAATGCTTTATTGTTGTCCTAGTTGCAAGCATTATAGCCATATCACCGTGCCAACGCTGACAGTCCATAAAGGTTTCAAATGGTTATGAACGGCAACATGTCTAAACCTTTCAAGAAAGACCTGCTCCTGCGGTGCAATTATTCCGTCTATCCCTCAGAACAGTAATTTGGATTGCCCTACGTGGAATATCGGTGGCTGCTGCGGGTTCTGTGTTCTGTAGCTTACGGTGTAGGGGCCGCTCTGCCTAAGGATGGGTGCTGATTCTGCACATTATGTGCAATTGCAATTGACTGTGCTACATATGAAAAGTCAAAGGCCAATGAGATCATATACAGTCGATGCGGTTATCATGTGCATTGTTCGTAGAGGAGAATTGACTTCCTAAACGAAACAAATGATCGATTTTATTGATCATTCCGGAGCCAATCGTTTCATTTTAGCAGTCATTTTAGCATACGCAAAAGATGATAAAGGCGAAAGCCTGTGCACTCACGAGGTATTTATTACTTTACTGATATTCTCATTCGAATGCGCTGTTAATTCCTGGTGTTTTCTCCCACCACAGGCGTAGGTTTGAGTGTCTTAATTACCTACCTTAATTAATTCTACCTTAGCTATGTTAATTAACTGTTCTTTACTTACCTGCGGTTTATTGGAGTACGGCTTAATTAACACCAGATGTCGTGGGATCGACCATCAGTGGTGGGACCGTCAATTTGGGGGCCAGTGAATTTTCGTTCGGAGGTTCAACTCCCAACAAAGGCCGTGGGTTTGAATGCCTTAATTAACTATGTCCTAATTAAGAGCAAAGGTCGTCGATTCGACTACCACCAATGGTCGTGGATTTGAGCATCAATGGTAGTACTATCAAGTTTGGTGCTATATAATTTTCGTCCTGCCATAGTTCGAGGTTTCGACTACCACCAAATT
This sequence comes from Dermacentor albipictus, assembly GCF_038994185.2. Taxonomy (NCBI): domain Eukaryota; kingdom Metazoa; phylum Arthropoda; class Arachnida; order Ixodida; family Ixodidae; genus Dermacentor; species Dermacentor albipictus. The sequence goes on along the minus strand of NW_027225580.1, from coordinate 2,060,361 downwards.
TGGTGGGTTCAAGTGCCCTAATTTATTTGCCCTAGCATCAAAGGTCATGGGTTCGGCTGCCACCAGAGGTTGGGGATTGGAGTGCTTTAAGGAACTCTCATACTTAACTTAATTAAACTCGTTTATTAAATCTGAAGGTCGTGGGTTCGACTCCAACTAACGGTCGTGGGTTCGACTTCCATCATACGTCGTACGTCCGAGTGCAATAATGCACTATATCTGAATTATTGCACCTGAATGAACTTCGCCTCAATTAACTCCGTAGTTCGTGAGTACGACCATAAATGGTGGCACCATCAATTTTGGCGACATTGAATTTTGGTCTCACCAAAGGTCGAGGGCTCAGCTTCAACCAATTATCGTGGGTTAGAATGTATTAACTAAATTAATTAACACTAAAGGTAACGGGATCGAGTCCCACCATAGGTCGTGGTGGCACCATTAATGTTGGTGCCGTGGAATATTGGTGCCGAAACGCCGGATCGTGAATTTTTCGATAGTGCCGGACAACGGATTTATGGACCCATGAGACATTTAAGCCTTTCGCCTTAAGGGAGCGTACAAACATCCCTTTGTGGGGTGTAGTTAACCCTTTTGTGAGGAGAACGACTGTCACACAAATTTATGCCACTTCATCATAAAACAAGGGAAAGGTTCCTGTTGCCATTATTCATGCTTCCACCGTTTTTAGCTTGTGGTCGATATTTCTCTAAATACGTAGTCAGGGACGTTATGACGTAAAGCTACAAAGTTTTCTATTCCAATTCTGGAACCAGCCGTCTGCGATTGGTCAAAAGCTTCTCTGAGCCACCCCCACCTCGCATGTCTGCATCTTGACGTCATGAAAACCGCGACAACTCCACATCTGATATGACGTGTATACATTCATTATGCAAGATAAGACCAAAGAAAAAAATAATTCTTTCTGATTCGACGCCTTTTCTCCATTAGCCCTCTCCTATTGGCCAAAAGTTCTTCGGCTGCGCCCACTTGCCTGTCTATCACGTGTTGTCACAAAACCGCAAAAACTCACGTGTCAAAGTGACCTGTACGCTTTAGAAAAATGCAATAATATACAGAATAAAACTGAATTTCTTTCTGAATAGGCGGAGGCTGCCCCGTCCCAAAAGGAATAGAAGATAGCTTCCCGCATGTCGCTCAGGCACTGGCTACTCGCACCTGCCGGAGAGCATGGGTTTGTTTGCGTATAATAGACAGTTTTAGGTTAGCGTTCGTGACCGAACGTAAACGCATTGCGGATGTAAAGAAATAGTGTCGTCATCACTGCGCATGCCCGGAACGGTGTTGGGTTTCTGTGGTTTATGTGCGCCGTTATAACGTACGTCATTTTGTGTGTTTAACGTTCGTAATGCTTACGGACGCTAAGAAATAGCGTTGTCGGACATGGCGACACCCATGGCTCACACTTTAGCGTGAATTCCCGTGATGGCCATGGTCTCACTCGCGTTGATCGCGAATAACTGTTATAATCTAAGGTAAGTTACTAGTTTATTCAGGCTAATTATCGCATCACGCAGAATTTGAATAATTTCAGTATCTCCAAGCGACGACAAACATTACCGTGGTTCTGTCCAGCTATGAGGCATTTGCATATTTTTTTATGTTTGGCTTCAGTTACGTGAGACACCCTGTATGCCACCCCAGCTACCAGCAATAAATATCTACATGCCAATAAGATACGCTTCCGCATACACTAGTTTCACTCATCTGAAAAGCAAAATCGCCCTGTTTAATACAAATATAGCAATGACCAGTACATATATCGCGAAACACATCAAGAAAAGCAAGCATTTGCGCCTGATCACTGTGCTTCGCTCTTAAAAAACACAAGGACTAAAGCTGAAGCATTTAGACCACTCGTGAAAACCTCTCATTACGGCACACAAATCACCGATGTAACGGAAGCGATAGCTGAGTGCACGATATTTGACGCATGGAACGCGCAATGTACACAGAAACACATAGCGTCTTTTAAAACATGGCGTCAAGCACGTGCACATCTTTTCAAGACAGCCGTCACCTGCTAGCTACTTGCATATGTACAAGCAAATATCTGCTGACAGCTCTGAGAGTCCGCAGACAGTCTGTGACTTCTGGTAAAACGAATGCGATTCTGGCAGCTCTCGGACTGGTGGGCAGAGCTTCCGAAGCTGATTGAGAAAATTGAATGTGGGACAGCAGTCCTAAGCAGTCCAGGACTGTAAGGGACTAATAATCGTAGAAGCCCACTGATGCTTTGTATTCCTATGCTACGTAATGTCGTCGTACTGATCAGCTCAAACTGCATGGCAAAGAAACGTCTTGTTGGTGCTTTGAAGACAAACTCCATGCCCAAACATTGGCTTTAGAGGCAGCCATCGTTTGGCAACTGCTGATCTGTTCATAGAAGTGAGAATTCTGCGACAAACTTTTTAATGAAGTATGCAATATGATGATGAACTTGTTCCATCAATCTTGATAAGTATACTTCACTTTTGACTCACTTTTGCATGTAAGTAAATATTATGAAATTGTCGCTGTGAACAGTCGTGCCCTACTACTGTACACTGGTGATGAAGAATTACCCGACTTTGAAGGCTTGTATAATTAGGCAGGAGAGCCGCAATTGCTGGATGGCTTATCATATAATTTGGAAAAAAAATCAGCAGTGAGCAGCAATTGTATCACTAATGACCTTGAACATCATTTATAGTTATTAATTTGTAAACACCTGTTGTCGAACAGTCTAATCACTAAAGTTTTGAACATATTGCACACAATTATAGCATGTAGTACAAATACGAAAAAAACCTGTAATAGAAGTTACCAAATACAATATTAGTGTGGCGGCAGGTGAAATGGCTCCTCAGCAATGCTTGCGTCCTTCTTTGGAGGGCAAAAAAAAAGACGTTAGGCTTACATTGACAGGACTAAACCAAACAAGCTTAAGTTGCAAACAAGTGACTCATAACATAGGAAGTTCTAATTAGATATGGGCAACCTGCTTAACCATGTCACCAACATTCAATGACAGAATCTACTTTCATAGAGCATCAACTCTATGAAATACATGCTAATACAAACATGCTAGCACACAGAATCAAATCGCATGTATGAAAATTCTGAGTAAAACTGTATTTCCTAGCAATCACAAGTCACTCCTTGTGAAGTGCAACTAATGACTGTCTAACCTCCACTCAGAAGGTGTAAATTCGGGATCCTTTCTGGTAAATATCTAACCATATCTCTACCGGTACCCAGTAGTACAAAGGTGAATAGCAAGTATTGCATTGATTAAAGAAACAGTTCAGTGCTACCGAGCAAGTACAACAAAAAAGGCATTTCGAATTTATGTACGTGTCAGGCTAAGCAAGTTAACTTTCTTTAAATCACATGAGAGAAATGGTTAGAAAAAAATATTGGAATCAGTCAACAATGTAGAGGCAATTTTATGATGGCCTGCAGATAGAAGTTGTGGAAGTAAGACATGGTGCAGGGGAAAAAAGACAAAGAAGTGGGATAAAACAAAATGGGGACTGCAATGTGCAGCTACTAAACGCAGTTTTTTTCACAACTGTGATGTGCAAAACAGAAGATGTAAGAGATGGCAACCCTCCGGTGGTATTTCGCAATGTTGTTTCGAGAGATTGTTTTAAGGAGCGTGTCTCCTTAATTTTATTCATGTATTCTTTAGAAACGGATGGCATAAAAGATATACTTGTTGTCAGTTTCATAGTTAGTCACGAACACGATACACGCTGGAGTTAAAGAAGCATATTTTAAAAATGCTGTAGAAACTTGCAGAAAGCAAGTCGAAAGCAACTTTATTTAACCTCTCAAAACACAGAGCTCTGCCTACAAGAGTTGTGACATTTCCTCGCAACGTGCAGCACTATTTTCACAGACATAGTTTGAATCACTGTGTTACATGCTTTAGAAACAAAAGTTCATAAGTGTTCAACAAGCACATATGATGCCCTACCTCTACTGCACAGTCACATTTATCTACTCCAACACATGTAGATGCATCATGTCGTCCGTTTGGTCGCTTCTGATCGTGTTCCAAAGCTTGAATCTCATAACTGCATATTCTGGTAGAATGTGATACCTACAGATTAGATGGGGACAGCACGAAAAGACGGGAGAAGGCTACATACACAACACGAACGCAGGCTAAGACTTTAGAGCACACACACACACACACACACACACACACGCACGCACGCACGCACACACACACACACACACAAACACCCACATGTACACACACACACACACACACACGCACACACACACACACACACACACACACACAAACACCCACATGTACACACGCACACCCACACGCACACACACAAACACACACACACGCACGCACACACATTAGGCCTATTTGTCCTGCCTAGTTGCAGCTGTGGGACAGCGGGATGTTGTAAACAGCCGCACAGTTGAACTGCTGCATGTGCCTCTTGCTACACTTCGTAACAAGGCCTGGTCTGATTCACCTTATTGAATCCAGATTGCTTGACGTGACAAATAAAATTTCTAGCTCTCCCAACAGTCATTTTGAGACTGTGGCTGACCTTGTGAATGTGATCTAACAGTGGACACCCCACTGTAGGCCAATGTTAGACCTGGGTCTAGAAGTTCTCCTCCCCTTGGTGATCCCTCGGCTTCTTTAGCCCACTATTTGGTGCTTCTGTGCAAAGCTTCACAGCCAAAAAGTGCGGTGATGCGAAAGGGAGAATTCCCTCCTTAAAAGATGGGGCATAGATTCAGGGCAGATGACACTCACCAAAAAAAAAAACACTGAGGTCCAGAAATGTAATATCGCTGTCTAGTGGTAGTTTTCCAGTAGAACATGATGTGGGGCTACTTGATTCAGAGCTTTCAGAAGATTAAGCGCCAACAGAAAGAGCACACAAAGAAAGAACAAATACAGGACAAGGTGCTACTTGCAACTGTCTATTGAGGTCAAAAGCGGCTGGATATGTTGTGATGGGGAGAGGGGGAAGAAAAAAGAAGCACTGACTATGTGAAGGTGCACGTGCGAGAACACGCAAGATGAATATGAAGGGAATCACAAGATTAGCCAAAAGCTAAAGCTTACCTAAACATGCAATAATTTGTGTAAATATTCAGAGACGGGATGCTGACACAGGCGTCGCCTCTATTCTTAATCTGGTTGACCTCTAACAGTTCACGCACACAGTGTCTTTGCTTTTAAACACGAGTGCTGTACCATGAAGCCTCGCTTCATCTACCTATTTATTCTCATTCCCGCAGGCCTTGCAATGAAGTGGCAAGTTTGAGCCATAACTATTTTTCAGTGAAAGCTTGTGCTCCCACATGCGTTCATTAATACATCGGCTAGTTTGTACAATATACTCTTTCCCACACTTGAGTGGTATGCGGTATATGACCGCTTCTTCACACTTCACAAAAGGATTTGTACGTTTAATAGAAAACTACTTTCTTGGAGTCATCAGATCCAATCATGCGGCACGAAGTAGCACGCTTTCGGGGCACGGAAAAAAAAACACAGGAATTTTGTATTCCGCGGTAACGTGTTTAAGATTATGCGCCACTTTGTGAGAATACGGTATCGCCATTCGATACGGTAGAAATTCCTTGCGGGCACGGGGTTGGTACACCAACCCGCAATGACTTGTTGCCGTATCAGTCTACGCACTCCAAGTCTGTTAAACATGTAATTTCCACTATGTGCCTTGAATCCACCCTTTAAATATTGTGTTGTCGTAAGGCGCAGAAAGCTTTGACGAACAGATCTTGAAATTGAGGAAGGCTGGCTTTCCTTGCTTGATTCTGAGCGCAGTTTTGGAGGCGTCATTGAAAAAGGTGCAAAAAGAAAGAAGCCGAAGCAGTGAAGAAGGTCAAACATTGGAAACGAAAGCTAAACCAGTGGTGATACCTTATTCTCACAAAGTGGCGCATAATCTTACACACGTCGCCGTGAAATAAAAAATTCCTTTGTTTTTTTCCGTGCCCCGAACACTTGCGACTTTGTCCTGCCTTATTGGGTCTGATGACTAAGAAAGTAGAGTGTTGTGTTGAACAAGAAAACCATTTTGTCAAGTATGAAGGAGGGGCCATATTCTGCATACCACTGAAGTGTGGGAAGGAGTATATCGAACAAACAGGCCGATGTATTAACCCATTAGGGACCGGTTTCTTTTTTTTCTTGCTATCTTGAAATAAATCTAATATATTAACTTACCTTTAGACTAATAATTCACATGCAAAAAATTATTACTCTTGCCTAATTAGTTTTTGAAAAATAGCCCGTGACCATATGGTCACGCTGGGCCCTTACGCTACAGCAAAATACGCGAAGTGAAAAACATTTATTTCAAGCCATGAAACGCCACAAAAAACATACATAGCGAATAGTCGAGCACTTATTTAGTGTGATATGGTTTAAATCATGGAATACACATGCCGACGTCATACTTTGTGCGTTTTGGGTGCACCGCGTTGTTGCAATTGTCTCATGCACACCTCCACCTCTTGCCATTAGCTATTGGCGCAACGAAGTGGGCCACTTGGTCATACCCTGTACCAGTCAGGACATCACCAGTCTTTGGGATTCTGCATTGACCAGGCCCTCTAGGCTTATAGCCCCATCGTATCAGGTAGCTTTGTGCAATTTGCCTGCGGAATTTTACGTGCGTGACGTTGAACCCTGTGCTACGAATTAACGTCCAAGTGTTGCTGATAGATACATCACAAAGTCAAGTGAAAATCGGCCACCACCACTTTTTGCCACGGATTGCAAACCTGTAGGCACCTACATTTGCATCCATCTGGTCCGTACCTCCCATAAATCTTGTACTGAGCAACAGTGTTTGGACGGGCCTCCTTGATTCGATTCTGTTGAACACGAAAGTACCTGTCTGCGTATGACATTGACTCTACGCCTTGAATGGTGCTTACGATCGTTACTACAGAATTGTCCATCCAGCGGACAACAATTATCCCATTGTCGCTCAGCACGGGCTCTACGTGCTTGCGAGGTTGGCGCTTGACGAGTTCTGGTCCAGCGATAGGGCATTCTTTGGGAACACGGTTCTGCTTCACTGTGCCTGTGCCTTCGTAGCCCTGTGCCTTGAGATGCCTGAGTAGCTGCATGCTTGTGAATAAATTATCAAAATAGAAAAAAAAGGAAGGTTGTGCGTCTCTGCTGCGAGTTCAACCCGCATTTGAAGAAGTGGCGCCGCTGCTTTTCCGAAGTTCTTTTCATATTTTTAGATGTTCCGAGATCCCCTGCTTGCCTTGATACCCTTTGAGGTTTACAAGGTATCCGTTCTTGGCATTTAGCCGCCATACTATATGCCCAAAGCGGATAGGCTTTCCGCGTATGAACTGTTTCCAGTCATGACGACCATAATACTCAATCATACTTTCGTCATAGCTCAGGTGACGCACAGGTTGAAAGTGCTCCAGAAATTTTGTTTTAAATGTTGCCATAGATGGGGGGACCTTTGCCAAATTGTCACTTAGGGTTAGGCTTGCATTTCGCTCCGTGCAGGAATCACATTATCTGTATGAAGCGATTTCTTCGCATAGCATTCTAGGTCATCGTGTTGCACATATCAGTGCCGCTGTCCCGATAGCACTTTTTCTCTGGCAAGCGGTTATAGCCGGAAAAAGCAAGTACTCCAAGAAAACTTATTTTAATTCTTCTTTGGTAACCTTTGGATCAGGCATATTCAAAATAACGTTTCTTGTTTGTTCGACTAACAGCTCCACGACGGCTTCGTCAAAAAAGAGTTCGAACAACTCAACATCTGAAAAGTCCCTTTAAGCAGCAAAGTTTGGGTCGGGAAATATGCCAAGGCTTTTCTGGAGATCACCCTTCGTCCACTTAGAAGCAGTGGATAATTTCGCAGGAATGGCCACATGAACTGCAGCAAAAGACACCTCTGATGTTCCGTCACTTTGCCCGCCGGGGTTGTTGTGGTCAGACTCGCATCCACCAATGCTGCGTCCGTCGGAGAAAACAGCTTCAGCGCCGGCTCATAGCTGCCGCCCGCTTAGATTGTCAATGAGCCTGTCTGAGTCTTCATCGGCCGAGTGTTCATCCAAATAGGTGCTAGCCTATATCGAGCTGCCAGATCTGGCAGCTCGATATAAATCACTGACACATCGTCATCTTCCTCTTCGAGTATCTTCGCTATTTCTTCCAACATCTCCCTATTCAGACAATGAAATAACAAATAACCACTGTGGGAACGCGCCAGCAGCCGTGCAAGAGATGAGAATGCAGTTTGAAAAAAAAAACAAAAAGTTCGGTATCCTAAAGGCCCAGCGTGACCATATGGCAACGCACAAGATAACGTACTCGTTCATGGATAAATCAAACATAATTCTTTCCCAAATGCTCATCGGAGGTCACATATTCAAAGAGCAATATGGAGGTAACGATATCCAACAATTGCTTAAGCAAGTAGTGAAGAAAAAAAACACTTAACCTTTGGAGCGATGCATCGCGACGCTACTCGCATAGCAACACTTATTCCCGCCTCTGCGAGGGGCTCCCACAAAACGACTGACAGCTGCTGACACTTGGTATCCATAAAGGGGACTCTAATCTGTCAATCGGCATGTCAAAGGCGATTTTTGTGCCGTTTTGTTAATCTTAATTAATTGAAATCCACTGTGCAGACTACCGTGACCATATGGTCACGCTGGTCCTTAATGGGTGAACCCATTAATGCTTGCGGGAGCACAAACTTTCGCTGAAATATGATTCTGGCTCAATCTTGCCGCTTCATTTCAAGGCATGGAAGAATGAGAATACGCAAGAAGCAAGGCTTCATAATACAGCAATCATACTTAAAAGCAAAGACACTGGCGCGTGAACTGTTGGAGGCCAACCAGACTAAGAAAAGAAGGGACACCTGTGTCAGCACCGCGTCTCTGAATATTTACATATATGGAGGTATGTTTTTATATAAGTTTTAAATTTTGGTTGATCTTGTGATTCCCTTTATATACATCTTCCGTATTCTCGCGCATGCGCATTGACATAATCAGTGCTTCTTTTTTTTTCTTCCCTCTCTCCCCATGACTATATATTCAGCCGCGTTTGACATCAATAAACAGTTGGAAGTAGCGCCTTCACCTGTCTTTGTTCTTTCTTAGTGTGCTGCCTCTGCTGGCGTTTCATCGTATGAAAGGTAGTTTTCCCTCTTTCATGAGCTCATGTAGCACTGCAGAGAAGACAGAAAATGAATCACTCTACCCATTTACTAGCGTTACTTCACGTCATATAGGGTAATATTTTCCAATGAAGCAGGATGCCTTTACTACGCTGTTTCTCACAGCAGCTAGTGTTTTACGACTAGTTGACATTGTTCTCGGTGGTGAAAAGTCGCAAATAAAGGGGTTGAGCAACTTTTTAATGTGTCCTACAAAGTGCCGCACATGTTAAAGTAAGCAAAACTACTACTGAAAGGCAAGCTCCCCTTTCTGGGCCTGAAGATTTTCTGTGGTGAGGATCGAGCTGGAGTTGTTACCCGCACTCAAAGGTATTTTTACATTTCATATTGGTGCACTTGAACACTGAAGCATGTTGTTGCTACAGGAACATCAGAGAGCACTGCCACCCTGAGGTGGAGGGGAGCTTCCATAACCAAGTACAATGTTTGCCTTTAAGCGTGCGTTCGCACGGCCTTTTGGCATGCATCGCCAAGAAGCATTTAGCGGACTTGAACGTAGCTGACGTCTCAGGTCAGACAACTTCGAGGAAGCAAAGGCCTACGACTGTAACGCAGTCTGTACACAAAGGCAGCCGTCAGTTCAAGCAAATTGCTCGGAGAGTTGAAATTACTTTTTTATTTAAGGCGCCAAGCAATCTGCGAACGTGCAAAATGTTAACCGGACCAGGGCCAACACGTGAAGTTTCGTCAAAACGTATGTGCTGGAGTTCATAGGAAGTATGGTTGGTGTTGTTTACATCCCACTGTCCTGCAGCAGCAATTATGTAGGACAAGCTGGCCGACAACTCAAGGATTATCTAATGAAACATGCTCTGAATTTTGACACAACATGGGGGAGCAACGTAGCTATGGATGCTGCTTTGTGCAGTTGTACACCAAATTTTTAGCAGCGAAGTATCTTAATAGCGCATTTTCAATGTATACAAAACTTGTAGAATAGCTCCCATTATGCTTGCGTGTCAGCACATAACCTGTTTGGCAAATTGAAGTATTCAGATAAAACTGCAGCAGCGTTCTGAATTGGGCTGCTTGGTGCATGTTTAGACAGGAATCGAACAGGGCGACAGACAGGACAAAGTAAATGTGTTGCTGTGTCCGCCGCTGTCATTTCGCACAGGAAGTAGCGCTGTTCATTCCCTTTTAAATATTCAGATATTTTGGTCACCTAACCACGCAATGTAGCTGCGAGCTCACGCTATAATTCGACATTGTTATGTGCCTTCCAAGTTCGCGCTTATTTACGGCGTCGCATATTCACCTATTATAGTTAGCTCAACACTAGCTCACACTGAGCTTACTAATGGCTAAACTTAGTTACCATCGAGCCCATGTTTGACAGCCCCAGTGATCAGTGTGCAGTGTTTTGCACACTCATTAAGGCAACACTAGACAAACAATTATTTTATTGATGTAGGTTTTAGCTGTTGCCTGAAATCTTGAACTCTGGCACTCTTAGTGTTTTTCAAACACCACTCACATGTGCACCCAAGTCAGATATATAACAATGTCCCTTTCAAGTCGACGTGCTCATGCTGAACCAATTTGTTGCCACAGGAAAACGAATAATCAATTATCGTTCAAATGCATCTGCGAAAATTGCTCTACTTTCATAGGCCTCGTCATTCTACTAACATTTGCACTCACTGTCCATTAAGACTGCATATGCAGCCTAACGTATGTCTAAGATATACGATAGAATGGCACAGCTTACCAGAACAAAGAGCACCACTCGACAGACGGCTGTGGCAAACTGGTATTGCAAGCCGGCCGCTAAGGCTGAGAAACTGAGCGCAAACCGGAACACAGACTACCTTCACTGGTGCAATAGCTGCAAATGAAATACTAATATCAGGTGGTTTGAGACTGGTCGTCCACAGTAACGCAAAAATATTTTGATATACAATTACACTCTTGCACATAAGCTTGTCACCGGATTACTGATCGCCGTGGTGTCATTTGGTATCTTCAACTGTATTGTTCAACTCATTTAAGAAAAGATTTCATGAAGCACCTTTTATTCGGCAGAACAGCAGACATTTTCCTATAAACAACTCACAACATGCATTTCAGAATAATTATTGTTGTGATGCGTATTTGCTGAAAATTAGTCTGCGCAACTGGAGACAGTAAGTTTTAGAACCAGCTTTTAACATTAGTGTTGACACATCTTTTGGGGTGTTGTTATACTAGTTTGGAGCATTTGTAACTTTCGAATGTTCATTGGACACTTTTGGCCACCGCTATTCTGTGTCAAGGTTACGTTGAAGATTACTTAGCACATGCATTTGCTTTACAATTACGGCCGTATATGGGCAGAATTTCCGTAGCAATCCACTCCCAAAATAGGTGAAATGCTCACGTATTGCGTCAGAACGTTTATCGTCAGCCTGGTAGCTGTCAGAAGTAAAAACAAAACAGAAAAAATTCTAGAAACATCTGCTGCAGATTACCAGCTAGCAAAATAATCCATTTCTTCTGCAGCGACCCATAATGGGTATCACATGTATACTTTCAATTAAATCGCGCACAATTACTCGGGTTCGATCCCAAAATAATGGGCACCGTGTGACACCACTGTTACCTAACACTGCTGATCGCATGGGGTTACTGCAGCAAGCACGCTACAGCGTCCTTTCATTGTAATTTAGGGCATCGCATCCAATATGCTCTATGAGGTCTTCATACAATAGCAAACCTTCAATTCCACACAAGCACTATTTCAATTACGGGTATGAACACAGCGATTATGCACGCTTAGCCAGGACACTGCGTCCTAAGCTTAAGGAAAAATAAATTTTCGCTGTGATGCAATGCGTCGCCGGATACGGCTTACATAGTGTTACAGCGCGTCGTAAGACATTGCTAAGGGGAACACTCACTTCACTTTATTTTGGAATGCCGAAAACACAGGATAACACTGTGCAAACTGGAGTGACAACGCCAGTAAACCAGCTGCCACATACAGCCGGCAACGGACGGCTACAGACGTCATCGACGCTGATATTACCTACGTTGCTGAATGTACTCTATATGAAATCAGAATAACAAACGCTACACCCTTTACCACAGACTCGCAATGTTACGGCTTTATCAATCCTCATGGCAAAGCGGGAATGTCGTTAAATGGCATGCTCACGCAGCGCAGTTGATCCCGTCACCGGCCATCGCGATGCATTTCGCACGCCCGACGTGCATTAACAACGAAAAACGGACACTTAAATCACTTACCTGCGTAGCAGTCCATCGTCGATTCCTTCCTATTCTCAGAGTGAAATCCCATATGCAACTGGTATACCACCTCCGCACACTGCCATTTTCAGTAGCTGTCCACTCTGTACTGCCATGTTGCAACCCGTCGTGTTGGAGCGATGAAGGTGGTAAGCCGCGCCACGACTGAAACCTCTTCCGTTTGTGTGTGTGTATTTATGATTCCCCTATGAATAACGTTCAAACAGCGTTACCGATGGTGATAACATGTAACTGCTGATCAGTGTGGGCCGTGACATTCCTTTTATTCTGTGCGTGTTTATTTTTCGCTCTTAGCAGGTTCAGTTGCCGTCCACATGAGATTACCGACGGCTCTCCGAATTAAAAAAAAAACATAGCTCAGGTCCATTTTTTCACGTAGAATGCCGCCGTTTTTCATGAAACTGAACGGTCTACGTAATTCTTATGGCAGGTTTGACCGTAAAATTGCGGAATGTTTTTTACAGTGTACGCAAATCTGAAGCCCAGCCATTGTGCGTGCAGATTCAGCTTTTTTTAATGAGCTTTAACTTCTCATGAATGTTCATTCCTGGTGGACATGCGTGCTGAATGTCAAAACGAGTGACACAGCCAGAAATCAGCGAAGAATATTAGCTGAAATATTTTCTACTAAATGAATCACATAGTAATCGGGAGCGACTGGCAGTTTCTGTTATCAAAAATTCATTTTGCCTGCAAATCAGTTTTGTGTTTATCGCGGCGTTCAAAAGGTCAGAATGCAAAAACCGTCTGCTCTGGTCGTAAGTTCTATTGGGTGTCTTTATTCTGGGTCCCATATGCCTAAAGCTTGCATACACATTTACGTCAGCACTTGGAATTATGAGAAACTCTTATATGAACTGCTCCAAAGAAAGCAGGTACATTAACTCACAACAGCGTCCAGATGCTTACGTGAAAGCTTGTGCGCTTACATAAAAGTGTGTGCATTGTTTGCATGTGTGCGCGTACTGTTTGAGTGGCTGCTGATTCTGAACCAAAATACTAAAAAAGTTAAAGAAACGCTAAAAACATTGATAAGATATGGTTTACTATTACGTTGCACTTCTGCGAAGGCAAAACTTCCACTGTCACAGGAAGTAGACGCGTTTAGTAAACGACTAACCACGCAATAACAAAATTTGGGTGGCGACACCTCCGAAAATTTTCGCGCCAGCTCACCGTGACGTTAATTATTTAGACACCATTTACTTCACCATAGTTATTTATTTACCGACAAAGAAGGTCGGATTGTATTAAAACGTATGCTAAATCTAGCAAGCTTTTAGAGCTTCTTTGGTGAATAATCTTTGCTCATCCTCTCTTGCTGCCGTTGCCAGGGTAGCATCCGCAATGTCATATAACCTGCCGTTACTTTTTTTCCGTATTGACTGAAGTTTCCATGATGAGTTCTCATTGACCGTAAGGATGCCAAGGCTAGTACATGCTACTGTTATGACAGTGAAGACATTTCAGTTGCTGCAGTGCTACTTCTGATCAAACGAGAACTGCACAACTATGCAAGGGATGGAAGTGTCCTCGAAATTGATTTGAGCTTAATATGACGGTATTAGTGAAACAAATGCTAGTTATGGCTCCGAAACCAAAGCCCTGAAATCAAGGGTTTCCAAACTGGAAAATATTGAGCCTGTAATTGGCGTAAGCACACTATCTGCGCATGTCAATAATCCAGAGTATCACAGTAGGAAGAAGAATATTCAGATTCATGGTATTCGCTAGCTCTGTGATGAATACTTGTTAACAGAGGCCAACACTATCACCTCAGGGCTTGAACACTTGACTGAATTATCGATATCCGCTATCCACAGACTTCTAGCAAAACTGAATAGGACCCCATCAAGCAATGTTAGCTTCTTTCATCAATATAGTAGAGACAAGTGGCTGACTAAACGAAAGCTTCTTGCAACCGCCCTGCCTGGTGTATGCATGACTGAAATTATACTCAGAGCACCACTGGCGTTTCACCGTTTTTCATACTGTACAGTCGGCACCCGTCGCATACTATCGAGACGAGTCTACCATACAGGCCGGGTACATCTGAACATCCATTTTAAACACCGTCAAAGAAACACACGGGCAAGGACGAGCACAGGACCAGCGCTGTCCTGTGCTCTTCCTTGCCCATGTGTCTTTTTTTTTGGTGCGATTTGAAATGAATGACCCGTAGCAACTAGCTCGCACCCAAGCTCTTCTAAGCATACATCTCAATGTGCACCCATTTCTGCACGGCAAGACATGCTGAAAAATGCCGCGATCTCACACTGGCTTTTACCTCAAATGACCAAGAGTGCCAGAAAAAGCACTCGCGGTCAAACCACTTGTGCGCCCACCTGCGTTCCTGGAGCGCTTGTGTAGCTCTTGATTCCTTCCGCTGCACCTGGTCTCTCTTCAAAACTACTACAAAAAAAGGTGAAGGGCCATACCGCGTCGTCGAACGCGCATTCCCCGTCAACAACGTGATGGAACCCATTGAACCATCTTCGGACATGCGCCGTCGTGGATGAGACATTGTGAACGTCGAGCGGCTCAAGCCATACTGTGATTCACTCATACACTCTAAATACAGAGAATTCCGGGAACTCTTTTTGAGAGAGTTCGTGCTTGTCCCATATTTAACACCCTTTTACAGAGTAGACGACCCCCTTGGAGAGAGAGTTCAATGACACCCACTGACATATCTTTAATTACTCCACCACAAGGGAGTGGTAGTACTCTTCTGCAGAGTGCTAATACTCTCTCCCCACAAGCATAATAGTATTATTCCCTCAAAGTGTTTGTACTCAACCAGACTGAGTGCTTATACTCCTACAAACCGAGTACTACAACTCCTCTAAACCGAGTGTTTCTACTCCCCCAAACAGATTGCTTGTACTCCTCCTAACAGAGAGATTGTACTACTTCAGAACACAATCCTAGTTCTCTTCCAAATAGAGTGAATGCACTCGTGATGTAGCGCCACGGTCACGTTATAAGGGGACATTTGAGTCATTCATAAGCAGGTCCTGCACTTATGCTTGGTGATTTGGATGTAATCTGTAGTCGCCGAGTTACTCAAATGAAACATTTCTTCCCTAAAGGTCAAAATCTTTTTTGGTCAGCCACTGAATAATGCTTCGAGAGACATACTGACACCCACATAAAATCAGATTACAATAATGTCCATGAACTTTACAACACAGTTGGTAAAAAACAAACAGAATTATGTTGTCTAAAGTTTCATCAGTTTTCCTCATTTTTAAACGACTTCACTTTTTCAAAAATAAAATATACAATCAAAGGGGAAACACAACAAGCGCGCGCAAACTCACAAAGTATTGACGCAATGATCGGTGAGAAATATCTGCCACATTACAAGCCAGCAAGCGCATTAGTAGCACAAAACTTATACACTTATATGGCAGAGGTTACCAGAAGAACTGCTAAGCTTGACACTGGTAACATATATAAACTGTGCTAGAAACGTCTTTCCATGCGATATTCTAAGACAGCAGGTCATTTGATAACATCCTGTACAACGTATTGATGTTCCTGGCTGAGCGTACAGTACATTTACAAATGTTTCCTATATACTGACGTGAGGCCGCAGGTCTAGTTTTGGTTATAAATATTTCACATAAAGTTATTCGTGTATGGTCTGCACCCCGTTGTTTCTAAGCTTGTGTCTCGTCGTGGTCGTGCGGCAATATTCCGCCCAGACTCAAAGTGGTACAGAGGCATATCATATTTCCTATTCGGTTGGCGTCCTCACCAAAGTAGTTTCCTGGTGCTATTGGGGTTGATGCGTTGCGCTTTTTCACAAATAAGTAAAATTAAATTTATAATATTATCTAGTGTGTGGCAAAATGAGTATATAACTGCAGGGAGCACTGGCATTAAAATATTTCGCATCAGATGTCTTGTCATATACGGTAGCTTATCCTTCGGATTACGGTATGAGCACAATACTTCTCAGGAGCAGCTTCCATAAGTACATATTCAATTACTCTGACTAGTTTGAAATGCAATCTACCTGAAGCTTAGCATGGCTTCAGACGTCAACCAAAAATCAGATGTGATCAATATCACGCATCAAAGGTGACATAAGGGGCCAGATAACGTAAAACTATTCCAATATGTTTTTATACCAATCTCCTGACGTCAAATCTGCGTAACCGCCGACGCAAGCATCGGGCGATCATGCGCAGGGTTGTATGAACAAACCAATCAAATGCTCGCCTCGTTCATAGGAGGTGACTTTTGTATGCTTGAAAAACGAACAACATTGCCTGCACTGAGCGGTTTGTCTTATCTAATTGGCTCACAAGAGGCAAGCAGCATGCTCAAGTGGGAAAGGGATTCGATGGGGCCGAGCCACTGCACTGAATATCCATAACCGGATGAAGAGGGTGATACCGGCTTCTGCGATTGGTCCGCTTTCTCTTACTTAGATTGCGGTGGCTCGTCGAAAATCGCGGCGGTAGGCAACGGAAGCTTAGAATGACGCTAAAATGGAACCTCGCCAAAGAAGAGTTTGCAGAATGAGGTCATAAACGCGCCAAAAGTGCTCGAAAACGTTACACGGCCACGTAAAAAGCTTTATTACAGGTAAATAAACCCATGCTCTCCGGCAGGGGCGAGTAGCCAGTGCCGGAGTGATCGACGGTAGCCATGTTTTATTTCTTTCGTAACGGGGCAGCCTGGGGCTATTCCAAGGAAAATTAAGTTGTGTTCCGCATATTAATGCATCCTTAACGCGTACGCGTCACTTTGACGCGCTAAGTTTTTGCAATGTTGTGACGTGGCGTGAGGGGCAGGTAAAGTGGGTGCAGCTCGAAAACTTATGACCAATAGCCGAAGGCTAATGGGAAAAATGCCTCAAATCAGAAATAACTACTTTTGTTTTGTTCGGTCAAATTATGCATAATCAGTGTATACACATCATATCAGATGGGGAGCTATCGCGGTTTTTGGGATGCCGCGTGACAGACAGGCGAATTTGGGGTGGTCCAAAAAGTTTTTGACAAATCGCGGTGGGGTGATTGCAGAATTGGAATAGAAAAGTTTGGAATAGTTTTACGTTATAGCGCCCAAGCATATGTACAGGCAGGGTGGTGCGCGAAAAATACAAAGAAGCAAATCATAAATAATGAAAGGCACCATCCTGTTTTACACATCCCTTCCATGCCCATAGATTTTGGATGCCGCTTTGCATATACTTACACTATGAACCAACTACATGAAACCAAACCTTTTTTACCTACTGAAGTGGTTAAGGTACACTAAAGGAAAATTATCGCGCTTCACAGAATCTTGTTTTCGTTTCAAAACAAGTAGACATGTGTCTGGGAAGACAATGCCTCATTGTGCACTCTATCATAAGACCAGAAGTTTACGATGTTCAAAAATGCTTTAATTTTATTTCGCCTGCTAAAAATTTTACCTGAAGAAGTCATCAACCTAAGGGGCTTTTGCTTGATTAGCACTATATGTTCACATCCTCCAATTGATAAAGACGTGTACCACGCAGATGGTCTCACTTCCTTGCATTGAACAGATCCCTGCCCCCATAAACATACTTGGCTGGGAAGCAGATTCAGTCACCCTAATCAAAATCTCAGATACCTGTCAGAAGCATACATATGACTTTTTCACAGAAGGAGAAACCACATGTTTACATTTTCCAAATTATTTTTCTATTGCAAGCGACTCTGTCGCTTCTAATTAGGACGCAGCAAAATGACGCCTTCTATTATGTGACTCCTTATTTGAACAGTGTTCCGTAACAGTAGACTGCCAAACTGAAAAAATGCACACACAAAACGCACGCTGAGCTGCTACGCATACGCTCGCAATGATGGGCTGATGAACAAACCATTTTAACACCTGCCGTGGTTGCTCTGTGGCTATGGTGTTAGGCTGCTGAGCACGAGGTCGCGGGATTGAATCCCGGCCACGGCGGCCGCATTTCGGTGGGGGCGAAATGCGAAAACACCCGTGTACTTTGAATTAGGTACACGTTAAAGAACCCCAGGTAGTCAAAATTTCCGGAGGCCCCCACTACGGCGTGCCTCATAATCAGAAAGTGGTTTTGGCACGTAAAACACCATAATTTTTAAACCATTTTAAGCGTCCTCTCGCCTCACATGTTATTGAACATACCATGGTTGTGGCAGAACTTGCGATTTTCAAAGTTCTTCCGGATAGCGGGAAGTGATAAAATTACAAGTAGTTATCGCGACGACTGCCTTTTTCGATTGACATCGAGATACGCACCGCGCTTGCCTAATTCGTTTTCAATCGCGTCGACTAAACATCGTGACGACCACCTGGCGATGGCATGTCATATATTATGCAGAATGTGCACGTAAGTTATAATTCACTTACCGTGGAGTATTTTTTGATCACCAACGAATGACTGTCCTGTTTTCCCAGCAGCGCAAGATCGCCGACGCACGATCTCCCTTGGATGGTCTTGGTTCCTACCCGGTAGACGAATTGCCTATCTCCGGTACTGTCCTGTTCCACGAGGTTGTGCGTAGGAGCGGTGAGGCAAGTCCGAATGAAAAAGTACAGCGCTGGCTCCGCTTCCTTTGCACTGTCGCTGCCTGTTCTCTTAGAAGCAAAATGGTGTACTCTTTCCTCAGGGCGCATGTATGATACATCACAATTTTCGGGGCCAATCTGCTACAGTTCGACCAGGACCTTACTTCACGTTTTGTTCTCTATTGTCGGAAGAGTTGAACGGGCATTCTACTCTCTCTCAGAAGCACAGGGTGAAAAGAACATTTCACTCTTTCCTTGCTGACAGAGTGAACAATGTATTTCACTCTACTGGACATTTTGAGAAAGTAAAGCAATGCTTTGAACAGTAAATCGACCCCTATACCCCAGCGGTACTCTATCTAGGCTTTAGAGTGTGGAGAGGAGCTCTTAGGTCGCCGGACGGCTTCTTTTCATTCCCTAGGGTGACTGTAGCGAAGAAGAGGGAGGCTATTGGGGGCGGGCTTCACAACTGGAAAAGCTGTCGCCACCGTCGGCGTGACGTATGAGGGATCACGTGGACACAGCGGCCGCGTCAGCTGCTTCGGAAGCGCGAAAGTTTAAAGTCTAACCTGCGTCTCATCTGAGTCTCATCTGGGTCCGGACAGGCCACCATAGGAATCGGAATATGGCAACGCTTAACTCAAGAACGTCATCTAGAGAGGCGAGTGTAGCAGTGTTATTGTAGGAATTAGAGGGTAGTAAATGGGATGTAATAGGGTTCAGTGAGGCTACGAGGACAAAAGAAGCATTTACAGTGCTAAAAAGCGGGCACGTCCTGTGCTACCTGGGCTTAGAGGAGAGACGAGAACTCGGAGTCTGATTCCTGATTAATAAGGATATAGCTGGTAACATAAATGAGCTCTTGAGCATTAAAAAGAGGGTGGCAGGTCTTGTTGTGAAACCAAATAAGAGATACAAGTTGAAGGATGTACAGGTCTACGCCCCTACATCCAGTTATGATGATCAGGAAGTCGGAAGTTTCTATGAAGACGTGGAATCGGCGATGGGTAAAGTCAAAACAAAATACACTATACTGATTGGTAACTTCAATGTGAGGACAGGCAAAAAGCAGGCTGGAGAAAAGTCAGTGGGGGAAGATGGCATAGGCTCTAGGAATAGCAGGGGGGAGTTATTAGTAGAGTTAGCAGAATGGAATAATATGCGGGTGATGAATACCTTCTTCCGCAAGCGGGATAGCCGAAAGTGGACGTGTAGGAGCCCGAATGGCAAGACTAGAAATGAAATAGACCTCATACTCTGCGCTAATACTGGCATTATACAAGATGTGGACGTGCTCGACAAGGTGCGCTGCATTCACCATAGGGTGGTAAGAACTCGAATTAGCCTAGTCTTGAGGAGCGAACGGAAGAAACTGGTACATAAGAAGCAGATCAATGAGTTAGCGGTAAGAGGGAACATAGAATAATTCCAGATCAATCAACAAGACACGTACTCGGCTTTATTTCAAGAAGAGGACCTCAGTGTTGAAGATATGAACGATAATCTTATGGGTGTCATTAAGTAGTGTGCTATAGAAGTCGGTGGTAACTCCGCTAGACAGGATGCCAGTAAGCTATCGCAGGAGGCGAAAGAGCTGATTAATTAACACCGATGTATGAAAGGCCTCTAACCCTACAGCTATAATAGAACTGGCAGAACTTTTCAAGTTAATCAACAACCGTAAGACAGTTGACATAAGGAACTATAATATGGATTGAATTGAACAAGATCTCAGGAACGGAGCAAGCCTAAAAGCAGTCAAGATGTAGCAATGCATAGGCAAGGATCCGATGTATGCATTAACAGACAAAGCCGGCAATATCATTACTTATATGGATGATATAGTTCAAGTGTTGGAGCAGTTATATGGAGATTTATACAGTACAAGTGTCACCCACGACATTGATGGAAGAGAGAATAGTCCAGAGGAATTTGAAAGCCCACAAGTAACACCGGAAGAAGCAAAGAAAGCCTTGGGAGATATGCAAAGGGGGAAGGCAGCTGGGACGATCAGGTAACAGCAGATTTGCTGAAAGACGGCGGGCAGATTGTTCTAGAAAAACTGGCCACCCTGTATACGCAATGCGTCATGGCATTGTGGGAGCCGGAGTTTTGGAATAACGTCAACATAATCTTAATCCGTAGAAAGGGGACGCCAAAGACTTGAAAAAATTCGATGACGCTTAAGCTTCGCCTTCAAAAGTGTAACGCGATAGCATTATCGCACCCCGTTCGCATCGCCCACTCATTCGCTCGGCATGCTCTTGAGCTACGCAAAGACATAGTTTTCATATACAACACTTCTTAGTCCACAGCACAACTTTCTTCTAATTATTTGTTTTAGGAGCACCACGCATACGCCTGACTCCTCGCCACTAGCACGGCACACATCGCAGGGGACGCTTTCCCACCAGACGCACTACGGCACAGCGATCACGTCAGAGGCGTCCGGAGAAATCGCGCTGTGAGCGGAAAGAGGAGCGGCGTCGTGTAAACACGAGGGTTCGAGTGACGCACGCTGGAAGATGGAAGGGGAGAGAGCGAGAAAACTTATTAAATGCAAAGGTATTGGGGCATCCTCACACCGGTCCCCGCCCGGCCGCAATGCGCTCAAACGAGACCAAGGGGAGAAGCGGGCGAGTGGCGCGCCACTTGTCGGGGCAGCGCCGTACATTGCGAGGAGGGGGCCTACAGTGTTTGCCGCAAGATGGCTCTGCGTGTGCGCCAAGCGCAGAAGAAATGTAGCGGAAACGTACATCGCTACTCGTTTAACTGCGACTTCTGTAATTTACATGCTCATAAATACCAATATACACCGCAGTATAACCTTATACGGCACGTTTCTAAGGCAACACCGCATTCACTGAGTAGTAACTACTACTCAGCCATGGAACTCATGGCTGAGTAGTAGCATCTCCGCCTCACACGCCGGAGACCCTGGCTCGATTCCCACCCAGCCCATCTTGCAAATTGTTTTTATTTATAAATTACCTTCCGGGATTTTTCGCTCGCGGCCAACGCCAACGACACCAGCTTTTTTGTGGCAGTAGCTCCTTGACGCTATCGCGTTAAAATTATAGACCGATCAGCTTACTGTTAATTGCCTCATCATCAGCCTGGTTACGCCCACTGCAGGGCGAAGGCCTCTCCCATACTTCTCCAACAGTTGCCTGCAAAGAATTTACTTAGGTAATCACAAATAGAATCAGGAACACCTCAGCCTTTTGTCAACCGAAAGACCAGACAGGATTTCGTAAAAGCTACTCAACAATAGACCATATCCACACTATCAATCAGGTGATAGAGAATTGTGCGGAACATAACCAACCCTTATATGTAGCTTTCATTGATTACGAGAAAGCGTTTGACTCATGCGGAACCTCAGCAGTAATGCAGGCATTACGGAATCAGGGTGTAGACGAGCCATATGTAAAAATAATAAAATATATCTATACCGGCTCCACAGCCACCGTAGTCCTCCATAAAGAAAGGAACAAAATCCCAATAAAGAAGGGCGTCAGGCAGGGAGATACGATCTCTCCAATGCTATTCACACCGTGTTTACACGAGGCATTCAGAGACCTGAATTGGGAAGAATTGAGGATAAGTGTTAACGGAGAATACCTTAGCAGCTTGCGATTCGCTGATGATATTGCCTTGCTTTGTAACTCAGGGGACCAATTGCAATGCATGCTCACTGACCTGGAGTGGCAAAGCAGAAGGGTGGGTCTAAATATTATTCTGCAGAACACTAAAGTAATCTTTAACAGTCTCGGAAGAGAACAGCAGTTAACGTTAGGTAGCGAAGCACTGGAAGTGGCAAGGGAATATATTTAATTAGGGCAGGTAGTGACCGCAGATCCGGATCATGCGATTTAAATAATCAGAAGAATAAGAGTGGGGTAGGATGCGTTTGGCAGGTATTCTCACATCGTGAACAGTAGGTTGCCATTATCCCTCAAAAGTGAAGTGTATAACCAGTTGTGTCTTACCAGTACTCACCTACGGGGCAGAAACTTGGAGGCTTACGAAAAGGGTTCTATTTAAATTGAGGACGACGCAACGAGCTATGGAAAGACGAATGATGGGTGTAACGTTAAGAGATAAGAAAAGAGCAGAGTGGGTGAGGGAACAAGCGCGAGTTTATGACATCTTAGTTGAAATCAAGAAAAAGAAATGGGCATGGGCAGGCCATGTAGTGAGGAGGGAAGATAACCGATGGTCATTAAGGGTTACGGACTGGATTCCAAGGGAAGCGTAGCAGGGGGCTGCAGAAAGTTAAGTGGGCAGATGAGATTAGGAAGTTTGCAGGAACAACATGGCCACAATTAGCACATGACCGGGGTAGTTGAAGAAGTATGGGAGAGGCCTTTGCCCGGCAGTGGTCGTAGGCACGCTGCTGCTGCTGATTCTTCGGGTATATCACGCACTTTGCGTTGGCCAAGAATCCATGTTTTTATGGATGTTTGCATCTTTCCGTGTTTTTCTCGCACACCATGGTCACTCGGTAGTTCACGGTTGAATGGTAACATCCCGCTGCGGTACTAACGGCACAGGGTTTGAAACTATTCATCGGAACAGCTTGGGTCACTGAGTACGTGGTATGTGTACTGCCGCTCTTCGTCGAACCTATTTCACGCTAACATGTGTCACTCACGCATAACTTGTCTTCGTCAGCTCTACCTGGAACGTCCGTAACTATGGTGCGGTAATGACCATTATCGTAGTGGGTAATTCGCGTTTACAGTGGTGTGAGTCATTGGTTAAGGGGGTTATAGCCATTCATTGTCTTACATGACGGACCAATTTAGTAATAGAAGTGATACGCGTGTGATTGCGTGTCTGTATCATCACGGTGACCGCAGAAAAGGAAAATAAATATTTTCGTACATTTCTTCAAATATATGTGTCACCTCGGTGTCCTGCAATAAATAGCTTCACTGGTGATCGATATTGAAAGAGTGGAATGACTCATGATTTTAGAAATCTGTACTACCTGTTGCCATTGTGATTTGCCTTGGTCATTAGGACGAGTCAGTTCGGCGCTTCTGGTGACTTTTTTCATAACACCAAGAAATGGTATATACTGTTCTGAGTAATAAATGTCTGATAATATCTGATACTAAGCGGAAGTTATACGAAAAAGATACATAAACTGGGAAGATAAATTAGTGAACTATGGAAGGGACATGGATGGGAGCAATACCCAGAATCGAATGGTACTCTCCAGTCGTAGGAAGGCTTTTCTTTCCTCTCTTTGTACCAGGCCATTGTGCAAGTCTTGAATAACAGGAACGATGCTCCCTACACATCACTGCACTGTCGTTCTGTCTAAAGAATGTTGTTTAAGGATGCGATATATGTGCAGCGGAATTGTTCTTTCGCCGTCTTTTCTCGTCTGTCCAGCGCAGCAACACCAACTGCAAGCACTCAGACACTGAGACGTTCGTTGACCACGAAGGTCCCTTAAAGTTTTCCAGCAGCTCTTGACCTCATGACTGCGCCCCCTGTCTGCACTCAAATCTCGTCGGCAAATTGATACCATGGCTTGGCACAATATTGAATAATATAGCATTGTGCGTTAATTACCATGAGCAGTGCCTCGGAATGGGACGGTGGACCTTTTTGCGAGAGTCGAGGTGCTGGGCCACAGTCAGGTTGGGCACCTGTCTGTAGACAATCTCGTTCAGGGGTTGTGCCCATGCCACTCTGGAGGCAAGTGTTGACAGCATTAGCGGCCGCAAGATGTTCACTCCCGTCCGCGTCTCCTGGTCTATGCTTTCTGCAGCATGAGACCTGTCGAGTTTGTTCTGTTTGGTTGGTTCTTCCCCTTATACTGCAGGTGGTAGGCGGAAAGGTGACTGTGCTCTGGGCCTGATGCGCAGAGCGAGCAGTGGAGTTCGAGGCTGCGGGAAGTGGCGGCTTGGTCGTTATGAGCGTATTTAAGTCTCTTCGGAAGGCCACGTCACCACTGAAAGCATGTGCCGTGAAAATGTGGTCACATAGCTGGCAGCAGCCACTCAGTACGGAAGCTTTTATTAGGCCGAAAGCTTTGCATGACTCATGGGACAACAATCCAATGTCCGGCGTTACGCCATCCAGTGTTATGCATCACAATTCATACGCAGTAGAGTCCCCCCCCCCCCTTTGGTGAGAGTTAAACCCACTATCTTTGGTGTTAATTACTGCGATGTTATTTACTACCCACGACTTTTGTGGGAGTGCAACCCTCGACTTTTGGTGGAACTAGAACCCATGACCTTTGGTGTTATTTTGGGCTAATTTGGCTATCATTTGTTTTATACGCACGCCATATGACGAGGCGAAGAAGCGTCAGCAGGACCTGTGGTGGTAATTAAGGCAAGGTTAATTAAGACACAGTTAACTAAAACAGAATTAAGGCATTCGAACTCACGAATTTTGGTCGGAATCGAACCCACTTGGAGGTATGGGTGATCTGGCCACATTTTGAAGCTGGGTTCCAATTGTCATCGCGAACGTCAAGAGTTGAACCCACGGCCACTGGTGGGTGTCGAACGCACTTGGAGATATGGCAGAACCGTTCATATCGCCAAGTTAGATGGATTCTAATTGACATTGTAAGAGCAGAGAGTAGAAATCACGACCTCTGGTTGGAGTCAAAACCTCGACCTTTATTTAGAATCGAATGCATGAGCTTAGGTGTTAATTAAGTCAAGGTTAATTAAGGCACTCGAATCCGTTGAACCACCGACATTTGGTAGGATTCGAATTCACGATCTGTGGGTTTAATTAAAGCAAAGTTAATTGAAATAGAGTTAATTATGGCACTCATATCCACGACCTTCAGTGAGAGTCAAACCCACTTCGAGATATCGGCAAACCAGTCATATCTCCAAGTTGGATTTAACTGACCTCGTGAAAGAGGGGAGTCGAACTCACTATGTTTGGTGTTAATTTAGGCGAAGTTAATTAAGGCACATTTTGTTGAGATATACTTAATTAAGGCACTCGATCCCAGCGCGATTTGTGAGAGCCACACCCGCAACATTTGTTGTAATAGGGCGAGCCCAGGTAATTAGGGCACAACTGATTAAGGCACTCCAACCAACGACCTTTGGCGGGAAAAAGTAATAGGAGGTAACAACGCATTAGAATGAAAATGTCAAGTAATGTAATGAATGTCACGTGAGCGGGCAGGCTTTCACCTTCGTCCTCTTCTGCGTATGCTAAAGTTACGTCACAGCGACGTGCTGGCGCGCAGTATTTGGTAAGAAATTAAATGTAGAGTTAACATCCCGAAACTACAAGACCTATGAGAGACGTTACCCGAAAATGCAGTAATTTGTGGGACAATTAACTTTAAGGCTCCATTCTTTTCACCTTGCTAGACAAAAGGCGATGAAAGAGGCTGAGGCAGAAAAGCTTCTCGAAAGCCATGGTATCTTATTTACTTGTTAGACAGCCACTTGTGTGTATTTTGTTGTGAATGTTACGCGCATTTATGCATTCCTGTAGAGCTTGAGATGGGATTTTTGCGAGCAGAAGCAGCATATATAATCGAGAATTGTGGTATTTAACGTGGTACTTTAAAATTCTCAGCAATTGTCATGACTACTTTTATTCTGCACCTATCCAGTGCTGAAGAAACTTTTGTGGATGCCTTGTAATGGAACGCCACTAGCGGGCACTGAACTGATGCTCTTGCATTGTTGTCACATTGCAATGGCTTTGGAAAACAGGTGAGAATATTGCTCAATGAGAAGTTTGATCTAGGAGGCACTTGGAGTGATATTATATGCACTGTTCCAGCAAAGGAAAAAGCCAGTAAAAATAAAGACATTCAATGAGTACATTTAATAAACTTCATGGTAATTGGCATCCATCCGATTTTCCTGCTTCACTAGCTCCGGCGCACATTGGTTTGATCAAACTGAAGCATCACTAAACGTTATATCATAAATTATACATATATACTACTGCGCATTCCAATTGAAGTTGAAATTAGCGGCCAGCAACCAATATGCGATCAGTACAGGTCAACGAGCACTCAGGTCTTTCGTAGTGGAATGCACCAATTTCTACGCTGCACGACTCATCTATTCGATAAGAGTTTGGGTCGATTAATGTTCGGTGTAAGATTATGATCTCAAGATCGGGTGACACAGAACATTTGAATTTGCCCTCCGAATAATTTTAATTGAGGATAGAATAAGACGCACTATGCAAAATCAGTTTGAAATCATTTCTAACCTATGGCCAAAATTTGTAGCGTGGTTGAGAAAACTAATACCGTATTTAGCACAAAATAATAGCAGTCTGTATAACAGCCAGTATTGCAGAGATCATGGCTGCAATTTCTGAAGCTGCATAGTATGCGTTTCTTCGTGTGGCTGCCCTCGTTGGTAAATCCATGTGCCGAGCAATACTTTGATAGGCCAGAAATATCTACACGTCGGCATGTTTGTGTTGGATGACTAGAAATAACGTAATAACATGGCATTCTGCAACTTATGCGCCCCATTGGAGGTTAGTAGCTGTGGGCTCTATATCGTAAAACTATTACAACGTGTCTTTACCAAATTATTTGACGCCCAATTTACGTGACCACCGACGCTATCATGGGGTGGTTGCCCGCAGGGTTTTCGGAATAGCCCACTCAAACGCTCTCCTCGTTGAAAGAAGGTCACCTTTGTTCATTTTCAAAACGAATAACATTGCCTATACGTTGGGCGGTTTTTCTTATCTAACTGGCTGACAAAAGGCGAGGAGCACGCTTAAGGGGAGAGGGTTTCCATGGGGCAGAGCCACCATAACGAAAATAGATAACCGGTCAAAGAGGGTGGTGCTGGCGCCTGCGATTGGTCCGCTTCCCCCTTCCCTTTTCCGCCAGGTTGCGGCAACTGGTCGAAAATCCCGGCGGACTTAAGAACGGTGCTAAAACGGATCCTCAGCAAAAAAAAAAAAAGCCGGCAGAGCGATGTCTTAAAAGTGCCGAAAGGGCTCGATAACGTTGCACGGCCACGGAAGAAGCTTTGTTAGACAGTTTGAGAACAGCGTTTGTCGCCTTACGTACGTTAAACATAAGCACCTTTGCGGGACGTTACGGTGCGCGTCATTTGAAGTTTTTTTAATGTACTGTACGGAAACGGAAACGTAAAGACGACGTTATAAAACAAGGCGCCATCTGGTACCGCGTGCCAAACGTATCCAAGCCAAGACGATCCATTAGCAGCCATCCTGCGCTTACTATGTTGTTGCTGCTGTTGTTGCTATTGTTGTTGCTGTTGTTGCTATGTTGTTGCTGCTGTTGCTTCTCGTTAGGCCTACGGGCGCCAAAGTTTCATTCTTATTCCATTCTTATTCTTCTGATTAGTTCAGTCTCATTATCTGGATCTGCGGTTACCTTCCCTAAGTAGTTGTGTTCCCTTACCACTTCCAGTGCCTCGCTACCTATCGTAAACTGCTGTTCTCTTCTCAGTCTGTTAAACAATACTTTAGTTTTCTGCGCATTAATTTTTATACCTACTCTTCTGCTTTGCCTCTCCAGGTCAGTGAGCATGCATTGCAATTGGTCCCCGGAGCTGCTAAGAAAGGCAAGATCATCAGCGAATCGCAAGTTACCAAGGTCCTTGGTACTTAATACTCAACGCAAATATTATAATTAGATTCGAAGGTTCCATGAGAAAATTGTATAGCAACATGAAAAACGCCTGATACAGGTTTGTGTCGCTCAATATGTGTTACATAAAAGTGTTTTCCCCAGGTTGAAAGAAGTCTGCAAATGCACACAAAATTGTTGCGTGACTGTCCATTCGCAGCAATTTGCGAGTATTCACGAGCTTTTTTCTCGCACGGAAAAACACTTCTATGTAGCATATGTCTAACAACAGAAAGCTCTACGGGGAGCTTTTTATGTTGCTCTACAATTTTATCATGGACACTTCTAATCTAATTCCAATATTTGAAAAGTTGAATAATTAACGAAAATGAAATATTTATTTTGGCAGAATTAAAAAAAAGAGCTGAGTATCTCCAAGTGACGTCAAACAACATTAGCTGAGTTCTGTCGGGCTACGTAGCATTTGCATATTTTTAATGTTTGGCTCAAGTCACGTTCGACACTCTGTATAAACAATAAATAATAAAGTAGATTAACAATAAACAATAAGTAGATTAAGTAGATTATAAACAATAAACAATAAAGTAGATTAAGTAAAGTAAATAAAGTAGATAAATAAATAAATAAATAAATAAAGCAGATTAAAGTAGAATAAAGAAAGGTAAACAATGAAAGTAGATTTCAGGTAAAACTGCAATAACGATATAAAATTATCTACTGACAAGCCTGTTTAATTCCGGAATGACACTTCGCCGTTTGCTTCTACGCATTCTCTAACAGCCAACAAAAGCTGATCTTGAGGCACAGAATGCGTAGAAGCAAACGGCGAAGTGTCATCCCGGAATTCAACAGGCTTGTCAGTAGATAATTTTATATCGTTACTGCAGTTTTACCTGAAATCTACTTGTATTGCTTATGACAACCTGCCTTTCTTGCAGAGCAACGGTATCTGCATTGGGTCCTGCGTGGCTCCAATTCCTTGTGATATTTTTTTAGCAAAAGTAGATAAACTTTTAGATAGGTTTTTTTTTTGAGGGGGGGGGGGGGTTCGTTTTAAAGGTCTTTAGGTACGTAGACGACTTTTTAGTGCTTTTAAAAAAGCAGATGGCCTTCACGTACCTCTGTACAGTGGGTGAAGTTTTAAACGCATTTGACAAGCATGCACTTGGGCTAAATTTTACCCACGAACTACCTGACGCAGATGAATTACGGTTTTTAGACCTGAGACTAAACTTTCATGAAAAGCACGTTTGCTGGGGCTGTTTTTCTCGCGCGAAAAAGGACTTGTTACCATATGATTCAGCGCTTTCCATTACTGTAAAAAGAGCTATAGCATGGCACTCTTTGGAATCGTCTCTTCAGAAGTCGTGCCCGCACCTGATGCAGAAAAGTTTTGAGAATCAGGCCAGCCGACTTTTGGCGGCGGGGTTCCCCCATTCGGTCTTGATTGCAGTGTCTGAGACCCTCCTTCAGAAGCTAAAATTGGGAACACGAGGAAAAGATGACCGTCGGAAGACCGACAAGCCTTTGGTTGTGCCGTACCTGCACAAGACTTCCCACAGTCTCAAGAAGGTAGCCAACACGCATGGGGTTTCCGTTGTTTTTACGGCACCCAACAAGCTGGCACAGTTATGCCCACGCATCTGCAACTCTAAAAAAAGAGATTGGCAGCTAAAACATGAGAAGCCGTTCATCAGGTGTTCCACAGCAGTGGTCTACGCCATTCCCTTGAAGTGTGGAAAGGCTTATGTCGGCCAAACCGGCCGCTGCATTAATGAACGCTTGGGTGAACATGCCTGAAATTTAAGCAACTTAAAGGGCAAGTACGCACATTTGGTCGCGCACGTATTTGAATGCAAAGGATGCGAGGCTCGTTTGGGAGAGACGAAGATTCTCGGCAAGAGTGCCGACGCGACGGCGCGCGTCAGTTTGGAAGCGTTCCACATACACAAATATGGCAGCAAGTGCATAAGCACCCCTTCTGTATCGGTTTTTGCTGCAGAACTTCATTTTTTGGAAGCGACCGCTTACTGATTTCAATGTATGTTAGTATCCCTCGCTTTTTGCTAGTGTTTTTCTAGTTTTTTTTCGTTGTCTTGTTTTTTCTGCGCTGATCCGTTGATTGCTGGCACGTTAGTTAATCGATGCGCATTGTCATTTTTCCCCGATTGTATCACTCCCTTCCCCCTTCACTTCTGCCTTTCCCCTTATATAAGGTATAATAATAATAATAATAATATTTGGGGTTTTACGTGCCAAAACCACTTTCTGATTATGAGGCACGCCGTAGTGGAGGACTCCGGAAATTTTGACCACCTGGGGTTCTTTAACGTGCACCTAAATCTAAGCACACGGGTGTTTTCGCATTTCGCCCCCATCGAAATGCGGCCGCCGTGGCCGGGATTCGATCCCGCGACCTCGTGCTCAGCAGCCCAACACCATAGCCACTGAGCAACCACGGCGGGTATAAGGTATCCGTCTTCCGTCAATAAAATTTAGTTGACAGTCAGCGCTTGTGTCTCGTCCTTGTTACTTTGTGGTTACATGTGATTGCGCTGTAACAATTTTTATGTCATGTATGCACCAACTCGCCCAGAAAGAAGTTTTAATGATTGGGGATAACGGCATGTGTTTTCTGGGTGGACACTGATGTGGCACTACCGCAATTTTGCTTATCTTCGTGTGGCAATGCCGCTTAAATTTCGCAGGCAATGAATGAGCTGGCCTAAATACAGCGGCTAAGCGGTACGAAGAGCGACAGCGCGATTTAAACTGAGCTTTGCGAACATGTGCAATGGGCTCAGGCTGCGATTCAATCATGCAAGCTTTAGGGCTGTGCCGGCGACATGGCCTCCGAGACTGCACCATTTTGGAGGCCACGCTACTGAATTTGCTGGGTATAGGGCGCTGTCAACAAGTAGCTAAGAGCAGATGATGGCAGCCAGGACAGTGAATTCCGATCTTGGTGCTTTTAAACAAAACCTCGGACAGTCTCCGACAATGGGATGACGTCACTGTGATGCGCTGTTATGTCAGTGCTAGCCAGACCGGAAGCCACAGGTGGTTTGCGGACAGTCTGGGGCTGCATAATCGAAGAGGTGCAGTGCTCCCATATACATTATGTCCACTGCGGACGAAATCCTTTCCTAGTAATCTGCAAATATATTTGGCTTGCTTCAACCAACTCCATCCTATGCTTATATATTAACAAATTTCGTCATGGTGTTTAGTTCTTTACCGTCCTCAAGATAATCTTTTTTTTATCTATCATGCATATAATTTTTGGTTGGTCCATTGCTTTTTTAGCAAGCCTTCACTTCTCAAACTTCATTTTTGTCATGCCAGGTTTCAGTCTCTTAGGTTAGTTTTAACACAATGCAATGAAGGTACCTTTAAGACTAATGGTAAGCTACAGATCGTGACTCAGCAGTGTGTGACATAACCGTTCGAAAAAATTTTAGTCTTTCAATTTTCTTCTACTGATCCTAGACTCCGGTGACTAATTGCCTTAAGTAATATAGTTCATTGCCTTTTTTCCCTAGAAAACACAGCTGGTGCCTTCTTGCATGTCTTTAAAGTGGCAGCATGTGCACTGGAGACCGAAGGGCATGGTCAGCAGAATTCAACTGGGCATGCCTGGCGACCACTTTTCATTTTTATAAAAAATTATTTTGCTACCTGAGCGACAATGAAATCAATCTTAGTTTCGGGACAAAAAAAATAAAGTTGTCTCTGGAAAAAAGAATACAGAATGACCTGTTCATTTAGGGGCATTTGCCCTGGATTTAACCGAATCTGCCTTTTGGATCGAACGCCCCCCCCCCCCCCCCCAAGAAAAAAAAGTCTTGTCGCTGCTGCCTTAAAAACATTTTGTCCGAGACTGCCGGTCAATAGCATAAATTCAAAGTAATTACCACAGAGGATCCCCACAGCGGTATAAAGAAAAAATTTTGAACGCAACATTTCACAAATGAGTAAAACTTTTTTCCTTTGCATTTATTAGCAGCACAGAATTTGGCCATCCGGTTGCGATAAAGTCGTAAAAATTTATGCAAATAGCTCTGGCCTCATTGGCTCTCAAAATGTACGGGAAGTGCTCATGTTTGGGCATGTTAATGAATTACTCTACATTAAAAATTTTTAGGAGAGGCTTCATTAATTTCAGAAATTTCCCGAATTAAGTGCATTCACATGAAGTAACGCAATCTGGAAAAACCGTTGCATTATTTGTTTGGTTGTGGAATTGCAAGTCAAGAAACGTACAGAATAAACAGTACTGCCTGCAGGAGCCATGTGTGGGGTCCATGCATAACTGCAGGTTTCTTTACGTCACCAAAATGCTACTGGTTGCTTCCAAAAGCACGCACTAACAAAAGGGCAAATTTTTCGGTGAACACAGTGCAGATGGAAAGGGTATGTTGACGGATTCACGACCTTAACTTTCAATTTTCACTGCTTGAGTAAAATGAAGATTACACATTAATACTTCTTTCGTGACACAACAAACCATATCTGAAAGGGTCTGACAGCTGTCGCGACACAGCTGTGGTGCAAGCATGGTTTCTTTGTATTGTTGCTATTCTTCCAGCCTGTCAGCTGGAGAGTATGTTTGGCTTGCTTGATCTGTGTTGGAAGTGAACAACACGCATGGTTTGAGCTCGTTTCCAAAGTGCTTCATTGTTTTAGGAAGCAGTAAAATCTGCAAGGTTGTTTATGGAGCAGTGAAAGTTGAAAGCTATGTTCCGCAGTATGTGGTCATGGCAGCTCTACCTAAAGGTGGGAAATGTAATCTCTGAATGTAATAATGTGCACATGACATCTTTGCCTGTTCCAAGCAAACCATCAATTGATTGGGGTCTTTCCTATCTGAAGCTTCTTATGCCATAAGGCTACGAATGAATATATCCCAACATGGCTGAGCCTGAACCATATTTCTTTACAAGAGCACTTGTAATGACTGTTGTGAATTAGAAATTATTTATTAAACAGGGGTGATGGTGGTGGTAACAGCTGAACAGCCTTAATTCATTGGTGTTTCTTTTCAGGCAAAGCCGAAGGCATCTGCAAGCAGCCAGTCATTCCAATTCATAACCAATCTAGCCTCTAGTAAGTCCATTTCTAGTGTCTATGCGGAAATGACTAGCGCAAGAGTGCGCACGGTACACTAAATAGGCGACAAGGACAAGTACAAACTTCCAACGGCTGTTCATTAGAAAAAGGTATGTATATATACCCTCGCGCTCTTGATCATAATCAGTTACAGTCGTGCAAGTCAGCATGGTCATCACAAATAAACAAGAGCGCACCAAGGTCTAAGGCGGCCTCCCATATACAGACCCCAGGTATGAAAATTTTTGAACAGTCATTGCTATAGGGATGACTTGCTAATACAGTTGCCTTCTGCGATAGCCGCTGCCTCAATGATGAGTATAGTGTTTTCTTTCACGCTGCTTTCTATTATTTCTTTTTTTCAAACAGTGGATGATATTTGCATTTGGAGCAATGGATTCCAAGGAAACCCTCTCTCCCGTTTTGTACTTTCTCATTATGTTCCTGTAGACTCACGTTTAGGCACCTTCCCGTTTGTTCCACGTAATGCTGCCCGCAGGAAAGAGGTATTCTACTCATCTTGAGCATTCGACGAAAGCCTGTCTGTGCGCAATCTTGCCTGAT
This sequence comes from Dermacentor albipictus, assembly GCF_038994185.2. Lineage (NCBI taxonomy): Eukaryota > Metazoa > Arthropoda > Arachnida > Ixodida > Ixodidae > Dermacentor > Dermacentor albipictus. Next base: position 2,026,059 of record NW_027225580.1, on the reverse strand, counting down.
TTTGATTGCCTGCTGACAGGGCTGGTTTTGGCGCATAATTTGGATAGCTTGCGAGGTGCGGAAAAAACAGCCAAGACTCCAGTCCTTTGGCTTATTTTTAGTCACGCCCACGTGATAATAATCGCAGGAATCTATAAGTCATCTCATACATTTACGCTAACTTGAATAAACTAAAGAAAATAGGCCAAAGGGCGGGAGTTCCGGTCATTTTTTCCGCACCCCAAAAGTTATGACGGTTATGCGCCAAAGCCAGCACTGTCAGAAGACAAACAATATCATGCAGCATTATTCACGGAAAAGGTTTGGTGGAATGCTCAAGGGGAGTAGTGTATAGCATACATCTCTCCTGCCGGCAGCATTACGTGGGACAAACGGGAAGGTGCCTAAACGTGAGACAACAGGAACATAGCCAGAAAGTCAGAGATCTATCTGAGTGGGCTGTGCGGTGTTTGTGCAGCGGGTCCGGCGGACCAACGGCACATCATGTGGGACTGTGCCAGGTTCCCGACGGCAGCTACCTCCAGGACTTACCCACTAGAACTTCAAGGTGCCCTGCAGTCTGCAGACAAGGACTCTCAACTATGGGCCGTCCAGTAGGCCCTGGCTGCGCTCGAAAAGCACAAGCCTCATGACCCACTACAAACGGGCCCAACTGGGCTAGTGCAGAGAAGGGTATAAGCCCGAGTCGACGCTTGGCCAGCGTCACGACTCGTTAAACCGTCGTTTCCCGGCACTTTAATAAAGTTATCCCTATCGTAGCCAGAAAGCACAAAAAGGGAGAGGTTTCCTTGGAATCCATTGCTCCCAATGCAAATGTCATCCACTCTTTGAAAAAACAGAAATAATAGCAAAGAACGCGCAAGAAAACACTAGGCCTATCATCGAGGCAGCGGCTATTGCAGAATGCAACTGCGTTAGCAAACAATCCCTAGCATTGACGTTAAAAAATTTGCATACTTGGGGTCTGTATATGGGAGGCTGTCTTAGGCTTTGGCGTGGCCTTGTTGCAGTCTTGATTATTTGTGATGACCATGTGGGCTTGCACGATTGCAACCGATTATGATCAAGTGCGCGAGAGTATATACACATACCCTTTTGTAACAAACACTAGTTGCAACTTCTCGCCTGTCCTTGTCGCCTTTTTAGTGTCCCGTGTCCACACTTGTGCTAGTCACTTCAGCATGGAATACCAACTAGCCCGGTCTCACACCCTGCTCTAGTGTTTAGTCATGCAAGTTATTTTTTCAGTAAAGCAGAATTAACACAGGTTTGTTGCGATTCAAGTGGCTTGTTGTTTCTCGGACACGAATCTGTATGTATGCAGTGTGCATGTGTGTCCAAAAACAAGAAAGGGGCTGACAGATGGAATAGCACACTGCGGGATAAAGTTCGTAAACCGGGATAAGGTGCCTCAGAAAGGCTGGCCAACGTTTCGATAGGAGGACCTATCTTCGTCAAAGGTGGCCTCGTCATCCTCGGCGTGTTCGTTTTAAAGGGTTAGTGCAGTGACGTCACGTGTGGGTGTTGTCGCTGGCGGCTGGTTTTGAAGAGACAGACTACCAGAGGAAACAAGCGCTGTTGTCCGACGTCTGTGAGCTTCGTTCCCAAGACGAGGAGACAAGAGCGTGAAAGTGGGCACGCGGGGAGAAGAGAAAAGAAACAAAAGCAGAAAAAAAAGGAAAAAAAGGAAAAAAGGGGGGAGCCAGGGCGGCACCAAGACAGAAAGAAAGGGAGGAGAGAAAAAAGAACAAGAAATAGATAGACAAAATCTTAAGAAAGACGTGGGCTAGGAAGCGTGTTGGGGATGGGAGAGGTTAGGAAGCATTCAGGGGGAGTCGTTGGCGGCATGTTTTTGTGGCATTCGAAGGGCCGGTCAGGCGGTCAGTGCGCGAGTAACACAAAAGACAAAAAAAATAACACACACACACACACACAGAAAAAAAAACATGAATTGAAAAAGTGCTTGAGTATCATAGCAGCAATACGTCGATTAATTTTGAAATAGTTAAGATAGCGACGCGGAGTCTGCGGTGCAATGTATGAGGTGACTGAAAGGCAGCGGCATGGTCTTTCAAGGGGCATTGCCCCAGTCGCTCAACGTAGGTGTCGTTACGGCGGCATCCAGAAATGGCGATACTCTGGGTTGAGGCGCCGAAAAGGGCATATTGACTTCGGAATGTGTTGAAGAGGTGGTTTCAAAAAATAGATAAAAAAAGGAAAGGAAAAGAGAAGGGGAGTGGGGACCGAAGCCGGATTAACAAACAGGAGGGTGACGTGCGTAGAAGCGGGTGGGGGCAAGTGTACATGGCAGAAGGGGGTCGTACAGTTGGTATAGACGTAAAAACCTGAAAGGGTACATAAAATTGAGTAGTAGGCAGGAAAAAATTTTTCGAAATGGAAGAGTAGGTAAGGTCAAGAATTAAGGTTAGCTGGTGGCCTAACGTGTTTTGTGTCTTGGTTGATGATGTGAGAATTTCAGATTTAAGTTACCGATTTTAAAGATTCTAAGTTGGCGCGTGCCAAATTAATTCCTGTCGGGTGTAGGCACTTAACCTTGTGTATGAGGTATGATTCCGTATTCTTCCTTTCGCGAGGGGAACGGAAATTTGTTTGTAGTAAATAGAGCCTTGCTTTGTCAAATATATGACCATGTTCATTAAAGTGGCTGGCTACTGCTTTGGGTAAATTGTGTTTTGTGTCCGTGCGGTGACCGTTGAGCCTTGTATTATTTGTTGTCCCGTCTCACCTATGTATTGTTTGCTACAAGCGGTGCATTCTAGGCAGTAGACTACGTTGCTTGGTGTGCAGGTGAAAGCCGAAGTTACCCTGGGTGCGTAATTCGGCGCTGTGCTTTTTACTGTAGTAGTAGAGTGAATACGTTTGCATGTAGCGCACCTGGGGCGCATACAGGGATTGGTTTCAACTTCCTCTTTGTCTGTAGTTTGGCGTGCTCAAGGACATCTTTAAAATTAGTGTTGAGTCTGTAGGCCACTTTGGGAGGGTCGGGAAAAATCTTAAGTTTCTGGTTGCTGGTGAGAATTGGTTAGTGTTTATTAAGGATGTCATTCACGTTTGGGAGTGCGTTTGAGCATTTAGAAGTAAGAAGAGGCGTTGTTGTTCTTGTGATGCTCGGGCGGGGCTTGAGGACCTCGGCTCGATCAAGTTTGGTTGCAGCGATGTGGGCTGTTTGAAGGTCACTGTATTGGTGGTTCCTGTTTGATAGGGTTTCTTTAAGGCGATCGAGTCTATCGATGTAGTCCTGGTTTCCAACGCAAATGCGACGAATTCTTGTGGCTTGGCCTCTAAAGATGCCTTGTTTGCAATGTCTGGGATGGTGGCTGGTATATTCTAGGTGCTGTTGTTTGTCGAAAGGTTTCCTATACAACGTTGTCTTTAGCTCACCATTGTCAATGTATATTGTTGTCTCCAGAAAGTTTGAGCGCATAAACTTTCTGAGCGCATAAACTTTCTGGACACAACAATATACATTGACAATGGTGAGCTAAAGACAACGTTGTATAGGAAACCTTTCGACAAACAACAGTACCTAGAATATACCAGCCACCATCCAAGACATTGCAAACAAGGCATCTTTACAGGCCAAGCCACAAGACTTCGTCGCATTTGCGTTGGAAACCAAGATTACATAGATAGACTCGATCACCTTAAAGAAACCCTATCAAACAGGAACCACCCAAACAGTGACCTTCAAACAGCCTACATCGCTGCAACCAAACTTGATCCAGCCGAGGTCCTCAAGTCCAGCCCGAGGATGACAAGAACAACGACGCCTCTTCTTACTTCTAAATTCTCAAACACACTCCCAAACGTGAATAACATCCTTAGTAAATACTACCCGATTCTCACCAGCAACCAGAAACTTAAGATTTTTCCCGACCCTCCCAGAGTAGCCTACAGAGGCAACACTAATTTTAAAGATGTCCTTGAGCACACCAACCTACAGACAATGAGGAAGTTGGGAACCAATTCCTGTGGCCGCCCCAGGTGCGCTACATGCAAACATATTCAATATACTACCACAGTAAAAGCACAGCGTCGAATTACGCACACAAGGTAACTTCGGCTTTCACCTGCACATCAAGCAACGTAGTCTACTGTCTAGAATGCGCCGCTTGTAGCAAACAATACATAGGTGAGACTGGACAACAAATTAATACAAGACTCAAGGGTCACCGCGCGGACACAAAACACAATTTACTCAAAGCAGTAGCCAGCCACTTTAATGAACATAGTCATATATTTGACAAAGCAAGGCTCTATATACTACAAACAAATTTGCGTTTACCTCGCGAAAGGAAGTATACGGAATCATACCTCATACACAAGTTTAACTGCCTACAGCCGACAGGAATTAATTTGGCACGCAGCAACTTAGAGCCTTTAAAAACGCTAACTTAAGTCTGAAATTCTCCCATCATCAACCAAGACACAAAACACATTAGGCCACCAGCTAACGTTAATTCTGAACCTCACCTACTCTTCCATTTCGAAAAATGTTTTCCTGCCTACTACTCAATTTAATGTACCCTTTCAGGTTTTTACGTCTATACCAACAGTATGACCCGCTTCTGCCATGTACACTTGCCCCCACCTGCTTCTACCCGCGTCACCCTCCTGTTTGTTAATCCGACTTCGGTCCCCCTCCCCTTCTCTTTTCCCTTCCTTTTTTTTAATCTATTTTTTTAAACCACCTCATCAACACATTCCGAAATCAATATGCCCTTTTCGGCGCCTCAACCCAGAGTATCGCCATTTCTGGATGCCGCCGTAACGACACCTACGTTGAGCGACTGGGGCAATGCCCGTTGAAAGACCATGCCGCTGCCTTTCAGTCACCTCATACATTGCACCGCAGACTCCGCGTCGCCATCTTAACTATTTCAAAAAACTCGGCGTATTGCTGCTATGCTACTCCAGTCACTTTTTCAATTCATGTTTTTTTTCTTTGTGTGTGTGTGTGTGCGTGTTATTTTTTTTGTCTTTTGTGTTACTCCCGCACTGACCGCCTGACCGGCCCTTCTAATGCCGCAAAAACATGCCGCCAACGACTCCCCCTGAATGCTTCCTAACCTCTCGCATCCCCAACACGATCCCTAGCCCCCGTCTTTCTTAAAATTTTGTCTTTGTATTTCTTGTTCTTTTTTCTCTCCCCCTTTTTTTTCTGTCTTAGTGCCGCCCTGGCTCCACCCCCTCTTTTTTTCCTTTTTTCCTTTTTTTTCTGCTTTTGTTTCTTTTCTCTTCTCCCCGCGTGCCCACTTTCACGCTCTTGTCCCCTCGTTTTGGGAACGAAACTCACAGACGTCGGATGATAGCGCTTGTTTCCTCTGGTAGTCTCTCTCTTTAAAACCAGCCGCCATCGACCACACCCACACGTGACGTCACTGCACTAACCCTTTAAAACTAACATGCCGAGGATGTCGAGGCCGCCTTTGACGAAGATAGGTCCTCCTATCGAAACGTTGGCCACCGTTTCTGAGGCACCTTATCCCTGTTTACAAACCTTATGAAGCAGTGTACATGTGTGCAGAACCCAAGTGCAACAGGACAACATTGACACGAAGAATAAGCGGTGTAGAAAGCCATGACTTTAGGAGGAAACGTGCAAACACAGCCCATTCCGTTTGCTGTATGTCCTGTGTGCTATGATTTCTGCCCCGTTTCCAGCTATATCTTAAATGTTGCAAATTATCCACGTTGTAATTTATAGCTTGGGTGGTTCATCGCCTAAAATAACTTATTTCAGTGAACGAAACAATTTGGCTGGAGATATACACGGGTATTACTAATCAGAAAATATAGAAATTTTGCAAACAGAATTTGCCCCTGTCAATACGAAGCAACATATTGTTGAGGAAGTTCATATGATTTCACGGTATGGAAATGCAAACCTAGAAATCATGGACACAAGAAGAATGATAAAAATTGTTTCCGTTTTTCTTTTCGTTCTTTTTGTGCATTTTATGTGCATACCTTTCCTTACCAGGGTCTGTCCGCTTTTCAAGTACCCGTTTTTTCATTACCAAACTATGAGCATACTGTAATCACAAGTACGGGGCTCAATTTACAGCATTTCCGTTTTATGGAACTCACAGTTTTTCTTATTTGCAATATACAGGCAATTCCGTGATCACATCTACAGAGCTCACCATTTTCCATTTAACGGAAATAATTTTTATGGGCTGTCCGTGTTACGGAGACCCCGTTTTTCATTTACGGGAAAGTGCCCGGCAACGTTTTACCTTCAACTTTCACCGTAAACTGAAGAAAGGTTTTTTTACAGTGTAGCCAGCAGCAGGACCAGCAGCAGGAGGAGGCATGGTAGACTGTGCGTTGTCGACTTCCTCGACGCGGATGGCAGACTGGTTTTCGAACCTGCTTCTGGCGGAGGGCGTCGGTTGTCGCTCGTCTTGTTTTTGCTCCGATACGAGATTGGGGGGCCGAAGATCTGAAGCACGGGAAACGTGCGGGGAGCGAAATGAAGGGTCATCATGACGGGCTGCGTCCAGCGCTGCCCTTCGACTACCGCGAATCGAGCTGCTGCCGGCAGATAACCAGGCGCTGACGCGACAACCATGTAGTCACCCGGCCGCAGCATGCGCCAAAACTCGCCTTGGTCAGATGTCCAGAAGCCCACGGGCCGGCCCCGGACCGTGAGCAGGGCGTGCTTTACAAAAGTGCCACGAACATCCTGCACGTGAGCCTTTTATCGTCACTGAATCAGCGCAACACTTCCTCCACATGCCACGAAGCGCGCCGTGGCTAATTCATATAGGATACTATGCTATTGTGCACAAATAGCGAACGAAGCGCTGGGGTCTAGTTTTGCGAGAGTAACTGCTTGTCTCACACCAGGGTGAATTAGAAAGTCTTTGCCCCTACTTTTCATTAGCCAACATAAGGTACATACAAATAATTAAAAATATACGTATTATTCTACGTACGTTACACTATTTTTCTGCACATTCCCAACACCGCTTGAGACATTTGTCCAAGCGGAGCGCTTGATTTGAAATGCCCGTGGGGTAGAATTCGTCAGGCTGACTCTGGAACCACCACCGGACTGCTGTCTTGGCTTCATCGTTGTACTTGAACCACTGTCCCGCCAGGAACTTCTTCAACGTGCTCTAAAAATTGGAAATCTCAAGGGGCGAGGTACGGACGGTATGCTGGGTAGTCCAGGCTCTTCCAGTCAAATGACTGGAGCTTGTCGGCGGTTCTGATTGCCACATGTGGCCTTCCATTGTCGCGGAGGATAGCGGCGTTGTCTACATAGAGAATCCCACGGCGTTTTCGCCTCATGGCAGTCAGCAAACGTGACAGTATTGAACAGTAGCTTGATTGTGACAACTTCCGCCTTTAAATCCAGCAGGAGCAGTTCTCGGTGATCCCATATGACCGCTAACATCAATTTCCCAACCGATGGCACTGACCAGATGTTTTTACAGTGAATCTGTATATAGCTACCCTGCAGCGGTGGTCGATATCCGTCCGCCTACGCGTCGCGCCGACGCGAAAAACATTTCGTCTCCAGTTTCTCGCGAATTGTATGTAGCGCTCAATTTTATGTAGGTATCTTGCAAAACATCAAACTCAAAATGGCTCATAAGATGACCCTATCGTTACGCCTAGTTTCATTTATTTGTCCTAATTAGTTCACAGTTAGTTCACAGTGAAGTTCGAAACGTCACAAAATTCCCGCCTGCTGTCAATACATGACCGACTACGGAGAGAGTATGGTTGCAGAAAATGGCTGTAACTCTTGTTTTATCGAAATAGGAGTTATCCCAATGCAAATTATATGACAATTAGCCTCTAAGACGACCCTAGCATTACGCTGAGTTTCATCTACTATTGATCATTATGTAGCTCACAGTGAACTTGTAAATATGGAGAAATTCCCAACTGATGTCAATACATACGAGAGGGAAACGGAGAGGCGCATGTTTGTCTGCTAGAATAAAACTCTAGTCCTTCCAAGTTTAATTCAGCTAATGAACTAGGATGTATGCTCAATCGCGAATTACAAACAAACGTGTTTTGTTTCGTTCCCTCTCTTGACTGCGCGCCGGTCAACGTATATCGTAGCTCGTTTTGCAGCTCGGTATGGCGGCCACCTGCGTCCTATAAGCTGTTACCACGAATGGGCTCTGTACGTTGCAGTTAGGTCATAGTCGCCTAGGGTACCTTATAATAACAATAATAATAATAATAATAATAATAATAATAATACATATATGTTCATGTATGCGTTGATTGTGGTTAAACACCATATCTTCGCTGCTCGTCCTTCTTCACAGCGTGCACTGTAAAAAATTTTTCGTTAAATATACTGACATTTCTTGGCAGCTGCCTTGCCAGAAAATTTCTGGAAAGCTCCATTTTATCGGAGCGATCGAGCAACGTTTACAACAGGCCATCCAATGCGTAGAAAACTACCTCGTGGGCACGGGACTCGCCTGCTCAGCCGAAAAATCCGAACTGCTGCTATATAGACCAGTCAGAAAGGGGCACCCACCTAAATGCTACACCCCCCTGGAACAGGAGAAGATCCAATTAACGGCATCAAATGGCCTACCCATCCCGATAGTAGAGAAAATCCGGGTACTAGGAATGATGATAGAGCATAAGGGTGGCAATGGTGAAGCACTTCGCAAGATAACGGCAAAGGCCACCAGCACGATGCAGCTCATTCGACGCATCACCAATAAACACGCGGGCATGCGCGAAGGAAGCGTCATCCGACTCATGCAAGCCTTCGCCATTTCTCAGATAAGGTACACGGCAGCGTTTCACAACTGGACGGTTGCGGAAAAAAACAAGCTCAACGCGCTCATACGCAAGGCGTACAAATGTGCGTTGGGACTTGCGCCTGGAGTTAGCACCAGCAAGCTCTTAGAACTAGGCCTACACAATACGCTCGAAGAACTCGTGGAGGCGCAACAAGTGTCCCAACTTGAACGCCCATCCAAGACCCGCCCGGGCAGACACGTACTTGAAAATCTCGGCATCACATACCACTCACAACATGGCGTCAAAGTAGGCATTCCAAGACCCATACGCGAGCAACTATACGTACCCCCATTGCCTCGCAACATGCACCCCCAACACCCCACGGGGAGGCGTAAAGCCAGGGCACAACAAATGAACAAAAGTTACTCTAACGGCAAGGAGGCGGTCTTCGCCGATGCAGCCCGCTATCGAGACAGGAAGAGTTTCGTGGCGGCAGTTACTAGCCACCGAGGCAACCACCTCACGAGCGTCATCGTGAACACGGCACATGCCGAAGCGGCAGAGGAAGCGGCCATAGCACTGGCCCTCACACAAACCAAAGCTACATACGTGATCTGCGACTCGCGAACGGCAATTCGCAATTTTGCAAATGGGCGCATCTCGCAAGAGGCGTATCAGATACTCCAGCGACATCCCATACACCAGGGAGAGGCCGACGTTGGTAACCAAAGGCATTTGCTATGGATCCCGGCACACACTGGAATGAGCACCCCCAACCAAGCGCCTCACGGCGTTGCTCGAGGCCTGACTCACCGAGCAGCATCGGAGGAAGAGCCCCCGCGGGGTTGTGCAAACGTCTGGGCATGGGAGGATCGTATGACCAGTTTTCACGACATCACGGCACACTACCAATTACAAAGACGCATATACCCATTCCCTCACGCTAGGTTAGACAGGACGCAAGCAGTACACTTGACACAGATTACAGACAGACTCTTACAGAAACCCCAGACTCATGCACGCCATGTATTCAGACATGTACACTACAAACAGATGCACATCGTGTGGCGAGGTTGCCACACTAAATCACATGTTATGGGAGTGTCGGGACCTCACAAACAAGTCGGGCAGTGCCGACCCCTCCATCTCTTCCACCGCCAGCCTCCAGTCACGCTGGATGACCGCAGTGCTCAGCTCTGACCTTACAGCACAACTCTGGGCCATCCAGCGAGCCGAGGAAGACGCATCGAGACAAAGTCTCGGAACCGCGTCCGCGGCGGGGGCCCAGACCCACTAAAAAGACGCCGGACTCAAATCTTGTTGATTTGAAATAAAAGTTTACGCTCTCTCTCTCCATTTTATATTTTTCTTTCCTGTGTTATGTAACAAGCTCTTTCTATATAGTATATCAAGAGCAATTTTGTGTTTTGCATTACAGGAAAAGTTCTGTTTTCTGTTGAAAATATTTCTGTTATCTTAATAATATTTTCTCTTTTATTTCAAAGGAAATGTATACCTAAAACAGGTATCCATGTTGAGGCACATAAATACTTCTGTTTTCTGTTTATATTTCTAGATTACTTGAATTTCTTTTCTCCGCTGTACATGCGTGTGATGTGTAAAGAAAATTTTCTATCGTGATGAATAACGGGCGAACCAGGACTGTCACAGAAACCAACGCTTTGAGAGGGCATTTTTCTTCGTGAGGGCAGTTGCCGCCCTCACGAAGAGAATTTCTTTGCCGAAACGTTGACTGCAGCGCACATTCCTTGTTCGACCACAGTTTGTCACTGCTAGACTCCATCTTCATGTGAACGTTTCTCATGTTTGAATTTTCTATGGCGCGTCACATACTTATTATAAAATAACAAATATCACACAATTATATGCAGCTCGTCTCAAAAGAAATGTTAGGCTGTGTGTCCAAAGCTGAAAATGTTCAACTCCAGCGCAGTCTCCGTTTTCACTTTACTCAGTTTTCTTGAGCTGCTGTTCAATACGGTCAGCACTTTTTAAGAAATGATTTGTAATTTAGGACATTGTAGAAGCAAATGAATTTATTTTTTATTTTACATCAAAACATCACTAGACTCGGAAATTAGGTTCGGAAAACAAGCAGCACCGCTTTTCCTCCAGGTGTTATAAAAGCTGATAAGTCAATTTCTCAGGCTATAGATAAGCTTCCGCTTGCCATGGCGCGCGTACGATGAGAAGGAAGACCAGGAAAAAGTACATGCCCTTTCAAAGCAAAACAAACAAGGTAAATAAATACGCAAATCTTTGCGTATAATAGGCACTAATGGCGAAGTTATGGAACTCCCCCGACCCTGACAGTAAATTTGCTTTGAATTAGTCACGGCCTGCATTGATTCACACATTTGCGACACACTATAGCATCAGGTTGGGTGTGCAGTGTGTACGAGGCATCACGGTAGGTGTGCATTATGTCACAGTGTCCAAATATCATGAAGTGCACACTGAAGAGATGTACGTTATTTCAAGATGCAGATACAATCAAATGCTTTTTTATGTAAAAGGGAACTGTTCTGTAAAGCCTGATATTGGTTTAGCCACCGCAGCTGAGTCGCAAGATAGCAAAGCTGTTCAAACCTGAATATTGCTTAATTTCACTATAACGCTTGCTTTTTTTTTCTATGAATGAATTCTGGGGTGTTGCGTGCCAAAACCCCGATTTTATTATCAGGCACGCCATAATGGGAGACTGCGGATTAATTTTGATCACCAGGGGATTTTCAGCGTGCCCTGCGTTAGAGGCGTTAGAGGCATTTTTGCATATCGGTCCTATTTAAATACTACTACCGAGGCCGGGATTCGATCGCGTGACCTCGTGCTTAGCAGCGCCACACCATAGCCGCTTAGGCACGGCGGCATTATTTTTTTTCTCGATAAACCAAGGAACCAGATATTTCACGGAGTCATGCGGGACAAAGAGTAGGTGGCAGCACTAACACTGCGGCAAATGATGCTACAAAGAAGAGCTGAACTACAGTTTGTTTAAAAATATATAAGTGTTTTATTTTAGAGCAAGAAAAACTGATGGTTAAATAAGTCAAGTGAAAACAAAACAGAAACAGCGAACGTCTTGCTACAGTGCAAGAGGACCAGCTTATATATCAAACCATAATGGTGCTGCAAAAAAAAAAGAAAAAGCTCAAAGTGGCCCCAGCATAACTTTGATGAATATTATTGCTTTAACACTCAGACGGGAGGACACCTGATTGTGGAGACAACTTTGCTGCAAGGCCATGCTGCTTGCTTGGGCGCTGAATCTTGGTTCCGCTCTCCCTTCTCATGTTGCGACTTACCTCAAAACAACAGTGGTGCTTTAATATACATATTGCAGTAGCATGATTGTACAGAGCAAGACTTTTTTGGAAGAGTGGTCAGCAAAGCGCTGAAGTGTGTGCGTGTGTGAGTACTGCGTGAGAGGCCACTTCCAAATAATTTATTCAATTCAGACGACTAGTTAGTTTCAGGTAACTAACAGAATATTAGTACGTGGCCAGTCAGCAGCACTGAATACATTTTGAAACAAAAAGCACTAACCATAGGGCAAAATGTATACGCCCCCCCCCACACAACACACGTACACAGCACACACATGCACACGCACACAACACACATGCACAGAACGCACACACAACTTCATGTTGGTGGCCGCTTTTTCTTTAAAAAATGTAGAAGCGTATACAGTACATTGCACTTAGAAGGTTCATATTATTATTGCCAATATGCACTAACCTAGAGGATGTGCGAACCCCAGGTTAATGATGCATCTGTGGTGTCTTCTTTTAAGTAGAGGTAAGCCTACAAAAGTCCAGAGGTTCAGAATTTCTATTGCTTCCTTTTAAAGAAACAACCATCGATGAAGAGAAAGAAAAACATCTCAAGTTGTTCTCAACTGGTTCAGCTATAGGTGTAACTGCCACCCTCCCGTTGTCTTCGCCATTTTGTTGGTTCTTTTTTAGCGTGTCACTTATTCATTACAATATTAAAATACCGTTTCTGCAACTATGGTTGAAATACCTTTTAAAACATGCAGCCAGTTAGAACGTGATATCAAAAACGAATATGCACATTCTCCCCTGACTTCCCCGTTTGTAACTCTTCTAAACTACTCTTACTATTCATTTGAGGACACATGTTGAAATTGCAGAACTGAAGCCGATCAGTGGAGAAGTAATGCAATGACTTGATTGCTTCTTGGCCTCAATTTTCGAATTTCTACATATGCTTCAAATAGAGCATTCATGAAGCTAATCAGTGAATGGTTTAATTAGTAACCTAAACATTGGAATCTGTCGATCAAGTGAAGTCCACTTAACCTAATCCATTTCAATTGGTCGAATTGTGGTACGTGCTTCATGCAGTTATCTTTTATTTTACGAACTTAAAAAAAAAAGTCGACCCTTTTGCCCGGAAGACGAAGCATCGATTGCGATAGCAAAGTACTTGACAGCTATAAAAATTAAATATACTAGCTTTATGGGCAGTATAAACTTGAAAACATTAGCTTACTAACTGAATTAACAAGCATGGAGGAAACTTCAAGGCGTCGCCTTGCGTACATTCCTTTTTATAAATAAAAAGACGCCGTTGTCAAAAATTTTGATTGTGCGGAAAGGAATTATTCTTAATTACAATGCAAACCCAGCAGGGCGAAAAGTGAACAACGTTGCAGAATGTTTGCTATATTTAGCCAATATTATTTCGTATAAACGCGTTCTTTTAAAAAATGATGGCCCAAACACAAATTCAAACACTAAATGAGAGCAATGGAAATACTATGGGCACGCGTTATGAAGAAAAGATTTTCGTGGTGCCAAACGACGGGGAAAATGTCGGTATACGCATTCCTCCCGGCCACCATTGCATATGGCTGCTCATTAGCATAATTCGCGCGGATCGTCGCGCCACAAATTATGGCGGAAAATCTCTGGAATGGCGGCCAAGCGCCAACGTCACGCAACGTCAAATTGACGCTTACGAAACGGCCCTTCCTGTGACGCTCTCCACAACGTATTCCTTCAGCCAATCAGCAAGCTGGCATTGCGGCTATCTTGGATCGCTTCCACATATTCGCGAAATTGCAGATGCATTGCACTGGCTTGTGCACGCTCCCGCTCCCTTTCTTTTTGAAGCGCTAACGTCGCAATATAGCTGCCAAGGACCAAGAAAATGCATTAGTCGCTAAAATTTGCAGCTCCACGTCACGTTTCGTTATCTAGATGAAAACGTAAAATTGCATTTTTCAAAACTTCCGTTTCCCGTACAAATTTCAAGGCACGTGAGCTTCCCACAGCCACTGAGAGAGTCAACACAGCGGATAATAGCGGCCGTGCAGCCGCCATGCGTGTCGAGAATAGAGCCTCAATTTCGAGATACGGCGCGTGGTTGCGCACGCAAAGTACGCATTTGGCGAAATCGAAGCCACCCCCCCGCCTCCCTCCTGTGCTGCCTCCGTCAGTTCCCCTCGCGCCCGGTCGCAAAATCCGCAGTTGCAAACAAATCACACGTCAGCTACTTTTGTAACAATGTCTAGCAAAATGGGACAAGGTAGAAAATGGTCCTGATAATTTGAAGTGTTGGACACATTACGTTACCTGTGTACTATTAGTTACGTGAAATTGTGACTCATGCTGCCTTGATACTTCTTTTTACTAAATTGTATTGCTGCAGTTCCACTTATGCATATTTTGACCATTTGTTTCTGATTTTCGCAGTTCACCATTTATATATTTAGTTATTCTTTGTCAGAGTCTGGAAGCGAAACTAGCCGACAACATGCGAGCAATTATTCGTGGCCACGAGCGTGATGACAGCATATTTTCACGGCTCGGGTACTAACGCCTTCTTCTCTGTACTTTTAAAAAGCGCAGATAGTACACAAGGCCACGCAGTCCGGTGTTCCCGCTAACTATCTTCAAAAGGAAATTACGTAGTCAGCGGCCAGGCAAACTTATTTCCCGATGGTAACGCAATAAAACACTCGAACTGCCGCTAACGAAGCACCAAAATCAATAATGGATATGATGTGCCCTCATATGCGGCCGGTTCATATGCCAGCATCAAAACAAATAAAATAATAAACAATAGAAAAAATTTGCACTTTGCGGTCACTTCAATAAACTAAACACTTAATCGTACCTAATAGCTAACGGTTCTAAGTGAGCGTTGTTGAGAGCCGACGCATGCTTTTTTTTTCTCGCAGCCACAGCAAAGACAAGTACATTCCGGAAAGGCAAGCAAAGACAATAATACATTTGTCAAGCCCACTGGCCAGCCCTTACCTGTCCTATAACAAAAAACTGACGGTAAATTTGATATCCAAATCCCACGTTACTTCACAAAGCTCAACCTACGCTGAAATCTCGGAACATGTAGTTGGTAAATTGTGTCACTATCGGCCTGAATTTTCTGTGCGGGCTACATTGTAGTCTTGTTCTATGCCTTGAACACGCGGAGAATAATGGGTGAAAGAATACGTCGTGCACTGTTTGTAATGTACATGAAAATAAAACCATTCACCTCTTACGATTTTCGAAAACAGAAACGGAGGCCGACATGCGTTGACTCGAAGAGCAGCCTTCTTGATTAGGGCAGGGGGCATCAAAGCAGTACCTTTAACAGCGCGCCGCACGTGGTATACGCGAAAAACAGCGTGTATGTAAATAAAAAAATTGAAAAAATTGCATTTTAAATTTTTTACGCAGTTACAATAATTTAAAACGGCTGTATTTTAGTTTTGACTCAATATATACGGTAGAGATGAAGAAGAAGCGAAATTGCCTGTTTTCTTCTTTAACAGATTTCTGTTATATAGCATTCAAAGAAAACTTCTTTTGCTCTACAGAAAATTTTTGTAAATTTTCTTTAAATTAACGGCTTCTTTCAGAATGTGGAAGGGAAGAGGATTTTTTTTTTCACAAGTGAACTCGAATGCTTCCGCACCCTGCTCTTTTGTTCAATTACCGCGTGGAATGCAGTAGCCACATTTCATTGGCAGTAGGAATTCGGTTCAGGAAATATTCACCCGCCTCGGCATACAGTTGCAGATGATTCAGTGCAGCAATCATTCGCTGGCCTTTCATCGTGTCATCCAACTGCTTAGGCACCCACCAGCATGAAACCTTCCGGTACCCTAAGTACTCGTGAACAATGTTCCAAACACTCCCCACAAGAAATTCCAAGCTCCCGGAAAATGTCCTTGATGTGCACACGCCAATCCGCCTTCACCATTGCATCTAGACGGGAAATTTCGTCAGTCAGCGATGAACGCGGCCTCCCGAACGCTCATTGTCATGCAAGTCTTGGCGGCCGTCTCCGAAAGTCACAACAGCACCACCTCACAATTCTCAAAGTGAGACGCCTTCGCACATACGTGGGATGCATTTTCCTGCGGTTTCCGATGGGCGTGCGTCTCTTGCTCCATAGAAAACGAATCACACTTTGTTGCCCGTACGCCATGGACGTGTGAAATACAACCGCGATCCTCAACAGCTGACAGCAGCGCCGTGCCGTGGAGCCACCGGAAGGTATGGCCGGGCCGGTCCAAGAATGGACCCCCGCTGGTAATGGATATGTTCAATTCGTATTTACAGCAGTACTGTTGATAAAAGATAAGGGCAAAATCTTTCTGTTTCGCCCTCGTGTTAAAATTTATCCACCTTACCGGGCCTAACTCAATCGGTCAATGCAATGAACAATTTTTCAACACGTGGTTTAACATTTTCGTTGGAATACTTCTACTAGCAACGCCATGCACTGTCTGAAATTATCAATGAACTTTAATTATTGCTCAAATTTGACTATTTTCGGCAAAATTGGGAGTCTGAGAGATTTAAACTTTTACTTGAGAAATTGTCCAAACTAGACTCCAATGCTCTTAGCGATTCCTCAATCAAACGTCGCAAAATGGGTCGTTTGGTCGACTAGGCACCATACTTTTTAAATGAGAGCAGCAGCGAAGGCACAGAAGCTACTGTCGGTTTGTGTAGACATCCTTTCAACGTCTTGTATGTTGTAACGATGTCTCAAAAAACGATGGATGCTCATGCATGCGCGGTATTTTGATGATTGTGTTCGACTAATAACAAGTGTGACATTAACTTTTCCACCATGGGTTGCTTTTATCTATCAGCGTTTTTACAACGCATGTACAACTTATTACGAGCACTCTTTCGCCTAAAGTGGAGTTTTCACTCACACAGGAGCACGCAATCGATTACAGGCAAACATTCAACCTCAGATCGACTAGAGGCGCTATAACGTGAAGCTATTCCAAAAATCTCTATTCCAATTCTACAAGGAGCACTAAACTATTTGTCAGACAAACGTCGGGCCATCCCCAACTTCGCTTGTCTGTCACGCGACGTCACAAGAACCGCGGATGTTCCCATCAGATGTGACGTGTACACACTGATCTTGCATGACTAAACCTAACAAAAAGTATGATTATTCCTCCTTCGACGCCTATTCCCCATTGGTACTCTGGTATTGGTCAAAAGTTCTCGGATTGCGCCCACTTCGCATTTCTTCGTCACAAAACTGCGACAACTTGCCGTGTCAAAGTGACAGGTAGGCGTTCAATATACTTTAATATGCCGAACAAACCTGAATTTTCGTCTGAAAGCCAGAGACTGCCTCAATCTGAAAAGAACAAAAATGGCTGCCTGCTGATCTCTCAGGCATTTCTACTCGCACCTGCTGGTGAGCATGGATTTAGTTCCGCATAATAATCATTTTTGTGTGGCAGTAAAACGTTATCGAGCCCTTCCGTCACGTATGCGACACCTCTCTGCCAACTCTGCGGCATTTTACACCTTCAGTTGCCCGCCGCCGTGATTTGTGACTAGCGACCGCGAGATAACTAAGGGGAGGAGGGCCAATAGGAGACTCCGTACCACACTCTTCATCTTGTTATCTATTTGCACTGCGCTGGCTCGGACCCATCGAAGCCCTCTCCACTTGAGCGTGCTCCTCGCCTCTTGTCAGCCAATCATAAAGGAAGAACCTCTACGTTCAGGCAATGTTATTAGTTTTGAAATCGAACAAAAGTGACCTCTTGTGAACAAGAATAGCGTTTCATTGTGTTGTGTTAGATAGGGTCCTTTTCCTGGCATCCTTTGAGTTCACTAGACCACATAGAATCGCCGTCGCAACTAATTACGGTGCGCAGAAGTGCATCTACCACGTTCCCAGATTTCAACTCAAAGTCCTCCTCAACATCAGCCAACTCCTGCACTCAATGGCAAGGTATAATATCTGGGGGACAGCGGTGGGATTGTCCTCCAGATCCAACAACTGGTGGCAGCGCAAGGGATGAACCTTCGTCCAAAGAAATCCTGAGGAACCGGGAACAGCGAAGAAGAAAGAGCTCTCGTCCAAGAAAGTCCTAAGGAACTGGGAACAGTGAAGGAGAAAGAGCCTTCGACCCAGAGAGTCCCGAGGAACTCGGAACAGCGAAGAACAGCCTTCATTCAAAGGAGTCTCGAGGAACTTGGAACAGCGAAGAAAGAGCCTTCGCCCCAAGTAGTCCTGAGGAGTGGAAACAGCGAAGAAGAACGAGCCTTCGACCCAGAGACTCCTGAGCAACCGGGAACTGTGGACCGGTGAACCGGATGGCAGGGTGCTGCAACCGTGAGTGCTTGGTTTCATTTGCTTTTGATTTGCCAGACTTGAAATGTTGCGTGTTTATTTTGATTGTTCTAGGAGTCGGCAATTTGTTGCATATTGTTTGTTTGCACAAATTATTTAAGGAAAACAGTTCTACCTACCAGTCGGGGCAGCTGCCATGGATCTTAGAAGGTTGCCGAAGTCCTACTTGTTGTGCGACGAGTTGGGAGTTGAGGCGGATGAACAGATGAAACAGCCAGCTATCATAAAGGCTATTCATGACAGTTGCAATAGTGATGAAAGCATTAGGATTGCTTGTGATGTGATACAAGAAACATGGGAACGTGAGCGCCAAGAACGTGAGCATGAGTATCAAGAGCGTGAACGTGAGGGTCAAGAACGTGAGCGTGAGCAAAAGCAGGAGAAAAAGATGGCAACATTGAACAAACAGATACAAGATTTGCGGCAGTTAAACGCACAAAGAAAACGGCTGCCTGAAAATTTAGTAGGTAGTACAGAGCAAGAGAATGAGGAAGCATCTAGCGGGTTTTCGTCAAAAGCCGACAAGAAGAGTAGTGCCTGTGAGATTAGCGTCACATTCTTAGGTGAACGGAAAGGGCTAGCTGCTAACCATGCCTTAGTGGCAACAGAGGCCGTTAAAAGCCATAGTGAGAGCGACGAGGTGCTGTGCCAACAGATCACTGTAGAGACAGCTAATCCAGCTATGAATTAACTGGCACAGTCACCACGCGTGTGCGTTGCATGCAATGTTAACGAGGTAGTCAACGCAGCACAGAGTACTGCTTACCCGACAGACGTGGGCACCCATGTCGAGTCAGATCTGTGTACCAACCTGAAGTGCCAGCTGGACGATGCAGTTGAGGAGGAGGAGTAGATTTTAATGAAGACAAAGGAGGAGAGGTCAGCCTGAAGAGCGTGCCTCTAGCCTGCTACTCCTCACTAGGGAAAGGGGAAGTGGGAAATACAGGTAAAGGTAGGTGGTGGGTGACTATGTTATGGTACAATGAGATACTATATACACGTTGTCCTATATGCCGATGCGCACTGTAGACGCAATACACGTAAGAGCAATCTTGTCACAAAAAGTTATTGCGCAAACACATTTCGCACTAACTGCACGTCTCACAGCTTCTAGAGGCGATCGTCTAAGCCAGTCTCACTTAAAAAGCTCAAAAGTGATTTTATGGCACGTTGGGCACAGTGAACACTCCTCCACGCGCCCAAAAGCTTTTCTTCTGAAAAAGGGCGGGAGTCCAAGCTGTCAACTGTAGATTTGAGTGTTCTTCGTTCGGCCGCATACTGAGGGCACAAGCAAAGCACGTGAGCTATTGTCTCGAGAGTGTGACAGACGCTACATTCAGGGTCCCGTGTTTGTCCAATCTTATGAAGGTATCGGTTGGTGTATGCCACACCCAGCTGTAATCAGTTGAGGGCAATTTATGCAGTTGAGGGCAGCACGCAGGACTGCGAGACGCGTAGCTTAAGGGAAGACAACTGCATGGTTCAGAGATCGGTGCAACTATCTGCCCAACAAGGTAACCGAGAGGATGATTTAGTTAGCAATCATTCGGACTGTGCGCGGGAGACAGCGATCGAGACCGACGAATTGTGTGTCGATGCACAGCGTGAGCTGGGCAGTGCAGTAGAGGGCAGTACGCAGGACTGCGAGCCACGTAGCTTAAGGGAAGACAACTGCATGGTTCAGAGATCGGCGCAACTATCCGCCCATCTAGGTAACCGAGAGGATGATTTAGTTAAGAATCATTCGGCTGTGCGCGTGAGACAGCGATCGAGACCGACGAATTGTGTGCCGATGCACAGCGTGAGCTGGGCAGTGCAATAGAGGGCAGTACGCAGGATTGCGAGGCGCGTAGTTTAAGGGAAGATAACTGCATGGTTCAGAGATCGGTGCAACTATCCGCCCATCTAGGTAGCCGAGAGGATGATTTAGTTAGGGATCATTCGGACTGTGCGCGTGAGACAGCGATAGAGGCCGACGAATTGTGTGTCGATGCACAGCGTGAGCTGGGCAGTGCAGTAGAGGGCAGTTCGCAGGAGTGCGATTTGCATAGCTCGAGTAAAGCCTGCTGCATTGTTGCAGAGTCGGTTCAGCTGTCTGCCAGTGGAGGCATAGAGAGAGTTTATTTAACGGGAAATCACTCAGGCTGTGCGGGTAGGAGAGCGATCCGGGCCGACGATATGTGTACCTGCCAGCTGGAGGCACGAAAATGTGGCACAGGCACGTACCCAGGATTTTTTTTCGGGGGGGGCCCACCAACGTTACTAGACTAGCTTAAGTTTTAAAACTCGGCGCCGTTGCGCGGAACCGCCACGCGCCCGCGCCTTCGTGGCGCTGCAGTCGCGCCCGGCTTCACTTCCTCACTAGCCGGCTACGCGGGCGGGCCGGACTAAGCACGCGGTGCAGCGTTAGTGTATTCTGTGAAGTTATGATGCATGCTCCTAAGGTCGCTCGGCTCGGCCGTGTGCGCCAGTCGATCTACGGGGTTTTGTTTGGTTCAGTGGAACCCAGAGCTAGAACCGGTGGTGGCGCACCTTTGGTTGGTCGCGCTGCTCCGCGGACGGCTTTGGTGCTCTGCATGGTTGTATGCCTTGGCCTCTTTTGCGCCGAGACAGTCCGAGGGTCAGTCAGGCTTGAGTCCTGTAAGACCGACATGGCTGTTTGTGCGTTGAGTGCAGTGACTTTGTGTTGCTGCACCACAACAGCCCCCTTGTCCGGGAAGGACCGTTGACCCGAACCAAGTCCCCCCACCCAGTCAGGCCGGGTTGTGGGGGAGAACCGGGGTCAATGTATCGAATTATGCTGGGTTGATGAGTACATGAACGCTCATGGACGCGGTGCCTTCAAAGGTGCCAAGTCCTCTTCCCATCTGACAGCGGTTCTGTGGTTCGTTGTTGGCGGCGAATTTCAGCAAGCATGTCATCCGTGAAACTGTAGCCTTCGCCGAGTTTCTTAAGAATATCAGCAGACGATGCCGACGTGCTGCGTACCTGGCTGCTTAGGCCGCTATCGGAACGATGTCGACAGTTCGGCGCACCACTTTTTCTGTGCTCCCAGCAACGCGACGCTTCGCTCGGCGTGAAACAGAGCGATTCCTCATGCCGACCGGGAACTCACTGCGAAATCAACGGCACGCGCTTGTGCCACTGCTCCCGCGTTCGTCGTCGTCTTCCACAGCTGGCTGTGTGGCCGTTCATCTTTCCAGCGTAGAATTTCACTTCACTTCTGTCGTCGTAATGGGGAGGCCGCCTTTACGGGGGTATGAGCCATTGCTTAAGGGAGTATGAGCCACTCATGGTCATACGTAACGGAAAGATTTAATTTTGAAGAAATTTAATTTCGAAGAATCACAAGCAGCAAATCGCAGGCGAAGGCTGCTAACCACGCCGCTGAGCAAACTCGAGACATCGAACGCAAGCGACAACTGCGGACATACCGTCAGTGAAGTCGTTCTCTCTCGCAGCCGATTGTGTGTGTAACCTCATAACTGAGAAATACTTTAATGAACCCTCGGGATTAACCCAGTGATAAACACAGGGGCCGCACGTTTCAGCTTCGCTGATTAAGCATCTTCACGGAATAAAAAATCCGACTTTTTTTTGTGTCTGTGGCTTGTGTGTACAAAGACCAACCTCATCTTTCTTTTTATAGCGCTTCTTTGGCGTGGTGAGAAGCTTCGGTGAGGATGAAGATCATCCTACAATCACGCACTTTGACCAAATATTCAGGCTCATGAGCCTAAACTGCGGGAGACAGGAACAAATAACATTTAGAAACGCAGCTTCTTCGCTTCGCTGTACGTGTTTCGTACTTTCGTTCAGTGTACCCTTCTTTCAGTATTAACGAACTGGCGCGATAAATCTTATTGCTGTAGGTGGATACCGCTTTCTCGTGGTATCACTAATTCGGACAAGGGAGAACGCCAGCGAGCGTGAAACACGCGCAAACTGCCCGTCCGCACGAGCTCAAGGCTGTGACGAGGCGTCTCCAGTGGAGCCCGATGGAACAGCGTTGCCCTCTGGCGGCTGTCATAGAAGTGGCGACAGCGGCTGTAAGCGCGCGGGCGGGGAGTTTTACAACTGAAGCTAGTCTAGTAACGTTGGGGCCCACCACCTCCATCATCATCATCATCATCATCATCATCATCATCATCATCATCATCATCATCATCATCACCACCACCATCATCATCATCACCACCACCACCACCACCACCACCACCATCATCATCATCATCATCATCATGTTTTATGTCCACTGCAGGACGAAGGCCTCTCCCTGCGATCTCCATTTACCCCTGACCTGCGCCAACCGATTCCAAATAGCGCCCGCGAATTTCCTAATTTCATCGCTCCACTTAGTGTTTTGTCGCCCTCGATTGCGTTTTCCTTCTCTTGGTACCCATTCTGTAACCCTAATGGTCCAACGGTTATCTAACCGGCGCATTACATGACCTGCCCAGCTAGATTTTTTCCTCTTGATGTCAATTAGAATATAGTCTATACCCGTTCGCTCTCTGATCCAAACCACTCTCTTTCTCTCTTAACGTTATGCCTAGCAATCTTCGTTCGATCGCTCCTTGCGTGGTCCTTAACTCGCTCTCAAGTCTCTGCCCCATATGCACTGGCAAAATGCACTGATTGCACACCTTACTTTTCAATAATTATGGTAAGCTTCCAGTCGGGAGCTGGCAATGTCTGCCGTATGCGATCCAACCTATTTTTATTCTTCTGTAAATTTCCTTCTCATGATCAGGGTTCCCTGTGATTAATTGACCTAGGTAAACGTACTCCTTCACAGTCTCTAGTGGCCGACTGGCGATCCTGATCTCTTGTTCCTTTGCCCGGCAATTTATCATTATCGTCATCTTCTGCATATTAATATTCAACCCCACTCTTACACTCTCTCTGTTAAGGTCTCCAATCATTTGTTGTAACTCATCTGCATTGTTGTTGAATAGAACAATGTCATCGGCAAACCGAAGGTTGCTGAGATATTTGCCGTCGATATTTACTCCTAAGCCTTCCCAGTTTAATAGCTTGAATTCTAAGCACGCAGTGAATAGCTTTGGAGAAATTGTGTCTCCCTGTTTGACCCATTTCTCTATAGGTATCTCCCTGCTTTTCTTGTGTAGAATTAAGGTAGCTGTAGAACCTCTGTATATATTCTTACGCGAAGGACGAGTCAGTAAGACGAGAAACTATTTACAGATTATATTTACAACAATGGTTGCAGCGCTGACCGTTTAGATTCACAGCGCTAGCCCAGTTCGTTCTTCCTTCTCTTTTCTGGAGTGATGGCGCCCACGTACCTCATTTACACAAACAAATACCACACGCATGTAGCAATATTTTTCAAGCTTTTTACGTAAGCGTTCTGTAGTCCTTAATTACGTAGTGCCTCTAGACTGCTGGTGTCTCTACTGAATCAAATGCATTTTCGTAATCTCTATAAGCCACATAGAGAGGCTTATTGTACTCTGCAGATTTCGCGATAACCTGATTGATGACATGGATGTGATCCATTGTAAGGTATCTCTTCCTGAAGCCAGCCTGTTCCCTTGGTTGACAAAATCCAGCGTTGCCCTCATTCTATTGGTGATTATTTTGGCAAATATCTTATATAATACTGGGAGCAAGCTAATGGTCCTATAATGTTTCAATTCTTTAACGTCTCCTTTTTTGTGGATTAGTATAATGTCTGCATTCTTCCAGTTTTCTATGACCCTTGCAGTCGATATACACTTCGTATAAAGAGTCGCCAGTTTTCCAAGCATTATGTCTCCTCCATCTTCGATTAAATGGACTGTTATTCCACCTTCTCCTCCCACTCTTCATCGTTTCATGTCTTGCAGGGCCCTTCTGACCTCATCGCTAGTTATAGGAGAGTTTCTGTATCCTGTTCATTACTGTTTCTAAGTGAGGTATCGTGACTCCTCTGGGTACTGTATACAGGTCAGCTTGGAATTTTTCCGCTGCTTTTACTATATCTTCGAGATTGCTGATGATATTATCCTTCTTATCTTTTAGTGCATACATCATGGTTTGTCCTATTCCAGGTTTCTTTTTTACTGATTTCAGGCTGCGTTCATTTTTTACGGCTTCTTCAGTCTTTCTCATGTTATAGTTTCGAATAGCAGTTATTTTCGCCTTGTTGATCAGTTTTGACAGTTCCGCGAATTGCGTAACGCTGTGCGGCCGCCACTCCCATACAACCGCGTAGAGCGCAGGACTCTGCGATTCTAGACGTACTGCGCTCACCGAGAAAGGTTAGAAAAACACTCACATAAGCACAGCAGAGAAGTGGCTACGTGAGGTGGTTCGACCGATAACTGTAGAAGCGTCATTCAAAGCAAGTAATTATTCTCCACTTCCGGCGGCGTTTCCTCTACTTCCTTTTTAAATAAAAAGATGTTGATCCATAAATATTCTCATAAACAACAGTCAACATTTTTGGTTATTGCGTTGGCTCTCTCCCTTAGTAGATCGCTTAATTTCTCAACTCCTTGCGATTTTTGTTTCCAGTTGCCAAATTTGCACGAAAAGTGCTATACAATTAGGGAAAAACAGACGAGCTAACGGGCGACAGTCATCTTGCTAATGGGTTTAAGGATTATTGCAGGGTTTCATGATGGACGCTCTTTCACATTATTTTATTTCCCACCTTATCTAACCCATATCACATGTATACGGTTCCGGGCATCTGCCAGCGTCGCGGCGAGCCGTAACTCAAGGAAATAATGAAGCACAGGGAAAACTTAAACGCAATTGGCGTTTTGTCCGGCCGCAACTCGTTCCATGAGAGTATACAGACCAGCTAAGTAACAGCCGCATCCCTCTCCTGGTCCCAGGATCAGCCTAAACAAAGAAGGTTGAACTAACAAAAGCAAGAGCTATGCGCGTGACGGTGGAATAGATGGTGACAACTGAACGCATCTCGAGTTAATCGCGCGGGTGCGGAATCTATGAGAAAACTGTCCTTCACATTACAAGAGATGCCGATAACTACCGCCATCTAAAAGGAGTGAAAAAGGCAGCATAAGGCTGACCGATGAACAGCTGCCAAGTCTCAACATTAATCTGGCGGCGCTTTAGGAATGTGTGATGAGTGGTGGCGTGGGTGGGGAGGGGGGGGGGGGGGGGTATGCCACTTGATTTCGGGGGTGGCCCGGGCCCCCCCGGGCCCCCCCCTGGGTACGTGTCTGATGTGGCATGAAAAGAAATTCGAGGAACAAGCGCTGTAGAAGGAAGCGCCATAAAAATCGGAGTGCAGTGAATAATGTAGCGCAGCCAAAGATGGCGACAGACGCAAAAAGGCAGTGCACGAAGAAAAGTGCGGTCGTGGACGATGTGTGAGCATCAAGCACGTTCGAGCCACCGGTCAAAAAGAGACCAAGAAGCATGTTCTGCGCCAACGCGGACAAAGAGCACGGGGCAGTTACGTTCCTTGTCGTTCCGTCGTTCTTTTCGGAGTGCAGCAAGTAGTGCGAAGGAGCGCAAGGTGGCAAGACGAGACGAGGTGATAGGAAGCCGCGACGCGGTCATTCGAATTCATGATGAAAGCCTGGTGCGAGGACGCAAATTTGCAAGACACTGCAATGTCTTGAAGAGGCTGGTGGGGTATTGGTCCTTTTGTTGTTCCTGGATAGCCAGAATAGCTTTCGAAACGCGACCACACCGAGTACGGCTCAAAGTATGACTCCATCGTAAATAATTGGAACGGCCCCATACCAAGACAGTTTTCGTGGAAGTGAAGGGTGTTGTGCTTTCATTTTTTTTAGCATTTGAAAATTTTCGCTATTGAAGACTAAAGTTTTTTTTCAATAGGTAAGGTATGAGCTTTGTTGATGTTTTCGTTTGAGAAGCTCGGAGATTTGCAAGATGCATTTTATCTAAACCGCTAGGTTCGCGAGATGTCAATTAATCTATATATTGGCTTTGTTATTGCGAGTAACCTTAAGCGGCAAGGCTATCGTTGAGAGCCCTCTAGTAACGCGCGTGTGCATTGGTTAGCCTTCTTCATCTTTAGAAGTGCTTTCGAAATTTTTAAGGTTAAGCGCGTGGGTTTTCAGTAAGTGCATAATTTGCACTGGAAAGCGTTCTTATTTCCATTAGCGCGTGTCCTGTGCGGACGGAAGGAAGCAGAATGTTTATGACTGGGTGCTT
This sequence comes from Dermacentor albipictus, assembly GCF_038994185.2. Taxonomy (NCBI): domain Eukaryota; kingdom Metazoa; phylum Arthropoda; class Arachnida; order Ixodida; family Ixodidae; genus Dermacentor; species Dermacentor albipictus. Next base: position 1,999,467 of record NW_027225580.1, on the reverse strand, counting down.
CTATCACATTCCCCAGGTGCAGCACATCCAGAAAAGTTGGCGTCCCCCACCTTGTGTGCCGCATGTGGAGCTATTGTCCCACAGCTTGACTCTTCCCGAAAGTGTAGTGGTAGCCTGGCACGATTCCGCGTAACGTGGGTCTCGAGCAAAGCAAGTTTGCGGCTCTGAAAGATCGCTCGAGAACGACGGCTGTAAGTCACCGTGAAGCCCTCGAAACCCGCATCCGCCTATTGTGACGGCGCTTGCAAACCCGGAGGGAACGACGGCGGTAATTCACCGGGAAGCTCTGGGAGCAACCTCCTCATCCGCCTATTGTGACGGCAGTTGAAGAACAGAAAGGCACTACCGGAGGCAAGTCGTCCCTCGGACAGTGAAGCCCATAGAGTCACCCCCTGAGCCGAATATGACTGCACTCGCACGGTCGCCTACCATTGGCCGGAAATGACGACACCTGAGTGGGATCGAGGATTGGCCGAACAGGACGTGACCACGAGACATCTAAGGGGTTAAAAGCCAGAGACTGGGAGCAGAACAAAATTTCATTCTTTCAATTCGTCTCTTTCGGGCTCCTTGCCATGGGCCGCAGCGTCCGAGTTCCTGCCGGCCCTCAATGACTTTATTACTGTTCACTTCTATGTATTCTCACTGTAAATAATGTAAATAAACCTTCAGTTTTCATCTCAAAGTCCCCCACAACGTCGGCCAACTCCCGCACTCAACGGCGAGATATAATATCTGGGGGACCGCGGTGGGATTGTCCTCCAGATCCATCAGCTGTTAAGACAATGCTGGGGGTCACCGCCCGATGCTTGCATCAGCGGTTACATAAATTTGACGTCATGAGATTGGAATAAAGCAGATTGGAATAGTTTTATGTCCTAGGGTCCTTGCAGTCTAATCTCTTTCAACTTAAACACCGCCTGTGCTAGTGCCCTTTTTGCATCATAACTACACAATATTGTGCAATAATCCTTATTAATGTGCAGTGCTGTATAGGAACTGAACAAATCACGCGGAAATTCCAGCGTCAGTTGAACGCGCACTTGAACAGTTTGTGGCTTAGCAAAGCTGACGGAACGCAACATACAAGGATGAGAAGGCTTCTGCATCCTCCCTGACCTAACCATTGCTTCCCGAGCCTGAAGAATGCAGCAAAAGAAAACGTGCGCAGCTTGCACTAGTGGTGCAAGTCTGGAGTGAAAAGCGGAGCTTGTGACCACCTAGCTTTTACGTGGCTTGTCTAAGTTGTTTGTAGGTTCTGCAAGATTATGCTAGGGTTTGCTAAGTTGTTCGTAGGCTTGACTAAGTTGTTTCTAGGTTTTGCAAAGTTATGGTAGGCTTGAATAAGTTGTTTCTAGGTTTTTGAGGTTATGCTAGGTTTTGCTAAGTTGTTGTCTTGGCGGGCTTAACGCTGGAAATTTTCGAGTAGTCGCAGGCCGGGATCGCTTTCTCTGCGACGTCGAGCGTTCGGGCGCCGATTATCACGTTCCACGGACTGAAACTTGAGATCCTCGATTCGGCGTCGCCTCTTCTCAGCCGTAGCTTCGGCGCGATGTTCTGGATCAGCTCGGCAGTGACACATAGCATCTCACTTTGCAGTACGGCGCTCTTCCTGGTAAGCCGCTTCTTCGGGAGTGCAGACTTTCTTCGGCCTTCCCATGGCAGCGGCACGTACACGCGCAGCAGGGAAGGTGAGAAGTGTGTCACCGTGCCTGCTGTTCCGAGCTTTTACTCGCCTGTGACGTCACGATTTCGCCTTACGCACATGACGTGCGAGAAGGTAACGTGGCTCGGTGCTCTCGCAGTTGTTGCTAGGCAATACAAGGCGGCACACAGATAGGCTGAGTTTTCTGTTAGCGCTCCACGGAAGAACTCAAACTTAAACATCTCAGCTGATAAAGCAGACCAGGTCCGTGCTACCATAAGCAAAAACAAATGCTTGCGGCACCGTCGTAGCTCTAGTTGGCCTCGTTTTTCATAAATTTGTTGAAATAATCTTCAATTGACCGTGTAACAATGTCCAAGGCGGATCCATTAGCGGGCTTGCTGTAATACTGCGTAATAGGAAAGTGTGGCGTAATATTTATCGTATTGATGCAAGCCAAAAATGTAACTTTTTCCTCCCCAGCAATTTCACCCTCCATTACGATAGTCCCGAATGCGAATTTCGAGTGCAGCATTTTAGGTGTTTTGAATTCGCGGCATATCATGGCAAAGAATTTCATTCTGAAGGACACCCGCCATGGTTGCGTAGTGGCTATAGTGTTCAGCTGCTGAATACCAGGTCGCGGGATCAAATGCCGGCCATGACGGTTGCATTTCAATGCAGGCAAAATACGAAAACACCGCTCTACTTAGCTTTAGGTGTACATTAAAGAACTCCAGGTGTTCCAAATTATTCTGCATTCTCCTACTACGGCGTGCCTCCTAACCAGACCGTGGTTTTGGCGCGAGTAACTCCACACTTTCTTTTTGAATTCTTAAGACAAGCTGCTATCGGGGGTGGGGCTGAGCCTCTGCTCTGGCAGCTCGTTTAGGAGCAGCGGCAGACGAAGCATTTCCACCGGCTGCGTCACTCATTGGTCAGAAAGAAATCGTGAACATGGGAACGCGTGGCTAGCGCGGAGCCTATTCCCAAGCGGCGGCAGTGCTGCAGGCGAATCGGCACATCAGAACGGCAAGTTGGGCCAGTTGGTTGGGATTCATGGTAAGCGTTGTAATAGCACACCCACGACAAGGACAATAGAAGGAATCAGCGCTGTGTCGTCATTTTATTCCTTCTATTGTCCTTGTATTGGGTGCACTGTTACAACCCTTACCACAAATTGGCACATGCGCCGAAGTTCAGAAGTTCACGCCAGCACTTTGTTTCCGTGATGGCCCCATGCCTTGTCGTGCCGGCAGTCCGCTTTTCTCCTCACCCTTTTCGCCTTGCCCGCCTCCTATTTCTGCATCTTGGTTGCGCTCCACCCTGCTGTCCACTTTCCTCCTCGACTGTTTCCTTTTCCTGCTGTGCTCCGCGTTCACTTTCATCTTTCGCTGTGCTCCTTCGCTCGGTTACACCGACGCTCACGCTCGACGCAGGAAAGAGCTGTGCCAAAAAATGTTTAACGCAGCGGTTCTCATTAGCTCTTAGAGCAGCCCAAGCTCCATTCTCTTTTAATTGTTAAAACCACTTGTATTGTGAATTTCTCACCAACCATTACAGTATGCCACAAAGAAAGAATGTAGTCTAATGCAAAATTATCTTTGGGGACAAGCTAATTCTTTCGTGCGAAAACTGGTCTGTGTTCTTTCGCAGAAAATAGCCCACAAATGCACACAGTATTTATATGTGGTGCAGCAATTACGCATCCCTCACTGAGTCACACGAAGGCCGTTCGTCGAGAACGTAATTGCAGCTTTACAAAGAGAAAACATACGCCGTAACAAACTTACACTGCGCTTTCGGACGTACGGTCTATAAAAGCGACATATTTACGAAACGTTTACAGATTTTATGGCTAAATTCGCCGATACATGCAAGAAACAAATCACCTACAAAGTATTCCTAAAGGTTATGGCCGCTATGGTTCTTCGAGGCTAGACATACATATTCTTGCTATGTATGGCAAATATTTTCTGTTATATTTGGTGAAGTATTGAAGAAATATGCGCATTATACTATACGATACCTCTTTTTTTTTATTCGAAAGCATGCCCTTAGGCATAATAATACGATACCTCTTGCAGTAAAGAATTGAAATAAATTTAAGAAACCTATTTTTTTTGCTCTGAAGCACTGCGTTCTAATCATTCCAGCATTCTAGTTCTACCGCCTTGTTTCGTAGATTTCCACTCCGCACGTCGAATAACATTCCATAACGATTTCCGGCCAGTGGTCGAGGATAGTCAGCCGGATGCATCTTCTGGTTACCCTCTGATCTAGAGCTCTTAGGCAGCCATTTCTACGTTTAGCGTTGGCGATGCCCCTCGGCGTAAATAAGTGAACGAGCAGAGCGAAGGATGAAATAGCTAGCGTGGAGGGCAGCGGGGAATGAAAGACAGTGATAACGAAGAGAGCGCCAGGAGAAAAGCGGAGAAGAAGGGCGCAGCGGAGCAATGAGGCGGAAAGCGAAGGAGGAGGGTATGGCGAAAGCATGAGAAGAAAAGCGCAGTGCTGCGCAAGACAGGCTTCACGGTGACGACCGCTACGAGATGCCGGTAGACTAGCGCGCCGTCGTCCGTTAACCGACAGCATGCGGCGAGTGCGTCAACCGATACCATATATGGTAACAAAGCACCGCGTGAGCGGAGGTCTGTCTGCGGCGGCTGCTGTGAATCGCGCTCATGCCTCACCTATGCGCCGCCTATCGCAATCTCGCGAATAGAGGGGCAGTAGCGCCACAGTTTCCTCCATTTTCAATGCGCCGCACGGTAATTATTGTCCACGCCAGCCAATTCATCATGAAAGGAAATCCCATATAGAGCCACGTTCAAATTTCTCGTTAGGGAGTGCCGTTATGACCGGCGAATTTTTTCATTTACATTTGGCTCTCTCCTTCTTGGTAATTGGTCCAACCTGCACTTTTTTTGTTGCACAGAGCAATGGACCGACTTTCTTAGGCTTTAGCAAACGTTATGCTGCAGCTTCAATACCTTGACATATCCACGGACGCCTTCACTGGGCTGGAGCACGAAGTCCATTAGCGCATTCCTGGTTTGTGGCCATAGCGTGCGCATCTTCGTAACGTTGGAGCAACATGGGACGGTTAGGAAGGACTGCAGGATACCGCGGTGCGCATAGGCATGCTTTTCTAACGCGCCCAAGGTTGACTGCACCTGTAAGAGGTCGCATGAGACAGAACCTGACTGTTTGGACTTCGATATGCGGAAGGAAGAGAAAGAAAAGTTCACAGTCACTGCATTTTGCCGCTACTAATATTTGGGGCAGACACTTGAATGTTAGCAAAGAAACTTGACAATTAAGAACCGTGCTCAAAAATTGCTACGCGTAACGGTAAAATACGGGAAGACAGCGATGCGGATGAGATGAAAAACGGGCATAGCCTACATTCCAGATAATATTGAGAAGAAAAGATCGAACTGGGCTTGCCACGTAGTGCGTAAGGCCAAGGATGGCTAGTACATTAAGTATTACAGAATGGGTACTGACGGAAGCGCAGTCGAGGACGGCAGATGATCAAGTGGTCGGATGAAATAAAAAAAAAATTGTAGGCGTTACATGAAATCAGCTGAGAGAACGCAGGGGTAACTAGAGATCGTTGGGGGAGGCCTTTGTACTGCAGTGTGTGTAAATATGTTTATGACGATGATTCGTGGGGGATGTAGCATTACAGTGTTGTGTCACTGCATTGGCGCTTAAAGTGTGACACACTTGTACAAGTACACCCTAAAATATTTGCGAAGGTTGAACGAAAAACTACCTGAATGTTAGTTATTACTACTTAGATGAAATTAAAGGGGTCCTGACCTACCCTTCGGGCAAGGTGAAAAAACGCTATCCGCAGATAGAATAGGTTGCTGTGAACATTTCAGCCAAATTTTGCAGTCTTGCGTGACGCCTGGAGTTCACATGCGGAGCGCGAAATCATGTATTTTTCAAACACCCTCTTTTCAAAAGAGGCTTTTTCTCGGCCGCTTCGAAAGCTGAAGCCCCTTAATATGAAATTATCGAGGGACTTAATTCTAAGATACCGGTGGCGGCTATCTGTTGTGACACACAAGGTTCCTATATGTGACTGCTATTGGCCGATAGCTCAAATCAATCAAGAAGGGTGTTTAGATCAATTCGTTTCTTTCTACTATTACTGTTTATATTATTGACGCAGTTAATTAAGCGGGCTGAAGTAAATCAAAAACTGTTTCCGAATATCGAGAAAAATAAGGTACTTCTAGAAAAAGCCGGCTATCGGCTGTTGACGCTCGGCCGCGTCCGCCTACGTAGGCAATAAACTTGGACCACATTGCTTATCTTTGCTGTAGCCGTTTGGGTTCGCTAATTTCGACTATTTTGAACAGTAAACTAGCCGCGAACCACGCGATACATAAGGTCAAACTGCACACACGCTTACCTCAATGCACTCACTCTCGGTCACTCCTGGATAGAAGTCTAGGTAGATATTGCTTTGTAATGAACTATTGACAGCGCTTCAAAATGCACAAGTTGGATATGGTCACTAAATGTTGGCAAAGCTGGTGCAGGACAAAACCGGTCTGTGCCATGTAGCACGTCCAGGCTGCAGCATATGAGCACGAGTGCGCACTTAAGCTCTGTTGTGAACAAAGAAAACGCTGTGCATACGCAATACAGTTGTGTGTAGCTGGTGTCTGCTGCGCTTGACCTCCGAGATTGCGCGCGCCTGCAGGTTTTGCTACATGTGACCTAACACAAAGGGTAGTGCCTAGCTATATGAGGCTCGAGTTTGCTGCCAAAGGACAAAAACATGCCGGAGCAAAGTTTCGTATCAAGGTGAGGCATGTGTCATCATCATCATCAGCCTGGTTACGCCCACTGCAGGGCAAAGGCCTCTCCCATACTTCTCCAACTACCCTGATCATCTACTAATTGTGGCCATGTTGTTCCTTGCAAACTTCTTAATCGCATCCGCCCACCCAACTTTCTGCCGCCCCCTGCTACGCTTCCCTTCCCATGGAATCCAGTCCGTAGCCCTTAATTACCATCGGTTATCTCCCTCCTCATTGCATGTTCTGCCCATGCCCATTTATTTTTCTTGATTGCTTTCTTGATTTTCTGAAGGCATGTGTATGCCGCAGCAAAAATCCGCAGACATCCAGCACATCCTAATGTAATTCGAAGGTATTAATCCAGTGAGTCCGGTAGGTAACACGCACCCTTCAAAAGTGCTTGGATTTAAAGTGACGGAAGCATCAACCAGTCAGCAGTCGAGATAAGGAAGACACATTCAGAGTATTGATGGAAAAAATCAGGCAAGACATTGATACCACCGGATTCATTACAGGATTGGGTAGCGGTAACAGGAAGATAGAGAAGCTTTGATAAAGAGAAAAAAGGGACTAAAGAGGTGTACGGAAAATTCCTAGAATGAAGAGTATATGTATAGCATACCTCATTAAATCGAACAGACTAGGTGTCTACTTGTGATCGCCCTCTTTCAAAGGGGATGTAAATAAATTATTAGCATCATCGCTGCACCTGCCAGCAAAGTAGTGTACTCCGGCGCGCGTGCCCGCCCGTCCCGAGGCGGCGCTGTTATCAGAGGAGGGAAAAATTACGGAAAGAGAACCAACATGTTCGTTGGAAAGGAAAAAATAAACCGAAAAGCTGGTGGAACAGGGAGATACGTGAAGCAATCGCCGAACATCAAAAAGCATCCCGAGAGCACAGGCAGGCAAAGAAGGCGCAGTTGCTGCAGGATGAAGTTGCCAGTTAATGGAAAATATACCGGGAGAAAAAGTCTATGGTTCAAGTACTTGTGCAAGCAAAGAGAAAAGGTGAAAGTGAACGTTGGTTGTCAGAAGTACGTGAGAAAAAGAAGGCCGCAGTTAGAATATTTTGGAACCACATCAAGGTATTAGGCAAGAATTTAGGTTTCAAATTTAGTGTTAGAAAATCAGGTGTTATGGTATTCAATGAAAACAGTAAACAGACAGTGGCGATACAAGGCCAGGGAATACATCGGGTAAGATAATATAAATACCTTGGTATATGGATAAACGAAGGCAATGGATATATGGAAGCACAGGAAAAAACCATAACAGTCAAGGGGAAGAGAAATGCAGCCATAATGAAGCACAGAGCGCTATGGGGATACAATTGGTACGAAATGCTTCGGGGTATGTGGAAAGGTCGAATGGTTCGTGGACACACTTTTAGAATGCGGTTGTTTGCTTTAAATGAGGAGTACAATCAGGAGTCGATGACAACCAACGGTCAGTGGTACGCCTCGCTCTGGGCGCTTACTGGAAGCGTACAACTGAAGCTGTGCAGGGTGATATGGGCTGGAGAGGTTTTGAAGTGAGGGAAGCTCACAGTAAATTTGATTATGAAGAACGACTGAGGAATATGGAAGAAAGTAAATGGGCTGGGAGAGTGTTCAGTTAACTGTACAGGAAAAACGTTGATTCACAGTGGAGGAAAAGAACTAGGAAGCTTACCAGCAAGTATGCGGCCTGCAGGGTGGCCAACAAAGCAGAAAAGAAGGTCAAGTGGAAAGTCACAGAGGCTTAAATAATCTCATAAGTGGCGGCAACGGAAAAGAAACCTGCCATGAGTAACTACTTTAGAGGAAAAACATGCTTGAGATTTTCTGCGCAGTAGGGGCTTTGCTCATCGAAACAGGTGACACGGCGTAGTATTCCTCAGTGGTTCTAACATCGTGGTTTCGCAGTCACCCGTACGCATGCGGCCATGAACGCCGCTAGATATACGATACATCTTCGGGGAACTTGAACAATACTAAAATGTAGGGGTGTGCGAATACTGAAATTTTCGAATACGAATCGAACACGAATAAGGCAAAAAACTGTCCTCGAATATCGAATCGAATATCGAATATGTGTGTATATAGTGTTAAAAAGTTCAAAACGAGGTAACAATAGTTTTATTACCTTTTTGAAAATAATATTGCATTTTACAAGGCTGCTTCAGGTTAAAGAGGCATTCATTATAGGTAATGCACTCAGGTAATGTCAAGTAATGCTCTCAGTCAGGTAAGGTGCTTGTTACAGGTTATTGTGAAGAAAAAATACCTGCTCAACATGTTCGGAAAGTAAGCCCTCGCTATTCATTGTGACATTTCCACCAGTAGAAAATACCCTTTTACTAGGAACTGAGGTGGAAGGGATGGCCAAGTACTTCTGTGCGAGTGCACTTAGGGCCGATTTACGCTCGAGCCGCCCATCGCCGCAAGCCGCACCGCACGCTTGCGGTAGCGCGAAAAATTGCACGAATGCAGTACTTGTGCACAAATTACCATTTACACTGTGTGCACAGTGTATACCTGACACATTGTAAGCCGAAATTTGTGAACAAGTGTTTGATACGTGCAATCTTTCGCGCGACCGCACGCGTGTGGTGCGGCTTGCCGCAATGGGCGGCTCGAGCGTAAATCGGCCCTTAAAAGCGGATATACTTCAAGCGGCCAATGGACTGCCACAACTCACAAGGATCGTTCCCCCTTTCCAGAATAGGCTTTTTCGCATAGTCTGAAACTTCCCTCTGAGGGGCTGATGCCCAATGTGCTTTCCCCGTGTTCATCACTAGATCGTCAGAAGCATTCCATACACTCATATTTTAGATACATACATATATATACACTACATGTTTTATTGCGTATACTTGCATAACCGGAAAGTACATCATATATGGTTATGAAATAGTCCTGGAATAAATCTTGGTAAAAAAGAAACTGAAACTGATCATGTATCTCGGGCGTGATGTAGATATACTGAAACAGTGCCTACATATAATGAGCGGATCATGCGAAGTTCTTAGTGAACAAACATGTTTTTAGGAGAAAGCGGAGCAAGCATATAATTCGTTAATTGCGGCGTTAATATTCGCCGTTTCTACCGTTATTTGGCCATCCTCGAATATTCAAGAATTTCCGAATATGTATTCCTTGAATCGAATACGCTTCGAATAAGGAAAATATTCGATTCGTATTCGAAATTTCGAATATTCGCACACCCCTACTAAAATGTAGTGTGGAGAAAAAATAAACGAAAAAAATAAAAACTTTCAGTGTTTACGGGGAATTCACTAGTCGCGTATTGACAGTGGTACACCAAGCAACTCACGGCCTCGGCTACCTGTCTCACGCATCGGAGAAGTCGTTCCTAACGAGGTGGAACAGATACTGAATCACCGCCAAAGTCTGAGACGCCAAATGAGAGAAGGATGCCTTGGCAGATACCTTCGCTCAAAGGGCAAATCCTCAGAGCGGGGAGACAGGCCGCTAACATTGGTGCTGAGTCGCACGTAATAATGTCTTCCTTGGAAAGCTGCCTTTCTCTATAGTTGGAAAGCGCCTACACATCGCCTCCTTTAAGCTGCAGTGCATGCGTCCGCGATCAGTTAGACAGTGTTTGTACATTTTGTTGTGTCATCACCTCTTAGATAGAACCTGTAGTGGCACTCTGACGTCGCTGAAGTCTTGAATTTGGTATCTTAAATAGAGCGCACGTGCTTGTGTGTGTGTGTCTGTGATGTCACTGATTAGTGGCACTGTATACCTATATAATATGGCCACGTAAGTGCCTTGTGCTTTTTTTCGTTGTATTGCAAGTGGCAATAAACATGTGGTCTTGCAAGTAGGCTGCTGCGTACTTGAATACGCAACACATTTCGCGCGGGGAATCTATTGAGGTCCCTTTTAGTGCCGCACTTGCAATACTTGTAATTTAGCAGTTACGAATACGGGCTCGTGATCTGCAGTAGTACAAACGAAAACCCGCCAAAACGAATAAAAGTGCGAATGTAGAGGAAAAATGCAGAGGAATGGGCGCAAACTACCTTTTTTACTTGATGATAATCTGTATTGTGAGCTTTGCTACTGTTGTAGCTAAGTATTTCTTTTTTGCTTTGAAGTGCGTGATATTGAAAACTTTCTCATCATACTTTTCTCTTCCTTTTGCACGACAATTATTTTTCTCTGTGATACAGAGCCCGTACTACTACTCGTGCTTAAAATAATAATAACGTGCCCGATGGTCTCGCTTGGATAGCAAAAGGGGGCATATCAGTAGGTATACATATCGGCAGTGCGCTCCCGAAGTTACTGCAGCTCATTCCGTAAATGCTACATGCCTAAAACCTTTGATTTATCCAAAATAGAAGTCTTTTCCTGATCGCGATGGGTAACTCAATATAGAACGATTTCTAAACAGTTCTCGCCTCGTAGTTCAGGAATCATCATGTGTCAAATCCTATTTTATCACACACTGTGTTCTCCTTGCTTCGACAGCCGCTTCGTAACTCTCATACGCCAAAGGTTAGCTATTGTGCGTGTTGCCTGACTTGCTCAACTTCATTTCTTTTTTATTCTGAAGCACAAAATCAGCTAGTTGCGTCGACTACTTAATATGTATACCGGCATCTTCCTGTCCGCTAATGTAACAGTCCAAAACGCGCGTTGTAAAACTGGTAGAATTGGCCTGTGGTTCTTTTCAAGTGTATTTTTTATCCTCCAAATTCTGTACCTGCTAAAAAGGACAGATTACCTGTCGTTCTTTTAAACGTCATCAATGCACTGTCATCCATAACTTTAAGATACCTGGCTTACGCACTCAAATCCACGTTTTGTCATTTCGATATTTCCTTCTCATGATTGGGTTCGGATGGGATGACCTGAATTTGATCTGTACATATCTTCACAGCTATCAAAGGCTCAGCCACGTACCAACTGTAAGCTGCACAACATAATAAACAACGCAAATGGTGACAGAAGAAATATACGAATAGGAAAGATGTGCTGCGTGTCTCATCCCTCTTGCCTATTTGGCTTGTTGGATAAAATCCAACTAGCCCAACTGAAACCGCTAATACATGAAGTATTCTTGCCTTGCTTTGCAAGTGCCTTCTGTTTACAATGTCAGTTCTCTTCATATCATCGGCATGTGCATATATAGGGACGACAGCGCATGCCTGACTACACAGCCAAGATGGCAAAATAGTAGCAGCTATGCAAATACCTTCCGCCTAAACCACCTGTTGCTGCCCGCAGAGCCGTTGCCAGCAGCGGCGCAATAATTGCTCGCCAGTGCTGACTGCTTCTCGGCAAACCTGCTGGCGATGTGCGAGAAGACATCCTGGTCGGGAGCCTTTGGCCCCTGGTTCTCGTCCAGCTCCTCCGACAACGGTGTGGGTCCGTCCGTGAGCAGCACTCCGCTCAGCACGAGCCGGTCGCTGCTGCGTGTGCCGCTGTACGCGAGGCTGGCGCTGCTGTCATCTCGTACAGAGGCATCGATGTTCAGCAGCCGGACGAGGTCGCTACCAGCGTCCGAGACGCATACCTAGTACCGATCGGTGAAGAACGGAGAAAACTACAGGAATACCCTTAAAAAGTTGGCCGAATTGTTATTGTGTTCGTCTTTGAAAAAGCTCGACAGCTGTTGCACCAGGGGTGGGGGGGGGGTGGGACAGCAAGTCGACGCATTCCTTTATACAGGGTTGATTGTGAAGTTTTCTTGAATTTTCTTAATGTCACCGGTCACAGATAGGATAATTTTGGTCCTTGAGCTGAATTATTCAGTCAGGCGGACATTACTTGCACGAGAAATCAAAACACATATTCAATTATATCACGAAAATCAGTAATTAATTTCGTAATTACTTTACAGCACATAGTGCACATAATGAATTGTTACTGGCGTGTTTTCGAGGCGTATGTACTTCGAATTAATTTACACAATAACATTGGTTTGCAGATATGTGCTATCACAGTCCCTAAAAATACGCTATTGTTTCACACAGTTTAAAAAAGCGTTTATTTTTGCATTCAAGCACAAAGACAACTGAAACGTCCATGTATTTCGTCCAACAATTTACGAAATAAAATCTTTAAACTGGTGTCAGGAAATCTATTGGTATCTGAGGGATGCGCCTTGCAAACTCACCGGCTACAATTCCTAAATTCCAATATGTGCAGTCAAGCAATTATAAAGTTAATTATTAAGTTTGGTGATTAGTTGATTATATGCTGCCATTTATGACGGTAGTAATGTCCACCTTGTCGTATAATGCTATTTTCCACACGCGATTTTTAAAGAGCTTGTACAAACGTAAAAAGGACCTCACCCTCCCCCCCCCCCCCCCGACGGATCATGTTCACTTCAATACAAACTTCTTATTCTACGTTGACTCGAGTAACCGTTATTGACTCGTTCTGTGGTGCATTTATGAAAATAATTAGATAGTTCGCCCTGAATGAAGAAGGACGACGAAGTGGCTCCCATGTACAAACAAAAATTATCGACTTGTGTTGCACTTACAACTATTTTTCTTGAATTTAACGGTAGTGCCGCTTCATTTTAGCAGCAGTAAAAATGCAGTCGCCCGGGTCTACAAGTCACAGAAGTCGGACGTTAACAAACGCCACTGAGAAGCGAAAAAAAAAACTATAGAATGCCGGAAACAATAAGAACACCATTATAGAGCTTCAGAAATTTGCCGCCAGGCTCACCTGGTGGAAACTAGCGGACCGGTAACCGGCAAAGGGGAACACCAGGTGGAGTTCAGTGTGCTTCAATAGCGCGGCCACCTGAGGGTCGGAGGTGCGCCTTTCGAGCAAGTGCCTGGCGAAGCGAACCAGCATGCCAGCGCCCGCTGGGAAGCCGGCGCTAAGCTGCACACGAGGCACGAGGAAACCCCTCGAAGAGGCGTGCTCCGACACCACCAGCGCGTAGACTGGCGCGGCCTCTTCGCCACCTCCGGTAACAGTGTCCAGGCGCGTGGCGTCCGGATGCGCGGCTAGCAGTAAGCGTAGCACGTCGAGCTTGGCCGGCGTGCTCTTGAACGCAAACTGATCCATCTAGACATCAGGGAGCCGAGAAGTTGCTCCTTAATTCGGTTGTTTAAGAGGATGATGCACCAAAACGCATCGCGTTCGCCCTAAGACAGCCATCGAGTTGGCGAAAGAGGATGTCTGTAAGTTCGTCGCGAAACAAAAAGCGAAATCCAAAGCAAGGGCCCTATAACGTAAAACTATTCCAATATATTTCTATTCCAATTTCCTGACATCAAATTTGCGTAACCACCGACGCTAGCACTGGGCGGTCACCCATAGGGTTGTCTGAACAGACCAATCAAACGCTCTCCTCGTTCATAGAAGGTCCCTTTTGTTTGCTTGAAAAACGAATAAAATTGCCTACACTGAGCGGCTTGCTGTATCTAATTGACTGACAAGAGGCGAGGAGAACGCTCAAGTGGAGAGGGATTCACTAGGGCAGAGCCAGTGCACTGAAAACCGATAACCGGATGAAGAGGGTGGTGCCGGCGTCTGCGATTGGTCGGCTTTCCCTTACTTAGCTTGTGGTGGGTGGTCGAAAATCGCGGCGGCATGCAACGGAAGCTTAAGAATGACGCTAAAATTGACCCTCAGCAAAGAAGAGTTGGCAGAATGAGGTAGTAAACGTGCCGAAAGTGCTTTAAAACGTTATACGGTCACGCAAGAAGTTTTATTATACGCAAATACACCCATGCTCTCCGGCAGGTGCGAGTAGCCAGCGTCTCAGCGATTGGCGGCAACCATCTTTTATTCCTTTCGGAACGGGGCAGCCTGCGGCTATTCCGAAAAAAATTCTGTTTTGTTCGGCATAATAATTCATCTTTGTCGCGTACACGTCACTTTGACGCGGTGAGTTCGTGCGGTTTTGTGACGTCGCGTGACAGGCAGGTGAAGTGGGTGCAGCCCGAAAACTTTTTACCAATAGCCGAGGGCTAATGGCGAAAAGGGGTCGAATCAGAAATAACTGTTTTTCTTTTTTCTGTCAAATCATCCATAATCAGTGTGCACACATCATATCAGATGGGGAGGTGTTGCAGTTTTCGTAACGTCGCGTGACAAACAGGTGAAGTGGGGGGTGGTCGAAAAAAGTTTTTGAACAATCGCGGAGGGCTGATAGCAGAATCGGAATAGAAAAGTTTGGAATAGTTTTACGTTATAGCACCCCAAGATTTTCTAGAAAGGCGAACAGAGCATGCTAATATCACGCATCAGTGCTTAGCAATGAAATACCGCTGCAGCAGTGGTTGAGAAGAAAACTAAGTCAGCAGAAGCTTAGCATACGATGCGCGTAGATACCTAGTCTACTGGTGGCACATACACATGCCACAGGCGTGCGGCTGTGGGATAGTGCATAATACGAGCAGTAAACAGCGCTAAACGACAGGACGAAGAGAGGTACACTGACGACATCTCTTCGTCCTGTTGTTTAGCGCTGTTTATTGCTCGTAATTATGAACCAACCAGCCAAAATGAGTACTCTTCTATAATGCGTCTCTCACGCGTTCACTTGCGACGCTCGGGTGAACCTATGTTAGAACTTAAAATATAGAAACTGCTCTTAGAACACGAAGAACATGTGCATACCAAATAGGCGAGCCGTCGCGGGCTATGCGGTTGTGTTTATTACGTAGCTGTTGCACCAAGCAACCCCTCAGTGCAGCAGCTTGACAGTTTTCTTGACATTATGTGTGTACTCTGCACATTACTCTTGATCTTATCACTCTCTCAGTCGCACAATGTTGCAGTACCTTCAAGGTCAAACTATCATAAATACGTAAACAAAAACGAAGAAAGGATACTTGGGACCGCTTTTAAAAGACCGATTATAGTGGGTTGTCCGCAGTCATCGGAAAGTAGATCACGCATTAATAATACCGTTAGCAGACATTGACACTTTTCTAACTGTTCTTTGGTTGTAAGCTGGGTCGATCATGAGGCAAAGACGAGATACTTGCGTAACTCATGTTGTCCTCCTCGTCCTCCTCTTCCGCAAGCCCCTTGTGCTCATTTGCCGCAGTTGTCTCTTCTTTAGAGGCTGCCCTAGATTTTTCATCTGAGGTCTGGATGGTGGGGCTTGCTGTGGATACACTGCCTTCTGTGACCTCCGGCGTCCCCATGGAGAAAAAAGTAGCGATGAATACAAGCGCGGCCGTGGTCTTGCGTCCACATGCCACCATTATGAGGAAAGATTCAAAGGGATGCTTGCTTGCTTGCCTTCGAAAGTGGCTCATACCCACTATGGAGCGTTGGCCTAGAATCGGGTGATTTATGAAAAATGAATATAAGAGTCCGAAAACAAGCACTACTGAGAAATTTTGAATTGCTGGAAAAAAAAAGGTTCAGATGAAATTTAAAAATTTGGTAAGCAAATTGTACTGAGTCAATTATACATTTGACAGCAGCTGCACCAATATCCCTCAGAAATTGGTGCAGAGAAGAAGCTCCGAAAAATAGAATATCGGGAATCGTTGTATTCAATCCGGCACCATAAATTTTTCCTTCTAACGTATGTTTTCTTAATGATAAAAAGCTGCGTCATCGCAGGAAGAACGTTCCATTTTTTCGTCCTCACCACAGTATGAGCACAAGGAGGAGGGCGCCAGACCAGATCAATGTAGATAATAGTTCAATGCCGGTATTCGACATCAGAATTTCATCAACAGGGCTTCAATTTTCTATTGCGGCAGAAATTTCTGCTCCAAGGTACCAGGAGGTGTCCGTACTGAGTTAACTTTGTTAATGATAGTTTCCAAGAGTATTGCATGACTGCGCGTCTCCTCAACCGAGCAGCAGTCATGACAGCTGATACAGCAATGATCGGGAGAATTTGATCACTAATGGCAGCTCTCGTCAAGCTGTCTGCTAATTCATTTAAAACTAATCTTTTGTGACCAGGTACCCATGCCAATCCAATTAGTGTTAACTTAGAGAGTATTAGACAAATAATTGTATGTGAAATTTCGGAGCCACTATTTGCAGTAAGATCTGAAGATAAAGAATCCGTTACTATTACCACTTGCGAGACTGATGATTTCACTTTCCGTAGAGTCAATATAACCGCCTGACATTCAGCTAAATATACTTGTATGTAGTCAGGAAGTCTTAAAGAAAACAAGCGCTCAACAACATAGGAGAAAACTCCAATACCAATTTTTCTTTTCTTTGCAACGCATCTGTCGCTATTCGGCGTTAATTTTTGGTTCCAGTAAGTGATCTGGTAATAGCCAATTTATTAATTTGCAAGAAAGGTGTTTCGCGTTGTGTAGACATATATAATCAAATATAATCTAGAGATACTCTCTCTGATTGCCAATAGGTCGGATGGCGCAAAATCGCATATCCAAAGGAGCAACCAGTGCCTGTACAAAAAAGACTAGAGGAGTCTGGAACCAAGACCAGGAAGATTTGAAAGATATACAGTGCGGCATGAGAAATAAACATGATTTGTTATTTAGCAAGGAAATCAACATGCTTAAGAATGTTAGGACCATTCTTGACCGATAGCTACACAAGAGAGACAGAAAGAAAACATTTATTTGGACCATCGAGGTCGTTGCTCTTGAGGTCGAGTGGGTGGTGTCGTCATTCCAGGACTGCACTGGCCATGGTTGCTCGACGTACTTGCTGGAAGAGAGCTTCTTTTCCCGCCAGGGTATCGCTGGTCAGCTGTACCTCCCACCGTTCAAATGATATGCTAGTCGTCTCTAAGTGGTGAGATTTCGCCCTGCACCCCCACGAGATGTGAAAGAGTGCAGGACGTTTGTCGCCGCACCAGGGACAGATGCCGCGATATGTTCGTGGGTACATTTTGTTGTAGTGGGCACGGCGGAGGCACCGAGACCATGCGTCTCACGAATCCCTTCTTGTTTATTGTGCAGGCCGTCCTTTTCACTTTTTCACCTGTACCGGCCGAGGAACTGAACACCGACAATCAACCAAATGCCACTACGACTGCGCATCAAGTTGCCGGGTTTTACACATCGATTCACGGTGCCGACGATTGTCTGTGGAGCCTGCGCGGTTGGAGAGCTACGCCAGACGTTCACGTGACACCAACGTCATCTACGTCTCCTACATGGGTGTACTTAAAGGACCGCAGTGCACGGATCACGACCAGTGGGCACGGCGGAGGCACCGAGACCATGCGTCTCACGAATCCCTTCTTGTTTATTGTGCAGGCCGTCCTTTTCACTTTTTCACCTGTACCGGCCGAGGAACTGAACACCGACAATCAACCAAATGCCACTACGACTGCGCATCAAGTTGCCGGGTTTGACACATCGATTCACGGTGCCGACGATTGTCTATGGAGCCTGCGCGGTTGGAGAGCTACGCCAGACGTTCACGTGACACCAACGTCATCTACGTCTCCTACATGGGTGTACTTAAAGGACCGCAGTGCACGGATCACGACCAGTGGGCACGGCGGAGGCACCGAGACCATGCGTCTCACGAATCCCTTCTTGTTTATTGTGCAGGTGAGGCAGGACCATTTGGTTCATTCTTACCGTAGCAACAACGTATGCCTCTTGCTTCTGCCGTGCCCACGGTCCATTTTTGATCTTACACTGATGATGTATCACTGTTTTGTTAATCTGTTACCATGTTGTGGGGACATTGAATCTAATCCGGGTCCTTCTACTGATGACATTCTTAAAATCATACTCGACGACATACGAGACCTCAAGCAAACAACGAACAGTAAACTTAAAGAGTCTACCGACAAATTGAACGCTATTGACATGAAATTGGATAACTTAGCTTCAACGGTCACCAAATATACGAGTAAAGTTGATGCCTTGCAAGAGACAGTCGACAGCTTACTTTTGAAGATTGACGACCTCGAGAACCGAAGCAGACGCAGTAACCTCATCATTTTTGGAGTAAAGGAAGCAAAAGGGGAGGATATTGCCTCTCTTGAGCGGACAGTATCGAAAACTATCCTTGACGACCTGTTGAAGCTGCCCAACGTGGGCATTGAACGAATCCACAGAATCGGTAAGCCAACAAAGAACAAGTGTCGTCCAGTTATTCTCAAGCTTGTTGATGGGAGAGACAAACTTAGGATTTTGAAAAGCTGTGCCAAATTGCGAGATACAGAATTCAGTATTTCGGAGGACTTTTCGCCTAGGGTACAGTCTATCCGCAAGAAGCTATGGGCAAGTACCAAAGTAAACAGGTCCAAAGGGGATAAAGTCATCCTTGTTTTCGACAAGGTTAGAATCAATGGGACCCTTTACTTTTGGAATGAGGCGCGGAACGAACTTGTTCAGTCTACTAGGCAATGACCACGCTCTTGGGATGATTGCACCCAACAATGCAATCCAAACAACCCCCCTCCTCAGCCGACAGTTCCTCACAAACGAAGAGCTTTATCCCTAATGAACGTCAACGCTAGAAGCATTGTAAATAAAAGCGACGATCTAGAAGGTTTACTCATTGCTTACGATCCTGACATCACCGTGGTAACAGAGACTTGGCTTCACGATAGCATAGATGATGCAGATGTTGTACCTGTCACGCATGAAATCATCCGTTACGATCGCTATTCAAGAGGGGGAGGTGTGGCACTTCTGATAAAGAAAGGCACTCAGTATACGCTGGTCCCACACCATAAGCAGATTGAAATGGTGTGGATAGCTACCAAACTTTCCGGCCAAAACGCACTTATCGGAGCTGTCTATAGGCCACCCAATGCTGATATTTCTATGCTGGAGGCACTACACGACTTTCTATACGACAACAAAAAGCGCTACAGTTGCGTTATAATGAGTGGCAACTTCAACATGCCTAATATAGACTGGGACTTGATGTGTGCTACTTCAACATGCCATCACGCGGATCTGTTGCTAGACATCGCATATGCGTTCGATCTACACCAGGTAGTGCATACCCCAACGCGCCAGACTGCCGTATCAAGTTCGATTCTCGACCTCGTCTTCATATCCGAAAATGTCAGTCAACTAGGTTATACTGTTTATATAGTGCCCGGTATATCGGACCATTTCTCTGTCCTTTTTAAAAGCCAACTGTGGCGTAAAGCTGAGCGCAACAAGCCAAGGACCTACTATGATTTTAATAATGCAGACGATGTCAGCATATTAGATTTCTTAGAACTAGACTATGATTTCTTTTTACAGTGCCACAGAAACTTTACAACTGTTAATAGTTTGTGGCAGCACTTCAAATGTTCGGTGCGTCATTGCATGAACAAATATATCCCGAAAAAACATAATAGCAAACGTCGAAGCCCCTGGATAACGCGCGAAATCATTCATATAAAGCGGCGCGTAAAACGATTATCGTCTAAAAACCAGAGAGATAGCGGCACCTTGGCTGAGCTGCGATCGGACTTGCGTTCGAAAATAAAATCGTCCAGATTCACTTTTTAACGTCAAAATGCACAACTTCCTTTCCAGCGATCCGAGAAAGTTTTGGCTTCACTTGACGCAAAAGAAGGAACCAGTTAACAAATTGAAAATACACGATAAGGACGTCATTGACCCAACTTGTATAGCAACGGCATACAACGACTATTTTTCGTCCGTTTTTCTGCGCAGTGCCGATAACAATATAGATTTCAGCCACGCAACTATGTATGAACTTCCAGAGCTAATAATCGCAGAAGAAGGTATTTTTTCAGCATTGCTTAGCTTAGACATTAGGAAATCTTCGGGACCCGACGAAATCCCCAATGCATTTTTGTTTAGATACGCGGAGCGGTGTGCCAAGTATCTTTATGTTATTTTTAGCAAAAGTTTGGAGAAAGGAGAAGTTCCTTCCGACTGGAAAATAGGCAAAATTGTACCAATACACAAGACTGGCGATAAGCTCACAGTAACTAACTATCGCCCGGTGTCGTTGTTGTGCACAGCTAGCAAAGTACTAGAACATTTCCTTTTCAAACATTTATGCAGCTTCCTAGAAGGCAACAATTTCTTCATGAACAGTCAACACGGATTCAGGTGTGGCCTTTGAACAGTGACACAGTTACTCCATATTACTAATGATTTGTTTGCAGTTCTTGATAACAGTGGCCAGGTCGACATAATCTTTCTAGACTTTGAAAAAGCCTTTGACCGCGTGTCGCATTCCAAAATGATATTAAAACTAAAGCATCTCTTTAGAAATGAGCGTATTCTGAGGTGGCTCGACTCTTACCTAACGCATCGCCAACAATATGTTCAAATAGGTGACTCTAAATCATCAATGCTTCCAGTCCTTTCAGGCGTACGTCAAGGGTCCGTCCTTGGACCATCACTTTTTCTTGTTTATCTGAACGATCTCTCACTTGACACTGCTGTACAATGCCGATTTTTTGCCGATGACTGTGTTGTTTATCATGCCATTCAAACTAAAGATGATCAATTACTCTTAAGTAATTCTCTAACCTCAATTGCTAATTGGTGCCAGACCTGGAAAATGAGCCTAAATATCCCTAAGTGCTCCCAAATGACCGTAACAAAAAAGAAGAGTCCACTATCGCATGCATACAAAATTAACGACGTTGACGTTACTCTTGTTGATACGTTTAAATATCTGGGCATTGAAATATCTCGCGATTTAAGATGGAGTGCGCACATTAAAAAGATAGTTTCGACAGCCTCAAAAAGACTATGGTTACTGCGGCAACGTTTGAAGCACTGTACAAGCAAGACGAAACTAGTAGGTTATACTTCACTGGTGCGTCCTCTACTTGAATATGGTGATGTCGTTTGGGACCCACACACTAAAACTGATACAGATAAGCTGGAAAAAGTACAAAAAAAAGCACTCAGGTTTATTTTTAATGCCTACGGAAGACAAGTGTCACTATCTGATCTCCGTTCAAGGTCTGGCCTTCCAACACTGGAGGAACGCCGTAAGCTACACCGTCTGAAGATGCTTTACACGATAGTGAACGGCCAAACTAAAATGAATTTTAAGGAATACTTAGAGTTTAACACGTGTAGAAGTACCCGCGGAAAGCACGAACTTACCCTTATTGTACCCCAGGCTAGAACTATCGCTTATCAATTTTCATTTTTTCCTAGAACGATAAGAGAATGGAACAGGCTTCCACAAGAGGTAACGAATAAACGTACTGTTGACTCCTTCTTATCGGCTATTTCTCAGTTGTGAGCGAAGTACGCAATTCCTTTCGTACCGAATTTTTATTCAACTCATGTCATTAGTTTCAGAGATATTGTTCTGCGCAGTAGCGTACAAGTATGATCTGTGAAGCACTGTGTGTGTGTGAGCTTGCTGTGTTCGAATTTTATTTTGACTTTTTTGCTTGTACAGTATCCCTTTGTATTTTCTATGTACCACTCCTGCTTTGGCTGCTAAAAAGCAGCTGGCAGTATTTTCAAATAAATAAATAAATAAATAAATAAATAAATCTGTGTTGGTTTGACAATGCAGGCATTACGGAATCAGGGTGTAAACGAGCCATATGTAAAAGTACTGAACGATGTCTATAGCAGCTCCACAGCCAGCCTAGTCCTCCGTAAAGAAAGCAACAAAATCCCAATAAAGAAGGGCGTCAGGCACGGATATACAATATCTCCAATGCTATTCACAGCGTGCTTACAGGAGGCATTCAGAGACCTGGATTGGTGAGAATTGGGGATAAGAGTTAATGGAGAATACCTTAGTAACTTGCAATTCGCTGATGGCATTGCCTTGCTTAGTAACTCAGGGGACCAATCGCAATACATGCTCACTTAGCTGGACAGGCAAAGCAGAAGGATAAGTCTTAAAGTTTATGTGCAGAAAACTAAAGTGATGTTTAACAGTCTCGGAATAGAACAGCAGTTCACAATAGATAGCGAGGCACTGGAAGTGGCAAGGGAATATATTTAATTAGGACAGGTAGTGACCGTGGATCCGGATCATGAGACTGAAATTATCAGAAGAATAAGAATGGGCTGGCGTGCGTTCGGCAGGCATTCTGAGATCCTGAACAGCAGGTTGCCATTAGCCCTCAAAAGAAAAATGTATAACAGCTGTGTCTTATCAGTTCTCGTCTACGGGGCAGAAACCTGGAGGCCTACGAAAAGAGTTCTACCTAAATTGAGGACGACGCAACGAGCTATGGAAAGGAGAATGATGGGTGTAACGTTAAGGGGATAAGAAGAGAGAAAATTGGGTGATAGAACAAACGCGAGTTAATGACATCTCAGTTGAAATCAAGAAAAATAAATGGGCATGGGCAGGGCATGTAATGAGGAGGGAAGATAACAGATGGTCATTAACGGTTGCGGGCTGGATTCCATGAGAAGGGAAGCGTAGCATGGGGCGGCAGAAAGGTGGGCGGATGAGGTTAAGAAGTTTGGCGTGACAACATGGCCACAATTAGCACATGACCGAGATAGTTGAAGAAGTACGAGAGAGGCCTTTGCCCTGCAGTGGGCGTAGCCAGGCTGATGATGATGGTGATGAATAAGTCTGAGAGCTACTGCTTCTTCAGTGATGAGCTTTCTGTGAGGGGGAGGATAAATCCTGCGGTTGAGTCTCGGGATCTCGAGTCGGTCGCAGTAATTGGATGGCAGGGGGCGAAGGCAAAGGGTGGGGATTGATGAGACGATTGGTTTTGGCCCGCTCGATTGATGAGCGCTCGAGCTAATGCGTTTGCCCTTTCGTTACCCTCCAGTCCCGCGTGGCCCAGCATCCACGTGATGGATGGTGTGGGAGGCTTTCAGGTTGCTCTGGATCCAAAAACTCAGAATCCTAGTCTTATTGCTTTCCGTGGCCAACGGGTCCCTGACGTCACCCATGTTGTTTACGCGCCTGTACGCCTTGATTCGTGGGTTGCTCCTCTCGTCTTCGACCTGCTTGCGCGAGCCAAACTCAACCTTGCGTATTCTTCTTTCAAGGTGTTCATGGCTTAGTGTGTTCGTGACTTTATTGTTTATATTGCCCTTCTGGTAAAGCATCTGTTGCATTTTAGCATAAATGCTTTCGAGGCTGACTGCCGACTGCCGAGACCGTACCGGGGAGCGAGGAGGGCGTGGTGGTTCTTGAGGGGGGAGAAATACAGATGGCGGGCTGGAGGTCTATTCTTCCGCTTTGCGGCCCTGCCTGTGTGTTGTTGTTGTTTGTTTTGCTTAGCATTGCTACTATGTGTTGTATGCGTTGATTTACGTCGTTAACCTGAGCTTTGAGTTTTTATTTTCTTCCCTGATGCACGTACATTCTGGGGAGCATTTCCTATTGTCTATGGTATTTTGAGCGGAGGAGGTACAAGATTGATTCCGGCTCACCTTGTTGTTAGTTTGGTTCTTCTTGTCCGATTGGTTCTTTTGCTTCCACGTGGATGACGAGGTAAAACGCTGGCGCTGCCCTGGCTTATCCCTGGTTTTGGCCACTCCGAGCGGTATCGGGACCTGGACCTGGACTGGGATCAGGGCCGGGACATTGACCTGGACTGGGCGCGGTACCTTGAGCGGCTCGCCGAGGACTCCGAGCTGAGCCACCACAGGTGGCTGTTGCTGTTGTTGTTGTTGTCCTTAGTGGCCGTGGCGCATACCCAGAGTGGGGGATTGGCCAAGAATTGGGCGGTTTAATTAGGTGCCTAAAAATAATAATGATAACAAGGGAGTTAACAATTTGGGCGTGTGAGTTTAAAAGTAAACGTTTTGTGTTTGGAGAAAAAAGGAAATAATCAGATGAAAACCGCGTATAAAATAATAATAATAATAATAATAATTAATAAAAGATAAGAAATAAAAAAAGCTATGGTTGGGAGGGAGAACGATCAATCTAACATGGAAATCGATTGGTTTCAATGAGGTAATTTTGGATCGCCAAGCAAACATTTCTGTTGCTGAACCCAACAGTGGAGGCTCCAAAAGACAGGATCACAGGCACTGATAAAGTTAGACCAATAGAGCGAAGCGGGATTTCGAGTAGTCGTTTTCTTATAATAGAAAAACGTCTGCAAGACAACAAGAAATGGTCGATTGTCTCCGCTTCGCCACAGAATTAGCATAATGGTGAGGGGTCCAGACCAGACCTGTGGAGGTAGAAGTTCAATGCAGGTATACGGCAGCGCAGCTTCGTGATGGACACTTCAATTTTCCGTGTTCGGCAAAAATCTCTGTTCCAAGGGCGCAGGAGATGTCCGTAATCCGCAGAGTTAGTAATTGCGGAGCCTGATACTGACTGTATACTCCTGCGAAATCTAGCTGCAGTAACATAAGCAGTGAAAGGGCAGCAAGGAAGAATCGGGCCACTTATCGATGCCTTGGCTAGAGAGTCTGCAATTTCATTAATGATTAGTCCTTTATGGCCAGGCACCCAAATCAAACGCACGCTTCTCAAGTAACCAGGTACCAATGATTGAAATGTCCTCATCACGCGAGAATCCCTAGAAGCAGTAAGGGATGAGCACAATGATAAAGAATCAGTGACTATCACGGCTGACGTAATTGATGGTCCTAATTTGCGTAATGCCAGCACCACGGCCACGAATTCGGCTCAAAAAAATCGGTATGAAATCTGGCAGCCAAAGAGAAAATGTCCAATCGAGAATCGGGGAAAAAATTCCTACACCTGACTTTTCTTCACATTGTGAAGCATCTGTATCAATTACAACGTTTGTTTGAAGGTTTTTCAGGTGATCTTGTAATATACCGTCTAGAATACGGTGTGGAAGTAATTTTGCATTATTAGGAAAGATGTCATCAAATTGAATATCCGTGGCAACAGCTCGGTCGGTAATAGGAAGAACATCGCATATGTGCACGCCCAAAGAGTCAAGTAATTTTTGCACAAATATAATTTGCGGATTATGTAGTCGCGGCCAGATGACACCGAAAAACAACGCAGGTTGTGAAATAAAGATTATTTGGGGATGACGCAGTGGTGATTCGTAAATCCTTAAGAACGTCTGCACCGTCAAAAGCCGGAACCTGCACGAAAGTGGCGGAACACGGGATTCTAGATAAAGAATAGAATTTGCAACAAATTTAGGAAGACCTAAACACAGACGTAATGCTTCTCTTTCTAAGAGGATTAGAGGACGGGACATGTAGGCTGGAGCTCCAGAGAAGAGCACGCAACCAAATTCTAATACAGGGCGAACGTACATACGATATATCATTAGGAGTGTATCTCTTCTCAATCCTATTAGACGACTGCTCAGCCTACGCAATATGCCAATTGCACGGGTACCTTTCCCAGTCAAATGATCTATGCCTTGGCCTTCCTCCATCATTGTCGTCGTCTTCCTTCCGGGCGGAGGGTGCTTTTTCGTGGTAGTGCTGTTGTTTTTGAGCCTTTGCTTGCACTCGCGAGACCCCGTGGCGTTGGCTTTGCCACAGACGGTGCACTTGAGCAAGCACTCGTGGTCGTCCTTCGGGTCGTGCGTCCCGCAAGCAAGACAGATCTTGATGTTCGGGGTGGGACAAACGTCCGATTGGTGTCCCATGAGGTGGCACACGTAGTAGATTTGTTTTGTGGGCTTGTAGGGGTGGCACTCGGTTTCCCCTCCGTCGTAATAGACGTATCGTGGAACTACGTGTGAGCTGAACGTGATCACGGCCTTTTTGGTATTTCCCAGCATGCGGGCCTGCACGATTTCCTTGCCTTGGGCCTTTACCCTTAGGTGAGTCATAAGCTCCTCGGGTGGGGTATCCGGGTCTATTCCATGAATGATGCCCCGGGCCATTCCGTCCGTTGCCGCAACGTAAGAGTTGACTTAGTAAAGGTTGCCGCCCAACACAATCCGCGTGATCTTGCGCGCATTAATATTGTGCGCAACAGTAACAGTGATTATGTTGGAACCGGGTCTCAAGCGCACGAGGAAATGCGAATCGTCAACCTTCCCTCCACAGGCGGCCGGGGCGGTTTTCGAGATTGGGAGATTGGTGAAACTCTTCACCTGAAGGCCTTTCTTGGATCGAATGACAATTTTGAAGTCGCTACGTGGCAGGGGAGGGGGAGTCATCGCCTCTTCTTAAAAGAAGGCTTCTTTGATGCCCCAGTGCCTGCAGCTGCGTGGGATGTTGATGATAACGTGGTGGCGGAGTAGGGTAATAGCGGAGAGATCACCCTGCCTGCCACGCACACTTGCTCACCTCTGGCGAGCTTCTTCTTCGTTCTTCACTTGAGGTGTAAAGACCAAATGGAATAAGGACATTCCGATGGCGTCCCTCGCCAAAGGTCCTCGTCCATAACGGCAGAGTCGTCATGGCGATCTTCCTAGATGTCTTGGAAGTCCACGGCTGTGGTTTCTTGCGACGAAGGCCTGGCGGCAGCTTCAACAATAGCACTGGGGGCGGGTGGAGCTGTAGTAGCATCTCCACCTCTATACCCTCCGGTAGAAGTAGAAGCAGCCGGCTGGGATCCAGCGATGTGCGCCAAAGTGAGCGTCGAGAAACCGTAGCAAGCGAGCGAGCGGCAGCAAAGATAGCGGAACGCCTCGCCTACCTCCACGCTGCCACGTACGACGGCGTCAGGCTTAACACGACAGCGCCACCCCGGAGAACTTCAAAGTCCAAAAGCGCAACATCATATGTCCTCACGGTCTTCAAACTTCTCATGGGGGTTCCGGATGACTTCGCGAAGGTCTTCCGACAAAGACTTTGGTCCTCCGATGTGAATTTCTTACAAGAATAATGAAGATCGACAGAGCCCATGCGAAGCACGTCTACTCCGCTCGGCTACACAAAAGGGTCGGTAAACGTGCTTCAAGGTATAATGCATTGTTGGCAACGAACTTTGGTAAACAAAGGCACAGGCGTAAAGCTTCCCATCTCAGAAGAACAAGGGGTTGTAATTTATATGCCAGCGCACCAGAATATAGAAAACATCCCAATTCCGAAATAGGCCATATGTACACATTAAACCATCACAGGAGAGTTCGTCCGCACTCCCCATACCGAGATCGACTGTTGCAAAGCCTTCTTAACATTTGAACCGCACGCACTCCTTTTTAATGTATATATTCAATGCGCGTGCACCAGTTGAGCTTGTTATTATATATTATACCCAGATATTTTACCTAGTCCAGTTGAGATATATTCTGCAGGCGGTAGGTAAGGCTTATATGTAGTTCATACAATAAAGAAAAAATATATAATTGAGTCTTTTATGACGTTAAAGCAGAGGCGAATGTTTTTAACCAGTTTTCTATGGCGCACAGGTATGCTTGCGATCGACTGTATAAAGAGTGGATGTCACTGTCCGATGCAAAAAATGCAATGTCATCTGCGCATACACATGTGTATATACGATTACGATAAGGTATAGGGCTCAGTATTATATTAAACAATAAAGGTAAAATGACAGTTCCTTGTGTAACCCCACACTGCTGTCGATGTCTGCTTGAAGAAAAACCTCTCACAGAGCAGTGAAGATCCCTGTCTGATAGAAACTTACTAAACCATTTTATTATGTATTTTGGGAAATAAATATTTGTTCGTCGATTTAATAAAAGTTTGTTTTCTACACTATTATAAGCTTTTACTACATCTAAAGTGCCTAGAGCAGCAATTAGCTCTGGCGTCGTGCTAGTTTTTTCCGCATTTTGAAGTCCACATGAGCGTGCCAAATAGAACAGACAGATCTAAAGCCAATTTGTGAAGGGCTGAGTGCGTCTTTGCCCTCTACTAATTTCATAAGACCAACATTTAGGAACCTTCCTAATAATTGAACCAAATTTGAGGTTAGAGCTATTGGTCTAATGTTGTCAAGCGTGAATCGATCACCCTCATTTTTAAGAATCAGAATAATTTTACCAAGTTTTCAACTTGAAGCCGTCCGCGAACGTTGAGTGGAAAAGTTCAATACGTCTAAAAGGCCATCGGGGAAGTCCTTCAATAACATATTTAAAATTTTGTTCGCTTACTCCGTCAGCACTTGCGGAGAAATGTGGCATGCTTTCCAGTGCCCTAGCCAGTTCCAACAAAGTGATCTCAGTAAAATCATCTTACCGGATTCATGGCTTGGTACGTGGAGATAACAACGAAATGAAGTGACCGTCTAAACCCCTTGCGATTTCTTCTAACCTCTGCGCCATTCCTTCTCCATCGGAGATCATTAAGTTAATTTTACTTGGACAGGGAAGTATTTTTCTGCTACAAAGGAAATTGAACAGTGCACGCTTCTGTATAACTTTTGACAGATGATCGAAATGTTTGCAGTTGTAGTCGTTGTTTTGCTTTAGAACTGCATGTTTAAGTATAGTTCTGCAGAAATTATGATCATTCCCATTTGTATGAAACTGATTATATAACAACTTTATCGAAGCTGCTTTCCTTTTTTTATGATCCAGTGAACAGTCGCAATTTCAACAAGGGCTGTAAGAGTAGCCCTTATGCCATCGAACCAGGAATTCCGACTGCTTGCTAGATTAGTCGAAGGCAGAGCAAGCAGTCTTCCTTTTCAGTTCATTGGAAGCAACAGAAAGGGATGAAATCACACACTTCAAGGACATCCTAAACGTAATGTAGTTTACAAAAGTTCGAACGCGGTCATTTGGTGGCTGTAATAGAGTGGGCGATTTCATAGAATGGAAGAAGGTGATTACTGCTAGAGGCACAGTAAGCAGTCGACCTCGAAGACAGAGACAGGCTACTACTAGTGAATTTGAGATTGATTGCAGACTAATTTTGGCCATGCACAAATGTAGTTAATCTAGAATACCACATTCAAATTTCACGTTTTCTATTCAAAATATCTTTGTTGATTACTTTCTGAGAACATGGACAGCCAAAAAAGGAAAAAAAAATAAACATAAGTTTTAAAGGAACGAAGTTCCTCAGCCAAATTACAACGGTACTCCTACAGGCGCTGTAATAATGTGCAGCAGATTTTCCTACGAAGAATAACAGTGTCACCAGTGGTGTCATCTAATTCCGTGATCATTCTGCGCTCCTTCGCAGGGGTTTTTCAACCAAAATTAAGTATTCCCTCCCCATAAACTTTCTTTCAGGCCCATATAGCATATGCATTTCTTTTCGGGCGACTTTAATAATATTTGGGGTTTTACGTGCCAAAACCACTTTCTGATTATGAGGCACGCCGTAGTGGAGGACTCCGGAAATTTTGACCACCTGGGGTTCTTTAACGTGCACCTAAATCTAAGCACACGGGTGTTTTCGCATTTCGCCCCCATCGAAATGCGGCCGCCGTGGCCGGGATTCGATCCCGCGACCTCGTGCTCAGCAGCCCAACATTCGGGCGACTTTCCCTGTGGCTTAGATGCGTATTTAATTAAAAGCAAGGAAGCCCTCCTTATGAAGAAGTTTCAGTAGTGGCTTTCATAAGAAAGAGCCTGTAACTGTGTGATAAATAAAGCGTGCTCTATGGCCCATTGTATCTATGAGCGAGTGAGCACTTGTACTGAAGCATATGGTATATTGATTCAAATCACGAGGTGTTGGGCGAGTTAGCGATCTTCAGAAATAAATAGGTGCGCCGAATGGAGACCACTGAGACGACGACGGACATATTCACTCTGTCGTGTCCGTATTCTTCTTAAAGGTGCCGATTCAATGCGAAACATGCTTATTTCTGGGCACTCACGATGATGAGGGGAGCCGGTCATAATAGTCTATACATTTTTCAGACGGGCATCCACGCCGTATGGTTGGGGTCCCTTTTTATTACATCCCATGTTAAGCGCACATAGTTGTTAGTATGCGAGCGAGAGGAGGGTGACTCATTGGGGCGCAGAGTAACAGCATAACGACGCGTCATTATTAATTGGTCTCGGGCCGCTACAGTGGCAGTTAAAGTCCCCCACTCCCCTTTCCTCCTGGGCCACGCAACGGGTCGCTTAGGGCCCCTTGCCAGGAGCCTCCGGGTAAGCTATGGTGGTGAAGCACAGGACAAAAGAAGTACAACAAAAGTCAAACGATAAATAAAGAAATACAGCAACCTTCAACCAAGTTTCCCAAAACACTACGATCATGACGCCGACGCTCATCGGCGGCGCCACAACACTGGACAAAAAAATTCGCTATTACACAGGTTTTGGATCGGCTGCTATTACCCGTCATTATGGTGTTACGGCTACAGTGTAGGGGCTCCTCTCTATAGTCAGTTCCTCCTTACTAGGACAATAATGTTTAGAGACAGTCTGCCACTAAAGTATTTGCCCCTAAACTGTAGTTTTATGATATGCTTATTATGTCGTTCTTATTTGTGGTATTTTCACATTAGACTATGCACTGTAATCTGATTATCTTGTTTTCTTCTTTCTATAGTTATCTGTATCTATCAGCCCTTCCCCTCTGTAATGCTTCATGTAAGCCCTCAGGGTACTATAAATAAATAAATAAATAAATAAATATTCCACGCGTGGCTGTGAAAAATGACCTAATGTGTTCGAAATATTTTAAATATAGGGAAAATTGCGTAGTTACAGCATTTTCCCCGTATTGCTTCTACTAGAGACGTAGCTTTCAAAATAATTGGATTAACAATTAGGGAAAAATCATGTAAATTGCCTTATTCACTTTCTAACCAATGTAGCCACGCCATAACTCCTCAGGGAATACTTGAAACGCACTTTCCGAAGAGGTCAGAACCATTTCACTAAAGGAAACAAGCGGACGCTGCAGAATTTTACACCATAAAGAATTCCAGCCAATTCGACCTACAAAAGAGAAACTGAACAACCGCAAAGTGGAACTACCACGCCTATAGAAGATGCTCATGAGTGACGTGACTGCTTGCAATTCACCGTCGGACGACCCTGAAGCGACCGAGATCGCGAGTTGATGAGGATGCTCCCTTGCCACTGGTGAGGGGCAAACACCGCATTTGAGAAGTAAGACACCTGCCGCATCAGTGCCTATTGCTCTCAACATTAATATGTGCCGCACTCGCATTTACGCGCAAACGAATGACACGGTATCCGATCATTGTTAATGCCTGCTGTAACGAGCGACAGACTCTTTGGTGTACTCATGGACTACCGACTACTGAGGTCTAGACGCGTCGCGGCACTTACGGCAAAGAAACTCCATTCACATCCTCCGTGCTTTTGCAGGAGCTAGATGGGGTCTATCGGAAAGAACGTTTATTCAAGTTACACCAATCACTATTCATATAGGATATATATACGGCACAGCATGCGGGTACTTTCAAGTATGGGCTCCAGCTGTCCGCTCACACTACACGACATTGCCCAAGCTCTGCCATTCCGCACAAGCTTGGGCCGGTTGCACTGCGTTAGCAAATGGAACAATAGCGGAAGCTTCTGCTTAATCTATCAATGTGCATACCACCTGCGAGCCCTTCCAATTATACCGTCGTTTTTTTGTCGGAGGCGGACACCATCTCTTATCGTCACTTATGCCAGCAACCCTGACTCCTGATATTTCGCATTGGGACGTAGTCCTGCGTTCAACCTACTGGCTTGTTTCACGTTTTTCCAATATACTGTGGTACTCTGCACGTATCATACCGAGGGGCCTATCACGCCATTCGCATCTAGTGCGGTATTTGTAATCCCTAAACTGGTTATCGCTCGACGCTGTAAATTAGATCATAAGTCGCCTTTACCTGTGGCAGCATTTATTGCAATCCTTAAATTTCATCGATTTTTCTTCCGGGAGCTGCTTTGCACATGGGCAGTATTTAGTGATGCCAAGCTGGTCATTCCATCTCGTTATAAGGACCACTTGATATCTTAGTAATGAAAATTACAGAGCGCCTTCTCATTGTGCAAATAAATGACCGCGTTTGAATTGATAACAGCGCCGTGCGGTGCACTCGGGGATGAGGAGGCATTCGCTGAAAGAAAGACAGCCTTGAACCACGCCTCTAGAGTATATATTGTGTTTTCACAAGAACAGATCCGAATACCCTGCTTTGCTGTATCATACAAAGTTCTACGTTCCAGCACTGGATCCAACCATATTAGCACTGTAGCTGTTTCTATAATTGGAATGCGGGAATGAAGTTCCGTGTGTGTTATGAAGCCAAACGAGTATGGGAGCACCTAGATTGCCTTGGTGCCGCATTTAGCATTCACTATCTGCACTTCATACGTTGCAGTGTCACTGGCGTAAATTGCGAACATTGTCATTCTACTACTAAAGCTTGCATAATGTTTCGCGTTTGTTCTACGTACGCGTGAGAATGACAGAAGCTGGTCTCTAGAATGGTCCACTTATATGCCATACACTATAGACGATGACACCACGGCGAGTGGACGCTGTGATGCCAATCGAGGTGATTCGCGGAAGCTACCTACAGCATCAAGTTTAAAACAGCCGGAAGTTCAGCCCACTGCCCTCATTCGTTTCGCTCTACTATACACACACAATATCTTGCGCAGGCTGGGCTGCTTTGGCGAACAATGCTTTGGCGAACAATGCTTTGGCGATGATGCTTCGTTCCGAAGGGCATGTGTAGACCCTGCACTCTGAACCAACTGTAGGAAAATATTTTCACAGTGCAGAAGTCGTGAAAGCACAGCTACTGCTGCATAACGTCGACGGTGCGGAGCAAGTCGCTGAAAAATGACGCGTGCTGGTGCGAAAGAAAAGCGTGTCTGTGCTAAGCTTTTATTTCGCCTTTTATATCTGAGCACATATGAATGCCTTTAAGTCGAAACGTTTTGTACCATAGTAATTTTTCACTTATACGTTCCTGAACTTGTTTTTTTCTTGAAATGAAATAATTGAATCTGTAGCCTAAATGAAGGTGAGCGAGAGCAAATATGGTTATCTATTGCTCCTAAATACAATACTTATCCTCTGCGATAGTTCTATGGTTACGGCACTGCAGTGCTGTGCTCTAGGTTTCCAGTATTATGCCCACCGTGGCGGCGCCGAATTCTGGTGGGGGCCTAATTCAAAATGGCTTGTGTATCATGCGTTGTGTGCACTCTTAAGAAGCCTAGATGGTAAAGTTATTCGGGAGTCCCCAACTACGCCGTGGCCCACAGTCAGAGCGTGGTTTTCGCAACAAGTGCCCTAGCATTGGATTATTCTTTTAATGAAACCCATTGAATCAGCAGGAGACACGTTCCCTGTAAGGAGTCTGCAGACACTTTCAGCACTTATGGATGGGATGTACAGAATGTTGAAATGTTGGGCCGTACTTTCAATGTATGTTGGGTATGAGGTTTATTTATTTATTTATTTATTTATTTATTTATTTATTTATTTATTTATTCGTTTATTTATTCATTCAGTAATCTCACAGGCTGCAGAAAGAGTATTGCGTGAGGGGAGGATACAAAGCAACTCGCAGAAAACGAGTACAAAGAATATGTACAATGGTAGCTGGTAAGATAAAAAAAATACTTGATAACAAATTTAAATAACGCAATGAATGAAATAAGAAAGACAGTACACAACTTCGCTATAGATAACTTCAGTGAGAAGTAGGGTTATTTGTGATAAATTATGGAAATATGTTTAAGCGCGGTTTGAAGAATGAAAGTTCAAGAATATCAACTATGTCATATGCTAGGCGATTCAAATGCTCAATTTCATGTAGCAACACGAATGAATTGGAAGCATTGTTTCCGCCAACGATGTGCTGCAAGCCGAGATGATTATGGAGAGGCCGTATTGAGGCTCGGGGTAGCGTTTAGGCCAGGGATACTCCAGGCACGTTCATGAGTACGTCCGGAGACAGCAGCGAAGGAAAAAGGTTCATATTACATTACATACACTGGCTCCAGATATGGAAT
This sequence comes from Dermacentor albipictus, assembly GCF_038994185.2. NCBI lineage: Eukaryota > Metazoa > Arthropoda > Arachnida > Ixodida > Ixodidae > Dermacentor > Dermacentor albipictus. The sequence goes on along the minus strand of NW_027225580.1, from coordinate 1,965,336 downwards.
CCCACTCCATATAGGAGCACATTAAATGTCTGATCTCACATAGGACCCGTGAAGACACCCCTATGCACCATACGTGTCCGCTTTTGAAACAATCGCCTTCCCTGTGAAATTAAGTAGGAAATCTGATGACTGTAACTCATCCAGTCGTGTTCCTCGAACCGTTCGCAATATCCATTCCCTGATGTCACGTCGTTCCGCCGGACTTCCGCCTCCTATGTTGCGCAATGGACCTCACGTGCGAGGCAACAACGTGGCAATCTGGGAAACTCCTCGATTGAAAAACACAACAGGAAATTTCAGTATGTCGTATTTCGTTACGTTCTGTTTCCCACGTCGATCTCGTCGAGCCAGAGCGCAATAGGGATGCGCTAATGCCCTACAGCGAAATTCCACAACGCTTCTGCCTGGAGGCGCCGCTTGTTTCCGCCACCACACCCCAAACATAAGAGGCCGCAGGCCTTAACACTACGCTTACTACAGACGCACATGTGTCCAAACCCCGCCAAATTACACGTTTTGTATCCCGACGCGTATTCCAGCGACACGTGCTCCTCATGTGGAAACACGGTGACACTTGCACACGTGCTCTGTGAGTGTATAAACGCTCCCTCCGACTATTACCTCGGACAAATGGGAGAAGTCTCTCAGAAGCTCACCATTCAGCGACCAGCAATGGGCCGTCCGGCACGCCCGCGAAGCGGCGACCAGGTACTCCTTCTCGGTCCCTACGTGGGAGACGCCCGCGACACGCAAAGCGCTTCTTGATGAATATTTCATTAAAAATTGACAAAGACCTCTCTAGGGATATGTAAATTTGTTATTGCAAAAAAGTAAAAAAAAATGAAAAAGTTTGCCGCCGGCGATGCGAATTTGACTTTACTCCGAACCCAGTATCTTACCACTGCACCACGCCGAATTTTTTTTCCTTTATTGTATGAAATTATGAGTAGTGTCAAACTAATATTGTTACATTACGATTGAATATACATGAGAAACATAAGCACACATGGTACGCAGTTCAATGAAAGTTCAAAGTTCGAGTAAGCAAACACAAGCGTCCAGACGCAAAATCCATTCAGGTACGGGATGAAAGCTAACAACAACACTACGAACTTGAGCAGTCTCTTCTCGAAAGATAGACCTTGTCGAGCGAGGTGGCTCGGCATGTCTGTCGATCATTCGGCTTCTGCATAATGCAGTCCTAATAACATAAACCAATCATATGGTGTATTACTGGCTGACTTTTTGAAAGCAAGACATCGAATACCTTAAGATGTGAGAAGAAGGTCTTTTTTGATAGTTGTTTGTAAAATGTCGCAAAAATGAAAGGCGTCAGGACAAAGTATAAAGCAATGCCCTATTGTCTCGGGTTGATTGCAATGTGTAAATACCGAATTCCAGGGTACATATAGTCCTTTTTCCCGAAGGCACGTTTTAACTGCCGGGGTGGAGGCGTGCAGCTTAAAGAAAAATGTTTTCGCTGCTGGCGCAATGCACATCTACGGACGCGTCAAAGAACATCTGGACCAAATAGAGACAGGCACGGCTTTCGGTAAATAGGTTCAGGGAAAAGGTTCTAAGTGCTACTTTAGCGACTTTCGATCAACGGTAAACAAATATTCTACAGTGAATCTCGCTTCTAAAAATGAAATAGTGTCGACAACTTCCTTTAGAAAGCCCCATAACGGCAGTTCTTGAGCAAAGTTTGCCGTTCAAAAATAAAAAGGAAGGCATGAAGCAAAACGTGCTCAATTAACCGCGGGAAGGAATGGGTGACGGACGTTTCTAAGCTAAAATAATCGCATGACCAATTGTCGCATGAACAAATGCAGAAGGCTCAGGCTTCCCTTCTCAAGCGGAAGGGAAAGGTTGTCCCTTCCCATGGCTTCCCATGATGAACGCCAAACACATGCAAATATTCTATGAAATGCCTAAACATGGATACGGGAGCACTGCAGGACCTGCAGAACATAAAGAAGCTTGGGAGCGAGATATATATTGCATGCCTTAACTCTCGCAAAAATGGAGAGATCACGTCCCTGCCAGGTTGTCAACTTTCAACGGATAGTGCTTATCGTGGACGTCCAATGAGGTACACTATTCTGGAAGCTATCGCGAGGCACACCAAGGTATCACAACGGAGACTGGTTCCAATGAATATTCGCGAATACAGAGGGAGTGAGCGCGCACATGCCTAGCCGAAAGCCCCTACTTTTGTCAAAATTTACACTAGCTCCGGCAGTCTCATAGAAACGCAGAAAGTGTTTATTGCCTTGGTAATGCTTGGCTTATCGACACAAAAGAAAGCAATGCCATCTGCATAAGCTAGCACTTTAATTTCCTCATCTGCATACTTGTATCCTTTAATGCCTGAGTCGCAAAGCACGCCGAAGCAAAGTGGTTCCAAGCATACAGCAAATAGTAAAGGCGAGAGTGGACAACCCTGACGAACGGATGACTGTACCTGTATTATATCTCAGAGGGTATGGTTGACAATTAACTTTGCAGTGCAATGTTTACAGCAAAGTGTTATACGATTGTACAATATACATCCGCTAACTGAACATGTTGCAGCAGTTTGAACAAAAAATTGTGCTGAACCTTATCAAAGGTTTTGACGAGGTCGATCTGGAGAAGAGCTACTTGATCCATACTACCCTCTATGTACTGAAGGACTGAACGTGCGATATAGAGCGATATAGAACGTACGATAGAGAGTCCTCGAATTCCCCATGTTTGATGGTCACCTACTAATTTAGTAGTGACAGTCTGCAACCTATTTGTCTGTGCTTTTGCAAATATTTTGTAATCGACGTTACATAGAGATATCGGCCTATATCCGTTTACTCTATTTATGACTTCATTATCCCTGCTCTTTGGTATTAAGGTTGAGTGGCCCTGATAAAAAGACGCACCACGCTCCACGCTGAACGTGCCGTGCATGTACATTTTAGCAATGTCAACAGTAAGAATGTCTGCGTTGATGTTTACATTCGTATGTTAAGAGCCAAGATGCGCTTTCACTCCGCCGCGTCAACTGTCGCCTCTCTCGAAGAGCAAAAGTGTCGTTACCATCGGCAAGTACCACGTGGAGTGCTAGAACATCGATATTGCTTTACGATATCCGTATTAAATAAGAAATTCAGAAATAGACAATGGTGACAGCGCCCACCACAAGGGTTGTTATCACTGATTTCGACAGCTGTCTCTCGCTCCTTACACTTTTGGGCGCGCATATAATTCAGGTGTTCCGTGCAAGATAGCTACATAAACATTCGTGGTTGAATGTTCATTTAGACAGCATACCGGCTTCTCACAGCAGTGCTGTGCCAGTATAAGCACACCCGATTGAGACAGTTTTCCACAGAACTTTGTTGAACAACCCAAAACTTCTTTTTCGCTTCGCAAACGCCTATGCAATATTTCAGTGAAATTAACTAGTGTGTCAGCGTAACGGCCCGCGTAAGTCCACAGGCCTGTGTGCCACATTTTACCAAATAAAAATTGCCTGTGGTTTAGCTCTGGTTAAGCCTAGTTGAATTGCGAAAGCAAAAGCTGCATGGCTACGCTTATGGTGCTAGCTTGTGGTTAAGCGTTTGGTTTAGCTCTATTGTATAGACACGGCAAGACACACTGTTCAGGTGACGACTAGGTAACGTCCACGCAGCGTCTCATTCCGACGCTCTCGAGCACTCAAAGCGGTCTCTTCCGCAGTTGAAGAGTCACTCCAGGACGTGGCAGGGCTTCTTCTAGCCGCATCTTCGTTGCGACGCTTCTCCAGTCGTGCGGCGCGTTCTTCTGACGTCTCTTGAGAGCGTTTTCTCTTCCTCACTTCATTCTGTCGTTGTTGCGTCCCTTTCGCGCTCTCCACAAGGACGAAATACACTGAGGCGAAGCGCATATACATATATATATATATATATATATATATATATATATATATATATATATATATATATATATATATATATATATATATATATATATATATATATATATATATATATATATATATATATATATATATATATATATCCCGCGAGGCGACACCTACTCTCCCTTTACCCCAGCGGAGAACATCTGCTGGAGCGAGCGGCGATGGCAGAGGTGTCGACGGCGGCGCCATCTGTTGAAGTGCGACTGCGGCGTTTCTAGGCGACGGCGGCTCAAGGTCGTTCGTCGGCCACGGCAAGTGACATACGGCATACAGCTGCCTGCATACGGCATACGGCGCGACGAGTCGAAACGGCTCGTTGGCTGGCGTTTCTGGCGTATTCAAGGTTTCGCTTTAAAACAGAATGGATACGCAGCCATTCCCGCAGATGGTATGATTTTGATCAGTGGCCGATTTTGAGGAGGGCGGTAGGGCGTTGCTGGTGCCTCGTCGTCATGGCACAATTAAGACATTGGCCACGTCGACCTAAATAGCAGGGTCGGTGCTATCAGCATTGCCGGACTCAGAGAAGGCACCATTGACCATGGCGAAAGAGAAAAGTACAGTGTACACAACCGATGCGAAATTGACATACAACTTTGAAGCATCGCGACGGAAAGCGCTTTCGGAGAGTCAGAACTTATGTCGTTGCGACAGAAAGTGGTACATTTCTACCGCCACGAAAGAAAGTGTGTCGTCGTGACGGAGTTCCTGTTGCGATGTCAGAATCACTGTCGCGATATAAAGTTGTTGTTGTGACATCAGAACTATTGTTGCGACGACAGAACGTTTTTGTAGCGACTTTCAAACTCTTGGTTGTCGGGACAGAATGTTTGTGTTGTGACGTCAGAATTTCTGTCGAATTGTCAGAAATGCCTGTCGCAACTACATGAACGTCAGGAACTGCTGTCGTGGAACAGAAAATTCTGTAGTCACGGCAGAAATTTCTGTAGTTGCGACAGAAATTTCGGTTGGTTTTTACAACTGGGTCAAGTCAACGCAGTTCCCAAGGTATTCCTCGACGTTGGCCCCTTTGATTAATCAAAAGAAATTAAATTAAATAATGGGGTTTTACATGCGAAAACCACTTCCTGATTATGAAGCACGCCGTACACTCCAAAAACAAATAGAGTTCCGGCCACTCTCTTTTCGAGAGTAGATCGACCCTCTTTGAGAGAGAGTGGGTCAACTCCTCCTGACAGAGTATTGTTACTCCACCGCAAGGGATTGCTAATACTCTTCCGCAGAATGATAATACTCTTCCCACAGGGAGTGCTAGTGCTCTTCCGCAGAGTGCTAATATTCTCCCCACAGGGGTAATAGTACTCTGCCAGACCGAGTACTTCTACTCCCCCAAACAGAATGCTTGCACTCCTTCAGGACACAGTGCTAGTGCTCTTCCCAATACCCTCTTAGCCAAGTCCTGGCCACGCATGCAGGCAGGAAATCAGATCAAATTGGGGTTGCTGATATACTGTTCTCTAGGCGGCTCCTCAGAGACAGTGGCCCGATTCCAAGCGGCATTAAGAATAGGCGTGAGCAAAGTTATGCAGGATTTCAAAGTCAGTTTTCCTGGCTGCCTACCATGAGGCGTGACTGCTCTGAAGTGGCGTATGCGTATGCGTCCCAAATGCCACTGCGGAGAAAAAAAAGCTAATTAACACTTAATCCGCAATTAGCAAATTTCACGATCTGTTGTCACAAATCTAATTAGAACACTTTTTTCAAGGGAACCACAGGCTTATGAAGAAACACAAAGCTCTATACATCACGTGGATTCGAACCCGCGTACAATCGCATCTATACAATTCAAAGCACACATCCTAACCATTACACAGCTTGGCATCACTAAATACTGCCCATGTACAAAGCAGCTCCCGGAAGAAAAATCGATGAAATTTAAGGATTAAGGATTGCAATAAATGCTGCCACAGGTAAAGGCGACTTATGATCTAAACTCTAAACTCTAAACCAAACTCTAAACTAATCTGATCTAAACCAAACTCTAAACTAATGCACTTGAAAAGAACGCCTACACGGCAGTGTGAGGCATTTAGACGTGCCTCACACTGCCGTGTAGGCGTTCTTTTCAAGTGCATTAGTTTAGAGTTTGGTTCAGTCCGCTATGAGCTGTTGTCCTGCATTAGCAGCGGATCGTTAGCATTTTGAAGCGCATGCATTCCAGCATTTGGAGACTGCTTATGCCGATAGCCGCGTCACATGCATTGGCACGCATGTTTGAATGACTAATGTGTCCACTTGTCACGCGTGCACTGCTCGTATCCCATGGCAGTGCTCGTATCTAAAAGCTTCGAAGACCATCTATACTGATGCGTGTGTTCAATATATATGCACAGGATGGACTTGCCGGCTAGTTGGCTGAGCAGTTCAGAGTAAGAAACAGCGCAACACAAGGACGACGCAAAAACATGGACCACACTACAAAGCGCTGGTGTGGTTGATACTTTTTTTCATCCTTGTCTTTGCGCTGTTTCTTCTTCCACGATACACGCACACCACAGGTACGCGAAAGTTTAGGAGCATAGGGGGTTAACTTTGTTGTCCCCGTTTCCTCTCAGTGTCAATGGCACAGTGTGTTGCCCGGAATCGTGCACGCTTACCCCCATATGCAGAATTGCTGCATAACTTGAAGCCCATGCTTGACTTGATCTAAATGACGCAAGTCGTGAACGCACCAAAAGAGAGGCAGTGAGCGTCTTGGGGGACGTTCGCACCAGGCGTCATTTATATCATGTCAACCATCAGCTTTGTATTAAGATACATTTCTGAATACGGGGGTTAGTCATCTGCTTCTCACAGAAAATGTGAAGAAACACCCACCAAAACCAGGCGCATTCGTAAGCTTAACTAGGCAATACGAAGCTCCATAGAAAAAAAGAAGAGTGGTATTAAAAGCTTTCAGTAGTTTTCTTTCCTCCAAAATGGTTGCGCTCTCGTGGCTTCAATGTACAGAGGTAGTGCAGCGTTAGCTAAAAAGCATGAATTTCCGAACTCCATGCGAAAATAAGCTTCTACAATTATTTAGGTGCTAGAATCCAGGGTTTGTAGCGATCCTTGAAAATCCTTTATTTATAAAATGCCATTTCCAAGGCATTGAAAACCCTTGAATTTTTAGAAGTACTGGAAAGTCCTTAAACTTGTACACTTGGCTAGACTTAGCAGACATTGTCAAGCGTTTTTTTTCCCTTCTGTGACACTCTCTCGCATGTCACAGAGAATTCTCTGTGGAGGTAATAGAAGGAAAGCGACACCCTTAAGGTTGAAATTACAAAGGAGCTGCAGATACCAGTTTTATGCACCTGGAATCGGCACAAATGCACTTGGAGGAGCAGAAGCAGGAAGCTCAACAGTTGAGGCATTCGAAAAGAAGCCGTGAAGAGTGAATCGAGAGCTACAGACACAATAAAAAGAAATTAGAAATGACTGTTGCTCATTTGATAGTGAAAAGCTGAGGCAACAGATGACATCACATACACTGTCAAACCAAACAGCATTCAAAAACTGCAAATGTTGCAGATCCAAGTAGTTAATTGTGCTATTGCAGAAAAACTTTGAGCGCTTTCTTGAAATACTTCCTTGTGTGTGTTTAGTGATGGGCGGTGAAAGGCAAATTAGCAGTCTTTCAAATGTTTGAAATCAGTGAAATACGATTTGTTTTGTTTTCTTTTGTTTGCATTAAAGTTAACGATGTTGTTGAACAAGTTATTGCCTGTCCAAACTAGTAAACACATCGCACGAGGTCCTTGAAGTTATTGTGTCGGGGCCTCGAGTCCTTGAAAACCATAGAAGTTTTTTCTTGAATATTGCTACGAACCCAGTAAAACAACTGTCATGAGTAAAAACATTGGCGGAACAGGGGCTTATACGCAGAGCACAGGAAGACTAGAAATGCAGTAGTAGGCATGGAAGGCCCTGAAAAAAATGTGCCACATCTGCTCGTCTGCCTCATGTTTCTGCACTGACTGTCGCATTTTTAATAAAAGTGCACTTTCTGTTCTACTCCAATAAACGCAACATTACCAACTCCAGTGTGGGGCAGTCCTTCAGCCAGTGCAGAACTCTTTCTTTGCATCCCAGTCAGCTCTGTCATTTTTCCAGCATTGTAGTACAAGATTTGTTGAACTGGTTTAGCAAAATATGAGCAGTATACTCTTAAATTAGCTGTTTATTTGTATGCACAAGTTCAGGTCCTCAGTTTGGTTGCATGACAAATTGCCGTACCTAAATAGATAGAAGAAACAATTTTATTACAGTTTAATAAAACCCGAACAGTAATAGTCACAACAATATAATGACATATTTCTTTTGTTATGTATGCAGCCCATGTTCTGCCACTGTATAAATTCAACTATACATCGCAAGTACTGTGTCCTGACCACTATTATTCACATGTGTAAAACCATCACAGCAATTATTCAACAAATATCACAGTGATTAGTGACAAACATTTTGTAACTTCTTTACATGACCATAATGTATACAAATGGTCCCTGTTTACCTACACATGACTAGTGCCACCCGAGTACTATTACTCACAGGTGTAAAACCAACAAAGCAGTTCTTTAAAAAAATATCACAGCGCTTAGTGACGTACATGCTGTAACTCCCTTGTAAAAGCTTAATACAAACACGTGAGGACACAGAAAGCTAGCAGTGGGCCTACATGGGAATACCACCGCCTCAATACTAGTTCACAAGTGGAAAACCAACCAAGCAGTTCTTTAAAGAATATCACAATGCTTAGTGACATACATTTTGCAACTAAATTATATAAGCTATATACAAACATGAGAACATACACAAAGCTAGCGGTGCACCTACATAGAAGTGCGGCCATCTGAAAACTATTATTTGCAAGTGTAAGCTCAACAGAACAGTTCGTTATAGTGACGCACACTTTGTAAGTGCTTTATACAAGCTTAGTGCAAGCGCAAGATTAGTTAGTTAAATGGGGTTTAATGGCGCAAAAGCGGCTAAGGCTATGCTGCGCCAAACACGACGTGTTTTAAAATCCAGTGAATGAAAGAAACGGCGTTGTTAATATTCTATAATTTATGTAAAAGTCCAGTGTCGTCTAGAAATTTACGGATGTCACATAACGGGACTATCGGATCATCACCTAAAATCAGAGCAGGGTGTAAAGGTTTGTGTAGTTGATATAATTTGTGCAAAAGTGTTCGTCTGTGTGTTTCAGTCTGCGTACATGCGAGTAATACGTTCATAACTGTTAGTGGCTGTTGACATTTCTCGCATGTTGGTGTGTCTTCTTTCGTAAGTAAGTAATTGTGTGTGAGGTGTGTGCGACCAATGCGTAGTCGGCATAAAACTACTTCGATGAACCGCTCCTGATGATAGCATGACTTCCACTGGCCAACTATGGGTTTCATGGGATGTAGTTTGTTGTCAGCACAACGGTCCCATTCGCGTTGCCGTTTCGCCGTTAGGGCTGTTCTAATCGCGCGGATGCTATCTTTGTATGGAAGTGTCATGTTTGTTATCCCTTTGTTCGCTGCCATCGATGCACATCTATCGGCTGCTTCGTTACCCGGTATCCCAACATGACTTGGTACCCAGCAGAAGCGGATTGATCTCCCGTATTTATTAAGCGCGACCATGTTTAGTATATCCCCTAACAGACGTTCACACTCATATTTCAGATTTAGAGCTTTCAGTGTACTTAAGGAAGCTGTGTATATGACTGTGTGTTTGTGCTTACCAGTGATAATCTTTTTAACTACAACCCATACAGCGTAAACTTCAGCAGTGGAAACGGAGGCATGTTTTGGTAGACAAATACTTCTTTCCCAATTTTCTGTTACGGCCCCTACACCCACGTGTTCTTTTGTTTTGGACCCATCAGTGTAGAATCGCATATGATATTGATATTGGTCCTGAAGAGCACGGAATTCTTGTATAATGTGTTCGTGTGGAGTGTCTCTTTGCCTTAAATGTGTTAATGTCCAGTCGTGCAACTGCGTGAAATCGTACCACGGGGCCAACCGTTCTGGTTTCTTGGCAACCTGGAGGACTTTGTGGGCAATTTCATAATCCCGACAGTATTGCTCATACCGCAGTACAAGTGGCCTAATCATGTTTGGTTTATTTGTGTAGTGTAAACGTGAGTTCCACTGTGTGACGTTGTTGTAGCATATGTGTTGTGGTGATGACTGAATTCTGAGTATGTAAGAGAATGTGAGTAATACTCTGCGCTGCTGTAATGTGGGTTCGTTACATTCAACATATAAACTTTGAATAGGTGACGTTCTGTAGGCACCACTTGCCAGTCGCAATCCAAGGTTACGTACTGGATCAAGTCGTTGGATATAGGACTGCCTGGCTGAGCCGTAAACCACGGAGCCGTAGTCTAAAAGGCTACGCACAAGATACCGGTAAATACGTAAAAGACAGGTTCGCTCGGAGCCCCTGTGCTTATGAGATAAAACTTTGAGGATATTCAATGCTTTATTTGCCTTAATCTTTAGTGTTTTAATGTGGGATAGGAAGTTTAGTTTTTTGTCAAAGGTGACTCCCAAGAATTTATATTCTTGTTTTACCGGCAGCGCGACATTATTCAATTTTAAATCTGGTTCTAAGTACAACCCTCGTTTTTGAGAGAATAGCACTGTAACAGTTTTTTTTAGTAGAGAAGCGAAATCGATTTTTCTCAGCCCACTCCATTAGTTTATTAATTGTTATCTGGAGCTGCTTTTCCCATGTTCGTAAGTTTGAGGCACGGCACGCTATTAGCAGATCATCGACGTATAGGGAGTGCATAACTGAGGGGGGAATGACTTTGTTATCAGAGTTCATTTGTGCTATAAAGAGTGTTGTGCTTAGTACGCAACCTTGTGGCACGCCGTTTTCCTTGATAAATGTGCGCGAGAGCACATTGCCTAGACGGATTTGGAATGTTCTGTTGGACATAAAATCAGTGAGACAGTTTAGCATTTTGCCGCGGATTCCTACCGCAGTGAGGTCACGTAAGATCCCGAATCTCCACGTGGTGTCATACGCTTTTTCTAAATCAAAGAACACTGCCAGGCAGTGCTGTTTGCGTACGAATGCCTTACGTATTTCGTGTTTGAGTCGGACGAGGTGGTCTGTCGTTGAACACCCTTTTTTATAGCCGCACTGATGAGAACCAATGCAGTTCCGTATATTAAGCGTGAAAATTAACCTGGTATTTACGATACTTTCATATGATTTCGCCAAACAGCTTGTCAGGGCTATGGGTCGAAAGCTGCTTGGGGATGTGGGAGATTTACCTGTTTTTATAAAAGGCAGAACTATTGCGTTTTTCCAGCTTTTTGGCATGTTTCTGGATTCAAATACTTTGTTAAATAATTTAAGGAGAGCCTCTACGGATGCTTGGGATAAGTGTGCGAGCATGGAATAATGGACCCGGTCAGGACCTACTGCAGTTTTCTTGCCAGCACAGAGAACCCTGTTAAGTTCTTGTACCGTGAATGGAGTGTTGTATTCGTCGTTTGACATGCTAGCAGTTGGTAGTTTCGCCTTTTCTGCCGACAGTTTGTATTTTAGCAACGTGTTTGAATAGTTAGCCTAGCGGGAGACATTGTAGAAATGCTCCCCAAGTATATTCGCTTGTTCTTGTAGTGTTGTTTGAGTACCTGAAGGTGTAAGTATGGGTATCGTGTATGATGAGTAGTCCCCCTTAAACTTCCTGACCTGTTCCCAGATCCTTTTGGATGTGACGGCGCTATTAATTGTAGATACATATTTTTGCCAGGAAAATTTTTCTGCCTGTCTCCGGATATATCGAGCTTGCGCTTTGGCTTGTTTGAAATTTAGAGGGTTGTTATATGTTGGGTACCTGCGTTAGATTCCCCACGCCTTATTTTGCTGCTTTTTTGCCACGGTGCATTCATGTGTCCACAAGGATTAAGCTTTTTCCGAACAGTGCCAGAAGATTGCGGAATGGCCTTTTCTGCTGCCGAAATAATGCAGTTGGTAAACTTTTCATTAATTTCGTCAATGCTTAGGTCCGTTAAAATAAGTTCCTCCAGCCTGGCGCTTTCCGTAAAAACAGCCCAGTCTGCCATTTGTAACTTCCAGTGGCGTGGTTTGTGGGATAGAATGGGTAGTGTTGATGTAAGGTGGAATAAAGCAGGTAAATGATCACTGCCATATGGATTCTCCAGTACGTTCCATTTAAAATCGCTAAAGATATCCGAAGAGCAAAATGCTAAATCAATGCAGCTAAAAGTACGTGAACTCGGTGAAAAATGAGTTGGCACACCTGAATTTAAAAGACAGATGTTGTTTGTTAATATAAAATCTTCGATGAGTTGTCCTCTTTGGTCATTCTTATCGCTGCCCCAAAGAGTGCAATGAGCATTAAAACCTCCAACTAAAACAAAAGGCTTCGGCCGATGGCTAATTAAATTTTCCATGTCTCGAGTTGTGAAATGGGTATGGGGAGGGATGGACAACGAACAGATGGTGACAGTCTTAAAAGTTAAAATGGTGACAGCTGCTGCCTCAAATGCTGTATTTAGTGAAACGTTCCGAACAGGGATGCCGCCTTGAACGACAATAGCGACACCTCCTGATAGACGACTGGAGTGTTCGCGGTCCTTTCTTATGACTGTGAAGCCTTTAAGAAAATTTGTATGCTTTGGTCCTAGGTTCGTTTCTTGAAGGCAGAATGCCATTGGTGATAACTTATTTATAATGTCTTTGATGTCACCTAGATTGTGAATTAGGCCTCTGCAATTCCAATGAATGATGAAAGCCATGTTATTTGGATTGGAAAAAAAGGTACTTGTGTGTGTGAGCTTATGAGTTGTAGGTGACATGCATTTAAAAGCTGATTACTCTTATGAAAGGCGGTAACCTTTCAGGTTACCTTTCCTTTTCTCAGCGAATGTATAATGTGCTTATCCTTCTCTAAGCGCTCCAAGGAACGCTGGTCTTTTGGCGTCAATGACGCCGGGGTTTTCGGATCGACCTCCATCGCCTTTTCCGAGGCACTGGACGATCGAGAGCCGGGCGCCGAGACGCGCGTCTCGGGCCGTGGGGTACGGTTCAACTTCGGGCCCTGCGGCACTGTGGTCTGCAGGGCTGTCTTCGTTGCTGATGGAGCAGCACTGGCTGCAGCCACCAAAGGGGCAGTTGGGGTTTCTACAGGGGTTCCGGAGGTGAACCCTGTAGATTCCTGAGGCCGGTGTGACGCTGCCCCCTGCCGCGTCACACTGGCATAGCTTACTTGAGGTAAATGCCCTAGCCTTTTCCTCGCTTCGTAGAGTGAGATCTTTTCCTTTACTGTGATTGCAATTATTTCTTTTTCTTGTTTCCAGCAAGGGCAGCTCCGCGAGTGAGCAGGATGATCGCCCTTGCAATTGACACATTGTGCGGGAGCACTGTAGTTGTCAGATGTATGGTCGTTGGCACTACAGTTCGCGCATGTTTCCTTTCCTCTGCATGATTGAGATGCATGCCCGAATCTCTGGCACTTGAAACATCGCCTTGGGTTGGGTATGTATGGTCTGACGTTAATTTTCAGATATCCTGCGTCGAGTGAACTAGGGACAGTGCTACTACCGAATGTCAAAATCGCATGTTGCGTCGGGATTTGCTGGTCATTTCGTCGTAGTGTGATTCTCTGAACCTTAATTACGTTTTGCTCCTGAAATCCTTCGAGGTGCTCTTCGTCGCTGAGGTTCAAGAAGTCTTCTTCAGATATAACTCCCCTGCTAGTGTTGAGTGAGCGGTGTGGAGTGATTGTAACTTTGATGTCACCGATATTGGTGAGTTCGGCGAGCTTTTCTAGTTGACCTCTCTTGGTCAGTTCAAGGAGGAGGTAGGTCTCCGCTAGCCATCTTTGAGGCCTTGTAACAAGATCCAATTGCGTTTGCTAGGCATTTCGATACCATGAATGGTGACAGTTTTCTAACGGTGGTGTCGCCTTCACTATGAAGAACATGGTATTTCGGAAATTTGTCTTCGCTTGGTTTTAAAAAGAACTGAAAAGTTGCTCCGGTGCGACCTTTTTTCAGAGGCCGATCTGAAAGTCGCGGGAACGCTTCTGCCATTGGATGGTTTCAAAAATCGGTGGCGGTGGTAGCCACCTACCACGGAGCCCAACAAGGGGACGCTACAGGTTCCAAGAAACCTGCAGACGCCAGCTATACAGCGCCACTATAACCTAATGCATATACCCAAGGTTGAATATTTCACACACAGTTAACCCTTGCCGGCAGGAAATACTGAAGTAATAAGAAGTGAAGACAGGAAAGATGCGAAAGTGCGAGAGAAAGACGAAGATTGGAGAGGAGGACAGGAAAACGCGACTGCCGATTTCCTCCAGGTGGGTCAGTCTGGAGGTGCCGTCTATGTGAAACCGAGGCCGAAGAGGTGTGTTGCCTCCACCGGGGGGCCTTAAAGGTCTAAACACCCAGCATCGGCTCAACCCCCAGGATCCCCTTTTCCCCAGACACGGCTAAGCCGCGCACGGCTACATGCGGGAGGGTCCAACCCTCGTGTGCTCGGATACGTGGTGTCACAACACACCAAACGCCTGCTGACACAGATGCCCCTGCGGGGGCAAGCGCAAGAGTGGGGAAAGAAATAAATCAGAAACTTGCTCTATGCATACACAAACAGATCAACACAAATGGTAAACAGCGCTTTGAAGACATGTGACTGTGGCAAAGCGCAGTGCTTTGTCGGTTGAAACTGCCATCCACAAAAGTATTGAGCAATGATTAAACCACAGGCAATAAAGTGCTGAAAGACTGCTTCTCTAACGTACCTGTTTTAATTCAAATTTCTTGAATATAGGGCTCTCTTGCAGATAAGGCATCTGATCCAACTGACCTGATTTTACACCTGCTACATGCATACAATGCACTCAGATATAACTGGTAATATTTATAAAAGGCATTTAAAAACTTGATAGTAGGATGAAGATGCATAACTATAAACGTTGTCCCCCTCGTACTTGTTAAAAAAGTGTAAGTACGACACATGTTATTTCTTTCCTAAATTTTTGCATTAATGGACACCCGGGAACCTCGAACCCACACACAAAAAAGATATTGCTATGGTAATAGTGTTATCAATAATTTTTTTGTGAAAGCTTTTTTTACAGACTAGTTGCAGTCTCGTTCCTGGAGGTTGAGCTGTATCATGGAAAATAACATGGAAAGTGGTCACATGGGAGCATGACAATATGTCATAATGTTCGTTTCAGTTGACTCTCTTGCTCTACAAGTCGCTGCTCACTGTGGCCAGTGATGCAACAGCAGTGTCTGTGTGATTATCATCACACTTCTGTCCTATGCCATCCTTACCAGAGTTGGTGGCACATAGATACCCAAATTTCGATAGTGTTGCTCTCGCAGGTGGTTGCTTTTGATTTGCTCAATATCAGTTGGCACTTCAGCTGCATCAAACTTCTTTTTTACTTCTTCAACAACAACATCAACAACAATCTTATGACACATGTGTTGCCCTTCTAGTTGCCTACAAAGACCAGTTAATCTAGCAACACTGACAGTCTCTACTATCTTCTAATGGGGGAGAGGTGTGTCCCACCATGTGTTCCCCATTGTTGTCGCTGTGTTGGGTGGCTGGGGAGGCAACAACTGTAATATGTTGCATTTGCATATCTTAGAGTGATTCTTGTACTGTGTTATAACACCTAACTTAGTCTTACACTTGCTGCACAAGAACACTGGCTCACAGTCATGGTGAAAAGCTTTTGTATCTTCAGTAAATAAGTTGTATGCACTACAAAAAAAGTCACAGTGATAGCACACATGTTGCTTTACCAGGCCTTGTGCGGTTCCTTCTGACACTGCTGCTGATGCTGACACGCTGCTGCTTGCCTCGTACACTGTTGCAGCTGCAGTAGGCATGGCACTCTCTGTATCTATTGCTGCCGTGTCATCTGTCATGGTAACTTCAGGTGGTATAGGGCTCACTTCTGCAAGAGAGATGTCATTTGCCCCTTGAGGGCTCTCGTCATCAGGACCAATAATTTCGCAGGCATTGTCTCCTGCATCGAAGAACCAATAAGAACAGCCCGAATTATAAACATTGCTCTAAAAAGTACGGACATCAAGACTTAACCACAAGCTTTACACATCAGTGACCAGGCTTACTGAATAATACTTGCAGCAGGAGTTACACAATTGTGTGTGTACATTACAGCAAAGCCTCACTAGAAGAGATACTCAAGAGGCACGGGAAACACGTCTCTTGAAACCAAAAATTTTAAAACACTGAGGAGCCAGACTAGATCACTTTATTATGCATCATCGCTAAAGTATGTTTAGATATATCTGAAGAAATAATTGCTCAGGGTTGCTTAAAGGGCCCCTAAACCACTCCTCGACATTTTTTGAACATTTCAAGTAAACACGCGTATCAACATCAGAATTCCGTCACAATTGACGATGCCTAGCGCCACAGTGCGTAGCACTGTGGGAGCACCACAATATGAAGAAAACGACCCCGTGCGCCTCTGTGGACCTATCCTGCACCCCTCAGTTTGTCCTGACGTCACCAGGCTGTCTCTGATGACGTCACCAGTTTCCAGTGCTGTCGATTGGTCGAACGAAAGTGCACGACTGCCGGCAAGGCCTGCAAGCAAATACACACACTCCTTCTTCCTCGTCGCGTTGCTCGCGGTGCCATTGTGGGCAGCCAATGGGGGCAAAGAACAGAAACGCCAACAGAAGGGTCTCCCTATGAGGCTCTACAACTCTTCAACCCCTCGCAGGACGACGGGCCAGCGCGGCAGCAACATAGCTCGTTGGTGATGGCCTGTCCCGTAACATATGGTGTACTAGGCGAGGAAAAGACGATACTGTCCAGATGGCGTGTACCAGATGAAATAGTAAAATGAGCGGGGACTACTTTTTGATAATCAAACACACGTAGCTCCACTATTACTGCACCGTTTTGAAAAATTCTCGTGGCTACGTGTTCATTGCCTTATCGTGTACAACTGCAACACCGTAACTAAATTTCAACCTCAGTGGTTTAGGGGCCCTTTAAAGAAGATATTCACAGCTTTTATTGACTGTGAATTGTGTTTGTTTCCTTCCCAACTTCTGGAAGTTAAACATTTCACTTTGCAAGCCTTGTTGCTCGCAGTACCTTTGAGGTGCTCTTAGACGCTCCTCAGCTTCAACTGCCGACACTTTCTGCCCTGCACTTTCCTCGTTGCCCTCCTTTTCTAGTTCATGCTTAAAGAGACATGCGCAATTGACTTGTGTGAGGATTGCGTGATCTTCACGCCCTTCGGAGCACACAAGGTGCACGAAGTGAATGTGTGTGGGTTGTGTCACTTCGAAGTAGTGAATACTTAAAAAGTCATCCTTAGTAACAAAGGTGTCTCTTGTGTAAAGTGTTATTAATGTGGCAAACATCGGAAAACCAACCAAACCATTTTCAGGTGTCTCTTACAACCAAGTGTATCTTGTAATGAGATTCTACTGTACTGAATATTTTTCATCTATGGATCACCTGCATGTACATATTGTCACAAAGACATGTTGTGTGGAATGGCGAATCAGGAAAAAGCTCGTACTGTTACTTTTTGTCCCTAATATAAGCAGCTGAGAACAATATGATAAAAAAGCAGGCAATGAGGCTAGCATGGAACCTAATCCTCGAGCTCTAAACAGTTTTTTCGGCTCACATCATTCCCTCATATGACATAAGGAAACAATTTGATTGCAGTAATGGCTGCATGTGATCTGAGTTGATTGAAACAAACAATACGTAAGGTTGCCCTGTATGTAATTTTATAAGACTGCTTTTAGATGTCCTGCTGGCGATCCTGGCTGCACGATGTTTCTCGTGCTTTTTGGCACGATTCCTTTCTTTTCCACTCCACTCTTTCTTCTGGTTTTCTCCCCTTTCCCTTCCCCCTTGAGTAAAATAGCACACCTGAAGTATCCAATCTGTTGAATTATTGTGTGTACCAAACTTGTTAACATGCGTGCTTCTCTGCGGTTTGTGCTGTATTTTTGCGCTGTGCAAGTCAATTTGAGATGAAAGATGGAACGTACGTCCCTGCCTTTAGTGTATATATATATATCATGTTTTGAAATATATATACATTCAGGAGTGCCTGCATGCGCTTCTTCCCTGCTCCAGTGGCGAAAAGGAGAGCCTTTTTATGTACCATAGTAAAACATTGAAAGGTTTTCGCTGCGCCCATTACGTCACTTATCATATGGATCTGTCAGAATACAGAGTAGCAGTGGTCTATAATACTAGCCCATCCCAACATAACTATAAATTAGCACATACCGATATGCTGTGAAACAGCTGTTGCCAAGCCGCTGTTGCTGGCGATTTCCGCAGCACTGCAGTGGTACAGCCGAGTGCCACCTGTATAGTGACAAATGCATATGCATGTTAGCAACTCAGTAGTTGCTGATGGTTTCATAACCTTTACACTACACAATAAAGTAATCTAGACAACTTTGTTGGAACAAATGCACATAATTAGGACACCGTTTAAACACTAACACGTATAACTGCCCCCAATCTCTCACTCACTAAGGGATAATACTACTTAAACATCGGTGGAGAGCTCAGATTAACACACCCCATAAAGGACAAGTTTTCTTTGAGGAAAACAGCTATAACAGAGCGGTTAGTTTTCTTGATCATGTTATGTGCTAGCTTCGATATAAATGTCATTCAGTACTATAAAATATGAAGTACCGCATTTCTAGCCGCAGAAGGCGTCGTCAGCCTCATGGTACAACTGATTTTTGCACTGTTTGTGTCAGTGAGCCGACACATGCAAAGCAAACCGAATTCACACATACATATACAATACCAAGTGCACTTCTCCTTCTGAAACCCAGCCACCAGTTCCAATGCTGCTGAAAGGAAAGGTTATATAGACTGCGAGACTGCATGGAACTACCACTTATGACTGTAAGTGTATGATCTGCTGGTTAGACAGGTAGTCACGTGCTATTTCTAGTCTCTTTTAGAAGCATTACTAAAGGATGAATTAAAATCTATTCATAAGTCACGAATTTCACGCATCCACAGTTTGGCTAAATACCTTGTGAGAAAAACACGTTTACCAGGAATAGCAACCTTTTTTCCTGCTGCAAATCTTTCCTTCGAATTAATGAAATAACTTCACAGCGTCATAATATATTGCGTTTCTCGCAACTACTTGCCGGCAGTGGCGCGTTACAGTGTTTATATCTGACTCATTTGGCGACAATACTGCCAAACACAAGTGCTTCACGAACACGAGAACACGTCCCTCGCAGAGTATAGCAACCATATATGCCTCTGTAAGACATGATCGCACCTTTGAGGTCAAAATGTACATTAGAGTGACACCACCATCTTAGTAAAAAAAAAGCCTCAGTACAAGGCATCAGCCAACTGCATAATGTGTAATTCCAACTGATGTCCACTTACTGGTGGCCTGTGTTTGAGTCACTTCTGGCAGTTGACTGAGTGCTGAGAAATGCACGTCGTGGATTGTCCCTACAAAACATACAGGGTTATGTCAAATGTTGAAAATAAATATACGCCGGCATTTTATGAGTCGCAAAACAAATCAGTAAACTAATAAACAAGTGTAATGTAAACAGAGTACACATGATAAGATAAGCTGTCAACTGCTAATGCATTACGCGAAAAACCTAATGCATAGGAAAGACTATATGTATACACACGAAGCTCACACACAATTTAATTTGCTCTAGGTTTTTCCGTGCAATATAATATATTCAAATTATTATGTATCGTGGTTAAAGCAAAATTAGTGGAAATTACGCACTAAATTATGTACCCTGGAAAACTTTTCTTCAAGATGCACCTGTGCGCAATTCAAGTGAGTAGCGTTGTAAAATTTACGTACATGGCATTTAACATGGTTGCTGTACACGGATATCCTTTGCCTTGTGTCGTGTACAGTGAGCTACCTATATCTTCCCCCCCCCCTTTTTGTACTAGCCATACTGCGTGCCACTGCACCTATACGCACGTCAATAAACCTCACGACACAGAAATAAAAAAACAGCGCCAATCACCCATGCCTGCATGTTGTAGTGAGCCTAACCTAACCAAGCATGGGCTGTTGCTTTTTATAGTAAACACAGGCACCGTGCTCATTGCAAGTATGTATCATGTCACTAAGCAAGGGAAGGCGCGAGACGCTGGCACTATTTTTACCAAGGACCCCACGGTGGCGGAACAAGCGGCAATTGCTCTAGCTATCAGGAGTAATAAGTGGGCCTTCATTTACAGTGATTCGAAATCCGCTGTAAAGTGTTTTGATAAACGCTACGTAACTGGAGTTGCAGCTAAACGTTTTGAAAACACTGTGATTATGACAACTGAAATCCGATGGTTTCCTGCGCATATGGGGAAAGTGGGCGAGACTCGGGTAAACCTCAATGAGGTTGCTCATGACTTGGCACGAGAACTTGCTAACCGTGACAGTCACAACCGAGCCGTTCATCCTCAAGCCAGGGAATCTAGAGATCATTTAATAACATTCAATGATGTTACCAAACATTACTATTTTGGACGCAGACTATTTCCATTGGCACATTCAAAACTGAACAGGGCTCAGGCAGTCTCACTGTGCTTATTGCAAACGGGTACATATCCCACACCGTGGACTATTATAATATATATCCAGAGAGGGAGATTAAGATAGACTGCAATCATTGTAATGGCATCATTGGAATCAGACATATGCTGGCGGGGTGTCCCGCGACTCTCCCCAACCTCGTTGAAGAGTGGACACAGTGGGAGAAAATGATTCAAAGCCCATTGTTTCAGGACCAACTAAGGGCAGTCCAGAGGGCCCATGATGTCGCTGAAAGGCTTGGCCTGACAGTGCCAACGTGGGAGCCTTGGCTTCAGAAGTCGAGCCTCCGGACCTCAGTACAATAAAAGTTTTCACACACACACACACACACACTAAGCAAGTATGCATCATTGTACCACTATTTTTTATCACATGGATGTATCTGTTGAGAGGCAAGACAAAGAGCTGTCACTTCTCAGTACTAATCAGCTTTTTTTAAACACATTTCTAACTTTTCAATGACACTTGCTGCTATGTGTTTACCTCCAGAGACCATACTTGATTTGACTTTCCAACCAGAGACATTACATAAATATACGATGTTAAGATGACTGCCTAGAGCCCGTGAGAATTTTCATCTTGGTGTAACGTACTGTATCTTGATTTTGTTGATATTTGGTCAAATGGTACACCCAACATGCCCACATACTAGTTTTTGAGTCGAATTTGCATGCCAATGTATTTTGATTTTTTGGCATTCGCTCCTCTGCACTACATGAAGTCGCGCTGCACTGGCTCTTTCACATCCTCGTGTCCTTGCAGCTGCCTTCTTGCGTTATATAGAGTGGGTGCCTGAAGAATATCGCATGCAAAAGTCAACACAAGGGCTTAGTGCAAAACAACATCAAGACAGTCAAGGCCATGGTAATAAAAGAAGGTCTTAGCTCTTAGTCTTTCAAGTGAAATGCATGCAAAACATCCAAATGACTGCAACAGTCAACTGCTAAACTAACTTCAATTTTTAGAGTTAAACAAAAAAACAAATAACAGTTCATCCTTGTTTGTCACCAACGTTAGAATACTGCTGCTAATAAATAGAATATTGGTCATTTTCAGTCGTCATAGGTCTGTCATTAGTCTGGTGTATCGGAAACACCACTCGTGGCACATCCTAAGCACGTGGCCAGTGTGCCCCCCGCACCATCCCTGGTTGTGCCACTGCTGAAGCCATAATTTGAGGATTATAGCTGCAAACATGATGCTCAGTAGGGATGAAAATATTGTCCTTCAGTTCAATGGATATATGGATGTGCCTATAAAAAAGGCAACAAGGCTTGTTATGGCAAGCTTACCCACATTTCAATACTAACGAGAAAGTTCACTGCGGCCTGCATCTAAGCTTACTAAAAGGCATGAACTTGTTTTCATGTATGAGGTGCGCAATGGAGTTCATTTTTGACAGACTCGACTACTGCTGCAGTTTGAAATCGAGCATTTTAGATTCTTGAAGGCATGTAAAAGTTGCAGTTAAACCGCAGTTATTAGTTTATTAGACCAACTTATTGTTCTGCGTACGACCGACGACTGGTAACACGGAATTAAAGCAACATATTATTTTGAGATTTTATTTCTCTACTAAAAGTATTCAAGCGATAAACACATGTTGATCTGCCATGCAATAGCAAAATGCGCACATTACGCTTGTAACCCCCAGAGGAAGGCTGATTTAGCTGTTCATATGATATAACTCTGACAGGCCAACTCATATTAGCAAATGCACACGCATGTACAAAACAATAAGCTTATGCAAGGCGCCCCTGCGATTATAATCCCAGACAGCAGCCGTTATATTCGATGCCGATGCATAACTACCTGCTCGACATTTCACCGAGTTCGTAGACATAAGCATCCTTTCAGTTTCGCACAGTGCTCGAAAACCGCAACAGGAGACAAAACCAGACCTGTAATCACACCATTTCAATACATGAGCAAAAACAGTTCAGTCTTAGGGATAAACACTGCGAGAGCGATTTAGTGCGCGACGGCGACGAGTGACGGCTTCTAGCGACAAAATGGGCCGTCGCTTGAACAGATGGCTCGGTTCTGGAAATTTAGAAATCGTCGCTCGTCGCCCGCAAGTGCTATGAGCGACTAGCGCGAAGCCGGAACTTGATGTACATTGCTCGAATACTACCGATTGTCGCGCGGAACGAGCAAATGATTCCATTTTTATACGTGCAATGATAACAACCTACTGCAAGACCTCCGGAAATATTTTATGCTACTTTTTTATAGTAAAATACATCAACGTAAATTACTAAAGCACGCGTCACGCGTGATTGCAACCCTCATACCGGCAACACGTCGCTCGCACGGAGTACGACTTGTAGGCGACGAGCGAACGAGAAGGCCATCTCCATCGCGTCGCTTGTAGCTGCCGCGCGCAAGATCGCTTATATGGGGTTTATACTTTTTTCAGCATAAAACATGGATTCCTCATGCGTTTTCAGTAAGTTCGAGATAACGCGCCCAATTGACCTCTTGCAGCATCCAGCTGAATGCCTGCGGCAAGGTTTCTAACTAGCACTGGTGCTGCACGTAACTGCAGTGGTCGCAGATTCCCCCTGGGCGAGACACCGTCAAGCGCGCGGCTTAATCATAACAAAAGCATGCTGCCAGCAAAATGACGCCTTCTCTTATGTGATTCCTTAGTTCAACAGCGTTCGGTACACAGTAGACTGCCAAACTGAATAAGTACAAACACACAAAACGCATGCTAATCACGCTCCGCATAGGTTCGGAATCATGGGCTGGTGAACAAACCATTTTAAGCGTCCTCTCGCCTGGCGTCTTATTGAACATACCATAGTTCTGGCAGCGTTTGCGATTTTCAAAGCTTTTACAAGGTAAATACCTGGTAGCGAAGCTTCCATAGGAGCCCATACGTTCAAAACATGGCGGTCAATCGGCGGTTTATGGGGCTTAGCGCCATCTGTATGTGGTGGGAACACTTCTGGCGGAAGAAAAAATAATGTGACGCCATGTTCGTTAAAGGCAGAAGTGACGTCAATTTCTTTTCGAAGGCGCGGAATTTGTTTTGTTGTCCTGCCTTTGGAGCTATATATTCAAATGCCCCGCCATTCGACTTGATGGGCATTTCGAGCTTTCAGCGTGGAAAGCGATGCAGGAAAAGGCCAGTCGTACGGTTGACGGATTCGCATCCCTGCACAGAACATACTTTCTTTGGAAGCCAACGAAAACTTTAGGTGTAGAGTGCTGATCTGTCGGACGCCAAGCCCGTCGGCCAGCGCAGTCGCACGAAAACAACTACACAATTATCTGACGGTCGTACCTCACTACTTTTGACTGTACAGATTAAGAAGCGATGAAGCTACCCGCGTCACCAACTTCAGACAAACTTCGACAAGCAAGAAAGCACAAACTGTGAGGGGGGCGTATTTCAACAGCTGAACATTACGAGTGCGCTTTTCTGCCTATTTCAAGACGTGCATTGCATTGCGAGTGATAGTGGCATCAACGCCCCCTCTAAGGATGGGCGCTGAAACTAAATGCATTTATTAATAATAACAAAATTAAGTAAACTTGTATTTTCTGAACTCGTCACGAATATATAAGATTGACTAGGAATTTTATTTTCGTTTAATGAATCTAACTGTGTCTCCCTTGAATTAAAAAACGCGTTTTTTTCCCAATGTTTGTTCCCTCCACACATAATTTCGCTTCAATCGCTGCTCCCATAACCCCCCACGCTGATGTCGGTGACAATCTGTACTGAACCGCTCTTCGCCCGAAGCTTCGCGACCTAATTGAATCGACCTTGGCTCTTACGGACAACGGCAGTGATAAAATCACATGCAGTTATCGCGACGACTGGCTTTTTCGATTGACATCGAAAGACACAGCGCGTATGCCTAGTCCGTTGTCACTCGCGTCGCCTAAGCGCAGCGACAACTTCCTGGGGATAGCATGACATATACGGAGAATGTGCACCTAAGTTAGAATTCACTTACCGTGGAGGATTTGTTGTTATATCTAAGGCATGAAGAACGACTGTGGTGTTTTCGCGGCGACGCAAGATGGCTGACACACGATCTCCCTTGGATGGCCTTCGTTGCTGCTCACTGGACGGATCACCCTACTCCGGTGCTGTGTTGTTCCGCGATCTTGAGCGCGCGCGCGCGCGGTGGAGCAACTCCGAGTGAAAAAGTAGAGCGCTCGCTACGCGTTCCTTTGAACTGCGGCGGCCTGTTCTCTTAGAAGCAAAATGATGTGTTCTTTGCTCAGCATGCATGAATGATACATTGCCATGTCCGCGGCCAGCCACCTACATTCAAGCAGAAGATTACGCTACGTTTTGTTCTCTATTGCCGCAAGAGTAGACCGGACATTCTATTCTCTCTCTGGAGGACAAAGTGAAAAGCACATTTCACTCTCTCCTGGGTGACAGAGTGAACAATGCATTTCGCTCTCCTGTACATTTTGCGAGAGTAAAACAACGCTTTGAAGAGTTAATCGTCCGCTTCACTCCTGCGATACCCTTCCTAGTTTTTAGAGTGTAGTGTAGGGCTTCAGAAATTTCGACCACCTGGGGTTCTTTAACGTGCACCTAAATCTAAGCACACGGGTGTTTTTGGCATTTCGCCCCCATCGAAATGCGGCTGGGGTGGCCGGGATCCTCAATTTCGTGCGACCACTGCTACCACTGTGCGACCTCGTGCGACCACTCGAACTCGTGCGACCACTGAGCAACCACGGCGGGTACCTTTCATTTATTATTGGGCTCTCAGTGACGGTCAGCTTCCAGTGACCCTTCATAGTTGTTACCGCGTCTGCAGAATCCTCTAGTCACTGTCCCCTGAGGAAAGCTTTGTTGATCCGTCAAAAGTCGGCCTCAGGTTTGCGTCGACGTCTGGATATGTCCGGTTAAAGTGGCGTGGGGCGGTGCCTCATGGGAAGCACCTAAGGAATTCCCTTTGCGCTGTCGAGACGTAACGGACTCCTCCGCCACCGGGAGATTGGACCTGAAGCCTGTTTCACATGATGTGATTTGCGTCAAACGGAAGTGCGATTTCCGTCGTTCGCGATGAAAATTGCAGTCGCACTGCCGACTCCCCGATTTTCGGCTGCGAGCAACCGGTTGGTCTCGCAGTCGCACCATAGCAGCGATCGCTGCGATTTTCCGTCGAAATTGCGCGGAAAGCTGTCAAGGAGCAATTTCGCCGGTTTGTTTTGGAAAATGGCATCTTGCACGACAAGTGCAATGCGCGGAGACGTGAATTGTTGGGTTCGGTAGGTACATGAAGGGAGAATAAAAAACTTGTACCGCAGATTCCATTTTCCCATTTCTATGCGTTTGTTGACGCGCTACGCAGCAAATAAAGTGCATTTTCACGTTTGCTTCGTACGCCTTTGGGCCTTGACAATTTCTTTTGTTCAATAGCATACAAAAATCGCACGTACGGAGCATATTAAATAATTTGAACCTCGGCAAGGGCAAATGACAAGACAGCAAAGTACCCAAAGTTTCAACGTTGTGCTGAACGCGGTGCCGTTCTGTTACATTTTCATGTCAGTTTTCAAGCGTGAATTTCCCAACCCATCTTAAAAGGTTATCTTACCTCACTTATTAGATTTGGCAGAGCAAAAGTGTAGGCTATGGTATGAGTTTTCTACTATAGCATTAAATATGTGGCTTGAATGAACAGCGTCCTTAATTTGTTTTCGAATATTGCATACACGTTAAGTTCTAGATAATTTTGTTCTTGCACAAAACCAATAAACATTGAAATGCAGCGGACTTTGTATTCTTACTGCACCTATATCAACATTTGCTTTGAAAGGTAATTAACTCTAAAGCTAGTAAATTAAGTTAATTATTCGCTTGCTATAGTGGCACAGTGACAACGTACCCTCCTGCACCATCATGTAAAACTCGTGTAACAATGCGAAAAGTAGGCAAACAGCCTGCTCTTGTGGGGATAAAACAGTAGAAACGACACGTTAAAGAAAAGTAAATCAAAACTGTGCACTGAAGTCAGCCAGTTGCATCCCTTCCTGTGAAACTTTCAATCCTTTAAGTACAAGCAGTTCTTGCACGTTCACAGCTGATCAAGTGTGCACAAAGATTCATGCCTTACATGTTTCTAATAAGTTTGTGATCACACATATTAATGTGTAAACCCTTATAACGATGTCCACTGTGATTATTATCGTTATAAGCAGTGAAATACCATGCTACTTGCATGAACATATCACCCAAAGATTTTAGAACAAATTTCTGCATTTCAACTATACAGTATATGTGGTTTATTCAATAAAGGACCACAAACTTCTTTTTTGCAATGACAAAGTTATTCCAAATTTTACTTACATACAGGCAAGAAAACATTAGAGACAAAAATATTGATCTTCAATTTATTCATCGCGTACTGTGGCTATAGCATTTTGCTGCTAACACAAGGCGAGGGATTCATTTGACAGCCATGGAAGTCGCATTTCGATGGGAGTCATAGGTAAAAAAACGTTCTTGCACTTAGATTTAGTTCATCACCTTTTATTGAACCTTTAAACTTGCAAGTACTATTGCATAGGGGGGGCATGCTTATGCAAAATCTAACACCAATTGAAAGCAAACGGCAGAATTGTAAAGCAACCATCTTTCCTGATAATTCGCGTGCGTAAACATTCATTGCATTAATATGTATTCTTCAACAGCCCTGCACAAATAAGCATTATCAGATGTAGCATGTACTTTGTCGGAAAGCTGGTTCCACAGATGTATAAATGTCAAAACATGAATGCTCATACCACATCGCACACACAGCACAAAGAAAACCTTTTTCAAGAGTTGTCCCTTCTGGCAGATATGAGTGCGCCATAAGCAGCAGAAACTTAATTACAGGGCATGGTGCAATACCGCTTATGAAAGAATGAAGAGAGTTAAGAAGCTTTTAACAGCAGTACCTCATGCTACGCTAATAAGAGGAACGATGAGCAAAAAAAAAAGTTCTGGTAAAGCATTTAAGTTAAACAGTAACCTTTTGAGAGACAGAAAATTTCAGGTGAGAGTTGGAGGTACATTTGGCCCACCCACACCAACAACACAGGCATACGACCAGAAGTACCACAGCCTATGGTGTACTACAGTCTATAGGAAAACTATCTTATACAGAACTCAAGAAGGGTGCAACAAGCTCTTGACAACACTGCAGAATTTCTTGGCCAGTCTGGCCTCTCGCGTTCTGGTAAGGCCGCTTATATCGACGTCGGGAAAAAGACTAGAATCGAGAACTGCTCCAGATTGCACATTGTGCTCCACATCGCTGGATAAACATACCCGCAAGTCAACATCCACGAATCCTCAGCTAGTGTAAGCCCATGACGGCACGTGGGTGAAACAATTATGCAATGTCTGGACGCAACTTCCCCACCTGGTGAAAAGAATAACCTTGAAGTCATGGGGGGTGGACGAATGGATACTGTGGAAAATCGCAAATGCTGTGCTTGTGTCCAAGGTATTGTAGGGTGTGAATTACCAGCAGCGCACAAAAAAGACAACTCATCAAATACAGGCATCGGGTAATAACAAGTCTTTCTGACTTTACCATGCTTGAAGAACTCTATGAGGAAGAGCAAACGAACAAGAATCTAGACAGAGTAGAGTTGCAGCCTGCAGCACAAATTCTTTGCCTCAAGAGCTCAGAACCTGGTCCCAATATAATATGGCAGCTAGTACAGACCGTCTCATCGGGCGAGGAGGATAGGGCGCGCGGAGAGCCTTTCCTCCTCTCTAGCTTGGGTGATCCGGCGCGGCGCCGCTTGAAAGTATTGCTGTGACGTGCTGCGGAACGATTTCGAGAGGTTTTAGATCTTACTTTGTGAAATTTACGCCATATTCGTTCATATAAGGTCGTCAGGGAAGCCTTTCTGTGCATTGGTAACTACTGTAGGCAGAAATATGTCTTGGGGGCGCAATAATGTGACTCGCATGATCAGCCGCGGTGTACGCGCATTATCAGTCGCGGTGCGTGTATGTGTTGTTTACTATTTAGCTTATATCGATTTTAATTCAACAAAGAAAACCGGCGTCTCTGTATTACCAGCATTACTTGGTAAATGAGCTCACTGTCTGATCGATTGGCATAGGGAGTAAAACATAAAACATAAGAGCGCACGCTCGTGCACGGCCAACCTAAGGCAACCACGAAACATCTGAGCGGCAGGCACTATCAAATATTTGTGATACACTGGCATCGTTCTCACGCATTTCAAGTCTAGTATGCTTGAAATTACTATATGTCTACGCTAGCCTTGCTGCATGAGGCCCATGGCGCTGCTCAACACAGCGATCACTGCGGTTGGGGAGGCAGCGCGATACATATATAAGCTGTGTGCTTCGGCATTCGCTTTATGGCCTGTATACAGCCATAATATATCAGAGGGTGCGCATAAAAAGAAAGCGATGGCTATTTTTGAGCGCAAAATTTCTGTAATACGTTTGAGTGCGTCGTACAGAACTGAACGAACACAACCGGAAAAAAAATTGGGTTACCATCCTCTTTTTCTAAAAAGCAAGAGAAAACGGGCTAACGTCGCACAACGTTTACAAATATATAACCGCTGATGCCGTATGCTTGGACCATGCGCTGTATAGAACAAAGATATCTGTAATCCAGCACCTACTACTGCTTAGGACGCTCCCGCAGTTCGTAAACGGTTGCTTTGCTGGACAAGCCTAATTCAGACTGTAAGGTATGCTGCGATTACTAGCCAAAACTATTTTATTCATGGGTGGAAATCTCATCCATCCAACCAAGTAGTCACGCAATGTAACCTGCAACGAACAGTTTGGACGCTTGTCAAAGTATAACAACACAGCTCCTACCGTAGCCGAACGGTACCCGCGCTGTTACGATCGTAGCGTGTTTCATGGCTCCTAAACCGCAGCTTAGAAATAGAGGATAATACTGCAATAAGGTGACATTAGTGATTGGAACATTCGGAAATACACAATTGATCTCCGAGGCTGACTGTAGGCTCAAATATGCGCGCGCACATCGTGCTGCGTGTTCCGTCCACCTCAACGCTCAGCAGAAATTCCAGCCATGAGGCCTTAAACCACTTCGCCACGTCTCACAGAACCGTTTACCACGTAGAATACGCGCGTCATACTGAACAGACCGCCCGACCGCGAAAAGAAACACCAGAACCTACCGCCGAGCATATACCTACCACGCAAAAGACCTCTTTCACCCAAGCCAGTATGGCGCTGCTCACAGGCGGCTCGACTGCGTTCACAATATGGCGGCGCCTACGAAAAAACGGTCTATATGAGGTGCAAAGACGACTACCCCTCCCGTCAGAAACAACCTCAGGAGCACCTGAACAGGCCCATATCGTGCAATATGGGGGCAAACAATTAGACCAGAAGACTATATGTAACTGCCAAACACACAGGGGAGGTTGCTAATCATGAAGATTCAAGCAAACATCACGCACATATAGAACACTGATGTGGCAATAGCAGTACAACAGTAGTATGGCACTACATGAAATTAAACCTCATATGAGTGAGTACCATTCCAGGTCATCCTACACCTAGAAAAGCTGAACTGAAAGCAATCAAACCAGCACGTTTTGTTCAAATTACACCCTGCACATCTGCATGGGTTCACCAGAAACTGTTTGGGCCTGCACATATCACACTAGATTGTCAGGAAAATCAGGAGATTGATACGCGACTTGCAAGCACATGGCCAAGAGTTAAATTACAGGATACATAACCATGCAGATATTCCAGGACACAAAAGGGCTTATAAGCCCGACATAAGAACTGAAAACTGGACGAGTTGGTGTGTATTCATTATTACGTAAAGCGCAATAGATAGACAACGGACAAGAATGAAACGCTCTGTGTGTTCACTTTGTTCTTGTCCATCGTATTTCTGTTGCACTATAGTTAATGAATTCACGAGGCTGCACAGGAGAAGAATGATACCTCTTCCCAAGGGCCTCATTTCACATCCAAATCCATGCGTGCTCTCGCACACAGACAAACACAAAAATATTGCAAGGGTGCAGAGCATGAAGCAGTATCAACAGTATGACACAAGAGATGGATGAGGACTAACTTTCAAATAAGGTTCATTGAAGAAATGTGGCGATTTATACAAATTACCAGAAAAAAAAGATATATTTGAAGGCTAGATAAAAATTGGTGCTTATTACGGCCAAATGTAAATAAAAATGCTACAGAAAGAAAATAC
The DNA here is from genome assembly GCF_038994185.2 of Dermacentor albipictus. Taxonomy (NCBI): domain Eukaryota; kingdom Metazoa; phylum Arthropoda; class Arachnida; order Ixodida; family Ixodidae; genus Dermacentor; species Dermacentor albipictus. Next base: position 1,934,540 of record NW_027225580.1, on the reverse strand, counting down.
AGAAAAATTCCAAGTGTAGAAAACAAATAATCACAATTGCCAATACTCCATGCCGCATCTTTCAAGAAAGACTGCTCTTATTCCAACAGACAGACTGACAGCTTGCTTATGCAAGCACACTATTCCAGTTCCATGCCATTGAAAAAAAAAACAAACAAATTTCTTGGAAGGTGGTCACATGCGCACTTGGTGTTCACAATGGATTTTTTCCCTGGACTTGAATATCTATATGTATTTTCTCCCTTTCCCGTTCTTATGTTTGGTTTCATCAAGCACTAGTTTTTATCAGGTTTTATTGCTGTATTGCTTTCTGGTAACCTTTATAAATCCCTGCATTTTCACAGTAAACCTTTTAATTAGAAGTTAGCGTACCCTGTTCTTCCTGCTTCACACTATACATTCTTGCTACATTGGCCAAATAAAATATTTTATAAAGTACACAGAAGCATCATGAGGGCCATTAAAGTGACTTGCTGCAGTCGACAAAAATAATGAATAGCCTGGCTGCAAACGGCACCAGAGAACAAAATGGACGAACAAGAAAACCTAGATGGTCTAACAACCAAAAGTTAAATGTACACACCAAGTAAATGCTGGCTGACAAACAATAAACCAAACACACAAGCACAAGCAAAAATTGATGTGTTTCCTGATAGGAAATGCATCCATTTCTAAGGGAGGACATGCTGACAAGATTCTCCCAGCCTTTTTAGATCTACAGCTTCCATAATTTCTCTAGGCAGCCGATCTGCACAGAATGCTAGCTTCTTTCTCTACAATGCACGCTCAGATGTCGAGGATGCATTGTAGAGGAAGAATGTAGCATTCTGTGGATATCAGCTGCCTAGGCCAATCCCCCACTGTGGGTATGTGCCACGGCCACTCAGGACAACAACAACAGCAACAACAGAAAATTATGGAAGCTGTATATCTAAAGGCACTGGGATAATCTAATGTCAGCATGGCCTCTGTTACACTTTCAGAGATGGATGCGTTTTCTGTTGGGAGCTGTATGCACACACATCAGATTTTGCTTCTGCTTTTTTTTTTGAAAATTCGATTTATTGCTTGTTAACCAGCATTTACTCAGCATGTTCAATAAACTTTCATTTGTTAATACACCTCATGATCGCCTTGGTCTCAAGCAGAGAGGTGTTCATTCTTTCTACAGTGAAGCTGTATATGCCTAGGCGAAACACTCGTGGTCCGATCACAAACATGCTAGTGTAAGGGTATGAGCCTTTGCATTCGTCTTAGATGATGTACGAGAGAGAGAGAGAAAACAACTTTAGTGAAAATGCCTGCAGAGTCGGTGAGGCTCCCTCCACTCAGGGAGGACAAGCTTTTACCGCGACGCGGCCACTACGTCAGTCTCGTGCATTGTGCTCCTCGAGATCTTGGTTCCTCACTACTTCCGCGGACCCGAGAGGGCCGCCGCCCCCTTCCTGGGGGTGCTGCCCCCCTTCTCCTCGGTTTCGCGAGGTCGCTGCCTCTCTAGAGCTGCCGAGACCTGCTGGACGGCCTTGAGTTGTGTACCTTGGTCATAGCTCCTCGTTGCAGCCTCTAGCTGCGGAGGGATTGTCGTCTTCTCGCTGGCTTCTCGTGGATTTATACTACAGTCTCAAAGGATGTGAGCCACGGTGGCTCTCTCCTTAGCGCACAGTCTACACGCGTTACTCGCGTAGACGCTCGGACACACGTGCTTAGCTAGCATCGGGGTGAGCAGGGACCCCATCTGTAATTGCCTGTATAACACTGCCTCCTCCCGGGTAAGCCCCGGGTGAGGTGGCGGCATAGTCTGTCTGTTAAGTCTGTACCACTTCACTATTTCGTTGAAGGTGGTCATCTTGTCCTTGGCACTGCACCACGAGCAGCACTCCGAGTCAGCCGTCCTTGCAGCTGCGCGATCGGTTAGTCCTCGCGCGGCCGAGTTGGGCGCCTCATTGTGGTTCGCGTTCCCGCGTTCCGACGCCCCACTGCCCATGTGGGCCGGAAACCACTTGATCACCACAGCGCTTTTGCGGCCGATGTCTTCGGCCTTGCGCAGTATGCGTGCCGCCTCACTACGTACCCTACCCTTGGCGTAGTTCTTCACTGCCGTTCTAGAGTCACACAACACTGTAGTGCATTCGGGGTCGGAGAGGGCCAAGGCCATGGCCGCCTCCTCTGCCCGGTGCGCCTCTCGAGTCCGGACTGTATGGAGAACTTTCTTGTTGGGCAGACATAGAAATGCTTATGCATTTAAAACATATACATTTATCCACGTATTATTGCAGGGAAGGAACACAGAGGGGGACGGGGTTAAGACAATATCATGATGTCATTATTATCTCGCAGCAAAAGTGTGGTAGGACGTTGGCTAGACCGATAGTAATGTCAATTCTCTCTCGCAGCAGAGCGCGCGTGCAGCAGTCTCTCTCCGACTTCCCAGTTGGTATAAAATGTGTCCCTGTATTTAATTAAATTAAATGTCCGGCCCCAGTGTGTCACTTTGTAACTACAGTGCATAACCAAGTCATAAATACTATGATTAATGCATTAAAAAGAAAAATACGTTACATAATTCAGAAGGACAACAACGGATCCGCTGTATTAAAACAATGAACCCCTCATTGCCCTTTCCATGATGGTGATCTTGCGAAGCGCGATGTGTGGCATTCCAAATAAACAATGTGAAAAAGCGAAGCCATATGTGTGCGTAACCTCATTAAGAAACACAGACATAACCCATAATGTAGAAAGACTTGAATAAACCATCGGAATTTATCCAGTGATAAACACCGGGACCACACATTTCAGCTTCGCTGGTTTACTACCTGTACAGGGTGCATGGGCAGTAATTTTTTCTGTTACTATTTATTAAGTATTGTATAATATTGTGCCAGTAAAACACGTTGGGCTAGTTAGTGCATTGTATTGGTGCTGCTTTTTTGCTGTGTTTTTCTTAATGTTGTGCCCTTCTTTCTTTTGTAACTGCTTTTTTATTCCCCCTCACCTAATACTGCAACCTTGCAGAATGCGAAGCATATCAATAAATAAGTACATAAGCACGTCATTCATTCATCTGCATACAGCTCGCACCATTCCTTGCTCAACAAACGTCACTGTGTTCATGTCTCGCAGTGTGCATCTACATTAACTGCTGTTTGCATTTCGGTATAGTTTGTGAACAGTGTAGTGCATAAGGATTACATGACATTAAGGTTGTGACCTATGCGGTGCATAAAGAAACATTGCAAAAGGTGACATGTTGGATTGTTGAAAATAACACCAATTGTATGTATATCGCAGTAACCTTAACAGCATTTATTTGACCCCATGACAAAAACTTCACTTCGCATAGATTCCCACACGTCCACTGAATCTGCAGCTTTTTTTGCCTAATAATGTGATCCTTACTGCAACGCCACATTGTAGATTTGAAAACAAAGTTCAATAAGTTCGTTTGTTGAAATATAAAAATATGCCTAGATCACTGCGATTACAACACCAGAACTTGCTACAAACATGCACACTATAGGATGCAGACAAATGCTCAGGACAAACTCCGGAATGTTTGCATCCTGATACTTATGAATGTTAACAGTTTCATTCCATAACTGTCAATGAGAGGGTGAAAGAAAGTTTATTTGTGTTTGTGGAACAAAAACGTATTGGTAAGCTTAGAGATACAGTCATTGCTTAACAATTGCAATATGCATAATTATAGCTTGCTATCGATATTTAAGCAGCCTTTCAACAGCAAGAAAAGGAATCTGTCTTTCCAGCTCTGAACATTGAATTGCAGGCAATGCAAGTAGGCATAACATTCTACTAATACAATCTGTTTAGGAATAGCAAATTGGAATAAACTTTCAGACTTTCATTTGTACTTTCTCTAGCTGAGCAATCTAGTTTCAAATGACTCCCATAAGCATGTCATAACAATGTTGATCTAATATAGGTTAAATGCATGACTAGCTTAGGAAATCTGGATTATTGCTATAAATTACAGTGAAAAAAAACTATAATATTTAACAACAATAATAATACAATACGCATAATATTTCCACAAAACAGGCTAACCGTGAGCGGCGGGCGAGGCTGAGCAGAAAGCTGAAAAATTCCACGGCAAGTGCGCCTGCCGTCGGCCTACGATCCTGCATTATGGATAGCGCATATGGGTCTTCTTGTTAGAAGTTCCGAGTATACTACCAGCGCGAGACACAGGACAACAAAGTAGACGAGAAGCGTGTCTTTTAGAATGCTATGTTACAATGTACAGGTTTCTACAAAAGTGATGGTAACTGCTCAAAACATTTGATGCAACGGCTTCTCATCATCATCAGCAGCAGCCTGGTTACGCCCACTGCAGGGCAAAGGCCTCTCCCATACTTCTCCAACAACCCCGGTCATGTACTAATTGTGGCCATGCCGTCCCTGCAAACTTCTTAATCTCATCCGCCCACCTAACGTTCTGCCGCCCCCTGCTACGCTTCCCTTCCCTTGGGATCCAGTCCGTAACCCTTAATGACCATCGGTTATCTTCCCTCCTCATTACATGTCGTGCCCATGCCCATTTCTTTTTATTGATTTCAACTAAGATGTCATTAACTCGAGTTTTTTCCCTCACCCAATCTGCTCTTTTCTTATCCCTTAACGTTACACCTACCATTCTTCTTTCCATAGCTCGTTGCGTCGTCCTCAATTTGAGTAGAACCCTTTTCGTACGCCTCCAGGTTTCTGCCCCGTAGGTCAGTACTGGTAAGACACAGCTATTATATACTTTTCCCTTGAGGGATAATGGCAACCTGCTGTTCATGATCTGAGAAAGCGTGCCAAACGCACCCCAGCCTTTCTTATTCTTCTGGTTATTTCCGTCTCATGATCCGCATCCGCCGTCACTACCTGCCCTAAGTAGACCTATTCCCTTACGACTTTCAGTGCCTCACTGCCTATTGTATATTGCTGTTCTCTTCCAAGACTGTTAAGCATTACTTTAGTTTTCTGCAGATTATTTTTAGACCCACTCTTCTGCTTTGCTTCTCCGGGTCAGTGAGCATGTATTGCAATTGGTCCCCTGAGTTACTAAGCAAGGCAATATCATCAGCGAATCGCAAGTTACTAAGGTATTCTCCATTGACTTTTATCCCCAATTCTTCCCAATCCAGGTCTCTGAATACCTCCTGTAAACACGCTGTGAATAGCATTGGAGAGACCGTATCTCCGTGCCTGACGCCTCTCTTTATTGGGATTTTGTTGCTTGCTTTATGCAGGACTACGGTGGCTGTGGAGCCGCTATAGATATCTTTCAGTAATTTTACATACGGCTCGTCTACACCCTGATTCCGTAATGCCTCTATGACTGCTGAGGTTTCGCCAGAATCAAATGCTTTCTCGTAATCAATGAAAGCTATATATAAGGGTTGGTTATATCCGCACATTTCTCTATCACCTGATTGATAGTGTGAATATGATCTATTGTTGAGTAGCCTTTACGGAATCCTCTCTGGTCCTTTGCTTGACAGAGGTCTAAGGTGTTTCTGATTCTATTTGCGATTACCTTAGTAAATAGTTTGTAGGCAACGGACGGTAAGCTGATCAGTCTATAATTTTTCAAGTCTTTCGCGTCCCCTTTCTTATGGATTAGGATTATGTTAGCGTTCTGCCAAGATTCCGGTACGCTCGAGGTCATGAGGCATTGTGTATACAGGGTGGCCAATATCTCTACAACAATCTGTCCACCATCCTTCAACAAATCTGCTGTTACCTGATCCTCCCCAGCTGCCTTCCCGCTTTGCATATCTCCCAATTGAGGCTTTCTTTACTTCTTACTCCTTCCGGCGTTACCTTTGGGATTTCGAATTCCTCTAGACTATTTTCTCTTCCATTGTCGTCATGGGTGCCACTGGTACTGTATAAATCTCTATAGAACTCCTCAGCCACTTGAACTATCTTATCCATATTAGTAATGATATTGCCGGCTTTGTCTCTTCACGCATACATCTGATTCTTGCCAATTCCTAGTTTCTTCTTCACTGTTTTTAGGCTTCCTCCGTTCTTGAGAGCATGTTCAATTCTATCCATATTATACTTCCTTATGTCAGCTGTCTTACGCTTGTTGATTAACTTCGAAAGTTCTGCTAGTTCTATTCTAGCTGTAGGGTTAGAGTCTTTCATACATTGGCGTTTCTTGATCAGATCTTTTGTCTCCTGCGATAGTTTGCTGGTATCCTGCCTAACGGAGTTACCACTGACTTCCATTGCACACTCCTTAATCATGCCCACAAGATTGTCGTTCATTGCTTGAACACTAAGGCCCTCTTCCTGAGTTAAAGCCAAATACCTGTTCTGTAGCTTGATCTGGAATTCCTCTATTTTCCCTCTTACCGCTAACTCATTGATCGGCTTCTTATGTACCAGTTTCTTCCATTCCCTCCTGAGGTCTAGGCTAATTAGAGTTCTTACCATCCTGTGGTCCTGCAGCGCACCTTGCCGAGCACGTCCACATCTTGTATGATGCCAGGGTTAGCGCAGAGTATGAAGTCTATTTCATTTCTAGTCTCGCCATTCGGGCTCCTCCACGTCAATTTTTGCTATCCCGCTTGCGGAAGAAGGTATTCATTATCCTCAGATTATTCTGTTCCGCAAACTCTACTAATAACTCTACTAATAGCTATTCCTAGTGCCTATGCCATATTCCCCCACGGCCTTGTCTCCAGCCTGCTTCTTGCCTACCTTGGCACTAAAGTCGCCCATTAGTATAGTGCATTTAGTTTTCACTCTACCCATCACCGATTCCACGTCTTCATAGAAGCTTTTGACTTCCTGGTCATCATGACTGGATGTAGGGGCGTAGACCTGTACAATCTTCATTTTGTACCTCTTATTAAGTTTCACAATAAGACCTGCCACCCTCTCGTTAATGCTATAGAATTCCTGTACGTTACCAGCTATATTCTTATTAATCAGGAATCCGACTCCTAGTTCTGTTCTCTCCGCTAAGCCCCGGTAGCGCAGGACGTGCCCACTTTTTAACACTGTATATGCTTCTTTTGGCCTCCTAACTTGACTGAGCCCTAGTATATCCCATTTACTGCCCTCTAATTCCTCCAATAGCACTGCTAGACTCGCCTCACTAGATAACGTTCTAGCGTTAAACGTTGCCAGGTTCATATTCCAATGGCGGCCTGTCCGGAGCCAGTGATTTTTAGCACCCTCTGCTGCGTCGCAGTTCTGACCGCCGCCATGGTCAGTCGCTTCGCAGCTGCTGGGGACTAAGGGCCGGGGTTTGATTGTCGGGTTCGTATAGGAGGGTGTGGCCAAGTACTGCGCCAGGGTGGCCAATCCTGCTCTGGTGAGGGAGTGCGTTACCGGTTCTGGTCACCGGGATGAGGCCACACTCCAGGCCTGTTTGTGCAATTTTATCAACACGCGGCTTTTTTTTCTTTCTTTTTTTTTCAATTTTATCTACACGCAGTGGTGGCGTAGAGGTAGAACACCCGCCTAGCGTGCAAAAGGTCCGTGGTTCGAATCCCGGTACCGGCAATTTTCCACCGGATTAAAAAAAATATCCGCGTCGGCTTTAGCGCCTTCAGAAATATTTAGAGAGGACTCCCATATATATATTCATAGCGCTCGCACTGCGACGGACGAACCAGGCAAGCGCTAAGGTTGAATTTCACAACACAATTTTCATTCCACGTCCAGTAATGACACAGATCATTTGCGGCTTCGTTCAGGGGCACTCGCGGGCTTTCGGGTTGGTGGTTATTGCTGCGTTTCGCGCAAGAATATGGCTAGGAGGAGGCACCGCATATGCGCAATCACGAGCAATATACACACATCATTTCCCCAGAAGCTGACTCCGAGCACGGGTAGCGCGAAGATCTTGTTGGGCTGACACGACCACTTCGTGGCAGCCGAAAGAGAGAAAGCAAGGACAGGAAAGGCAGGGAGGTCAACCAGAAGAGTATCCGGTTTGCTACCCTACACTGGGGGTGGGGGAAAGGGGAATAGAAAGAAGAAGAAAGGGAGAGAGTAAGCACAGAGTACGTGTGGGAGGGACACTGTGCACAGGGACACTATAAACGGTCTCCTAAACCGGTGTACTTCAAGCATTGCAGTAATGCACGATTCGCTTTTCGTGCCAGTGACGGGTGTGGCCATGGTCCGAGTATCTTTGACTCGGTTAAAGGTCGTAAGTCAAGTCGGTGTAAAGTTTCCTGCAGAGAGAGGCGTTGTACATCGTAGCGGGATAGGTACACAATAGGTGTTCGATGGTCTCCTCGCACCCACAGGAATCGCACATCGGGCTCTCGGCCATTCCCAAACGAAAGGAATATGAGTTTGTGAATGCTACTCCCAGCCACAAGCGGTACTGCAAGGTTGCTTCACCGCGGGAAAGGCTAGATGGCACTTGTAGCCGTAGCGTGGGGTCCAGTTTATATAATCGGCAGTTGAAGGCACCTGAACTCCAAAGATCTTGCGACTTTTTGCGTGCATGTAGGCGAAGTTCCCTGGCAGCATCAGACCTCGCCAAAGGTATGGAACGCGTCTGGGTATCTTCGTGGGCAGACCGGGCAGCCTTGTCTGCTAGGTTGTTGCCGACAATGCCACAGTCAGCAGGAATCCATTGAAATGTAATGGTGTGCCCTCTTTATAGAGCATAGTGGTGTACTTCCCTGATGTCAGATATCATCTGCTCGTATACTCTGTGACGTAATGCAGACTTGATGCTGTGAAGGGCTGCCTTAGAGTCACAAAATACGACCCATTTCGCTGTGCGCTCTTCGGTGACGTACATCATAGCGGCATGGAGAGCTGCAAGTTCTGCCGATGTCGATGTAGTCGTGTGCGACAACTTGAATTTAACTGTAACCTTCTTGGCTGGAACGACGAATGCGGTAGTTGAGCTGGCACGTGAGGTCGAACCATCGGTATATATATGTATGCGGTCATGATACGTCTGGTGTAGTAATAGGAGCGTAAGTTGCTTCAGAGCCGGCGATGGATGATTGGACTTTTTTGTAATTCCAGGAATATCAAAATTCACTTTAGGCTGTCGTAGGCACCACAGGGGAGATGAAGGCTTTGTCGCCGGTGTAAAAGATGACGGTATGCACTCTTGATGAGCGATAATCACTCGTGAAAAGGTCGCTTGAGGTCTTTCGGCTGGTAGGGAAGTGAAATGAATTCTGAATACTGCATATGCGGTGAGGGTAGCTATATGAACTTGTCGATAGGTCATCTTGTAGATTGATGTAACGCAGGCAGAACGAAACGGTGATAGAAGGCAGATGAGACAACACACAGCGCTGAAGCACCTGCGAACAGCTGTTTGCGTGCGCCTTGTCGCACTGAACTTCAGAGACCGCCGTTGCGCACTCCAATACAAATCTTAACATGTTTGGAAATTACTAACTGTGTAAATTATTTGCTATTAATCAAGAACAGTGAATAATATTATAATGTAAACATTTTATTCGTTACAATAAATGAATTATGCAGCATGTACGTGCCAGGAAACCTGGCAGTAAGCAACCCTGGGCGTCGCACCAGTCGCATTGTTGAAATTTCAATCATGGGAAATGGGCCCCCTAAAACTCGTAGTGCGACGCATGCGACTGCACCGATTTTCGTCGTTCCAGTCACTGCATGTGAAACAGCCTTGAGGGTGACCAGCTGTCAGGTTGTCCCAATTTTCGAGCTTCCTTTCCGAAAGTTTTACTGAGGACCAACTGTAGCTGGGGGTCCCAGCACCGGCGTCACTGCGGCCTTCTTCCAAAAACACTACCACGCAAACAGTCTGGGCAGCCTACCCGAGCGACACACCCACGGGACTCTATGATCCCCGCATCGCTTAGAAAAGTTCTACCCCTCTCTCTTTCTTTTCGTGGTCAGCTCTCGGCAAGAGGGAAATTAGTCTCCATATCTCAGTAATATCGATAGCGATACGTACAAAGCACGTTTTGACAAAATAACTTGAATTATTTGCTCAAACGCACCGGCTCAGAACGTCTGCGTTCCTATTCTGACTCCATTTTCTATACTTGACCTCGAAGTGTTATTCTTGCAGAATGAGGCTCCATCTCAGCAGACTTCCACTTTTTTTTCGACATTTGCTTAGGCCAGGCTAAAGGACAACTGTCACTCTCGTCTGTGAATTTCGTGCCTTGAATGTGGCATCCCAGCTTTTGAATGGCGCATACTACGCACAAACGCACTTTCTCAGGGGGGTTGAATGCCTCTTCTCACGGAGTCAATCTTGGACTGAGGTACAGCACGCAATGCTCTTCACCCCTTTTGTTACACTCTGCATGGAGGACACCTGGACCACGGTAGCTGGCTTCTCAATGAAGAAGGGATTCTCAGCGAAAGTCTGACGAGACAAGCACAGGCCCTGAAGGCAAAGTTTTCTTCAAATTCTGCAAATTCTCTTCGCTATGGGGGCTCTAAGTAGTCACTTCTGTTTCCATAACCGCAGTGGCATGCTCTGAATAATTTGGAATATAGTGCGGGTAATTACCGGTCATTCCCAGAAATGACCTCACATGTTTTTCTTTTACTGGCCTTGGATTCTGAGCTGTTGCCGCATTTTGGCTTTTATAGGTTCGCGTTTTCCGTGTCGTATTTCATGCCACGAATACGGGACACGGCCCTCACCAAATTTACACTTCTCGGGCTTTGAAAAGCAAGCCTGCCCCTCTGATTCTCTGAAGCGCCATTCAGGTACATTGCAAATGATACTCAGAATGATTGGAAAACAGCGCCATGTTATCCAGATAGGGTAGCGCGAATTCTTCTGGCCTTCTAACATCAGGTTCATTAGCCTTGAAAAACAGAACGGCGCGTACTTCAAGCCAATTGAAGCTCATGGAAACTGGCTGGTGAGCCCCGAAGCATGTTACAAAGGCCTTACAACTACTGGCTCGTTCTGTTAAGGGCACCTGCCAATATCGCTTCCCTAATTCTATGGTTTAAACGAATGTAGCCCTGCTATCTGGTTCTACCCTCTCCTCTATAGCTAGCAAGGGGCCCATTTGGTCTTATGTTTCAATTAGTAAAGGCAAGGCGCAGAAGACCAGGACCCAAGAAGAACTGATATTCTGCGCCTTGCCTTTACTAATTCAAGCATGGACCAACTAGCCCGAGCAAGAGTTTTACTTGCTATTTGGTAATGACATTTAACTTTCGATAAACTAAGCATGGCTGATGATCTTTTCCTGGGCCCTCAACGAGCATTACAGGGTAGCGATATTCACTATGTGTCTCTATGATCACCCAAGACTAAGCATCCATTTTAGGCCTGCCTTCATTATGTCTAGCTGCTGCGGGGATAGGCGGTACGCTTTTGACTTAAAAGGAACGTCCGTTGTTAGCTCGATGCCATGTTCTATCAAATGAGTCATTCCAAGGTTCTCCCCAAAACAATCCACATATTTCCAAATAAGGCTCCTCAAACCTTCCAATTTCTCAGCTCCTAGTTCCTCCATGATAACAGTATGCGTTATGTCTTCTCCAGAACCTGGTCTCTTTTTGCCACGAAAACAAGGTAACTCTAAAGGAACGTCCTCTGAAACATTCACAGCTATGCTGACAATTGCTGTTCACTCAAAGGGTATCATTAACTTTACATCAAAACTCGTTCCTCAACTCTGCGTCCCGCTAACCTCAGTGTCTTTCAGCTCTGAAATGCTATCAATGACATCGGTGGGTACATGTCAGTGGACTTCCAGTTGATTTTGGCGATTTGGCTTCAATATCATCACTTTGTCAATCGCCACTGTCGAATGATCGCTTCCTCGTGTTTCTGTCATAATATTGCCTTCAGTCGTCTTGCGCTACCTCCGGGTTAGGCTTCAAAATATCACGAGACTTATGTAACCTTTGCATTAGGTACAACGCATACTCGGCCACACTTTTGGGCACCGGATCGTGCTGTCATAGCTCGCAAACTAGCCTCACATGAACCGAGTTTCGAAGCGAGAACAGGAAGCTATTAGGCAACAAGTCCACGAAATGCTGCGCGACGACATCATACAGCCGTCGAAAAGCCCGTCGGCATCTACTGTAGTTTTGGAGAGGAAAAAGGACGAAACCTTCGAAAATTGTTGACTGAACAAGATCACGAAGAAGGACGTATACGCCCTCCCACGGATAGACCATGCATTGGATCGGCTCTGCAATGCTAAATACTTTTCTTCGATGGACCGCAAGTCTGGCTACTGGCAAATAGAAGTCGATGGAAGAGATCGCGAAAAGACCGCCTTCATCACGCCAGACGGCCTCTATCGGTTAAAGGTTAAGCCATTTTCACTGTCCTTGGCGCCTACAACGTTCCAGTGCGTGATGGACATGGTTTTAGCAGGATTAAAGTCGCACACCTGTCTTGCGTACTTGGATGACGTCGTCGTGTTTGCCGGAAATTTCGACGATCATCTTAGCCGGCGTGCGACAGTACTAGACGTCATCAACAAATCAGGGCTCACTCTGAAGCCGCAAAAGTGCCGCTTCGCTTACGATGAACTTCTGTTCCTAGGCCACGCCATCAGCAAATCGGGAGTCCACCCTGACCCGCAAAAGAAAGCTGCAATCGCATAGTTCCTGCAGCCCATCGACAAGAAGGCAGTGCGTAGATTCCTTGGTATGTGTACCCATGGACTTTTCACGCATGGATGAGCCACTGACACATCTAACCAAATGTGATGTCGAGTTCAAGTGGGAAATGAAACAGGCCGATGCATTTCAAGGACTCAAAACATGCATGCAGTAGCCACCGGTACTTCCGCACTTTGACGAGGACGCCGATACCGAAATACGCACTGATGCCAGTAGCCTAAGGGTCAAACAATGAAACCCTCCTTACCTCAGTAAGGAAGCCTTCACTGTGGTGAGGCCACCTTATGTCACTCTGAAAGCTTCCTTACTGAGTCACCCTTAGCGAAGGCTTCCTTGGTGCTTCCTCGGCGTAAGGTGGCTGCGAAGCTACCTTCATGCGTCCTTACGCAGCTCCTGGCCCTGAACGAGCGCCTCACCTCACTGCTTAGCCACATGATGTTTGCTTGCGCATGCGCACTGTCACCCACCTGCGGAGAAGCGCGAGCACGGTACGTTTTGCCAGGCATGTTCGTTTTAGTCGCCCGTTCGGCATGAGTAGCGTTCGTAGGCGTTGCTAGAGCGTTACTAGGTGTTGCAGGACGCCGCCGGTGCACAGCGTTGCTAGAGCCTATCATGTTTTTCGCTATAATGCGGTACTTTTTTACGTTTACTTAACAAATGTAGAAGAAAGCGTGCCCACGTCTCTACATCAGCACTTCTATTTAAATATTATGCGACGATACAACATCTTTTTATTGAATAATAGTGTTCGCGTAAAGCTCTGAAGAGATCATCTCGAACCCAGGCATGCGGCAACCGTTCCTTACGTAAGGACGGGCGAAGGGAGCTTTCAGAGTACGCTTGGGGTGCTATAACGTTAAACTATTCCAAACTTTTCTATTCCAATTCTGTTATCAGCCCTCCACGATTGGTCAAAAACTTTTTTCGACTACCCCCACTTCACCTGTCTGCAACGCGACGTAACGAAAACCGCGATACCTCTCCATCTGATATGAAGTGTACACACTGATTACGCATGATTTGATAGAAAAAAAACAGTTACTTCTGATTTGACTTCTTTTCACCATTAGTCCTCGGCTATTGGTAAAAAGTTTTCGGGCTGCACCCACTTCACCTGCCTGTCACGCGACGTCACAAAACCGCAAGAACTCACCGCGTCAAAGTGACGTGTACGCGATAAAGATGCATTAATATGCCGAACAAAACTGAATTTTCTTCGGAATAACCGCAGGCTGCCCCGTTCCGAAAGGAATAAAAGATGGCTGCCGCCGATCGCTCAGACGCTGGCTACTCGCACCTGCCGGAGAGCATGGGTGTATTTGCGTATAATAAAGCTTCTTGCGTGGCCGTGTAACGTTTTCGAGTACTTTCGGCACATTTACCCCCTCATTCTGCCAACTCTTCTTTGCTGAGGGTCCATTTTAGCGTCATTCTTGAGCCTCCGTTGCATGCCGCTGCGATTTTCGACCAGCCACCACAAGGTAAGTAAGGGAAAGCCGACCAATCGTAGACGCCGGCACCACCCTCTTCATCCGCTTATCGACTTTCAGTGCAGTGGCTCGGCCCCATCGAATCCCTCTCCAATTGAGCGTTCTCCTCGCATCTTGTCAGCCAATTAGATACGACAAGCCGCTCAGTGTAGGCAATGTTATTCGTTTTTCAAGCAAACAAAAGTGACCTCCAATGAACGGGGAGAGCGTTTGACTGGTCTGTTCAGACAACCCTGCGGGTGACCGCCTGGTGCTTGCGTTGGTGGTTGCGCAAATTTGACGTCAGGAGATTGGAATAGAAGCATATTGGAATAGCTTTACGTTATAGGGCCCTTGCTTCCTCCATCGGCCCTTTGTTATAAGGAGGCCTCACGTAAGGTTAGGAAGCGGTCGAAGGAAAGGAACATTTCATTGTTTGGGCCTAAGCCTCGGTGCCGCCGTAGTCCAGAGGAAAGACGGACTTGAACGGGTAATAGCTTACGCTAGGCGGTCGCTGTCCAAAGTGGAAGGGAATTATTCTACGACAGAAAAGGAATGCCTCGCTATGATTTGCGCTACAGCAAAATTCCGCCCTTAGCTATATGGCACGCCATTAAATGTCGTCAGCTACCATCACCCGTTGTATTGGTTAGCTAATTTAAAGGGCCCATCAGGACGGCTGGCACGCTGGAGCCTCAAACTGCAAAAATGTGACATCACTGCAATCTACAAGTCCGGACGAAAACACTCTGATGCCGATTGCCTATGACGATCCCCCATTGACCCGGCGCCGCAAGACTGCAAGGATGACGACACCTTCCCTGGAATAATAAGCACGGAAGAATTTGTTGAACAGCAACGAGCAGACCCGGAACTAAAAGGCCTCGTCAAGTATTTATAAGGGAATACCGACGTTATCGCTAGGTCATTCAAGCGCGCATTGTCATCCTTCATGCTTCGAAATAACATCCTCGTTAAGAAATTTTCACCAGTGCGCGCCAACTACCTTCTTGTTCCGTCAGCGCCGCGTCCAGAAGTACTGCGTGCCCTACACGACGATCCGACCACTAGGTACGTCGGATTCTCCCTGACGCTATCGAGGATACTGGAAAGGAATCACTGGTCATGCCTGACCGCTGACGTTGCCCATTACGTCAAGACATGCCTAACCTGTCAGCGACGCAAGACACCACCTACAAGGCCAGCGGGGTCACTACACCTGATCAAGCCTCCTTGCCGACCTCTTCAGCAGATCTGGATGGATTTGTCGGGACCATTTCCGACGTGAACATCCAGAAATAAGTGGATCATCACGTGACAGACTAGCTCATCTGCTTCATAGAAACTAAAGCCCTGTCGCGAGATAGCGCAGCTGAGGTGGCGAAAGTTCTAATTGACAACATCCTGCTGCGACATTGTGCCCCAGAAGTCCTCATTACCGACAGAGGAACGGCCTTTACCGCAGAGCTAACCGAAGCCATTCTGCAATACAGCCAGAGAAGCCGCAGGAGGACAACTGCCTACTACCCGCAGACGAATGGTCTCACAGAGCGCCTGAACAAGACTCTCGCCGACATGTTAGCAATGTACATACGTCGAAGTCGAGCCCAAGACGTGGGGCGCGGTCCTGCCGTAAGTAATCTTTGCTTACAACACGGTGGTGGAAAAAAAAACACAGATCACGCCATTGAAGTTGGTTTACGGCAGGAACCCTACGACGACTCTCGACGCCATGCTGCCACACGTGACCAAAGAAGACAATCTTGATTTTGCCACATATCTGCAGCGTGCCGAAGAAGCCCGACATTTCGCCAGCCTGCCTATCAAGAACCAACGGAGGGCCAACAGCCGACATTAGAACCTTCAACGACGCTACGTCGAGTATCAATCCGGCGATCGTGTCTGGGTTTGGACCCCGATTCACCGACCCTACGATTTCAGACACTTTTTTTTCTTTATTTATTTGTTTCCATTGCTAAAATACAATGACGGGGGCTAAGATAAAAGCTGCGATGAGGCAGCTTGAGGCGCCCTTAGCCCCCGTGTTACGTGGTGGCAGTGAGTGGCGCAATCGACCGTACGCAAAGAACAATACATATAAATATTAATTACAATTATCAATCAATTCAAGAGTATTTTCTATAACGGAACACTTGGCAATACGTAAATAAAAGTGAAAATCGCGTACACTTGACGATGCATAATTATAGGTGAAAAGATACGATGGTCGATTAATATTGGAATAATTAAGAGAACGAAAACGACGAGCAAAAATTATGTCATTAAAAACATTTAACAAGACGCACATGTGAATACAGGTGAAAAAGAAATTACGCTTGATTCATTATTTAGGAGAAGGTTCTGATAATTAACGACAGTTCTGACCGTGTTATGTTAATGATGTCAATGCCAGCGTCATGTAATGAATTAAACAGTCTGGGTAATTTATTTTTCGTCATTTGCAAACCATAGTTGGTTCCTGAAGGGGGCATAGATAAATATTCTCCGTGATGGGTGATATAGGTAGCTGTATTTCTTTGCAGACAAGCAATTTCATTAAATACGCTGTTTTCAGGGTTTGAGTGCCATATACGAAGGAGAGAGCGGTTGTATAGAGAGTAGATTGTAGGTATGTTGTATTGTTTAAAGAGATGCTCACTGTGACTGTGATATGGCACGTTTGCAATGATACGTACGATATTTTTCTGTAGCAAGTGTATTTTCCTGAGGTTAGTTTCTGTTGTTGTGCCCCACACAAGGTGTGTATAATTAATGTGAAATGCAAATAGTGCGTGGTAAATTAATATTTTTGCGGATGTTGGTAGACGATATCTGTTCTTGTTTAGCATTCCTGTGATACGGCTAAGCTTTCGTACTACAGAGTCTGCTTGTCGATCCCAGTTTGGCGTACTAGAGAAGTATGTACCTAATACTTTAATTTCATTTACTATTTCTATGCTCCCATTGTTCATCTCTAAAGTGTGGCTTTGTGGAATCTTTGCGCCTTTCGCATAACAGATTACGGCTTTTGTCTTATTTGAATTTAATTTTAGATAATTTTCTATAGACCATGAGGATATGTTCTGGAGAAAGTCGTTTGCGCTGTTTATTAAACTAGTATAAGGTGCCGATGAAACAAACACACTAGTATCGTCTGCATATATGATAAATTTTGCCTTCGGATAGATCAGAACAATATCGTTCATATATAGGTTAAAAAGAAGCGGTCCAAGAATGCTTCCTTGTAGGACTCCTGTTATAATTTCTCCAGAAAACGATTTAAAGTTATTTATGTGCACATACTGCCATGTTTTTTCTAAATATGACTTAATTAACTGCAGTGGGAGGCCCCTGATACCATACGTATCAAGCTTTGTTAATAATGGGTTATGGTTAATATGATCAAAGGCCTGAGTAAAGTCTACAGATATACATATTGTCAGTTGCTTCCTTTCAAAATGTTGCAGTATATGGTCTTTCTGGTGTAGTAGTGCTAATTGTGTTGATTTGTTTTTTTGAAAGCCATACTGAGCTTTCGTGACAAAGCGAGATAATCCGGCGCATTGGCACACTCGACTATGAGGTCGTGACAGACGGCATTTCGCTATCATTGCGGCACCGCTCACGACATGAAATAGTCCATCTTGTGCGGCTTATGCCGTTCTACCAGCGCTAATCAACTTTGGGACTTTAAATAGCTGAACTTTGGACTTTTTTTGGATTGTGGTACTTTGGACTTTGCTTCTTTGTTGTTTTATTGGTTTGGTTTAATAAGTCTCATTTTTGTTTATAGCTCTCCTGTTTGGTTTGCAGCATCGGGATGATGCTTTTTGAGAGGGGGGAATTGAGACGTGCATGTACTTGTTTGTCTCTTCCGGATGACCGCTGTTCACCATCTAACAAATGTTATCGCACAGCGCGGGACGCACCTGTATGTATTAGAAGTTTCCCGAATGTGATCGATGGTCCTTTTTGCTGTCAGGTGTCACCTATCCTTGCGTAATCGAACCTAGCCGAATGGTGTAGAACATTCTGAAAGACACGCGGGTACCAGCGATTACTCCGGAACCTTTGATGACTGATGTAGAAAAGCCCACGTGCTTGACCCGCGCATCAGATCTTCGACGATTGCCCACTATGTTCTCCGCTGTCGCCGTTCTTAAATTGTAGCCTGTTTTTGAAGGCACAAGTTCGCCCAATAACCCGCTAGTTTCGTAACTCCCAGTTTTGCAGCTTTCTTCTCCGTCACTACCGCGTGACAATATTGGTTTTCGTGCAGAGGTACGAATTTGTTAAGTTAGTGCTCGTACATTTAGAGTTAAATAAAAGTAAACTTCAAGTACGTCACACATATATCCACCAAAACCGCACATGAATATTTATAGCATGAATTTTAGCACTCGTTTTTGAACGTAGCCTAGTAGCATTATATGTTGTGAATGTTGTCGAATGTTTTGTGACATTTCGCAATGTTCAGTAATAGTGCGCCAACCGTTAAGATAACGTTATGTTATTATGTTGCATCGATGCAGTCAAATGTTGAAAGATATTGGCCTATATTTGGCCACATGGCTACAACACAGCCACCGCAACCGAATATTTACGGCAATGTTGGACATCTTAGTAGCATGCACACATAAAAATGTTTTTCATGCAGCTAATGATAAGATTAACACGTACACACCAGTGCTTTAACGTTTCCTTTTCTGCACACATACTTGCACGTACAAAGCATCTTTAAAATAAATTTATCGAATTCAACGTGCCGACTGCGCTTCTTACATAAGTTATCCTAGTTGCGCGCTGTTTATATCATTAAGTGTCGAGGTGGTGTTCTTAAAAAATGTGGACGACATTTCCCGTTCGTAAGCCTACCTACATATGAGTTGGCTTACACCTATCTCGCAAACGTATTCCGGGAACCTAATGCGTGAATCGTTGTAAGCATGGTACACTTCAAAACGTAATAAGTGTACAAAAATTTATCCGCAGGAACTTCCGAAGCGCACGGCCGAAACGCGTTTGCTTAGATTATGCAAAATTTTCGCACAAATGTAACAGAGAAAACTGATGGGAAGACTCTGGAGTATTCACGCAAAGAATACGAGAAAATCACGTAGCGACAGCAGTTGTGAAGTTCACATACAGATCTTCGTCACGTGAAAATGGTTGTATTTGCGTTCATTTTGCATTTGCGCATATATTCGCTGTCGGTTGTTTCCTTTGGTGTTCCCATGGATCTTGAGTGTGTATTGGCAACTGGGGCGCAATAACGTAAAGCTATTCCAAACTTTTGTACTCCAATTCTGCAATCAGCCCTCCGCGATTGGTAAAAACATTTTTTGGGCCACCCCCACTTCACTTGTCTGTCAGGCTACGTCACGCAAGCCGCAATAGCTCCCCATCTGATTTGACGTGTACCCGCTGATTATGCATGAGTTGACCGAACAAAAAAATGTTATTTATGATTTGACGCTTTTTTTGCGATTAGGCTTCGGTATTGATCAAAAGTTTTTGGGTTGCACCCACTTCACGTGCCTGTCACGCAATGTCACAAAACCGCAAATACTCACCGCGTCAACGTGACGCGTACGCGTTAAAGATGCATTAACATGCCGAACAAAACTGAACTTTCTTCTGAGTAGCCGCAGGTTGCCCCGTTCCGAAAGGAATAAAAGATGGCAGCCGCCGATCGCTCAGGCACTGGCTACTCGCACCTGCCGGAGAGCATCGGTTTATTTGCGTATAATAAAGCTTTTTGCGTGGCCGTGTAACGCTTTTGAGCACTTTCGGTACATTTACAATCTCGTTCTGCCAACTCTTCTTGCCGAGGATCTGCCTTAGCGTCATTCTTTAGATTCCGTTGCATGCCGAGAGCTTTTACCAGCCACCGTGAGATAAGTAAGGCAAAGCGGACCAATCGCAGACGCCGGCACCACTCTCTTCCTCCCTCGCCCTAGTTCGCCTCTGACACCCGACCGAGAAAGTCACGTTAGGAGCTCCGTCCGCTTTCTAGTATATTTTTTATAGTTATTTCTTTTTATAAGTTTTATTTTATTTATTTAGGTAGTCAGGTCTGCTTCCTGCGCAAAGTAGCGCCGTGTTCTCGCACCCTTAATGAGTGACCCTACAGCAGAAGAGGACTTGTTCTTCGCGCCCGGCAGCACTCCTGGCCGTTCGAGGAACATGGAGTTCCTATTCACTGCAATCCTGCGGCTCGTGACAGAGCCCCTGCACTCCTTCGATAATGGTTCCTCAACGCAGCCTGCGACCATCAAGCGCAAGCGAGTTGCCCCCACCAAAAGGCGTGGCTCAAATCGTCCAGGGCGGCATCCACGCACTGGAACAGCCACCTCTCGAGCCGCTCGCCAAACCAAGCACCGCAAGATGGCCATTCCAGCAGAAGCGGCATCCCCCCCCCCCCCCCCCCCCTGCGGCCTTGTCACGTGGAAATTCCAGCTGAAGCTCGTCACCCACTGGCGAGCTCACAAAGCTTCGGGGCCTCCTGGGTTCCAATCAGTCAGCCGAAGTGAACGGACGTGTCGTCGGCGCGCTCCGAAACCACCGAGACTACGCGATCTTCACCGACCGCCCTTGCCCGGGCCGCTTTCACCGGGAGTCATATGGGAAGCGGCTTTCTCGCTGTTTCCCACCGACCGCCTTTTCTTCCCGGGATTTTTCGCCGCTCCCCGCGCCTCTGCAGCTCTGAAGCAGTCAACGCGTCTGCCCCTGCCGGGGTCATAGCTGCCTTGGCGTGCTTTCTAAACTATGAACCAAGAGCGCCAAGCGACCTGCTATTCCGAGGCCCATGTTCTAAACGGGCGTGCAAAGGGCCTTCGGCCAATTCACGGCTCTGTTTCGATGGAGCATTTATCTACCTCAACATCATTTTCCAACGAGCAGAAGACGCAATCGGCGACGGAGAACGCCGCCGCGCGTTTCTCTACAACAACGAAGACGCCCGAGGTGGATACCGCGGGAGTGGCCGCTGATCCCATCGTCGCCAGTTTTCCCTCCCAACAACGAGAGGTAGACACTACGACCGGTAAAAGGATGGAGGAGAATGCTACCCCGAACATTTACGACGACAAAACCGACGACGACACAGGTGGCTGTTGGAAGACAGTCATACATAAGTGACGCATCCATCAAACGCACGCTAAGACGCAACCCTCCGAGAACATCTCGGGCATTCCGGACGCCTCCCAGCCTACCGTACGCAAGCGCAGTCGGAATCAGAACCTGCCTCAACTTCCTTTGCACGATGAAAAGATAATTCTGCGGCCACACGGAGGACTTTGCCGCGATAAGTGGACGCGGCCAGAACTCGCCAGTGCTCTATGGAGTGCAGCCGGCTTGACCACCGACGATCGTCAGGACTTCATATTCCGACTGCGACCTCAGCAGAACTTGACAATCATCACCACACCCCAGTCAAACATAGCCGACGCATTGTACAAGGTGAGGGAGCTGAACCTTGGTCAGCGGGTCTATCCCATCATAACATATTTTGCGGCCCCAGACAACTTATGCAAGGGAATTATTCCTGGTCTTTTGCCCGAGACACCGTCTTCCAAGTTAGTTGATCAGGTTTGGGCTCCTGGAACTCAAATACTTCAAGCACGAATGATGGGTCAAAGCAACGTTGCATCGGTAACACTTGAAGTATTTAAAGTGCCTCGCTACGTGGGTTTCTATGGTGCAGAACTCCACTGCTACCCCCATCGACACCGCCAACTGGTCTGCAAGATATGTCACAACCTCAGCCATTGGGCTGATTATTGTCCTACGCCGCACGTGGTCATTTGCGCGACGTGCGGGACTGACAACCCCACCCGGTCACATCTGTGCACCCCACACTGCAGATCCTGTGACGGGACCCACCCTACAGCGTATCCAAACTGCCCGCGGCGTGCTAGGCAGACACTGAACAAAGCTTGGGTGCGCAAAGCTTTCGAGAAAGGGCAGCGTGAACTCCTACCCTCCAGCGACCCGACCACTACCACAGATACGGCGGAGACCCGAACGTCGCGCGCCCCAACGAAGGAGACCAGACAAGACCGATCGGAGACCCGTTTGAGATCCCGTCGCAAGTTGCGGACCCGCTCCAAGTCTCGGTCCCGATCCCGCGAGGCGTCGGTGCGCCTCCCAGAGAACCGCCCTCCTTTCCCATCTTCCCAACAACACTACAAGATGGCCCTGCAGACCAACGTCCCAGCCAAGGTGGCCCTGGTCCCTTCAGGGTTGCAGTGGACCCCGGAGAAGAAAACAGCAATGGAGGCGTCTCGGGAGGTAGGTCGGGTGGAGGGTCCCCCACAGCTCGCTCCGCCGCGTAAATCTCTCCCTACCCCTTCCCCTGTTACCAATTCGCTATCAAATCCCGATCCTCTAATAGAAATAGCCCGCCTACGTCGTGACATGGAGGCGCGCTGTGAGCGCCTGCAAAAACAAATGGACGCGCTGGTGGCAGACATGAGCGCTAGTATGCAGGCGGCTCTGGACAGGATAGAACGCCAAATGGAGGCCCTTCAAATAGGGATTATGGAGCAAGTGAAATCATGTATAGAGTGCACTATTGCAAGCATGCAAGGTCCTGAGCTTAGCAGTAACAACGAAAGCGCGCTTTCCGACCAAGGCTCTCGGCCGCAACCTTCAAATGTGGGCACCCGGCGCCCGCATCGCTATGCACGACCGCCTGCTTCCTCTCGCGTTGATGAAGGCGCCAAGGACACACTAGCGTCAAAACGCGCGCGGCACGACGCCGGCGGCGCGCCGCGTGCCGCGAAACTAGGGTGCCTCGATGTGCGCCCGCTCTCCGCGGGCGTGCATCGAGGCACCCTACGCGAAACCTGCCGCAGAACCGGTTTGGTCTGCCGCGCAGAGGATGGGTCGAGGAGCCATTTTCGGCGGCTTGCCGCGTGCCGCGAACCAATGAGAGACGTCCGGGCTTTCTCCTAAGCGCCACCTCTTGGATACTGCCGAAGTTAACTTCCAGCGGCGGCGGCGGAACCACGACCGACGACCGGGCGCTCCGAGCCAGCCGCGATAAACAGCGCTAGTGCTTCGTCTGCGTGCCTTTTGCGCGTGCCGCCGTCGCAACAGCAGAGAACACACAATGACCAAAACGCTCATCGTCGTCAGAACATCGTCGTCTGCATCTGCCATTGCAGGAATCAACGCGATCAGCGCGCTGTCTGCTAACCGAGCAAGGAAAAAGCGCGCGACAACCGCGATATCGCGCCTATGCTTGCGCAGTTCGAGACAAGGTGAGATCAGCGCTGTCACGTGACTCCACGGCGGCCGCAGCGAGCACAACCGATGTGGCCTCTCTGCCGCGCGGCGTTCTTGCCACCGGCGGCGTGCCGCGCGCGTCTTGCCGCCAGTGTGTACGTACCTTAACGCGGAGCAACTAGTGGTGTGGCAGTGGAATTGTAGGGGATTCCGCCGAAAACGAAGTTCCCTACAGCAGTATTTCCTCACATTCACGAACCCTCCCGTTGTCATCCTCTTACAGGAAGTCAATTGCACCCCTTCTTTATCCGGCTACAGCACGCTCTCGGGGGTCTCTCCTCTTGTGGAAGCCTTAGTTTCGAAACATGTTACATGTCGCATGCATACCGCTAACACTGACATTCCTCACGAAATATTGGAAATAATTACGCAATGTAAACGCAGCGAGAGTCTGTTTGTACTCATCGCATACAGTTTCCCCCGTTTGCGAACGCACTGTTTTCAGCACCTACTAACAGAATTGGTAGGTTTGGACGGGTTTGTGTGGTGGCCGGCGACTTTAACGCTCCTCATACTGCATGGGGTTACGTTAAATCGCAGACTGAAGGGACCCGCTTATGGAATGCCATCTGTAACATGAGATACACACTGCTTACCGACCCAGAGCACCCCACTCGGATAGGCAACAGCGTATCTCGTGACACCTGCCCTGACCTTACCTTCGTGCGCAATACTGGCCCAGTCGTTGCGCACGGGCCTTTAGAGGAGCACCTTGGAGGGACCACTTCATTGTGGCGACCACCTTGTCATTACGGGGTGCGCGCCGGCCCGAGCAAAATGTGCGAAATACCGGATTGGGCAAAATTCAGGGAACGTCGCCAGTACCCGCCTGAGCACCAAGGGTGCGAACGCTGGCTTGACTCTCTCGCACAAGATCTAGAGGCCACCACGAGCACACTGCGCACCAAAACCGAGACGCCAGACATAGACCCGCATTTAATTCATCTTTGGAACACCCGCAGAGGGTTGACACGACGATGGAAACGACAACGCCTCAACTGCAAACTAAGGAAACATATAGATCAAATTACACGGGAATCTCAGGAGTATGCAGAGATCCTTACGAGGAATAACTGGCGAGGATTTTGCGATCGCCTCTCGGCACATCGAGCACAGCAAAAACGTGGTCGGTTCTTCGCACACTCACAGATCCCACCACAACGAAGGGAAAAAACATTTCAACAGCTGCACATCCTTATGCATGAGTACAGGGACGATGTCTCGACACTCCTCAGAGAGCTAGAGAAGCACTTCATACCCACAGGCCCGCCGCCGCAGTACCCTGACTATCCTTACGTAGGCGAGGTGAATGAATTGCTCGATGCAGACATCACATCTTACGATGTGCGGGTGGTCCTACAAGACCTACGCCGCAACACGGCACCGGGAGCCGACCACATCCGATTCGCCACCCTTCGTAACCTCAGTGACGCGGATATTAACCACCTCACCCATATCTTCAATGATTGCTGGCGCAAGGGCATGCTTCCCCAAGCATGGCGACACGCCGATATCACACTGATCCCCGAGCCGGGCAAGCCTGTTAAGGTTGAAAACTTACGACCCATCTCCCTAACATTCTGCATTGGTAAGCTCATGGAGCATGTACTCTGCGGCGTCTGCAGCCCTTCATCGAAGAAAAATCATTCTTTTCTAACTCTCAATTCAAATATCGGTCTCATCTGTCTGCCAAAGATGTGCTTTTACAATTGCGGGAGGAAGTCATAGGACCTCCGTCGTCCGCCCAAACGAGAGCCCTCATCGCCTTAGACCTAAAAGGGGCTTTCGATGATGTTGAACATGACCTCATCCTTCGCAATTTTGCATATTCACACTGTGCAATTCGTATGTACAACTATATACGCGCATTTCTTCGAGATTGCACGGCCACCGTAGGAATGGGAGCGCATCGATCCAGTACGATTCGCCTTGTAGGACTTAAGACACCCCAGGGCTCAGTTCTTTTCTCTACTCTAATAAATATCGCGCTCGCAGGGCTCCCCGGCTACTCGACCAGATCCCTGATGTCGCCCACGCTATTTATGCAGACGACATTACTATCTGGTCGATACGGGGTTCTGACGGAGCCATCCAGGACCGACTGCAGCAATCGGTCGATACAGTTTCCGAGTACGCCAGAAAATGCGGCTTAAGATGTGCTCCGGAAAAGTCGGAGCTCATAATCATTCGCCCCCGGAGCCGTTCCTCTACTCCCCCTATCAGTGTGCACGTGGATGGCACACCGATACCACAGGTTAATCGAGCTCTTACCCTCGGCCTACACGTCCAAGCGGATGGCAGGTCAAACTACGCTGTTTCCCCTCTATCCAGACAGATTCAGCAAATTCTGGCCATGATCCGGAGGGTCTCCAACAGGCGCTCGGGCCCTCGAGAAGAGGACCTGCTGCGCTTAGTGGAGGCATGCGTGATCAGCCGCCTTACATACCATCTCCCATTTCAGCGGTTGACCCAAGCGCAACGACTTCGCATAGACGCAATGATTCGCAAAGCGACGAAGCTGGCCCATGGCCTCCCAAATTATACTTCCACACGCCGTCTCCTTAACTTAGGGACACATAACACACTAGGCGAGCTGCTAGAGGCACATTGGGTCAGCCATCGTCAGTGCCTCCTACTCACTCCTACTGGCCGCCACCTTCTCACACGGCTCGGATACTCTGTCCCACCCCTTGAGTCTGAAACCCGTCCAACAATCTTGTCGTCAGCGATACGCCAAGCACTAAATATTCATCCATTGCCACGAAATATGCACCCCGAGCATGACGTAGGGTGGCGCAAAGCCCGTGTACGAAACATGGGCCGCATGCTTGCAAACATCCCGGAAACACATACTTTATACACGGACACATCACGCACTCAAGAGGGCTATTACCTCGGTAGTTTTGGATGGCACCGAATCCCTGAGAGACTCTGCTGCAATGCGCGGAATAAATGCCACTTACGGAGAAATTTTCGGTGTTGCTCTTGCAATCCGATACGCCATCCGTGTTCCTGAGGAAGTGTATATATTGACGGACTCGCAATAGGCATGCCGGGTGTTCCTATCAGGACATGGCATCCCGAGAGCGGCGCACCAAATTCTCAAACAGATCCCGCGAAATACACTAACCACATCTCCCCGCATCCACTTACTCTGGACCCCTGGTCATACCTCGCTGCCGGGTAACGAACGCGCACATGCGGTTGCCCGAGAAATTTCCTTTCGGGCGACTCGGCGTGGTGAGGCGGCTAGTTCTGAGTAAAGCCCCTTAAACTTAAAGGGGCTTTAGTTCAGAGTGGAGGATCCCTTGCTCCGAAAGACATACTCCGGCATTAAACACGCATTCGTCGCACCCACGCCGCACCACCGCCGTCCTTCTCGCGGGAGAAAGCAGTGGCATTACGCCAGTTACAAACCCCAACTTTTCCAAATCTTGTCTCTCTCAATAAATTCTACCCACACTGTTATGCAGATCGTTGCCCTGGCTGTCGCAGGTCGCCCACAATCTTCCACGTCACGATTGAGTGCACTGCAAACCTCTTTCCTCCCTTGCCAACTCTCCTTTACACCCTACGCAACAAAGAGCTGTGGGACGATGCCCTCCGCGACGGACCTCCCGAGGTCCACCGAGCTGTGATACAATGGGCTCGAAACATCGCCAGAATCATCTTAGGGACCCTGGACTGAGGGTTCCTCCCACACTGCTCTCGCCATTCAAATAATAATAATAAAGATGTTTTACTCTCTCTTGGGCCCTCCTGAAGATCCCCCTCTGCTGCTCCCCACTTCTCGAGCAGCCGCGGAGTTTGGAGAAAGCCTGCCAGAAAGCGATGTGGCGTCATCGTCCTCCTCCTTCTCCTCGTCGTCTCCCTCATACTCACCGGGCAGCCGGGACTCTCTTCCCTCCTATCCGGAGCAGTCGTTTGCTACGCCACCCTATCCTCGGCGGCAAGCGTGGCCCAAGACGACTTGGAGAGGGGGAGACTAGCAGAGCAGGACCCCTCTCCCCCGGAGAACAGCCGGCTTAAAACCCCTCCATCCACGCGCCACCGCCGCTTTCTTAAGTAGCGATATGGTTATAGTAGTACACTGTAATATGGTGGCTAGAGCGACAACCGCCTTTTCCCCTCATACCAAATCCGGTTCCGGCATTTCCGCTTCCGGCATTTCCGGTTCCGGCACGTCCGGTTTGAAGATTTCCGGTTCGGCGTTTACGCTTCCCGGAGTTGCGCTGCGAGAATTTCCACTGTGATTGCAGACGATGGTGAGACGCCCGCGCTTAGCAACCGGTGCTAATTTGGGTAGCTCGCTCTAGCCATGGCACCAAGCGTCATTTGTGTGCATCTACGTGCTTGTTTGCGTACGCTGTGCCCGCACGCTTTGCCTGTCGTCCCCTTTCTCTGACAGTGCGGAGAGCCATGGGCTGGGGCGCAACACACGAACATAATTCGCCGTACACATCTGCTCACGTCACAACGCTAACACAATTCGCCATACACCTTTGCACGCGTTACAACACGCGCGCACGCACCAATTTACTGCACACCTCCACTCATATCGCACAAGAAAAGCACACTTGTTTTCACCATGTCGCTGAACGCCCTCCACGCAAATTTGAACTTGTTATATTTCATAGCTTCACGTCATTGCAGTTCTTCGCGCAGTGCAAGCACTTGGGACGTTCGTTACCTTCGATCTGCCGTACGAGACAGGTTCAACCTCAAAATCAACAGCATAAACTCTATGCGTTTGCCGTACAACTTGGCGTCGCGAACGCCTTCACTAAAGTCCCTCCATACGTGTTGGCTGGAGGGGATGTATGCTTCAAATCAAGAAGAATTCAAAGGGGACAAGCTGTTGTATTCCGCTGAAGTAGTAGTTTGCGGTCGCTGTGTCCAAATGCACGAAAAACGGGAGCGGTCTCCAAGCACCCAGGCACTACATTCCACTGTACGTTGTCTCTCGTGGCACAACCCGTCGGAGGTTGACGCGAAGCAGCGAACACGACCAGATCGCCTATTACAATAGGCGGTGGTTCTTGGATGGAATCGCATTAACCGTTTCAACCGCAGCTGGTGCAATTAAAGCCTCTCCGTAGACGCGAAAGTGAACAATGCTAAAAACATAGCGTCACTTCCACTCGGAACAGGAAGCTGAAGCTACGTAAGTTCCGCTTGACGCCGGAAGCTGAGGGGGTGAGTGGGAGAGGAGCGTGGAGGAGGAGGGTAGGTTGGCGGTACTTAAAGGGACCCCGAAACGCTTTTGACGATTTTCTACAAACGTACTGAGTCGTTAGAGTAGGTCCTTCTGATCATTAATTGACACATCTAAGTGCTCTGCGTAAAGCGTGTAATTTATTATAAGGTTTTAAAAATGCACATCGCTGCCGATCGCAACGCACTGCTCGGCGGAATTTTAAGCCGCCCCTACCCCTATGACCGAAATCACCCATATGACGTCAGTGGGGCGAGCTATCCGATTGGCTGACCAGGGCGCATGATCGATAATTTTTCCAACTTTATGGTAAACAAATGATCTTTGTAATAGTTGGAATGTTAGTTAATTTGTTTTTATAAATAGAAAATAACATAAAGAGAATGCATACGAACAATTTTTCAGTACACTTAAGCACTTCCGGCACACAGCAAGTGTCGTCTGCTTGTGTTACAACGTACTCCATTTTGACGAGAGCTCCGCGGTCAGAGTTGGTCTCAGTCTTTTCGCGAGCACTATGATTCGAGTTTGTTGCCTTGTGTACTGCAAACGTAGCGACTGGCAATATGTCAAGCTGCGACATCGTGTCCCTCAGCAAGGCAGCGTACTAGCGAACTGGCTGCTGCGCATCGGACTGCCGCTATCCGATCGGCGCCAGGATTTGCGCGTTTGTGGCCGTCACTTTACACCGGAAGATTACTAACGCAATAGCGTTTCGCGAGTCCCGTATTAGGGCAAACGTAAGCGCAAGGGGACAGGTTCTGGCCGCTTGACTGTGCCGTAACGGGATGAGCCGAGATGAGCAGAAGGGCAAATTTGAATGGTCTGCACGGTGCAGCCACCTGGTGGCATAGAGCTCAACCATACACAGTAGCAGCAACGAAGCGCATTCTTCTTTGCTGCTGGTGCGTATTTCTCGCAGGAGTGTAATCATCAACACGTTGTTTTTATACATGTTTAAAATGTTTTACACTTGGGTAGAGCAATATTAGAGCTTTGTTTGGCTGGTTAAGCGCTGCGCCAACAAGTATCTGGACCGTGCAGACCGATCAGGCCGCTCACGTACGTCTACGCCAAAGTTCCTTCATCAGCTTGAGTTTATGCCTCCAGTCATTTGTCGAAATGACCAGCTTGCCTGTGGTTAACGGAATAGCAGACACGTTCGGAGCTACGACAGAATGCTCGCAACGCACGCTGCTTCGATAGCTCGCGCTTGGGGTCGACAGCCAAGCGGCTAGCGGAGAGGTTTCGCGCGGGTGGAGGCGGGCTCCAAAACAACCGGAAGTGGACGATGTGACGTCGCATCGTGACGCAGGACCAGTGAAGGCGGAGCTTAGCCCCGCTCGCTCGGCGAATGAGTTGAGGAGGAAAAGCATGGCTGGGGAGGAGGGTAACTTCTAATCGCTTGTAGCTCCATTAATACCTAACGCTTCACTTAAATTGTGGTGCGAATGTTCCACTTAAGCTGCACCCTACGCGTCTACAAAATTTGTCCGAATCGTTTCAGGGGCCCCATAACTTGGTCGGTGGTGGCGCGTGGATGTAGGGGCTTTAAGCCGGCCAAGCTGTGTACTCGGCCCCCTCCTTCCCCTGGTAGAGGACGCTTACCCTCGTCTTCCTCCTCTCGGCCCACTGCCAGCCCCTCACCTGCCGCCTCGCACAACGTCACCACCAACGAAGACGGGCGAGAGGGAAAAACCGGCCCTGGCGGACCCGTCTCCCAAGGCGCAGCCGAGCACGCTAAAGCCCCTTTAAAGTCCGGAATACATGGAGCGTTTTTGAGGCGATTTTCGCCTCACGGCGCCGATTTGACGCCTGGCATCGCGAAAAACGCCCGCCGCCGCAGATCAGGACCGGCGAGATTTTGACGCGGCGCGCACGCGTCTGACACTACCGGAAGTGCCTGTCGGAGTCACTTCCGTCTGTTTTCGGCAGGGGCGGCCAGCCGTCTCACCGTTCCTTGCCGTCCCTTGAACACTTCGCGCGCGTGCGCTGAAATTCTGCGCAATCCGCACACCCGTTTCAGTCGCACAAGGTCGCCAGACGAAACATTTCCGGCCAACTCTCTCCGCTGAGCATCCACAAAAATATCGATACAATACTAAACATACCTGGTAATGTGTATAGACATATTAGTGGGGTATTTATTGCATAATTTATTTATTATTTATTTATTTATTAGTTACCTGCATCGCCCCGTAGGGCATTACAGCAGGGAGGTTACAAACTTGAATCAATACATCAATAAATTAGTTCAATGCGTGGTAAAAAGCATCATTTTCTGTAATATATTCAATGGTCGATGGCAAACTGTTCCAATCTCGAACAGTTCTAACAAAAAAAGAATAACGAAAGACGTCACCCCTACAAGAAAATTCCCTGACCTTCAGACAGTGGTCAAGTCGCCTAGATATATAGTGTGGTGCCTGGATATATTTTTCTCGGTTTATGCCTGTTTTAGAATAATAAATATCGTGGAAAAATTTTAATCTAATATGCTTTCTACGATCCTTCAGCTCTTGCCATTTAAGTTTGCTTTCTGTCATACTAAGCTGCCGGCTATAATTACCAAGAACAAATCTAACTGCCCTATTCTGGATTTTTTCTAATTTGTTTATAAGCTCAGATGTGTGTGGGTCCCAACAAACACATCCATATTCAAGTAATGAACGTACATGACTAAAGTACAACTGCGTCTTCAAGTTACTCGGTAAATGACTAAAATTGCGCCGCAAGAATCCCAAAACTGATGCTGCCTTATTTCCAATATAGTTCACATGCTTGTTCCATCGTAAATCAGAAGTAAAAAACACACCTAGATATTTAAATTCCTTGCTTACTTTTAGAGTTGAATCATGAATTCTATACCTATAGGGATGATTAGCTCGTTTTCTTGTAAAGGTGACGTGAACAGTCTTATTTATATTTAATGACATATCCCAACGCACACACCAGTCTGCGATAGTGTTTAGGTCAACTTGCAGGATTTGTGAATCGGAAATGGCATCTACGACTCTATAAACAACACAATCATCAGCAAACATCCTGAATGAAGACTGTATACCAGCTGAAATATCATTAATATACAACAAAAACAATAGTGGCCCCAACACTGAGCCTTGGGGAACTCCCGACGTAACTGATGCATATTGCGAAGAAATACCGTTCAGAACCACAGCCTGTTTCCACAATGACAAATATTCGGCAATCCACGCTATTATTTTAACATCCAAGTTATAAGCTTTTAATTTGGAGAGTAGGAGACTGTGTGCGACTACATCAAACGCTTTACTGAAATCCGAGAAAACGCAGTCCACAACTTGTTGCTTATCAACTGCCGAGGCTAAATCATGAATAAACTCTACCAACTGTGTATTGCACGATAAACCACGCCTGAAACCATGTTGGCAGGGACTTAGGAGATTATGCTTAGTTAAGTGGGCCATAACACAACTGTATATTACATGCTCCATAATTTTGCAGGTTATACTAGTTAAGGAAACGGGCCTGTAGTTCTGAACGGAGTTACGCACCCCACTCTTATGTATGGGCACGACTCGCGCTAACTTCCAATCATCTGGCATATCAGTTTCATTGAGGGACTTCTGAAACATCCGGACGAAATAAAAGCATAATGCGTCCGCACAGTTCCGTATGATAGCGGCAGGAATGTCATCAGGGCCGCATGCCTTAGCCTGGTTCACATCTTTTAATAATTTGCGGATACCATCGACACAAAAGGTAACTTCTGGCATGGGGTCTATTTCAGCAGGTAATTCAAAACAGACAGTGCGTGAGCTTGACGGAAAAAAGACAGATGAAAAATAACGGCTAAAAATTTCAACTTTAGACTGATTATCATGAATAATAGTTTCCTCATTTTTCAAAGCAGGTATTGATCTGTTGTCTTTGCCATTACGCTTCACATACCTCCAAAATTCTTTGGTATCCGTGACAAGTCTTTCTCCTAGATTAAAGAAATAGAAGTCCTTAGCGATGTCGGACTTTTGCCTAAATTCAGTTTTTGTTGCTTTCAGCAAGGCCAAATGCTCTGGCGAATTAGACGCCTTATATCTTTGATAGTTTCGTCGCTGTCGTCGAACAAGGGCACGTAACACTGTGTTAAACCAGGGTTTGTCTCGAGCTCGCCTACTTGATATAACTCGTGATGGGACAAAAGCTTCACGTAGTTCGAACAATTTCAATTTGAAAGTATTCCATAGTTGTTCGATATCTAGATTATCTGCGAGTGCATCAAAAGTTGGAAAGAACGACTCGAAAGCAGTGCTAATCGCCTCGTAGTTGGCCCTGCTGTAGGCATAAATCTTTCGACTAGGTGTTTTTGCGACCTTCACATACTGAACTGATAAATCTGCTAGAACAACGTTGTGATCGCTCAAACCTGGCAACACCCGTACATTGTATACAACATCAGGCACGTTACAGAGCAAAAGGTCGAGTACGTGACCTGTTCCGTCAGTGCGTGATGGCTCGTGCACATACTGATAAAAAGTGTTCTGATCTAAAATATCAAAGAAAGTTGAGTATAGGCTGCCTCGAGCAGTATCCCTTGGTTCCCCAGCTGACCAATCAACATCCGGAAGATTAAAGTCTCCCCCTAGAACAAGGCATTCATTCCTAATAGTTTCAAGAAAATTGGATAAATGAACTAGTGGTTCTACAGAAGGACCAGGAGGTCTATAAAATGACCCAAGAACAATTGCTTTCCCATTGAGTAGCCTTACTTTACAAAAAATCGATTCAGTTTCATTATCCGGATATTCCATTTGCACGCTTGGGATACTATTGTGGACAAGAATAAACACCCCTCCACCACGCGCACAGCGGTCACAACGAAAACACTCGTACGTGTCCGGAAATACTTCAGTGCTTGCGACAGTTGGGTCAAGCCAAGATTCTGTTCCCAAAACAATGGTCGGTTGGATAGTACGAAGAAAAAAATGAAAATCATCAATTTTATTATTGACACTGCGGCAGTTGACTAACAGAACGCTGACGGGGCACATCGCAGCATTAACAGTAATTTGTCATTGCTCCCGTGCAGCGCCGGCTTTACCGTCCCATTGAAAGCGCCTGCTCCCCAAGTGAAGCGTATCAAACTTCAGAACTGGTTTCAAGCCTTCTTCGCTGTTTTGTTTGGCATACGCCCATAATTTCTTTCGCTTATCACGGACAGTACGGGAAAAGTCTTCAGATATAGCAACGCTCGATCCCTTGAGCTTGAATGCTTTTGCAAGCACGGCTTGGCGGTCTTTAAAAGAATTGAAACAAACAATGACGGGCCGATTTTTTCCTGCGCAGAATTTACCCAGCCTATGTGCACCTTCAATAGCTAACGAAGGCAATTCAAGCTTCGCAGTGCACAGACTCATTATGAGTTCCTCAGACTGGGCTGCCGTCTCATTGGCATTAGAATCTGCCAAGCCATAAAAAAAGCAAATTATTGCGCCTCCCACGATTTTCCAAGTCGTCCAATTTTTTAATCATGCCTGCCAAAGCATCATGATCTTGTCGCTGCTGATCTTCAACGTTAGCCAAGGTTTTTTCAATTGTGTCGATCTTTGCTAGCTTAGTTTCCAACGAAAGAAGGCGAGCTTTAACGTCAGTAACGTCTGCGGTGAGCTGCGATAACTTGGAAAGTATTGCACTTTGACCCTTTAACAGTTCGTGGATTTGTTCAGCAGTTGACGGACCTGGGTTACACTCAATATCTCCGCCACAAAGCAGCAAAATAAGTAGGTAAAATGCCGGGCTACGAAAAAGTGAAAAGTGCCGCTTGACATGCACACGATTCGACACCACAGAACCGCGTCGCCGACAGGAAAAAGTAAGATAAAACATTTGGGGTGGAACCGGCAAAATGAAGCGCGACGCTTTCAAAGAGCAAAAAGAGCCAACCTGCGTGAGCAGTAGAAAGCTTGTAAGGGTCACCGCCATCTCGCCGGTTCCACGCCCCATCGTCACAGTGCTGCTCCGCAGGTTTTGTAGTTGACACTTGACAGCGTCAACGCCCTCTTGGCAATGTTGCCAGCTCGGAAACGGAAAATGTTCAAATTCGTCACCAGCTGGACACTGTTGTAGGTTGAAGGCCTCGAACAAATCTGTCGAAGACGAAGAACCGCTGTCGAATAATTCCTGGCATACGTCGTCGAAAGGTAATCCGTGAGGAAGGACCGCCGGGGAAAAGTTCGCCGTAAACACCTGCGTGAGCAGTAGAAAGCTTGTAAGGGTCACCGCCATCTCGCCGGTTCCACGCCCCATCGTCACAGTGCTGCTCCGCTGGTTTTGTAGTTGACACTTGACAGCGTCAACGCCCTCTTGGCAATGTTGCCAGCTCGGAAACGGAAAATGTTCAAATTCGTCACCAGCTGGACACTGTTGTAGGTTGAAGGCCTCGAACAAATCTGTCGAAGACGAAGAACCGCTGTCGAATAATTCCTGGCATATGTCGTCGAAAGGTAATCCGTGAGGAAGGACCGCCGGGGAAAAGTTCGCCGTAAACACCTGCGTGAGCAGTAAAAGCTTGTAAGGGTCACCGCCATCTCGCCGGTTCCACGCCCCATCGTCACAGTGCTGCTCCGCTGGTTTTGTAGTTGACACTTGACAGCGTCAACGCCCTCTTGGCAATGTTGCCAGCTCGGAAACGGAAAATGTTCAAATTCGTCACCAGCTGGACACTGTTGTAGGTTGAAGGCCTCGAACAAATCTGTCGAAGACGAAGAACCGCTGTCGAACAATTCCTGGCATACGTCGTCGAAAGGTAATCCGTGAGGAAGGACCGCCGGGGAAAAGTTTGCCGTAAACACCTGCGTGAGCAGTAGAAAGCTTGTAAGGGACACCGCCATCTCGCCGGTTCCACGCCCATATTAATTATAACACAAGGAAACAACATATAAGCATTGTTCGTTCATTTATTGGTAGCCAGAACATTTTTGCCTTGTCTGGCCACACTGCGGCGGCGTTCGGCGCTCATACGCCTCATGTACCTGGCCGGCGTCCCGCCAGCGCGTTTTCTTTTTCGCGCGCGATAATCGCAGGAGAAAAAATTGGAGGACGCTTAAGCTTCGCCTTCAAGAGTGGAACGCGAGAGCGTTCCCGTCGACTCGCCAAGGGGTGTAAGACAATGGGCTACAGGGCAGCTATCACTTACGAGGCGCCCCGCATCGGACGCCGTGAGCGTCGAGCCATATGGTCGAGCAACGCGGCGTTCGGCGCAGCAACGAAACGTGCGCCTGAGCAAGCGGAACGAAACAAAGAACTCGGAATCTCGGAGGGGGAAATGATGCACGCCAGCCAAACGTCATGATCGGCACGGGCAGAGAGATAGACAGATAGTGATCTAAAGAAAGGAAGGACGCTTGATTCTGCAGAGGGAGCAAAGCGAAGCGTTGTCAGGGGAGAGACAGTCCGCGCCGCGACCCGCCTCGCACAGCTCCAATGCGTGCGTGGCGCGCCATCTGTCGGGGCAGCGCCGTACATGGTGAGGAGGGGATCTTCTGTGTTTGCCGCAAGATGGCTCTGCGTGTGCAGAAAGCGCAGACGGAATGCAGCGGGAACGCACTTCGCTACTCGTGTAATTGCGACTTCTGTAAGTTACATGTTCATAATTACCGATATACACCGCAGTATAAATTTCCACGGCTCGTTTCGAAGGCAACACCGCATTCACTAGAGGCGCGTTTGTACCGCTTTGAAGCATCGAACTCGTGGCTGAGTGGTAGCGTCTCCCTCTCACACTCCGGAGACCCTGGTTCGATTCCCACCCAGCCCATCTTGGAAGTTGCTTTTTATTTATGAAGTGTCTGCCATAATTTATCGCTCACGGTCAACGCCGCGGACGCCGACACAGACGCCGACGACACCGGGTTTCCTGCGACACGAGCTCCTTAACGCTATCGCGTTAAAACGCCCCGAGCACGCCGGCTGCAGCGAGGGCAACGACGGTTGCCACGCCTCCCTCCAGTAAACGAAACCGCCGACGCGGCCGCCGCCGTACCTCGCGAGCGGAGGCCGCTCTCGCGCCCATCCGGGAGCCCTGCGACACTGTCGTGTTTCGCCCCGTGGGCCAGCGGAACTTCCGTTCATCCACGAAAGAGGCCATTGCGGCCCAGCTCTCAAGGGTGGCTGGTGCGCACCGCGTCCGCGTCAACTTTCGGCTCAATGTCGTGGCGGTTGACGCGCTGCCGGATTTTGCCACTTGCGCCCCTGCTCACGGTATCGGACATCTGCGACGTCCCTGTCCGCGCCGCAGCGGCCCCAAAGGACTCGTGCACCGGTGTCCTTTTCGGCGTCGATACGTCCCTCGACCCTGACCCCGTGTGCACCAACATTGATTCTGCGGTGCCCGTCCTCGGCTGCTATCGCACGGGGCCGAACTTTGTTGTGCGCTTCTCGGGCAGCACACCACCAAAGGAGATCGCGCTCTTCAAGGTGCGTCGGCCCGTCAACCCCAGGCGCCCCCGCCCCACCCAGTGTCACTTTTGCGGAGCCTTCGGCCACGTCAACGCGGCCTGCACATGGATGCGGCACTGCCTGAGGTGTGGTGGCAACCACTCGACGGCTGAGTGCACTGCGAGGAGCGCAAAGTGCCTCAACTGCGGCGGCTGAGACACTGCGACCGAGCCTCGCTGCCCTGACTGGCAGCGGGAGCGCCGCATCGCAGAGACGGTCGCATCGTCGATTGAACCGATGACGCGCCACCAGGCAGCCGACATCGTCCGTGCCGCCGAGAAGCCGGCGCCGAGGGGCCCTCAACCCCTCGCCGCCCCTCGAGCTTCCTCGCGCGTCGACGCCAGCCGCACGTTCGCCGATGTCGCGAACAACCGTCCGGCGAGGCCGCCTGTCGCAGGCAACACGTCGACCCCCTCGCCGGCGGCCACTGTGGCTCTCGCTGACCCGCGCGATGCCGTGATCGCGCTGCTCGCTGCCGCACTCAAGTGCACCACGGAACTCTTGCCGCACGACTCACCTGCCCGTACGTTGTGTGCCGCTGCTCTCGCCGCCCACGGGGCACTGATCAACCATGGCAGTTAAGAGCTCAAGGTGTTTCTCGGCCGCGCATTCTGC
This sequence comes from Dermacentor albipictus, assembly GCF_038994185.2. Lineage (NCBI taxonomy): Eukaryota > Metazoa > Arthropoda > Arachnida > Ixodida > Ixodidae > Dermacentor > Dermacentor albipictus. The sequence goes on along the minus strand of NW_027225580.1, from coordinate 1,896,878 downwards.
AGTGGGACTGCAATTCCCTGCGCTGCCGGCACGCGGAGCTCGTCGAGCACTGCCTCTGTGGGCAGTGCTCGACGTCGTAGTCGCCTGAAAGGCGACTACGACGTCCTCGCCTTTCAGGAGACGTATGTGCGTGCAGAGGAGGTCTCGCTGCTTGGTTACATCGGCTACAGCAGTGCCAGTGAGTGTGCCTTCGCACACTGTATTTCTGCGCCTTGCCAGACAGCGCCCACCCGCAGGGGCGCCCCGGCGTCAAGCTGTACATCCGCGCCACCCTTCCGCACGTCCTCATCGACACAAGTCGGCTGTGCAGTCCCGCGGTGGAGTGTGTGGCCGCTACTGTGCGCGTTCGGGGTGCCGACACCTCTGTGGCGTCTGTTTACATGCGCCCAAATCGCGGACGCAACGGCCACCGCCAGAGCGACTTTGCTTTCCTCAGGCGCCTGATCGCCTCGTTTTCGGCCGACTGTGCCGTTTGTGGAGACTTTAACGTTCACCACCGTAGCTGGGGTGGTGCTACCAGTGATCGGCGTGGTAGAGCGCTCCTCGCTGCCGCGTCATCGCTGGGCCTACCCATCATAAACAGCGGGAGGCCCACATTTGTGCGTCGCCGCGTGCACACCTCGCCGATCGATCTGACACTCGTCTCGGAGCGCACCTCATATTTCTGGCAACGCGCCCCGGACACTGCCGGATCCGATCACTTCCCTATCACCCTAACACCCACCTGCCCCAGCCGCGGAGTCGTTCGCGTGTGCGTTGTTGTTCGGTGGACGCTCTTCCGCGATCTGTGTCGTGGGTGGTCGTGCGACACAAATTTTTTTCGCGCACGTAGCGGAGTGTGCGAGGCGCGCGTGGACGAGTGCGGTTGTTCCGGCCGGCACTCCCTGCCCGGACATTAAGCTGCTGAACATTCGCGCCGCCCGCCGCCGTGCCCAGCGCCGCGCCGTCCGCACGGGTGCCGCGTCTGATTGGACTGTTTACAACAGACTGGACGCTGTGTGCCGACGGCATGCCAGGCAGCTGCGCATGCCGCGCCGGTGAGAATCCACCGTGAGCTTGCCCTGCGCAACCCGGACGGCCGAGTTGCGCGCGGTAAAGCGCCTCAATTTTTCAAAAGTAGCGCCATTCTTACATCTTTCCGCCACACCGCTCACCCTGGTGCTTCCTCCTCCATGCCTCACATGCCTCCTGTTTCCCCAGCTTTCTCCGCTCCCCCATTGGCCAATCTGTGTCATGTGGAAGCAGGCGCCGCGCTTTTGTATATTTTTTTTCTTTCCAGCACGTTCCGTCCTCGATTGTTGTGCCAGCGCGACGAAAGTACGGCAGGCGGACTGACGGAGTGCGTTGGCGTAATAGGGCCGAGAACTTAATTGCGATGCCGTGCTGCTGCACCTTCGGTTGCCGCAACAGACACAGCGAGGGCAATAAAGTCGAAACGGAATGAACCATGCGATGCTTCCATAGTCAATCATTTGTATACCACGGTAGCAAAACCATGCAAAACAATAAGCTTTACTAAATGAATCGCCAAGGACGGCTTCAGTGGAACCAGGGCGCAGCCAGGCAGTCTTGCTTTCGCAATCCACTAGGCTTAACGAAGCTAAGCCTCTCCCAATTTTTGCTTTGCCAACCGGCGGGCGCAACACAATAAGTGTGGATTCACAGCATCGGGCGGGTTGACTTCGAGGAAGTGGCAAAGAACGCACGGCTTCATGAAGTGCCACGGCTCCACATAACCTCTTCTATTGAGCCTAGTTGACACCTTCCGCTTCGAAAAAGTGTATGTGTTCATGCTCTGCGTGGTTTTTAGCGCGTTGAAGTTTACTTTCTTTTTAATTTGCTCTCTTTGCTCCATGTAGTTTCGTCTTGCGGTGAAAGTGCACGCATCTGCAGCTGGCCCGTGACAGAGAAGCGACTTTATACTGGGTGTGTTTTGAGCTCCACCAGAAGTTAGCACATTCTCGATGCTTTTGAAGGCTCACTATGACTTATGGATGCAGTCTTTTAGCCTCGAATATACGCCCGCATGTATTTTTTTTGGTTTGTGGTGATTAACGTTTTTAACGTCCCGAAGCGACTAAACCTCTGATGGAGGTCGTAGTGCATGGCTCCGGATAACTTTATCTAGGTCGCCAGGGGATGTTTAACGAGCACTTTGATCGTAGAGTCGTACGTGGGCCAGTAAATTCCTTGTTGGCATTTCATAATTCTCGCGCGGGCGCGCTAGCGCTGCTCTAGAAGTTGGCGCCTCAGCGTGATTGTATTTCTTCAATATATTTTATTTACTAGTGGTAACAACGTGTCATTATTTCGTACTATTGACGGCGCCTCCACGGCACCAAAGCTAGAACCGGGACTGGATAGGGCTCGCCGAAGCCTGTGCATGCATGCCAAGGGAGTATAATACCCCTGTCACGCGGCAAATCTAATGTCATTTCCAACAAATGACATTTGTTGCGATTAATGTCATTATCACAGCGCGCTGTCACATGGCGAAAACTAATGTCATTTGAAAATGATGACAATGACGATATTAAAAAAAAGGCACGTCTCAAGCCCACTTTTGTCCAATAATTATTTTCCAATATGCTAAATTCCACTACAATATGTGATCGTAATTTCAAACCGTGGCGTTCGATCACTAACTTGTCGACATTGCCAACGAAGTCGAGTCGAGCCAAGCCAAGCCAAAGCTAAGGCAAGCAACAGGGCCAAGAGAACGATAGGCGCGTCCACTACATCTGCTAAAGTGGTACGAGAAGGGCAGTTGCATGTTATCGCCGTTCTGATGTGCATGCGGGCTCCTAATATCCTCATTCTTGGCGCGTGCCACAGGAAAACACGCGCACGCTTTTACGCCAAGTCAATTGAAGCGGCCGTGGCCGGTGCTCCGGTGGGGACCAACACGACTGCTGCAGCGAAAGCTAAAGATGGCTGTCTGGTCACTGGACTGACAGTAGTTTTCTGTATTTACGCACATGGTGGACTTCAATGTCGTTAAAGAAATAATTAGGCAATAAAATGGATAGAATAATAGTGCTTTTTCGTTAAAACAAAAAAGAAGCATGTACTGTTTGCGAAACACTGGTAAACTCGTGGTGTCGAGGACACATATTCAGTTCCAAACGAATGCGAATGAGTTTAGCGAACTCATTCGTTTGTAAATGTCAGTTTCGAAAATGTCCTTACGTTTTACCGTGTGGCACTAAGCAAATGGCATTATCAGCGAATGTCATTCGTTGTAAATGACATTAGATTTGCCGTGTGACAGGGGTATAAGATAGGCTGTCCGCTATAGACCGTTTCATCGGGCGAGGAGGATAGGGCGCGCGGAGGGCCTTTCCTCCTCTCTGGCTTGGGCGGTCCGGCGCGGCGCAGCTTGAAAGTATTGCTGTCGCGTGCTGCGGAACGATTTCTTGATGTTTTAAATCGCACTCTGTGAAATTTACGCCGTGTCCGTTCATATAAGGTCGTCAGGGAAGCCTTTCGGTGCATCGGTAACTACAATTAGCGGAAATATCTTTTGGGGGCGCGAAAATGTGACGCGTTTTATCAGCCGCGGTGTACGCACATTATCAATCGCGGTGTGTGTATGTGTTGTGAACTATTTTGCTTATATCGGTTTTAACTCGGAAAAGAAAACCGGTGTCTCTTTATTAGCAGCATGAAATGGTAAATCTGCTCAATGTCTGATCGCTTGGCCTTGGGAGTAAAACATAAAGCATAAGAGCGCATGCTCGTGCACGGCCAACCTAAGGCAACCACGAAACATCTAAGCGGAAGGCGCAATCAAATATTTGTGATGCACCGGCGTCGTTCTCGCGCATGTCAAGTCTAGTAGGCTTGAAATTACCATATGTCTACGCTAGCCTTCCTGCATGAGGCCGATGGCGCTGCTCAACACAGCGATCACTGCGGTTGGTGATCCAGCACGGTACATATGCAAGCTGTGCGCTTCGGCATTGCCTTTTTGGCCTGCATACTGCCATAATATATGAGGGATCTCATAAAAAGAATGCGATGCCTATATTTGAGGACAAAATTTCCGTAATACGTGTGAGTGCGTCGTAGAGAACGGAACGAACACAACCGAAAAAGAAATTCGGTTATCATCCTATTTCTAGAAAACGCAAGAGAAAATGGGCTAACACCGCAACAGGGCCTCGCATAGTCACGCCGCACAACGTTTATAAATATATAACCGCTCATGCGGTATGCTTGGACCAAGCGGTATATAGAACAAATATATATATGTAAACCAGCACCTACCACTGCTTAGGACGCTCGCGCAGTTCGTAAACAAACAGTCCCTTTGCTGGACAAGCGTAATTTAGACTGAAAGGTATGCTGCTATCACTTGTCAAAACTATTTTTATTCAGGGGCGGAAACCTCATCCATCGAACCAAGTAGTCACGCAATGTAACCTGCTGCGAACAGTTTGAACGCTTGTCAAAGTATAACATCACAGCTCCCAAACCGCAGCTTAGAAATAGAGGATAATGCTGCAATAAGGTCACATTAGTGACTGGAATATTCAGAAATACACACTTCATCTCCGAGGCTGATTGTAGACTCGAATATGCGCGCACACATCGCGCTGCGTGTTCCGTCCACCTCAACGCCAGCAGAAATTCTGGCCATGACGCCTTAAACCACTTCAGCACGTCTCACAGAACCGTTTACCACGTAGAAGACGCACGTAATACTAAACAGGCCGCACGACGGCGAAAACAAACGCCAGAACCTGCCGTCGAGCGCACACCTGCCATGCAAAAGAGCGCTTTCACCCAAGCCAGTATGGCACTGCTCATAGGCGGCACCACTGTGCTCACAATATGGCGGCGCCAACGAAAAAACGGTCTATAGCGGACAGCCAATTTTGTATGCGAACACTCCCTGCGCCGCCTGCTTTATTGTAATCTCATGTGCTCTTCAGAGGCCTCTGTTAGCCGTTACATGTGCCCTCCTGGAACAGTACTTGTAAAAAAAAAAAAACTCACCCTCACCCTGGTGACGGACCACAGGTTCCCCACCAGATTGGGTACGTCGACTCTACGCGATACTACGCCGGACCTCACGTTACTCCGAAATGTAGCAAACTACACATGGACGAATACGCAAGAGAACCTGGGCAGCGATCACTTCGTCATACGCACAGAAATACCAAACACGATGGCCCCACCCCGGTCTTTCACCCTCACAGACTGGTATAGCTTCCGCCAGTTACGGAAGGAAGACACGAACACGTACGATTCCTTCGCAGAGCTCCTCTCTGCGATAAAGGGCGACGTAACTAGAGCCACGAAAATCATACAAACGGAATTGGAGGTCCCAAGGGTTGACCCTCACCTCGCACACTTACTCGAGGCCAAGGCCTCGATACTTGCGCGATGGAGAAAGCAACGTCTCAACAGACTCCTGCGCAAACGCATCGCGATACTCAACCGAGACATCGAACAATACTGTACGGAGCTCACAAGACTCCAATGGCACGAACTATGTTCGGCGGTCGACGGCCGCATGCGGACCGGAGGTAAGTGGAACCTCCTGAAACGCATGTTAGACGACAGCCAAACAAAGGATAATCAAAGCCACGCGCTAGACCGACTTTTACGCTCAAATAAAGAAAAAGGGGGAACGGAAGAGTCCTTCCTGGAAGAAATCGCCAAACGTTACCTTCCGCTAGGCGACGCTCACCCCAATGATTACCCGAGCATAAAATGCGAAACCTCTCCCGAACTAGACGCTGCCTTCACGGAAGCAGAAGTCCGAGAGGTGCTACACAACCTAAATAGCAGGTCGGCCTCAGGACCCGACGGGGTAACCAAACGAATGTTACGTAACTTAGACGACCAGGCCATTACATTACTCACTAAAGACATCAACCACGTGTGGGAAACAGGAGAGGTACCAACGCAATGGCGCACGGCCACGGTGGTCCTTATCCCAAAACCCGGCAAACCACTTAACCTCGACAATTCACGCCCTATCTCTCTTACTTCATGTGTGGGTAAAGTAGCCAAGCACGTCATTCAAAACCGAGTGTCACGCTACATCGAGGAACACGAACTCCTCCCACACAACATGGTAGGGTTTCGACCCCACCTTTCCACGCAAGATGTCATGTTGCTCCTAAAGAGACAGGTCTTTGACGTTAAAACAAGAGACGTTCGAGGCATCCTCGCCCTCGATCTCACGAAGGCATTCGACACCGTCTCGCACCGCTTCATATTGGAGTCTGTGGCAGGCCTCGGCCTCGGGCAGAGATTTCAGGAGTTCGTGCGCTCCTTCCTAAAAGACAGAGAAGCCCGGCTGCGAGTCTCGCAACTTACGTCGGACTGCTACACGCTGGGCTCTGTCGGAACACCGCAAGGCTCAGTCATCTCTCCATTACTATTTAAGATGGTGATGAAGGGACTCGCCGACAAACTACGAGACATCCCGAACGTCAATTGCGCTCTATATGCAGATGACATCACCATCTGGAGCCCGGGAGGCTCCCTTGCAGACATGGAGGAGGCATTACAGTCTGCCCTAGAGACCACGGAGGAGTACCTACTAGACACAGGGCTGAAACTATCCTCCAAGAAATCGGAACTCTTACTATATCGCAAGTCTTGCCAAGGAGTCCGATACCTAACTCCTCTAGACGAACTTCCGATCGCGCTACACACAAGAGACGTACAACAGATTCCGCGAGTCGACCACATACGCATTCTTGGGCTCCTAATCGAAGCCACCGGATGCCACGGAAACACGATAAAACACTTAACCGCGAAAACCGAAAACATGATCAGACTCATCCACAGAGTCTCAGGGCGCAGGAAGGGTCTCTGCGAAGATAACCTTCTGCGCGTATACCACGCGTTCCTTATGAGCCATATTAATGACGTCGCCTCTGCCCACAATTGGACGAAAACAGAAAAGACGAAACTAAACACAGTCATGCGCAAGAGCATCAAACAGGTCTTGGGCATTCCGCAAAGAGCAAGTACAGCAAAGGTTGATCAGCTAGGCATGCACAACAACATCGACGAAGTGATCGAGGCTCAGACTATGGCACAAATACTCCGCCTATCATCGTCCAAAGCCGGTAGACTAATTCTAAGCACAGCTAATGTCTCCCCATCTCCCTATCTCGAGCACGCTGTTACCCTACCGAATGAAATTAGAGACTACAGAATCTCACCGTTTCCCAGAAACGTCCACCCACTACACAACGGGGGTAGGCGCCGGGCCCACGCAATTCTCGACCGCACCTACGCGGATCGTGAAGCCACCTCATTTGAGGACGCGGCCCAGTACGGCAATACATCAACTTTCGCTATAGCAGTTGTGGACGGCAATGGAACGTTACGATCATCGGCATCGGTTAAATCGACCACCAGCGCTAAAGCAGAACAGATAGCCGTAGCCATCGCCATGGCAGACCCCACATTTACCCATGTCCTCACGGATTCGCGTGCTGCAATTCGGGCTTATGAAAGCGGCAACGTATCGAAAGAGGTAGCGCATATACTACTAGCGAGCTCAGAAGAGTGCAAACGATGCCTCTCCTGGTTCCCCGCTCACATGGGGAAAGACATTCACCCGCAAAAACCCAACCTCAATGAAACGGCCCACGACCGTGCGCGAGAACTTGCCCGCCGCGACGGTCCCACGGCCTCCGAGGGGCTGGACATTCAGTTTAATGACCCGCTACTCACTTACCAAGAAATCACCTCACACTATCGAAAAGGCAGAATGAAATACCCGCTCCCGCACGCCAAACTCGAGCGCGCGCAGGCGGCCGCGTTTCGAATGCTGCAGACGGACTCGTATCCGTCACGAGGCCTATTAAGCCACTACAATTCAGAAATCCCGGCAAATTGCCCAGACTGCCCAGAACTCTATTGTTCACTCTCGCACAAGCTTTGGCAATGTACCGTGTTACCAGAGGGCCCTCTCTCCAGTGAGCCCGAATGGGAAGAAGCCCTCAAAAGCCCGGACCTCACACTCCAACTCAAGGCCGTCCAGAGGGCCCAAGAACTGGCGGAGCGTCACCACGTTCCCGTCCCGACTTGGGCATCGCCTACGGTTTCGGCCCAAGGAGCTCCCCGCGTTCGATCTCCAACGGCTTAAACCCTCTCAGGACCTCAATAAAGTTCTTGACTGACTGCCTGATCTATCGTCACGATTACCAAAGCACCCCGCAATGAAGAAAGCGGCCCTGTTGACAGGCATCGCTGACCGCAGACAGCCGGAAGCTCTCACGCGCTGGCCGAACAAAAGTATCCTGCAGGTACGTGAATCAAGAAAAAGAAATGGGCATGGGCAGGACATGTAATGAGGAGGGAAGATAACCGATGATGATTAAGGGTTACGGACTGGATTCCAAGGGAAGGGAAGCGCAGCAGGGGGCTGCAGAAAGTTCGTTGGGCGGATGAGATTAGGAAGTTTGCAGGGACGACATGGCCACAATTCGTAAATGACCGGGGTTGTTGGAGAAGTATGGGAGAAGCCTTTGCCCTGCAGTGGGCATAACCAGGCTGATGATGATTACGCAAATAAACCTACGAAACCACGTACACATACTTTCACGCTGTCGAAACCTGAAACTTTGGTAATTACGCGCGTGTTTGAGCACACCGCGTGCTTGCGTCGTGTTTCAGCAACACGAACTCTCAACGTGCGCGCACTTTACGCCTTAAATACGCCTTAAATAATAGTCCTTTTCTCTATTCCTTACACAATTCCAACATGACATTTTTAAGGGCAGCTACCGACTGACGAAGCAACATCTGTATTGAAAAAACTGTTCCTCAGGGCTCGAACAAGTTTTTTCGCGGATTTCTTGCCGTAGCGTGTTAGCCGTCGTCTGCTACGGCAGGCCCACCACCGGCGGCGCCACCATCGAGGCCGCGCCGAGCGGAGGAGGAGGGAAGTGAATGGCGCTACTTTGGGAGATTGAGGGGTTTTAGCGCGCGGACGCCCGCCGTGCCACCTCCCGGAGGCCGGCTTCACTAGGCGCGAGCGCGCCTTCCTCTTCGCCCGGCGGGCCGGTTCCGTGTGGCCCGCCGAAAGGAGGCATCCCCGTCAAGGAGCCCTCTCCCCTTTCTGACGGGACTGCAGCGCGACCGAAACGTTGGAACACTTGCTTTGTGAATGACCGACTTTATCGAACGCGCGCGCGGCCCTCGCAACGGTCTACCGTACACACAACCTTCCCTGTGCTACGGTGGGCAATCTATTGCACCCCTCGGGCTGAATCTCGAACCAGAAGCGCATCTGCCACGCGATTCTGGTGTTCGGCGAGGACATCGCCCTAGCTGGTCGCCTCTGAGCCTTCCTCCCCACGCCTACGGCGGTTCGACCGCTGCTGCTCCTTCCCTCTTTCTTCCACCACTCTTTTCTATCCCTTCCCCCCTGTGCAGTGCGATTGAGGTGTCCTCTGACGAGAGACAGTTACTGTGCTGCACTTCACCCCAATTTTTCCTCCTTTCAAAACAAGAATATCTATCTCTCTCTTCCGGTTATCGATCTTCAGTGCAGTGGCTCGGCCCCGCCGCATCCCTCTCTACTTGAGCGTGCTCCTGCCTCTTGTCAGCCAATTAGATAGGAAAAGCCGCTCAGTGTAGGCAAAGTTATTCGTTTTTCAAGCAAACAAAAGTGACTTCCTATGAACGAGGAGAGCGTTCGATTGGTCTGTTCAGACAACTCTGCGGCTGAGTGCCCGATGCTTGCGTCGGCGGTTACGCAAGTTTGACGTCAAGAGATTGGAATAAAACATATTGGACTAGTTTGACGTTACAGGGCCCCTGCTGAATGTTTAGCGCGGCGGTAACAGGGGTGTCAATTGCTCCCCCGCAGGAAGTGTACAGATTATGTTTGACTGATCGCAGCCGCGTTTGCTCTTGCTCAAAGGAGGGATAACATTCCTGACGTGACTAGCGACTGGGTCTGAAAACAATTCTTCGAGGCCTGCGGTAGTGAGGCACCCCAGAGAGCAATCAAAGGTGTCCCCGTGCGTGCGTATTTCGTGGCTTTTCGGGTGTTAAGAACGGCCGGCGGGGGTTGGCGATCTTCGGGGAACCACGAAAGAAAGGCGCCACCCTGTCTGCTGCGATGATTCGCTTTGAAAGGACGAAATCTGCCTGGCCTCCTGCGATGACTCTCTTTGTGAGGACGACAGGGCGCGAGTTAACAGCCCTTCAACGCGGGCAGGTTTGCGACGACTACCTTCTTTGTGAGGACAAGAATACGCCACGTCAACGGGGGTATGGCGCCGAGGTGTCAGGACGTAGTCGGCGGAGCAAGTATTGTTAATGGGTACGCCGACCCCGTCATGATCTGATTGGAGCGAGGAAATTCCTGGAAGAAGATATTTGGTGGTTCCGTGTCATGCAGCTTAGAATGGACAGACGCGGCGGCCATTGTCTGCGGCGTCGACTCTGGGATAAAGAGTCGCCTGCTCACGTCAAGCACCGTGTCTGCGAGAACCCACTTGCGTTGGTGTGGTCAGTGCAACCTATGTGGAAGTGAGTGCGTAAACCCTCCCCTTCAAAGGTGGGTCGGTTACGATGACTCTGGACGCTGCGTTTGGTCTAACGGCCGTTTTCCTTCACCTAGGAATCTAAGGAGGACAGAGTGTATTTAAGGAGCCGTTGGCGGCTCCTCATTGTGCATTCCTCTTTCAGTCATGTTAGACTGATAAACTGTAACGTTCTCATGTAGATACTGTAAATAATTGCCATATTCCTCATTCTCGCTGAGAAGCAGTCCTTCACTTCAACAACGTCTTCAGCGTGGATGAGTTGGACGATGGCATGGGCCAGCTACCATCTATTTCATGCCCGACCCCAACCATCACAACTGGCTTCACAACCATCAACTGGCGTTCCCAACATTGAGGAACGAATCGAAAGAGTTAGCGTTGCTAAATACATTTGAACTATAGATATCATGCGGGGATACTGGCAAGTTCCCCTTTCCGAAAGTGCCAGCCGCTATGCCGCATCTATCTCACCTGTCGGCTCTTTTCGCCCTCTCGTCCTCAGCTTCGAGCTAAAGAACGCGCGGTTTAGCTTCGCTAAGTTAATGGATATTGTCCTAAAAAAATTGCAGGAGTTTGCCTTGTCATATCTCGACAATTTTGCTATTTTTTCGGACAGCTGGGAACAGCACGTATCGCACCTCAAACAGGTGTTCTCACGGTTGAGAGAAGCAGGCTTAACGATGAAGCCCGAAAAGTGTAGATTTGGCTGTTCACAGGTCACTTATCTGGGTCATGTTGTCGGTCAGAGCACGACTCGGCCGGCCGAGTGAGAAATAGCTACAATTGGAGAATTTTCACAACCGCGCACGAAAACAGATATTCATTCATTTTTCGGACTTGTAGGATACTATCAACGGTACATTTCGAATTACTCGCAAATAGCAAGCCCTTTCACGGACGCCCGCCGAAAGCGAGCCCCGAATAGCGGGCACTGGGATAAGGACAAAGAGATTACTCTATCGTTTCTTTATTTCATTTATTAAGCACAAGTTTTTCCCCTATGTTGTCCTTGGTGTCAGTGTTTGTTGGCTTCTTATGATATGACTAATAAAAATCGGGCCCCTCGGTTAACCTCCTTTCTTCTCGTTCATTACATAACGAGGGTCTCGAATCCGGCAACATTGATGCCTTCAGGTAGCATATGTGGGTTTATCGACCAGTTGCCTTCACCCTAAAAAGATCACGTTGTCGTGAAGCCTGCGGCAGAAAAGACGTTCCCCGTCCACCGCCAAGGTCTGTGAGTGGTGGCGCTGGCTAACACACCCAGGGTTGTACTAGGACACATAAATACCCAAGAAAGTGGCTGGGAAAACGACGCTGCGGTAGCTCAATTGGTAGAGCATCGCACGCGAAATGCGAAGGTTGTGGGTTCGGTTCCCACCTGCGGCAAGTTGTTTTTTCATCCACTTTATTTTTCATTACTTTATCGTTTCTTTATTTCATTTATTAAGCACAAGTAATTTCCCCTATGTTGTCCTTGGTGTCAGTGTTTGTTGGCTTCTTATGATATGACTAATAAAAATCGGGCCCCTCGGTTAACCCCCTTTCTTCTCGTTCTTATATATATATATATATATATATATATATATATATATATATATATATATATATAGTAGGATGACCAGGAAGTTGAAAGCTTCTATGAAGACGTGGAATCGGGGATGGTTAGAGTGAAAACAAAATACACTATACTAATGGACGACTTTAATGCCAAGGTAGGCAAGAAGAAAGCTGGAGACAAGGCAGTGGGGGAATATGGCATAGGCACTAGGAATAGCAGGGGAGAGTTATTAGTAGAGTTTGTGGAACAGTATAATATGCGGATAATGAATGCCTTCTTCCGCAAGCGGGATAGCCGAAGGTGGACGTGGAGGAGCACGAACGGCGAGACTAGAAATGAAATAGACTTCATACACTGCGCTAACCCTGGCATCATACAAGATGTGGACGTGCTCGGCAAGGTGCACTGCAGTGACCACAGGATGGTAAGAACTAGAATTAGCCTAGACTTGAGGAGGGAACGGAAGAAACTGGTACATAAGAAGCCGATCAATGAGTTAGCGGTAAGAGGGAAAATAGAGGAATTCCAGATCAAGCTACAGAATAGGTATTCGGCTTTAACTCAGGAAGAGGACCTCAGTGTTGAAGAAATGAACGACAACCTTGTGGGCATTATTAAGGAGTGTGCAATGGAAGTCGGTGGTAACTCTGTTAGGCAGGATGCCAGTGAACTATAGCAGGAGACGAAAGATCTGATCAAGAAACGCCAATGTATGAAAGCCTCTAACCCTACAGCTAGAATGGAACTGGCAGAATTTTCGGTTAACCCCTAAGTATAATATAGATAGAACTGAACATGCTCTCAGGAATAGAGGAAGCCTAAAAGCAGTGAAGAAGAAACTAGGAATTGGCAAGAATCAGATGTATGCGTTAAGAGACAAAGCCGGCAATATCATTACCAATATGGATGAGATAGTTCAAGTGGCTCAACAGTTCTATAGAGATTTATACAGTACCAGTGGCACCCCAGACGATAATGGAAGAGAAAATAGTCGAGAGGAATTCGAAATCTCACAGGTAACGCCGGAAGAAGTAAAGAAAGCATTGGGAGATATGCAAAGGGGGAAGGCAGCTGGAGAGGATCAGGTAACAGCAGATTTGTTGAAGGATGGTGGACAGATTGTTCTAGAGAAACTGGCCACCCTGTATACGCAATTCCTCATGAGCTCGAGCGTACCGGAATCTTGGAAGAACGCTAACATAATCCTAATCCATATGAAAGGGGACGCCAAAGACTTGAAAAATTACAGACCGATCAGCTTACTGTCAGTTGCCTACAAACTATTTACTAAGGTAATCGCAAATAGAATCAGGAACACCTTAGACTTCTGTCAAGCAAAGGACCAGGCAGGATTCCGTAATGGCTGCTCAACAATAGACCATATTCACACTATCAATCAGGTGATAGAGAAATGTGCGGAATATAACCAACCCTTATATATAGTGTAGCGGCGCGGCGATGGAGCTGCGCACCACCCCCGCAGCCATAAACAACTCCGCGGGGCGTCCCGCGGGCCTCCCGTAAGCGGACCTTCGCGAGTGTTGGACACCAGGCACACGGACACATGATCCGACTCACTGTGCCGAACGTCGTGCGCGAGGTCCCTTTTCTTATTACTGTGTTTACTGCTTTCCTTTCGCACTAGGTCCGCGCACCGCACTTCTCTATGCTCCTTTTCCCTCTTTTCTCCTCTCGCTCTCTAAAGCCCTCGCCACTTCCGGCGCGCTGCGCGCGCCCGCTCAATTCTCTCTTTTGACAGAATAAACTAGACCTTGTTACCGAAAAGACGTGTGTCCGTCTCGTTTACCACGGCTCTACAAAGTGGTGACCCGTAGTTTTCTTCGCGGCACTGCCGAAGTTATTGTGGAGCCATGCACAGCAACGAGATGCAACCAGGCACTGAACCTACGGGCACGACCGAGCAACAAGACGTCTCCGCGGTTTCCATCCGACTCCCACCATACTGGGACCGCAACCCTGCAGTTTGGTTTCTGCAAGCGGAATCGCAATTTATTCTCTCTGGCGTTCGCACGGAACAACGCAAGTACCACCTAGTTGTTTCGGCACTGTCGCCTACTGCTGCAGAAGAAGTTGCCGACCTGCTTTCTGGACCGCCTCCCGCCACTCCATACAGCGATCTTAAGGCTGCCCTTCTCGAGCGCACAACAACATCGCAGCGAGCCCGCATGCAACAGTTGCTCTCCGCAGAGGACTTGGGAGACCGTCGGCCAAGCCAGCTCCTTCGCCGTATGCGACAGCTCATGAGCGACAACACAACAGTAAGCGATGACCGCCTCCTGCGGGAACTGTTCATGCAGCGCCTTCCAGTAAACGTTCAGATGGTACTCGCTACAGCCACGGTGATGGACCTCAACAGCCTGGCCAGCTTGGCGGACAAAGTCATGGAGGTGGTGACGCCAGCGGTGTGCAACGTAACATCATCAAGCACCACTGCGAGTTCAGCCCCGCAAACATCATCCTCCGCCGATTCTCCCATCGACGTGCTCTGCAATCGCCTTGATCAATTAGTTTGTGCTGCGGAGCGTCATCGCACTTCACCCCGTCACGGAAGGTACCGCGGCTCGAGTAGATCACGGCGTCCAAGAGAAGAACGCTCCCGGTCTCAAACGCCACCACGGGTATGCTTTTATCACCGCCGCTTCGGGCAGGAGGCGCGCCACTGCCTCCGTCCTTGTGCATGGCAGGGAAACCAGCCGGCCGACCTTTAATGGCGACAACCGGTCAGGGCCAAAGCAAAAGTCGCCTATTTCATGTCATGGACAGAACCACAGGCCAGCAATACCTGATGGACACCGGGGCGGAGGTCAGCATTATTCCCGCGCAACGTTCCGACCGAACTACACCGCCGACCTCCTATCTTCAAGCTGTCAACGGTAGCAGGATACCTGTTTACAAGTCGCGGTCCCTTACCCTGAATCTTGGCCTGCGCCGCGTGTTCCGTTGGGTTTTCCTCGTCGCTGATGTTCGCCGTGCTCTTATTGGCGCTGATTTCCTGGACCACCATGGACTGCTCGTCGATGTGAAACGCCAACGCCTGCTCGACACTGCTACGTTGCTGTCTGTTCATGGCGTCGTTTCCTGTGACTCGCCTATAGTCGCCCCAACCACAATTGCTGGTGATCCTTTTGCTTGCCTCCTTCAAAAGTTCCCCAACCTCACGCGACCACCAGACTGGACAAAGCCCGTACAACATGATGTACGTCATCACATCATAACAACTGGTCCACCTGTATTTGCTCGCCCACGACGACTCGCCCCGGACAAACTCAAAATTGCCAAAGCAGAGTTCGAACACATGTTAGAACTTGGAATCGTACGACCATCGTCCAGCAGCTGGGCGTCCCCGCTCCATTTGGTCCCCAAGAAATCAGGTGACTGGAGGCCGTGTGGGGACTACCGATGCCTGAACGCAAAAACCATTCCGGATCGGTACCCACTGCCTAACATCCAAGATTTCACGTCGGCACTGGATGGCACTACAGTGTTTTCCAAAATTGACCTGGTGCGAGCCTTTCACCAAATTCCTGTCGCACAAGAAGACATTCCAAAAACAGCAATTACTACCCCATTTGGCCTCTTTGAATTTTTGAGAATGCCTTTCGGTCTCCGAAATGCCGCACAGACATCACAGCGGTTCATCGACACAGTCACACGCGGTCTGCCGTTCGTTTTCGCCTACGTTGACGACTTGCTTGTGGCAAGCTCATCCCACGAAGAGCACCTCCAACATCTCCATCAGCTCTTTGAGCGCCTATCAGCAAATGGTATCGTCGTCAACACTGCCAAGAGCGAGTTCGGAGTACCATCACTTGATTTTCTCGGCCATCGCTTGGATAATAACGGCATCCGTCCTCTTCCCCACAAAGTGCAAGCCATCATGGAGTTCCCCAAGCCAGCTTCAATCACTAAGCTGCGCCAGTTTCTAGGCCTGGTAAACTTTTACCGCCGATTCATTAGAAACTGTGCTATGCTGCTGGAACCCCTCGAGCGTTTGCTCTGCGGCAAACAATCGTCAACCGCACTGCCCTGGGACAGCACAACAGATGAAGCTTTCAATTCTGTCAAGCACGCTTTGGCCGATGCCACACTTCTAGCTCATCCCAACCCCAACTATCCATTGTCGCTCATGACGGATGCCTCCAGCTCTGCGGTCGGAGCGGTACTGCAACAAAAAGTAAACGGTGGGTGGCAGCCCCTTGCCTTTTTCTCAAAACGCATGACCCCCGCACAAACACGCTACAGTGTTTTCGGCCGTGAGTTGCTCGCCATGTTTCTCGCCGTGAGGCATTTCCGACACCTACTTGAAGGCCGCTCGTTCACAATCTTCACTGACCACAAGCCTCTCACCTACTCAATCGGCCGCTCTGAATCATTATACACTCCACGTGAGGTGCGCCAGCTCGCTTTCATCTCAGAGTTTTCAACTGACATACGCCACGTCAGCGGCGTTGACAACTCACCAGCTGACGCCCTCAGTCACGTGGATGCTATCACACGCAGTCGCTCCAAGAGCTCTATCTCAACATCATTTCCTTTCAACCTCCAAGAATTGGCTACACAACAAGCTAATGACTCTGAGCTCCGTCACCCACGTGACTCCTCAACATCTCTTCAGCTTGAATCAGTTACCTTTGAAGATGTGCCAATTGTTTGCGACACCTCCACGGGCACACCTCGGCCTTACCTAACCACCTCATTCCGCAAGCAAATATTTGACTCATATCACACTCTTGCACACCCAGGCATTCGCGCATCCCAAAAGCTTGTCTCATCACGCTTCGTCTGGCCGGGCATGAACGCAGATATCAGAGACTGGGTCCGCTCGTGCGCACCTTGTCAGCGCGCGAAAGTTCAGCGGTACCCTGTGCCCCCCACAAAGCCTTTCTTGCAACCCGACGAACGTTTCTCCGTTGTGCACGTCGACATTGTCGGCCCGCTACCCCCATGCCAAGGCTATCGCTATCTTCTGACATGTGTCGACCGCTTTACACGCTGGCCCGAAGCGACACCTATCCCCGACATGTCTGCAGCTACTGTCGCCGCAGCTTTTGTTTCCGTTTGGGTATCCCGATTTGGCTGTCCAACGAAAGTTGTCACTGATCGAGGCCGGCAATTCGAATCGTCCCTTTTCACGGAGCTACTTCACCTTCTCGGAACAGCACGCTTGCGAACTGCCTCCTACCACCCTCAAACAAATGGCCTCGTCGAGAGATTTCATCGCCATCTCAAGGCAGCACTCACAGCGCACGGCTGCCCAAACAAGTGGGTTGACAGACTTCCGCTCACGCTTCTCGGAATTCGATCTGCCTTCAAAGAGGACCTCTCCTGCGCTACTGCGGAGCTTGTTTACGGCACCTCGCTTCGCCTGCCAGCCGACTTCTTCGAAGAAAACACCCTCACCTCCTCTCTAACAGCAAGCGAGTACGTCGACCAGCTTCGCGATGTGTTCCGAAACCTCCGCCCGCAGCCTACGCGTTTTAACAAACTCCGTGCAGCGTACATCACTTCGGACTTGCAGACAGCCACACATGTTTTTGTGCGTTACGGCCCTGTGCGCGGCTCGCTGCAGCCCCACTACCTCGGGCCATTCCCGGTTTTAGAACGTTTTCCTTCTAACTTCGTCGTCGACGTAAATGGGACACGAGATAAAATCGCGCTTGAGCGACTCAAGCCAGCATTCAGCGAGGCACCCGCGCTTAATTATCTCGCCTCCCCGGAACATGCGTACTCCTCCTTGCAAGTGCGCGGTTCGTCACCTCTTCGTCGCGTTCACTGGGCTGCCACTTGTGCATTGTGAGCATCGTTCGTCGCTTCAGCTTCCTCTCTAAGGGGGGAGCAATCTGTAGCGGCGCGGCGATGGAGCTGCGCACCACCCCCGCAGCCATAAACAACTCCGCGGGGCGTCCCGCGGGCCTCCCGTAAGCGGACCTTCGCGAGTGTTGGACACCAGGCACACGGACACATGATCCGACTCACTGTGCCGAACGTCGTGCGCGAGGTCCCTTTTCTTATTACTGTGTTTACTGCTTTCCTTTCGCACTAGGTCCGCGCACCGCACTTCTCTATGCTCCTTTTCCCTCTTTTCTCCTCTCGCTCTCTAAAGCCCTCGCCACTTCCGGCGCGCTGCGCGCGCCCGCTCAATTCTCTCTTTTGACAGAATAAACTAGACCTTGTTACCGAAAAGACGTGTGTCCGTCTCGTTTACCACGGCTCTACAATAGCTTTTATTGATTACGAGAAAGCGTTTGATTCTGTCGAAGCCTCAGCAGTCATGGAGGCATTATGGAACCAGGGTGTAGACGAGCCTTATGTAAAAATACTGAAAGATATCTATAGCGGCTCCACAGCCACCGTAGTCCTCCATAAAGAAAGCAACAAAATCCCAATAAAGAAAGGCGTCAGGCATGGAGATAGGATCTCTCCGATGCTATTCACAGCGTGTTTACAGGAGGTATTCCGAGACCTGGATTGGGAAGAATTGGGGATAAAAGTTAATGGAGAATAGCTTAGTAACTTGCGATTCGCTCATGATATTGCTTTGCTTAGTAACTCAGGGGACCAATTGCAATGCATGCTCACTGCCCTGGAGAGGCAAAGCAAAAGAGTGGGTCTAAAAATTAATCTGAAGAAAACTAAAGTAATGTTTAACAGTCTCGGAAGAGAACAGCAATTTACAATAGGTAGCGAGGCACTGCAAGTGGTAAGCGAATACATCTACTTTGGGCAGGTAGTTACAGCGGATCCGGATCATGAGACGGAAATAATCAGAAGAATAAGAATGGGCTGGGGTGCGTTTGGCAGGAATTCTCAGATCATAAACAGCAGGTTGCCATTATCCCTCAAGAGAAAAGTGTATAATAGCTGCGTCTTACCAGTACTCACCTACGGGGCAGAAACCTGGAGGTTTACGAAAAGGGTTCTACTCAAATTGAGGACGACGCACCGAGCTATGGAAAGAAGAATGATAGGTATAACGTTAAGGGATAAGAAAAGAGCAGATTGGGTGAGGGAAGAAACTCGAGGTAATGACATCTTAGTTGAAATCAAGAAAAAGAAATGGGCATGGGCAGGACATGTAATGAGGAAGGAAGATAACCGATGGTCATTAAGGGTTACGGACTGGATTACAAGGGAAGGAAAGCGTAGCAGGGGACGGCAGAAAGTTAGGTGGGCGGATGAGAAATAGAATTCACGAGGGTTGCAATGTGGGCTTGTTGGTAATGCATCTTCAAGGGGAGTATGGTAGCGCGATTCAAAGACGGGACAAGAGAATAGAGAATAGAGAATGTCCCTTTGTATGCTCTCTTGTCCCGTCTTTGAATCGCGCTACCATACTCCCCTTGGAGAAATAGAAGTTTGCAGGGACGACACGACCACAATTAGGACATGACCGGGGTAGTTGGAGAAGTATGGGAGAGGCCTTTGCCCTGCAGTGGGCGTAACCAGGCTGATGATGATGATATAGTAAAGGTCGTAAGTGCCTACGCTCCAACTTCCTATGATGATGAATAATAGATAGAACAGTTCTATGAAGATGTAGTAGCAATGTGAAATTACAAACTCCGTACCCAGTTGAAAAACACAACAGGAAATTTTAAGAGTCTGTCGTATTTTGGGACGTTGTTTCTGTAGTTCTGTTGCCTGTAGTTCTGTTGTCTGTAGTGTGACGTCCTGTAGTAGAAAGTTGTGTAGTTCTTGATCAATATTTAATTAAAAATTGACAGAGACGTCCTTAAGGTTATGTAAATTTGTTAGTACAAAAAAGAAAAACATAAAAGTTAAAAAAAAAACGTCGTCGCCTAGGATTCGAACATGGGACCTCACGATTCCGAGCCCGGCATCTTACCACTGCACCACCCCTGACATGCTTTTCGAGGGTACGTTTTGGCCATATGAACAGTACGACGAGCCGATGCGCTGATGTTTACATTTGCATTTTGAGAGCCAAGATCCGCTATCACTCCACCGCGTCAAGTGCCGCATCTCTAGAAGAGCAAGAGTGTTCGTACCATCGACGTACATCTTGCAGTGCTAGAACATCGATTTTGATGTACGATATCCTTATTAAATAAGACATTCAGAAATAGACAACGTTGACTTTTAGGGTTATTACTGCTAGTTTCGACAGTTGTCTCTCGTTCTTTACACTTTTGAGCGCGCATATAATTCGTGTGTTGAATGCAAAACAGCTAATGAACATTCGTGGATGAGAGTTCTTTCTGACAGCATACTGGCTTCTCACGGCAGCACTGTACCAGATTAATGAGACCCGAGCGAGACAGCTTTTCACGCAACTTTGTGGAACAACCCAAATCTTCTTTTCCGCTTCGCATAAGCTTGTGAAATATTCCTGGGAAATTAACTAATGTGTCAGTGTAACAGCACATGTAAGTCCACAGGCCTGTGTGCCACATCTTACAAAAAAAAACGGATACGCAGCCATTCCCGCAGATGGTATGATTTTGATCAGTGGCCGATTTTGAGGTGGCCGGTAGGGCGTTGGTGGTGCCGCGTCGTCACGGCAAAATTGTAACTATTCGCCACGTCGACTTTATTACCGGTGTCGGCGCCATCAGCATTGCCGGCTTCAGAGAAGGGCGAGAAGCCCGACTTCAGAACTCTTGTTGTCGCGACAGAATGCTTCTGTTGCGAAATCAGAATTTCTGTCCTAATGTCAGAAATGTCTCCCAATTAAGAAATGTCAACGACTTCTGTCGTACAACAGAATTTCTGTAGTTGCGACAGGAATTCCTTTTGTCTTTTTCAACCGGGCACTACAGAAGCTTGTCGCATCACACAATTTCAGTGCACTTCTGTTGTCATCATTGGGTACATGTTCCGCCGATAGGTTTCCGTTGTGGAACAGTTCTCTGTAGTACAACAGAAGTTTGTCCATTACTTCAGGAACACTTCAGTTATGACAACTGGGGGCCTGTTGCAATGATAGGCTTCTGTCGTACAACAACATTTTTCTGTAGTACAACAGAAGTTGGTCGCATTACTTCAGGAACACTTCTGTTGTGACAATGGGGGCCTGTTGCCACAATAGGTTTCTGTAGTATTTCAACAGCTCTCTGTAGCACTACAGAAGTTTTTCTGGTTACTTCAGGAACATTACTGTTGGGACAACAGGGTGCCTGTAGTGATGACAATTTTTTCTGTAGTACTACAAAAATCTGTTGTAGAGCTTCAGTTTTCTGTTGTAACAACAGACATACGACAGACTATACTTCTGTAGTAGCAACAACAAATGTCTGTTGTACATCAGAAAAGTCTGTCGCTCCATTAGGAATCTGTAGTTACTACAGAAAAATCCTGTTGTACAACAGAAATTTCTGTAGTACTACAAAAATCTGTTGTAGAGCTTCAGCTTTCTGTAGTAACAACAGACATACGACAGACAGTACTTCTGTAGTAGCAACAACAAATGTCTGTTGTACATCAGAAAAGTCTGTCGCTCCATCAGGAATCTGTAGTTACTACAGAAAAATCCTGTTGTACAAAAGAAATTTCTGTAGTACTGAACACAACCTCTGTTGTCATTTTCAACTGGGTATACTGGTGTCATGGGCGACTTCAATGCAAAAGGAGGGGAAAAGCAGGCTGGGGAACAAGCAATCGGCAACAGCATCGATTCTAGGAATAGTAGTGGAGAGATGGTAGAATTGGCGGAAAAGAATAGTCACCGAATAATGATACCTTCTTCAGGAAGCGCATTGACAGGAAGTGGACCTGGAAAACCCCTAATGGAGGAACAAGAAATTAAATAAATTTCATTCCCCCTGCCGGTCCCAGCACAGTCAAGGATGTAGAAATGTTAGGCATCGTAAAACGCAGTAATCATAGATTAGTGATGTTTAGGCCTGGTCTGAATTTCAAGAGAGGAAGAGCAAGATTTGTCAAGAAGAAACAGGCCAACCTAGGCGCTGTAACGGCAAAAGCAGACCAATTTAGGCTGTTGCTTGCAAAGAAATATTCAGCCTTAGAATAGAGGGATGAAAAGGACATAGAGTTAATGAACGAAACCGTAGCTAGACTGGCTTCAGAAGGAGCAATTGAAGTAGGAGCTAAGAAACCGAGGCAACCAATAAAAAAATAAGTAATAATGGGAAGTACGAGAGCGTTGGACTAAAGAGATCACATAGAATTCGCTGAACTGTCAAAGCCAGCAAACAAGCAGGAAGTAAGCGATATACGAAATCGTGACGTCGGAAACACTGAGGAAGCGGTAAAAAATGGGCGCCGCACTAAATTAGGGAGAAGAAAACTTCGCATAGGACAAGCCAAGATGTATGCACTGAAAGAAAAGCAGGGTAATAACACCGGCAATTTTCATAATATAGTAAAAGCAGCGGAAGAATTCTATACTGACCTGTACAGTACCCAAAGCAGCCATCAGGAGCATAGCCAGGGCAGGGGGGGGGGCTTACCCGTGTTCATCCCGCCCCCACTCGAAATTCGAAATTTTGTCGTGGTGTCATGCACCGCCGACAAAAACAATTCCCGGGGCCGGCAATCAGTCTGGATTTTCTCTAGAATGTATTTCCCGCTCGAAAATACATTTTGGCGCATACATTGCAAACTCGGGCTGGATTTCGTGGCAACACCCATCCACCTGGAGTTACATAACACAAGAAACCCCACCCGAGCACAAAGTTTCAAGGCCGTTTAGATGGCGAGCGGGCTCGTCGCGTAATCTCGCGGAGGACGCGGAATCGACGGAGCACATAGACTTGAATTCCGAATCTTTATGGGTGTAAAGTTCTCATAAATTTTTAATGTGAAAAGTGCATTGACATTTCCGAAGTCATGCTTTATATTTTCAATTTCGAAACCTTGTGGGTTTAATGATTTTATAAGGATTTGAGGCCAAAGGTGCATTGACCTTTCATATGTCCTACCTCGGACCATACAACGATACAAGGCAACTCAACACACTCTGAAACAACTTGAAAAACCACACAGCGAGGTCCGATATGATGAAGCGTTGTGGCGGTACACTTGTGCCGTCATGTCACAAAAAAGAATATCAGCATTTTCTTTTTCACTGACTCCAATGCATCCATATAAAGACACTAAAGCCAGTAAAGGTAAATACGCTTGCTTAAAATATACTGATGGGTTTGCTGGTGAGCCACGATGTTGAATCAGCGCATTTAAATCTGACACGTACATGCACCCATAGAACAGACATATACAGGCGCCGAACTGCAAATATTGCTATATTTCTCAAAGACCTTTTGTAGTGTCTCTTTTGAGGCGCACGTGCTATGATGGCAGTGACGCGTCAACGCGACCCAGGGTAAAACGCGCATACACACACCAAACAGAAGAAAACAAAGATGTCTTCTTTTTTTTCTTTTTGTATTTCCACTCTATAAATAATCGAAGTCCGAAAAAGCGGCACGCTTTTTCAGAGAATGATACCAAGGGGCAAGTGATGCACCTGACTTTCTATTGGTCAATTTCTATCGCTTCAAGAATAACACTTGTTTTTTTGTGCGTATGTGTGTTCCCTGCGCACAGGAGGAGGAAGTAAACTTTATTACTCTAGAAAGAGTAATTCAGCGGTCGTGCCGGATGTCTTGATCTTCTATTGGTTGATGAAGATCTCCGGCCTGCATGGTTGGCGCCCCTATTCCAGGGCACCACTGAGCGTGGCTGCTCGTCGGGCATGATCCATCAGCTTCCGTTGGAGGCTAGGGTCGCCGCTGGAGAGCACGCTCTCCCACTGCTCCGCACTCGGATTTTCTATTTTGTGGAATTCCTTATTTGTATTGCACTCCCATGTGATGTGATAAAGTGTGGGTATTGCACCACACCACGGGCATGTGTCCCTGTATTGACTTGGGAACATTTTGCATAGTATATGTAAATTTGGGAAAGTTCCTGTCTGCAGCTTTCGCCAGTAAACTGCCTGTTGTTGAGTGAGTGTATTGTGGGGCGGGGGATATCTGATTCTCGTCCCTCTATGGTAATTTAGTATGTCAGAGTACGTAGGGATCACTGTCATGAAATCCTCAGGATCTCTATTTAGGTCCGCTCGGTTTGCATGCTCGCGAGCGATCCTATCAACCCTTTGGTTGCCCTCAATCTCAGTGTGCCCAGGTACCCAAAAGATGGTGTGTCTGATGCGTTTATTCTGTTGGCCAGCGCGGAGGAAGATTTGGAGCGCTTTTTGACCGATTCTGCCATTAATGTAGTTTCGGCATGCTTCCTTGGAGTCGGTTAGAATTATAAGGGATCTATTTGTGCGGTAGCCCTCCACAGCTGCTAGAGCAACAGCCATTTCCTCTCCCTCGGTTACCGTACAATCCCGTGCCGACGCGCAAGCGATTTCCCTATAGTCCGAGTCTATTACTGCCGCGACAACTCTTTGTTGTGTTTCCCGTCGTTCTCGAGGATACACCGCGGCGTCCGTGTATACCGTGTTCGCTTTTGTTGCTAGGTATTTTTCCACATATTCTGCCCTAGCGTTCCGCCTGGCTGTGTGTAAATTTGGGTCCATGTTTCTTGGTAGGGACCCTACCTTGATGGTGCTGCGATACATATCGGGTAGGTTTGCCGTTCTTTGTTCTTGCCTTTCAATTTCTTTTTGCCCCAGTTTTTTTAGGAGCTTTCTGCCCGTGGTAGTCTGCTGGAGTCTGAGTAGCTGCGACCCTAATTGTGCTTCTCTGAGCTCCTCGAACGTGTTGTGGAGTCCGAGGGCCAGGAGCTTCTCTGTCGAGGTGTTGGCCGGCAGGTGAAGCGCTGTTTTGAATGCTTTCCTTATGATGGCGTCGACCTGATCCCGTTCGCCTTTGTTTGTGTTGTAATATGGGAGGGCGTACGTAATCCGGCTGATTATGAGGCTCTTAACCAGCTTGACTGTATCTTCCTCCTTCATGCCGCTTCTTTTTTACGAGACGCGGGTGATCATACGTGCCACCTGTGCCGTCGTTTGCTTGAGTAGGTTTATGGTGTGTGTGCAGCGTTGATTGCTCTGCACCCACATTCCCAGAATCCTGACGGCTTCTTTTTCTGGTATCTTTTGTCCTTGTAGGGTGACGTCGATTTGTTCTTCCGAGCGTTTTCCTCTTCTGACTCTCAGGAGCTCTGATTTCTCCGTGGAGCAGGCGAGGCCTCTTTCCCTAACACATTCTTCCACGCATGTTGCTGCGGCTTCTAGTCGTTCTTCTTTTTGGCTGAGCGAGCCTTGGTTAGTCCAGACGGTGATATCGTCGGCATAAATGGCGTGATGTATGCCGTCGATTTCTTCCAGCTTCCGGGCTATCCCTATCATGGCAATGTTGAAAAGGATCGGTGAGATCACGGATCCCTGCGGGGTTCCTTTGTTAGGCGTGTGGAACTTGTCTGTCCGCAGGTCTCCTAACCCCACCGTGGCTGTTCTGTTTGATAGGAACGCTGTCACGTAGCCGTGGATTCTTCTCCCGCTGTTGAGATCATCCAGTCCCTTGAGGATGGACGCGTGGCTGACGTTGTCGAACGCCCCTTTGACATCGAGTGCCATTATTATGTTTTCTCCGTTATAGGGGATGTTGCTTAGAACCCCCTCTTTAATTTGTAGTAGGACGTCTTGGGTTGATAATTTGGTGCGAAAGCCGAACATACTGTGGGGATACAGATCTTCATCTTCCATGTATTGTTGTAGCCTCCTTGTCACGATTCGCTCATACAACTTGCCAAGGCACGAAGTGAGTGATATCGGCCGTAGGTTTTCTACTAGTAGCTTTTTCCCTGGCTTGGGGATCATAACTACTTCTGCATGTTTCCATTCCTCTGGCAGTGTCCCCGCTTCCCAATGTGTATTGAGGAAGTTCGTCAGCTGTGTGACCGCCTCATCACTTAGGTTTCGGATTAGGGCGTTTCTAATCTTGTCGGCGCCTGCTGCTGTGTTCCGGGTCGATGCCTTAACTGCTGCGAAAACTTCCTCCCTGGTGATGGGTCTGTCTAGGTCGGGGTTTTCTTCGCCTCGGTATCTCTCCGTGTACGCTTCGGGTTTATCTTGCCCGTAGCACTTTACACGGACTTTTTTTAGTAGCTCTTCTTCTGTCCCTTCAAATTGGTGTACTAGTCTTTGGATGGCCTTGTTACTTTCTGACTTGGTCTTGGTTGGGTCCATTAGAGCCTTGAGGATACGCCAGGTCTTTGCGGTGCTGAGGGTTCTATTCAGCGAGTCGCTAAACTTTTGCCAACTTTGTCGTGTGAGTTGGGCTGCGTATTCCTCTGCCTCCTTGGTAACCTCTGCTATCTTCTTTAGCTTCTTATTTAGCCGTTGTTTTTTCCACCGTTTGGTTAGTCCACGCCTTGCCTCCCATAACCTGAGGAGTCGCGAGTCCACCTCCGGTGTTTACTCTGACCTTTCGACCTCCTGGGTGTAATGTTGTTGTATTTCCTTAAGTTGTTTGCACCATTCCTCTATGGAAGTTATCCCACCCTCCATGTGCTTGCATTCTTTGCGAAAAGCGTTCCAGTCCGTTATTTTGGCTGTTCCTATCTTGCGCTTGACGTTCTCTGCTGACACTTGCGTTCTTATAATGAAATGGTCGCTACCCAGGTTCTCCAGCAGGTTCTCCCACGTGGCTTGCCTAGCTCCCCTGACGTATGTCAGGTCTGGGCATGTGTCGAGACTAACGCTGTTGCCTAGGCGCGTTGGTTGGTTTGCGTCCGTTAAGAGGGTGCAGGTTGTGATTTCTGCTGCGTCGCTAACTTACGTACCCTTCTTAGTGTCTTTTTTATATCCCCAGCTCTGTCCCCTGGCATTAAAGTCGCCCATTATTAGCAGAGTGTTGGATTTCGCTAGCTTGCTGGCTCCTATGAAAAGTTTCTGAAAATCCCCATCATTTTGTCGTGGTGGACTGTATAAGTTTATGATAAAAGTGCTTTTTTGTTTTTCCTTTTTCTTCGGAATTATCTCTGTCACGATGTGTTCTATCCGCGTGTCCGGAATTTCATCGTGTGCTATGGCGACTAGATTTTTACTAATTAAGGTGGCTGTGCGATCTTTTTCTTGGCACGTGTATCCCTTGAGTGTCGGTACGGTGTTTGTCTCCTGCAGCGCGATTATGTCAGGAGGATTTAACTGTGAATTTATGAATTGCTGCAGCGGGCCTTGCTTTTTGCGGTAGCCTCTGCAGATCCACTGCCATATATCTAATGTGTTGTGTCTAGCCATGTTGGTTTATCGTTGGTTGTTGTTATACTTTGGTTTTCGGTGCCGAATCTTTTTTCGTGATAGAGTCTATCTCTAGCCTCATTTGTTATCTTTTGCGTATTTTGATTTTTTATGTAGTTGCGAAAACTTTGATCTTGCATTGCGATTTTTTGTTGTATCAAATTCATTTGCTCCTGCATTTTTTGCATAAAGGATTGCATTTGCATTTCTACGGTTCCCTTTTCCGGCTGCTGTGGCTGTTGCTCCATAGCTAAAGGTGGAGTCTGCTGTCGCGGTAGGCTACCCACCCTTTGCTCTCGCAGTTCCCTGATTAGTTCTTTGATTCTCTCCTCTAGTTTTTCTGTTTTCTTCGTCTCGCCTTAGAGCCTTATTTTCTTCCCTTAGTTGTTTAGGTTCGTTGTCGTTATTGTTATTATCCGAGTGCGGAAACAGTGATTTGGGAGGGCCTGCCCCCCAGCTTACCTTAACTCCGCCCTTCTTTTGTTGTTGTTGTTGTTCTTGTGGTGGTGTTGGCTGCTGTTTCCACTACCCTTGGGCTGCAGGTGGTGGCCTCAGCGGTGAGAAGGAGCTGTCCCTGGACTGGCTCCGGTCCCGGCTCCCTGCAATGAAAGGCTTAGTGAACTGAATCTTTAGCCGTGCAGTGATAATTGTACTCAGCCTTGTATTCAAGCACTAGCCCGTCTTCCCAATGCATACTTTGTTACAGCACAGAGGGATCTCATCACCCACTATCTCTGTACAAGTGACGCATGGCTTTCGGTGGTTGATTGCACAGGGAGTCGTTCCATTTTCTGCGTGATTCACCTTTTTGCAGGCTTAATAATCGCACAGGTGCCGAAAACCCCACAGCAACGACTGCTCTTTGGCCTATCTTTCGCAGATTGTACGGAGCGGAGCCACGCGCAGTGACAATGACTGTCCAGACAAGGTGGTCATACCATATGTTCACACAATTAGCCACAATCTGCGAAAGATAGGCCAAAGGGTCGTCCTTGATGTGGTGTTCCCGGCACCTGGGCGTTTGTCGAGCCTGTGCAAAAGGTGAATGTTGTAAAATAAGGAACGAGTCCTGTGCGATCAACCACCGAAAGCCTTACGTGTGCAGAGAGAGAGTGGTTCATAAGTTCATTCTGTCCTGCTACAGTGCGATGAGCAAAACGAGAACAAGGCGAAAGCAGGAGCGAACGTTTCGAGACGTGGAAGTGCCTTCTTCAAGGCGACATATGTTTTCCTCGCCACAGTATATATAGATGAGATTCTTCTAAAGGGGAGAGGGCGTAAGGCGGGTGGGTGCGGCAACGAGCGAGTCTTTGTTAGCGACGAGGGTGTCGAATTGAGAATAAAGTACTGCTATGCGCAAGGCCAGGGACACGGCTGTCTGTGAATCCCGTGTCAACTCCCGTGTGTCAGCCGGCGTGTCAACGGCTTGAACAGAAGCCCTCTATTGCCGGTTTCTCTGGTGGTCGTGGGGTATCCTGTCTCTGAAAGAGGTAATAGAAGGAGCGCCAGAAACTGGTGCCGGCGAAAAATAAATAGAAAGAAAAAGAAAAGAAAATAGTGAAATGATATAAATAAATGAATAAAAGGAAAAGAAAACGTAACGCAGCAGAAAAAAGATGAAAAAAATACAAAAAAGCGCTACGAAACCAAACTAAGCGTTGTTGCCCATAGCTTGTAATTTGTCATAGCGAATAGATTGTAAAGCTCCCTTTGAAACGTTTATGTCTATTGGTTGCAATGTATCGAGCTTATGGATAAGGTATGATTCTCTGTATTTATTTGTCGATCAGAACGCAAATTTTACCGTAAGACTGACTTGTATTTCTGAGCGTTGATGGCATCTGGCTCGGTTTCCTTGCATCAACAGGAATAAAAAGGCTGTCTGGGGAAAAGCATTAGTTCAGTTTTCAGAACTCTGTAACAGACGGGGCTGCGTGGACATATGCGTTGAAGCGAAAATTACTCACATTTTTGGATGAGTGCTTCGCGGCCTATATTTGGCTGTTTACTGTTAAGACCCAAAACGAAAATACCGTCATTTTGTGACGAATCTGACACGCGTACAATCACATGAAATTCGAGCTCTGACACAGTACCCGAGGTGGAAGCGGCCCCTAGAACGCACGGCTACATTGAAGCACGATATATTGGGTTAGATACTACCACTAATCGCAAAGTGTTTAGTATTCGAAGTGTTGGTATGTCGGTGCCGCTGTGCAGTCTTCGGAGGCTCATCTACCGCATGTAGCGTGTTTCAGCTAATATTTAGGGCCCCGACTGCCCTTTCTCTTTTTCGTCTTTTTTTTATGGGTGAGCTTTCTTTAGCGTATAACCGCAGTTACATAGCTATCGCTTGGCTTAAGACGTGCCTGCATATACTTGAAATTTCCAGGATGTCACCAATTAGGTAACGAAAGAGCTTTATCTAATCACATAGCGAGCGTGAAGCCAACACAGTCGTACTATCGCGCTCAGTAGGAGAAACAGCACGAAAGGGTATAGGAAAGCGGCAGTGCGTTGTTAGATTGTCGATCACATGCGAGCGCTAGTGACTGGGCTGCAATGTACGATCATTGAAGACTGTTGAACCGATGCCTTGATCTGTAGATAAGATTACGAGGACGGCCGACCTTTGCGTGCAGACATCGTTGTGCTTTTAGCGGTACTTATTTTTCTCGGCAAGCTCACCTAACAATTGGTTAGAATCGTCACTCGCTCTTTTCAAACTGCCTTGTTCTTCACATCACTACAACGTTACGGTTTAGACGTGCTACATTATCATTGAGTGAAAACTTGGAAATGGACTAGGACTTCTGTTGTGTGTGTGTTTAAACTTTTAACGAAATAGTTTATTATTTCGTTGCATTTCGACGCGGCCCAAATGCAAAAGCGCCCGTGTTCTGTGCATCAAGGCCACCTTAAAGATCCTTTGGGGGGGAAAATTATTCCGGAGTCTTCAACTAGACAGCATGCCTCAAAATCAAATAGTGGTTCTACATCGGAGAACCAAACAATGCATTAATTTACTATTCATAAATAATGCCAATATTTATCTAATACTTTTCCGTTGTATCTAAACGTGAACTGTGCGGAAATTAACATAAAAATGGAGCAAATTTGTTAATTTTCACTCCCGTGGGCATAGTGTGAACATAAAACATGAGCGCATACATAGTGAATGACACTGTGCCAGTTAGGTAGTCATGCTTTAGAAGCTGCACAGTGATGTATTGCACTGTCTCAAGAGTCATGTGCATGCGAAGAAAGTACTGGTTTGCTGCTAGTGCTAAATTTGTGCTTTTAATAAGCAGCGCTTCAAAGCCTACTATCCCATCACAGAAATGCGCTCACTTAGGGAATACAGGAATGGGAACATCATTTTATATTAATTGTGATAACTGCTAATCAATATTCTAAAACTATTGCGAAAGTATTCGATATTCTATTCGATTGGCTACTAGCACGGTTCGATTCGTATTCAATTCGGTCTCGAAAATCGCTATTCGCGCACCCTGACTCTTTCGCAATAAAATCTGCGACACCATTCTGGAAATTTCCTGTACATGCATGCGCGTCGAACGCTAAGCAACTTTGCAACAGTACTTTCAGGAAGGTCGCCGGAAAAATATTAGAAAGGAAATGTAGAACAGTGGCCTTAAATATTAGCTTAGCCATGGTAAGAGGGGCACCCAACAGTGCACTGTGGTACTCTTCACTCATTCACACATTCACGCATTCCACTCTAGCTGCAACTGCGTATGTGGCGCAATGTTAGTTAGCTCCCTCTCCACAGTAGAGGAGAAGGGTTAATTTTTCTTTTTTTGTTTACTTGATGTCGCTCCCAATACTCTGCGCATTCGCCGCGTTATATTCTAAAGCACTGTTAGCCCACTTGAGGGGCCTACGAAATGGCAGAACTTTGTGCACGTGCTCGTACGAGCACGTGCACAAATTACATTATCGATAACGCTATCGATATAAAAAGAAAGAAAACGTCGGTTCTATTTGTAAACATCTATTCCCGATACGTGGAATGCATAGTGTCACGTGCATGTATTTTAACTTTTTATCGAGGACTGCATTTCACCGGCTAACAACTTAAAGTTACCGGTGAACACAAGCCGCGCCTGCATGATTAGAAATTATTTTAATGTTATCGATTGTTTTACCCGTTGTATGTTGCCACCGAAGCTTGTGTAATCTGATTGTATGTGCGACGCGAATTGTGTAGTACTTTCTAGAACACACGCGGGCACCAGCGATAATTATCGAACATTTGATGACTCATGTATAAAAGCCGACGCACTTCACTGGCAGATCAGATTTTCGACATCGCCGACTGTGTTCTCCGCTATCGTTCAACTTTGAGTGTAGCCTGTTGTTCTGCGCACAGGTTCGCCAAAAAAATGCGTAAGTTAGCCATAGACAGTTTGGCTACCGTGTTTCTGTCACTACCACGTGACATTTCCCCAAACATTTCCCAACATTCGCCAAAAGATTTACCAGTCTTAAGATTAGAAACTGTGTTGCCTGGTGCTTTCATTGTGTTTCTTTACTTGCAGTTCCAGCTCCGTATATCTTTTATTTAGAGTTTTGACCATGCCTTGAAGCTGCTCTACAGTTTCCTGGAGCTTATCATTGTCTGCAGCTTTCTCTTGCAGCGTCACAATGGCGACATTCTTCATGTTGAGAACGTTCGCCAGCATGTGAAGGGAAGCGAAACGTTATTGTTCTCACTTTCCTCTGGAAGGCCTGTTTATGGACTCCCATTATTATTTTATGCCTGTGCACCACACCCACGCAAGCAACTTTGAGGCAATCTTCAAGGTCAAGGCAAGACTGGGCGTATTGTGCGCCACTCGTGGTATCACCGAGGGCTATATCGGTAGATAATTTTCCAGTTAGAGATGCCTCATGGTACATGTTGAGGGCTGCACTGTGTGGCAGTTTTAGTATAACCGCATTTGCAGATGAAGCAAAGTGCACCAAGGTATCTTCGTGAGACATAGCGAGCAAATAAGTACAAACCGGCACAGCGCAAAATCATCTTTTTAAACAAAGATTCACAAAATTGTTGTCCACCTGGTGCGGCTAGAAAAATTCGGAGTGATTAGACTGAACAGCCTGTTCTTATTCCTGTCACCTCTCCTACAGTACCGATGTTTGCGTGTTTGTGGCTCCTGCCTCGACCCGTCCACGCCTACACTGCTTCTTTCATGGCTCTGGGTCCCCCTAAAAAAGCTGTTACCTGGCGACCCATCCTGCCCCCTATACTTTTGCCAGTGGCACCACTGTAGTGAATGCCATCCTGCACAAAAGGCCGGAAGCCGGTTCCGTACACGTCCCTGTTGACCTCCATCATGCTGTACCCGAGTCGTCCGCTCAGACTCCTAATGACCCGATTGGCCTCCATCACCCTCCTTTCTACCTGGTAAGCCTGGCCCTGCACCTCTGGGATAGTGCATATGGTCACAAGCACCCTCTCGGAGGCCTCTCTAAGCTTACTCAGCCCAGTCTCAATGTGCCTCTAAAGGTCCTGGCTTCTCCCCTTAAGCACGTCATTGAGACCAGAATGCATAATGACCAAGCTGTCGCTCTCCGTGCTGACCCCAACTACTCCCCGCGCCTTGGTCATTGCTTCCGCCATGCCCTTGCCCGCTTGTGCCTCCACCTGCACTCGCCCGTCCGCCTTCACTCTCGCCATCATGCCCTGTTCGGCCCTCCCCACATTGGAGTCCCCTATCACCAGGACCCTTCTGCCTGCAAACCGTTCGACTGCAGCCTGTGTCCGCTGCCCCTCCATTTGCGCCCGCTGGCGCCCCTGTGGCTGCAGCGTCGCCTCACTCGGGGCGCGTTGTGCAGCTTCACTATAACTACGCCGTTTCACCGGTGGCGAGCTGACGACGGCTTGCTCTGGCTCTCTGCCTCCCACTTCACCTGTAGGGTCTACCCTACTATCTGAGTTTTTGCCAACACTTTGATGTTCTGACCCGACCTTCTCCGCTGCCCGCGTCTGCAGCGCGTCGAGCTGCCTTTCCAGTTCGGCGCTCCTTTCTTTTTCTTCCTCAAGCTCAGCCACGGTCCTTACTACCTGCGCGGCCTGGACTGCCTCCACCTTGACGAAATTGTCAACTTTCGCCTGCAGTGCTACCCGCTTCTCCTGTTTCTCCCTCAGGTCTGCCTTAAGCTCATCGAACTTAGCCGCCCAATTCCCTTCCAGTTTTTGGACGGCTTCCCTGACGCCCTCGCACGACCTGCACGTGAAGCTAGACCCCTCCGTGTCTGCTAAATCCTGGAACTTAGTTTCGTCGAAGAAGCACCATTGCAGGCACTCGTCGCTCTGCACTTGCTCCCCGTCACCCGCAGCCTTCACATTCTTCGATTTCATCGCTAGGCCTACGTCCCTAGGCCCGACGAGGAAGTTAGCCAAATCACTCAAGCAAAGCCGACCTCGACCGCTATCCTAAATAAAAATAAAGAATTATCACTCCCTACCCCATGTAAGAATCCGAGGAGCTTCCGAGTCCGAGAATTAACTAAGCCTATCAATAGGTCCCTCCTACCACCTAGGCCTAACGGGGGAGCCGCCAGACGTAACAGACCTAGAAAAAGCCGGTACGTTTGCTACTCTTACCAAGAAATCAAAATTTGCGCCCCTACTCCATGCAAAAGAAAACACTTCAAAGCACTAGCTAATAAAGATAAAAGAGTACTTAGCTACGAACGAAGTCGCTGAAGCCTAGACCACCGGAGCCACACGACCACACGAACAGCGCAGATGCGCAGACAGCAGGGCTATCTGGTGGCAAAACCAAAAACCAAAATGACAGGTGACCAAGTGCCATGTGGCTTACCTGAACTCTTATTGGCGGAAGCGCCGCGCGATGCGATTTTTTCTACTCCGAGCAGCAGCACGCGGCGGCGCGATTTCGTGACGGATCATGCTGGGCACGCGGCAAACTGACGCGCGCGTCCCACCATCCGCGCGTCAATCGCGCCAGAAATCGCGCCATGCGTTCAGTTCAGTTCAGTCAGTTCAGTTCAGTCAGTTCAGTTCAGTCAGTTCAGTCAGTTCAGTTCAGTCAGTTCAGCTCAGTCAGTTCAGTTCAGTCAGTTCAGTTCAGTCAGTTCAGTTCAGTCAGTTCAGTCAGTTCAGTTCAGTCAGTTCAGTTCAGTCAGTTCAGTTCAGTCAGTTCAGTTCAGTTCAGTCAGTTCAGTTCAGTCAGTTCAATTCAGTTCAGTCAGTTCAGTCAGTTCAGTTCAGTTCAATCAGTTCAGTTCAGTCAGTTCAGTTCAGTTCAGTCAGTTCAGTTCAGTCAGTTCAGTTCAGTCAGTTCAGTTCAGTCAGTTCAGTTCAATTCAGTCAGTTCAGTTCAGTCAGTTCAGTTCAGTTCGGTCAGTTCAGTTCAGTTCAGTCAGTTCAGTTCGGTCAGTTCAGTTCAGTCAGTTCAGTTGAGTCAGTTCAG
Source organism: Dermacentor albipictus (assembly GCF_038994185.2). NCBI lineage: Eukaryota > Metazoa > Arthropoda > Arachnida > Ixodida > Ixodidae > Dermacentor > Dermacentor albipictus. Next base: position 1,862,120 of record NW_027225580.1, on the reverse strand, counting down.
TTCAGTCAGTTCAGTTCAGTCAGTTCAGTTCAGTCAGTTCAGTTCAGTTCAGTCAGTTCAGTTCAGTTCAGTCAGTTCAGTCCAGTCAGTTCAGTTTAGTCAGTTCAGTTCAGTCAGTTCAGTTAAGTTCACTCAGTTCAGTTCAGTCAGTTCATTCAGTTCAGTTCAGTCAGTTCAGTTCAGTCAGTTCAGTTCAGTCAGTTCAGTTCAGTCAGTTCAGTCAGTTCAGTCAGTTCAGTTCAGTCAGTTCAGTTCAGTTCAGTCAGTTCAGATCAGTCAGTTCAGTTCAGTCAGTTCAGTTCAGTCAGTTCAGTTCAGTCAGTTCAGTCCAGTCAGTTCAGTTCAGTCAGTTCAGTTCAGTCAGTTCACTCAGTTCAGTTCAGTCAGTTCAGTTCAGTCAGTTCAGTCAGTTCAGTCAGTTCAGTTCAGTCAGTTCAATTCAGTTCAGTCAGTTCAGTTCAGTTCAGTCAGTTTAATTCAGTCAGTTCAATTCAGTTCAGTCAGTTCAGTTCAGTCAGTTCAGTTCAGTCAGTTCAGTTCAGTCAGTTCAGTTCAGTCAGTTCAGTCAGTTCAGTTCAGTCAGTTCAGTTCAGTCCAGTCAGTTCAGTTCAGTCAGTTCAGTTCAGTTCAGTCAGTTCAGTTCAGTAAGTTCAGTTCAGTCAGTTCAGTTCAGTCAGTTCAGTTCAATCAGTTCAGTTCAGTCAGTTCAGTTCAGTTGAGTCAGTTCAGTTCAGTCAGTTCAGTTCAGTCAGTTCAGTTCAGTTCAGTCAGTTCAGTTCAGTTCAGTCAGTTCAGTCCAGTCAGTTCAGTTCAGTCAGTTCAGTTCAGTCAGTTCAGCTAAGTTCACTCAGTTCAGTTCAGTCAGTTCAGTTCAGTCAGTTCAGTTCAGTTCAGTCAGTTCAGTTCAGTTCTGTCAGTTCAGTTCAGTCAGTTCAGTCAGTTCAGTTCAGTCAGTACAGTTCAGTTCAGTCAGTTCAGATCAGTCAGTTCAGTTCAGTTCAGTCAGTTCAGTTCAGTCAGTTCAGTTCAGTTCAGTCAGTTCAGTTCAGTCAGTTCACTCAGTTCAGTTCAGTCAGTTCAGTTCAGTCAGTTCAGTTCAGTCAGTTCAGTTCAGACAGTTCAGTCAGTTCAGTCAGTTCAGTTCAGTCAGTTCAGTTCAGTTCAGTCAGTTCAGATCAGTCAGTTCAGTTCAGTTACGTCAGTTCAGTTCAGTCAGTTCAGTTCAGTCAGTTCAGTTCAGTCAGTTCAGTCCAGTCAGTTCAGTTCAGCCAGTTCAGTTCAGTCAGTTCAGTCAGTTCAGTTCAGTCAGTTTAGTCAGTTCAGTTCAGTTCAGTCAGTTCAGTTCAGTCAGTTCAGTTCAGTCAGTTCAGTTCAGTTCAGTTCAGTCAGTTCAATTCAGTCAGTTCAGTTCAGTTCAGTTCAGTCAGTTCAGTTCAGTCAGTTCAGTTCAGTCAGTTCAGTTCAGTCAGTTCAGTTCAGTCAGTTCAGTCCAGTCAGTTCAGTTCAGCCAGTTCAGTTCAGTCAGTTCAGTCAGTTCAGTTCAGTCAGTTTAGTCAGTTCAGTTCAGTTCAGTCAGTTCAGTTCAGTCAGTTCAGTTCAGTCAGTTCAGTTCAGTTCAGTCAGTTCAATTCAGTCAGTTCAGTTCAGTTCAGTCAGTTCAGTCAGTTCAGTTCAGTCAGTTCAGTTCAGTCAGTTCAGTTCAGTCAGTTCAGTTCAGTCAGTTCAGTCAGTTCAGTTCAGTCAGTTCAGTTCAGTCCAGTCAGTTCAGTTCAGTCAGTTCAGTTCAGTCAGTTCAGTCAGTTCAGTTCAGTCAGTTCAGTCAGTTCAGTTCAGTTAGTTCAGTTCAGTCCAGTCAGTTCAGTTCAGTCAGTTCAGTTCAGTCAGTTCAGTTCAGTCAGTTCAGTTCAGTCAGTTCAGTTCAGTCAGTTCAGTTCAGTCAGTTCAGTCAGTTCAGTTCAGTCAGTTCACTCAGTTCGGTTCAGTCAGTTCAGTTCAGTTCATTCAGTTCAGTTCAGTCAGTTCAGTTCAGTCAGTTCAGTTCAGTCAGTTCAGTTCAGTTCAGTCAGTTCAGATCAGTCAGTTCAGTTCAGTTCAGTCAGTTCAGTTCAGACAGTTCAGTCAGTTCAGTCAGTTCAGTTCAGTCAGTTCAGTTCAGTTCAGTCAGTTCAGATCAGTCAGTTCAGTTCAGTTCAGTCAGTTCAGTTCAGTCAGTTCAGTTCAGTCAGTTCAGTTCAGTTCATTCAGTTCAGTTCAGTCAGTTCAGTTCCGTCAGTTCAGTTCAGTCAGTTCAGTTCAGACAGTTCAGTCAGTTCAGTCAGTTCAGTCAGTTCAGTTCAGTTCAGTCAGTTCAGATCAGTCAGTTCAGTTCAGTTCAGTCAGTTCAGTTCATACAGTTCAGTCAGTTCAGTCAGTTCAGTTCAGTCAGTTCAGTTCAGTTCAGTCAGTTCAGATCAGTCAGTTCAGTTCAGTCAGTTCAGTTCAGTCAGTTCAGTTCAGTCAGTTCAGTCCAGTCAGTTCAGTTCAGCCAGTTCAGTTCAGTCAGTTCAGTCAGTTCAGTTCAGTCAGTTTAGTCAGTTCAGTTCAGTTCAGTCAGTTCAGTTCAGTCAGTTCAGTTCAGTCAGTTCAGTTCAGTCAGTTCAGTTCAGTCAGTTCAGTTCAGTTCGGTCAGTTCAGTTCAGTTCAGTCAGTTCAGTTCGGTCAGTTCAGTTCAGTCAGTTCAGTTCAGTCAGTTCAGTTCAGTTCGGTCAGTTCAGTTCAGTTCAGTCAGTTCAGTTCGGTCAGTTCAGTTCAGTCAGTTCAGTTGAGTCAGTTCAGTTCAGTCAGTTCAGTTCAGTCAGTTCAGTTCAGTTCAGTCAGTTCAGTTCAGTCCAGTCAGTTCAGTTCAGTCAGTTCAGTTAAGTTCACTCAGTTCAGTTCAGTCAGTTCATTCAGTTCAGTTCAGTCAGTTCAGTTCAGTCAGTTCAGTTCAGTCAGTTCAGTTCAGTCAGTTCAGTTCAGTCAGTTCAGTTCAGTCAGTTCAATTCAGTTCAGTCAGTTCAGTTCAGTTCAGTCAGTTCAGATCAGTCAGTTCAGTTCAGTTCAGTCAGTTCAGTTCAGTCAGTTCAGTTCAGTCAGTTCAGTTCAGTCAGTTCAGTTCAGTCAGTTCAGTCAGTTCAGTTCAGTCAGTTCAGTTCAGTCCAGTCAGTTCAGTTCAGTCAGTTCAGTTCAGTCAGTTCAGTCAGTTCAGTTCAGTCAGTTCAGTCAGTTCAGTTCAGTTAGTTCAGTTCAGTCCAGTCAGTTCAGTTCAGTCAGTTCAGTTCAGTCAGTTCAGTTCAGTCAGTTCAGTTCAGTCAGTTCAGTCAGTTCAGTTCAGTCAGTTCACTCAGTTCGGTTCAGTCAGTTCAGTTCAGTTCATTCAGTTCAGTTCAGTCAGTTCAGTTCAGTCAGTTCAGTTCAGTCAGTTCAGTTCAGTCAGTTCAGATCAGTCAGTTCAGTTCAGTTCAGTCAGTTCAGTTCAGACAGTTCAGTCAGTTCAGTCAGTTCAGTTCCGTCAGTTCAGTTCAGTCAGTTCAGTTCAGACAGTTCAGTCAGTTCAGTCAGTTCAGTTCAGTCAGTTCAGTTCAGTTCAGTCAGTTCAGATCAGTCAGTTCAGTTCAGTTCAGTCAGTTCAGTTCAGACAGTTCAGTCAGTTCAGTCAGTTCAGTTCAGTCAGTTCAGTTCAGTCAGTTCAGATCAGTCAGTTCAGTTCAGTCAGTTCAGTTCAGTCAGTTCAGTTCAGTCAGTTCAGTTCAGTCAGTTCAGTCCAGTCAGTTCAGTTCAGCCAGTTCAGTTCAGTCAGTTCAGTCAGTTCAGTTCAGTCAGTTTAGTCAGTTCAGTTCAGTTCAGTCAGTTCAGTTCAGTCAGTTCAGTTCAGTCAGTTCAGTTCAGTTCAGTCAGTTCAGTTCAGTCAGTTCAGTTCAGTTCGGTCAGTTCAGTTCAGTTCAGTCAGTTCAGTTCGGTCAGTTCAGTTCAGTCAGTTCAGTTGAGTCAGTTCAGTTCAGTCAGTTCAGTTCAGTCAGTTCAGTTCAGTTCAGTCAGTTCAGTTCAGTCCAGTCAGTTCAGTTCAGTCAGTTCAGTTAAGTTCACTCAGTTCAGTTCAGTCAGTTCATTCAGTTCAGTTCAGTCAGTTCAGTTCAGTCAGTTCAGTTCAGTCAGTTCAGTTCAGTCAGTTCAGTTCAGTCAGTTCAGTTCGGTCAGTTCAATTCAGTTCAGTCAGTTCAGTTCAGTTCAGTCAGTTCAGATCAGTCAGTTCAGTTCAGTTCAGTCAGTTCAGTTCAGTCAGTTCAGTTCAGTCAGTTCAGTTCAGTCAGTTCAGTCAGTTCAGTCAGTTCAGTTCAGTCCAGTCAGTTCAGTTCAGTCAGTTCAGTTCAGTTCAGTCAGTTCAGTTCAGTAAGTTCAGTTCAGTCAGTTCAGTTCAGTCAGTTCAGTTCAATCAGTTCAGTTCAGTCAGTTCAGTTGAGTCAGTTCAGTTCAGTCAGTTCAGTTCAGTCAGTTCAGTTCAGTTCACTCAGTTCAGTCCAGTCAGTTCAGTTCAGTCAGTTCTGTTCAGTCAGTTCAGCTAAGTTCACTCAGTTCAGTTCAGTCAGTTCAGTTCAGTCAGTTCAGTTCAGTTCAGTCAGTTCAGTCAGTTCAGTTCAGTTTAGTCAGTTCAGTTCAGTCAGTTCAGTCAGTTCAGTTCAGTTCAGTCAGTTCAGATCAGTCAGTTCAGTTCAGTTCAGTCAGTTCAGTTCAGTCAGTTCAGTTCAGTCAGTTCAGTTCAGTTCAGTCAGTTCAGTTCAGTCAGTTCACTCAGTTCAGTTCAGTCAGTTCAGTTCATTCAGTTCAGTTCAGTCAGTTCAGTTCAGTCAGTTCAGTTCAGTCAGTTCAGTTCAGACAGTTCAGTCAGTTCAGTCAGTTCAGTTCAGTCAGTTCAGTTCAGTTCAGTCAGTTCAGATCCGTCAGTTCAGTTCAGTTCAGTCAGTTCAGTTCAGTCAGTTCAGTTCAGTCAGTTCAGTTCAGTTCAGTCAGTTCAGTCCAGTCAGTTCAGTTCAGCCAGTTCAGTTCAGTCAGTTCAGTTCAGTCAGTTTAGTCAGTTCAGTTCAGTTCAGTCAGTTCAGTTCAGTCAGTTCAGTTCAGTTCAGTCAGTTCAATTCAGTCAGTTCAGTTCAGTTCAGTTCAGTCAGTTCAGTTCAGTCAGTTCAGTTCAGTCAGTTCAGTTCAGTCAGTTCAGTTCAGTCAGTTCAGTCAGTTCAGTTCAGTCAGTTCCGTTCAGTCCAGTCAGTTCAGTTAAGTCAGTTCAGTTCAGTTCAGTCAGTTCAGTCAGTTCAGTTCAGTCAGTTCAGTTCAGTTTAGTTAGTTCAGTTCAGTCCAGTCAGTTCAGTTCAGTCAGTTCAGTTCAGTTCGGTCAGTTCAGTTCAGTTCAGTCAGTTCAATTCAGTCAGTTCAGTTCAGTCAGTTCAGTTCAGTCAGTTCAGTTCAGTCAGTTCAGTCAGTTCAGTTCAGTCAGTTCAGTTCAGTCCAGTCAGTTCAGTTCAGTCAGTTCAGTTCAGTAAGTTCAGTTCAGTCAGTTCAGTTCAGTCAGTTCAGTTCAATCAGTTCAGTTCAGTCAGTTCAGTTCAGTTGAGTCAGTTCAGTTCAGTCAGTTCAGTTCAGTCAGTTCAGTTCGGTCAGTTCAGTTCAGTTCACTCAGTTCAGTCCAGTCAGTTCAGTCAGTTCAGTTCAGTCAGTTCAGCTAAGTTCACTCAGTTCAGTTCAGTCAGTTCAGTTCAGTCAGTTCAGTTCAGTTCAGTCAGTTCAGTTCAGTCAGTTCAGTTCAGTTCAGTCAGTTCAGTCAGTTCAGTCAGTTCAGTTCAGTCAGTTCAGATCAGTCAGTTCAGTTCAGTTCAGTCAGTTTAGTTCAGTCAGTTCAGTTCAGTCAGTTCAGTCAGTTCAGTTCAGACAGTTCAGTCAGTTCAGTCAGTTCAGTTCAGTCAGTTCAGATCAGTCAGTTCAGTTCAGTTCAGTCAGTTTAGTTCAGTCAGTTCAGTTCAGTCAGTTCAGTCAGTTCAGTTCAGTCAGTTCAGTTCAGTCCAGTCAGTTCAGTTCAGCCAGTTCTATTCAGTTAGTTCAGTTCAGTCCAGTCAGTTCAGTTCAGTCAGTTCAGTTCAGTTCGGTCAGTTCAGTTCAGTTCAGTCAGTTCAATTCAGTCAGTTCAGTTCAGTCAGTTCAGTTCAGTCAGTTCAGTTCAGTCAGTTCAGTCAGTTCAGTTCAGTCAGTTCAGTTCAGTCCAGTCAGTTCAGTTCAGTCAGTTCAGTTCAGTTCAGTCAGTTCAGTTCAGTAAGTTCAGTTCAGTCAGTTCAGTTCAGTCAGTTCAGTCAGTTCAGTTCAGTCAGTACAGTTCAGTTCAGTCAGTTCAGATCAGTCAGTTCAGTTCAGTTCAGTCAGTTCAGTTCAGTCAGTTCAGTTCAGTTCAGTCAGTTCAGTTCAGTCAGTTCACTCAGTTCAGTTCAGTCAGTTCAGTTCAGTCAGTTCAGTTCAGTCAGTTCAGTTCAGTCAGTTCAGTTCAGACAGTTCAGTCAGTTCAGTCAGTTCAGTTCAGTCAGTTCAGTTCAGTTCAGTCAGTTCAGATCAGTCAGTTCAGTTCAGTTACGTCAGTTCAGTTCAGTCAGTTCAGTTCAGTCAGTTCAGTTCAGTCAGTTCAGTCCAGTCAGTTCAGTTCAGCCAGTTCAGTTCAGTCAGTTCAGTCAGTTCAGTTCAGTCAGTTTAGTCAGTTCAGTTCAGTTCAGTCAGTTCAGTTCAGTCAGTTCAGTTCAGTTCAGTTCAGTCAGTTCAATTCAGTCAGTTCAGTTCAGTTCAGTCAGTTCAGTTCAGTCAGTTCAGTTCAGTCAGTTCAGTTCAGTCAGTTCAGTTCAGTCAGTTCAGTCCAGTCAGTTCAGTTCAGCCAGTTCAGTTCAGTCAGTTCAGTCAGTTCAGTTCAGTCAGTTTAGTCAGTTCAGTTCAGTTCAGTCAGTTCAGTTCAGTCAGTTCAGTTCAGTCAGTTCAGTTCAGTTCAGTCAGTTCAATTCAGTCAGTTCAGTTCAGTTCAGTCAGTTCAGTCAGTTCAGTTCAGTCAGTTCAGTTCAGTCAGTTCAGTTCAGTCAGTTCAGTTCAGTCAGTTCAGTCAGTTCAGTTCAGTCAGTTCAGTTCAGTCCAGTCAGTTCAGTTCAGTCAGTTCAGTTCAGTCAGTTCAGTCAGTTCAGTTCAGTCAGTTCAGTCAGTTCAGTTCAGTTAGTTCAGTTCAGTCCAGTCAGTTCAGTTCAGTCAGTTCAGTTCAGTCAGTTCAGTTCAGTCAGTTCAGTTCAGTCAGTTCAGTTCAGTCAGTTCAGTTCAGTCAGTTCAGTCAGTTCAGTTCAGTCAGTTCACTCAGTTCGGTTCAGTCAGTTCAGTTCAGTTCATTCAGTTCAGTTCAGTCAGTTCAGTTCAGTCAGTTCAGTTCAGTCAGTTCAGTTCAGTTCAGTCAGTTCAGATCAGTCAGTTCAGTTCAGTTCAGTCAGTTCAGTTCAGACAGTTCAGTCAGTTCAGTCAGTTCAGTTCAGTCAGTTCAGTTCAGTTCAGTCAGTTCAGATCAGTCAGTTCAGTTCAGTTCAGTCAGTTCAGTTCAGTCAGTTCAGTTCAGTCAGTTCAGTTCAGTTCATTCAGTTCAGTTCAGTCAGTTCAGTTCCGTCAGTTCAGTTCAGTCAGTTCAGTTCAGACAGTTCAGTCAGTTCAGTCAGTTCAGTTCAGTCAGTTCAGTTCAGTTCAGTCAGTTCAGATCAGTCAGTTCAGTTCAGTTCAGTCAGTTCAGTTCAGACAGTTCAGTCAGTTCAGTCAGTTCAGTTCAGTCAGTTCAGTTCAGTTCAGTCAGTTCAGATCAGTCAGTTCAGTTCAGTCAGTTCAGTTCAGTCAGTTCAGTTCAGTCAGTTCAGTCCAGTCAGTTCAGTTCAGCCAGTTCAGTTCAGTCAGTTCAGTCAGTTCAGTTCAGTCAGTTTAGTCAGTTCAGTTCAGTTCAGTCAGTTCAGTTCAGTCAGTTCAGTTCAGTCAGTTCAGTTCAGTCAGTTCAGTTCAGTCAGTTCAGTTCAGTTCGGTCAGTTCAGTTCAGTTCAGTCAGTTCAGTTCGGTCAGTTCAGTTCAGTCAGTTCAGTTCAGTCAGTTCAGTTCAGTTCGGTCAGTTCAGTTCAGTTCAGTCAGTTCAGTTCGGTCAGTTCAGTTCAGTCAGTTCAGTTGAGTCAGTTCAGTTCAGTCAGTTCAGTTCAGTCAGTTCAGTTCAGTTCAGTCAGTTCAGTTCAGTCCAGTCAGTTCAGTTCAGTCAGTTCAGTTAAGTTCACTCAGTTCAGTTCAGTCAGTTCATTCAGTTCAGTTCAGTCAGTTCAGTTCAGTCAGTTCAGTTCAGTCAGTTCAGTTCAGTCAGTTCAGTTCAGTCAGTTCAGTTCAGTCAGTTCAATTCAGTTCAGTCAGTTCAGTTCAGTTCAGTCAGTTCAGATCAGTCAGTTCAGTTCAGTTCAGTCAGTTCAGTTCAGTCAGTTCAGTTCAGTCAGTTCAGTTCAGTCAGTTCAGTCAGTTCAGTCAGTTCAGTTCAGTCAGTTCAGTTCAGTCCAGTCAGTTCAGTTCAGTCAGTTCAGTTCAGTCAGTTCAGTCAGTTCAGTTCAGTCAGTTCAGTCAGTTCAGTTCAGTTAGTTCAGTTCAGTCCAGTCAGTTCAGTTCAGTCAGTTCAGTTCAGTCAGTTCAGTTCAGTCAGTTCAGTTCAGTCAGTTCAGTCAGTTCAGTTCAGTCAGTTCACTCAGTTCGGTTCAGTCAGTTCAGTTCAGTTCATTCAGTTCAGTTCAGTCAGTTCAGTTCAGTCAGTTCAGTTCAGTCAGTTCAGTTCAGTCAGTTCAGATCAGTCAGTTCAGTTCAGTTCAGTCAGTTCAGTTCAGACAGTTCAGTCAGTTCAGTCAGTTCAGTTCAGTCAGTTCAGTTCAGTTCAGTCAGTTCAGATCAGTCAGTTCAGTTCAGTTCAGTCAGTTCAGTTCAGTCAGTTCAGTTCAGTCAGTTCAGTTCAGTTCATTCAGTTCAGTTCAGTCAGTTCAGTTCCGTCAGTTCAGTTCAGTCAGTTCAGTTCAGACAGTTCAGTCAGTTCAGTCAGTTCAGTTCAGTCAGTTCAGTTCAGTTCAGTCAGTTCAGATCAGTCAGTTCAGTTCAGTTCAGTCAGTTCAGTTCAGACAGTTCAGTCAGTTCAGTCAGTTCAGTTCAGTCAGTTCAGTTCAGTTCAGTCAGTTCAGATCAGTCAGTTCAGTTCAGTTCAGTCAGTTCAGTTCAGTCAGTTCAGTTCAGTCAGTTCAGTTCAGTCAGTTCAGTCCAGTCAGTTCAGTTCAGCCAGTTCAGTTCAGTCAGTTCAGTCAGTTCAGTTCAGTCAGTTTAGTCAGTTCAGTTCAGTTCAGTCAGTTCAGTTCAGTCAGTTCAGTTCAGTCAGTTCAGTTCAGTTCAGTCAGTTCAGTTCAGTCAGTTCAGTTGAGTCAGTTCAGTTCAGTCAGTTCAGTTCAGTCAGTTCAGTTCAGTCCAGTCAGTTCAGTTCAGTCAGTTCAGTTAAGTTCACTCAGTTCAGTTCAGTCAGTTCATTCAGTTCAGTTCAGTCAGTTCAGTTCAGTCAGTTCACTTCAGTCAGTTCAGTTCAGTCAGTTCAGTTCAGTCAGTTCAGTTCAGTCAGTTCAATTCAGTTCAGTCAGTTCAGTTCAGTTCAGTCAGTTCAGATCAGTCAGTTCAGTTCAGTTCAGTCAGTTCAGTTCAGTCAGTTCAGTTCAGTCAGTTCAGTTCAGTCAGTTCAGTTCAGTCAGTTCAGTCAGTTCAGTCAGTTCAGTCAGTTCAGTTCAGTCCAGTCAGTTCAGTTCAGTCAGTTCAGTTCAGTTCAGTCAGTTCAGTTCAGTAAGTTCAGTTCAGTCAGTTTAGTTCAGTCAGTTCAGTTCAATCAGTTCAGTTCAGTCAGTTCAGTTGAGTCAGTTCAGTTCAGTCAGTTCAGTTCAGTCAGTTCAGTTCAGTTCACTCAGTTCAGTCCAGTCAGTTCAGTTCAGTCAGTTCAGTTCAGTCAGTTCAGCTAAGTTCACTCAGTTCAGTTCAGTCAGTTCAGTTCAGTCAGTTCAGTTCAGTTCAGTCAGTTCAGTCAGTTCAGTTCAGTTTAGTCAGTTCAGTTCAGTCAGTTCAGTCAGTTCAGTTCAGTTCAGTCAGTTCAGATCAGTCAGTTCAGTTCAGTTCAGTCAGTTCAGTTCAGTCAGTTCAGTTCAGTCAGTTCAGTTCAGTCAGTTCAGTTCAGTCAGTTCACTCAGTTCAGTTCAGTCAGTTCAGTTCATTCAGTTCAGTTCAGTCAGTTCAGTTCAGTCAGTTCAGTTCAGTCAGTTCAGTTCAGACAGTTCAGTCAGTTCAGTCAGTTCAGTTCAGTCAGTTCAGTTCAGTTCAGTCAGTTCAGATCCGTCAGTTCAGTTCAGTTCAGTCAGTTCAGTTCAGTCAGTTCAGTTCAGTCAGTTCAGTTCAGTTCAGTCAGTTCAGTCCAGTCAGTTCAGTTCAGCCAGTTCAGTTCAGTCAGTTCAGTTCAGTCAGTTTAGTCAGTTCAGTTCAGTTCAGTCAGTTCAGTTCAGTCAGTTCAGTTCAGTTCAGTCAGTTCAATTCAGTCAGTTCAGTTCAGTTCAGTTCAGTCAGTTCAGTTCAGTCAGTTCAGTTCAGTCAGTTCAGTTCAGTCAGTTCAGTTCAGTCAGTTCAGTCAGTTCAGTTCAGTCAGTTCAGTTCAGTCCAGTCAGTTCAGTTAAGTCAGTTCAGTTCAGTTCAGTCAGTTCAGTCAGTTCAGTTCAGTCAGTTCAGTTCAGTTCAGTTAGTTCAGTTCAGTCCAGTCAGTTCAGTTCAGTCAGTTCAGTTCAGTTCGGTCAGTTCAGTTCAGTTCAGTCAGTTCAATTCAGTCAGTTCAGTTCAGTCAGTTCAGTTCAGTCAGTTCAGTTCAGTCAGTTCAGTCAGTTCAGTTCAGTCAGTTCAGTTCAGTCCAGTCAGTTCAGTTCAGTCAGTTCAGTTCAGTTCAGTCAGTTCAGTTCAGTAAGTTCAGTTCAGTCAGTTCAGTTCAGTCAGTTCAGTTCAATCAGTTCAGTTCAGTCAGTTCAGTTCAGTTGAGTCAGTTCAGTTCAGTCAGTTCAGTTCAGTCAGTTCAGTTCGGTCAGTTCAGTTCAGTTCACTCAGTTCAGTCCAGTCAGTTCAGTCAGTTCAGTTCAGTCAGTTCAGCTAAGTTCACTCAGTTCAGTTCAGTCAGTTCAGTTCAGTCAGTTCAGTTCAGTTCAGTCAGTTCAGTTCAGTCAGTTCAGTTCAGTCAGTTCAGTTCAGTCAGTTCAGTCAGTTCAGTTCAGTTCAGTCAGTTCAGATCAGTCAGTTCAGTTCAGTTCAGTCAGTTTAGTTCAGTCAGTTCAGTTCAGTCAGTTCAGTTCAGTCAGTTCAGTTCAGACAGTTCAGTCAGTTCAGTCAGTTCAGTTCAGTCAGTTCAGATCAGTCAGTTCAGTTCAGTTCAGTCAGTTTAGTTCAGTCAGTTCAGTTCAGTCAGTTCAGTCAGTTCAGTTCAGTCAGTTCAGTTCAGTCCAGTCAGTTCAGTTCAGCCAGTTCTATTCAGTTAGTTCAGTTCAGTCCAGTCAGTTCAGTTCAGTCAGTTCAGTTCAGTTCGGTCAGTTCAGTTCAGTTCAGTCAGTTCAATTCAGTCAGTTCAGTTCAGTCAGTTCAGTTCAGTCAGTTCAGTTCAGTCAGTTCAGTCAGTTCAGTTCAGTCAGTTCAGTTCAGTCCAGTCAGTTCAGTTCAGTCAGTTCAGTTCAGTTCAGTCAGTTCAGTTCAGTAAGTTCAGTTCAGTCAGTTCAGTTCAGTCAGTTCAGTTCAATCAGTTCAGTTCAGTCAGTTCAGTTCAGTTGAGTCAGTTCAGTTCAGTCAGTTCAGTTCAGTCAGTTCAGTTCGGTCAGTTCAGTTCAGTTCACTCAGTTCAGTCCAGTCAGTTCAGTCAGTTCAGTTCAGTCAGTTCAGTTCAGTTCAGTCAGTTCAGTTCAGTCAGTTCAGTTCAGTTCAGTCAGTTCAGTTCAGTCAGTTCAGTCAGTTCAGTTCAGTCAGTTCAGTTCAGTTCAGTCAGTTCAGATCAGTCAGTTCAGTTCAGTTCATTCAGTTCAGTTCAGTCAGTTCAGTTCAGTCAGTTCAGTTCAGTCAGTTCAGTTCAGACAGTTCAGTCAGTTCAGTCAGTTCAGTTCAGTCAGTTCAGATCAGTCAGTTCAGTTCAGTTCAGTCAGTTTAGTTCAGTCAGTTCAGTTCAGTCAGTTCAGTCAGTTCAGTTCAGTCAGTTCAGTTCAGTCCAGTCAGTTCAGTTCAGCCAGTTCTATTCAGTCAGTTCAGTCAGTTCAATTCAGTCAGTTTAGTCAGTTCAGTTCAGTTCAGTCAGTTCAGTTCAGTCAGTTCAGTTCAGTTCAGTCTGTTCAGTTCAGTCAGTTCAGTTCAGTTCGGTCAGATCAGTTCAGTTCAGTCAGTTCAGTTCGGTCAGTTCAGTTCAGTCAGTTCAGTTGAGTCAGTTCAGTTCAGTCAGTTCAGTTCAGTTCAGTCAGTTCAGTTCAGTTCAGTCAGTACAGTTCAGTCAGTTCAGTCCAGTCAGTTCAGTTCAGTCAGTTCAGTTCAGTCAGTTCAGTTAAGTTCACTCAGTTCAGTTCAGTCAGTTCATTCAGTTCAGTTCAGTCAGTTCAGTTCAGTCAGTTCAGTTCAGTCAGTTCAGTTCAGTCAGTTCAGTTCAGTTCAGTCAGTTCAGATCAGTCAGTTCAGTCAGTTCAGTTCAGTCAGTTCAGTTCAGTCAGTTCAGTCCAGTCAGTTCAGTTCAGTCAGTTCAGTTCAGTCAGTTCACTCAGTTCAGTTCAGTCAGTTCAGTTCAGTTCAGTCAGTTCAGTTCAGTCAGTTCAATTCAGTTCAGTCAGTTCAGTTCAGTCAGTTCAATTCAGTCACTTCAGTTCAGTTCAGTCAGTTCAGTCCAGTCAGTTCAGTTCAGTTCAGTCAGTTCAGTTCAGTCAGTTCAGTCAGTTCAGTTCAGTCAGTTCAGTTCAGTCCAGTCAGTTCAGTTCAGTCAGTTCAGTTCAGTTCAGTCAGTTCAGTTCAGTAAGTTCAGTTCAGTCAGTTCAGTTCAGTCAGTTCAGTTCAATCAGTTCAGTTCAGTCAGTTTAGTTCAGTTGAGTCAGTTCAGTCAGTTCAGTTCAGTCAGTTCAGTTCAGTTCAGTCAGTTCAGTTCAGTTCACTCAGTTCAGTCCAGTCAGTTCAGTTCAGTCAGTTCAGTTCACTCAGTTCAGTTAGTTCAGTTCAGTTCAGTCAGTTCAGTTCAGTCAGTTCACTTCAGTTCAGTTCAGTCAGTTCAGTTCAGTCAGTTCACTCAGTTCAGTTCAGTCAGTTCAGTTCATTCAGTTCAGTTCAGTCAGTTCAGTTCAGTCAGTTCAGTTCAGTCAGTTCAGTCAGTTCAGTTCAGTCAGTTCAGTTCAGTTCAGTCAGTTCAGATCAGTCAGTTCAGTTCAGTTCAGTCAGTTCAGTTCAGTCAGTTCAGTTCAGTCAGTTCAGTTCAGTCAGTTCAGTCCAGTCAGTTCAGTTCAGCCAGTTCAGTCAGTTCAGTTCAGTCAGTTTAGTCAGTTCAGTTCAGTTCAGTCAGTTCAGTTCAGTCAGTTCAGTTCAGTTCAGTCAGTTCAATTCAGTCAGTTCAGTTCAGTTCAGTTCAGTCAGTTCAGTTCAGTCAGTTCAGTTCAGTCAGTTCAGTTCAGTCAGTTCAGTTCAGTCCAGTCAGTTCAGTTCAGTCAGTTCAGTTCAGTTCAGTCAGTTCAGTCAGTTCAGTTCAGTTAGTTCAGTTCAGTCCAGTCAGTTCAGTTCAGTCAGTTCAGTTCAGTTCGGTCAGTTCAGTTCACTTCAGTCAGTTCAATTCAGTCAGTTCAGTTCAGTCAGTTCAGTTCAGTCAGTTCAGTTCAGTTCAGTCAGTTCAGTTTAGTCAGTTCAGTTCAGTTGAGTCAGTTCAGTTGAGTCAGTTCGGATCAGGCAGTTCAGTTCAGTTCAGTCAGTTCAGCTCAGTTCTGTCAGTTCAGTTCAGTCAGTTCAGTTCAGTCAGTTCGGTTCAGTCAGTTCAGTTCAGTCAGTTCAGTCCAGTCAGTTCAGTTCAGCCAGTTCAGTTCAGTCAGTTCAGTCAGTTCAGTTCAGTCAGTTTAGTCAGTTCAGTTCAGTTCAGTCAGTTCAGTTCAGTCAGTTCAGTTCAGTCAGTTCAGTTCAGTTCAGTCAGTTCAATTCAGTCAGTTCAGTTCAGTTCAGTCCAGTTCAGTTCAGTCAGTTCAATTCAGTCAGTTCAGTTCAGTTCAGTCAGTTCAGTTCAGTCAGTTCAGTTCAGTCAGTTCAGTTCAGTCGGTTCAGTTCAGTCGGTTCAGTCAGTTCAGTTCAGTCAGTTCAGTTCAGTCCAGTCAGTTCAGTCAGTTCAGTTCAGTTCAGTCAGTTCAGTCAGTTCAGTTCAGTCAGTTCAGTTCAGTCAGTTCAGTCAGTTCAGTTCAGTCAGTTCAGTCAGTTCAGTTCAGTCAGTTCAGTTCAGTCCAGTCAGTTCAGTTCAGTCAGTTCAGTTCAGTTCAGTCAGTTCAGTTCAGTAAGTTCAGTTCAGTCAGTTCACTCAGTTCAGTTCAGTCAGTTCAGTTGAGTCAGTTCAGATCAGTCAGTTCAGTTCAGTCAGTTGAGTTCAGTTCAGTCAGTTCAGTCCAGTCAGTTCAGTTCAGTCAGTTCAGTTCAGTCAGTTCAGTTAAGTTCACTCAGTTCAGTTCAGCCAGTTCAGTTCAGTTCAGTTCATTCAGTTCAGTTCAGTCAGTTCAGTTCAGTCAGTTCAGTTCAGTCAGTTCAGTCAGTTTAGTTCAGTCAGTTCAGTCAGTTCAGTTCAGTCAGTTCAGTTCAGTTCAGTCAGTTCAGATCAGTCAGTTCAGTTCAGTCAGTTCAGTTCAGTCAGTTCAGTCAGTTCAGTTCAGTCAGTTCAGTCAGTTCAATTCAGTTCAGTCAGTTCAGTTCAGTCAGTTCAGTTCAGTTCAGTCAGTTCAGTTAAGTTCACTCAGTTCAGTTCAGTCAGTTCAGTTCAGTTCATTCAGTTCAGTTCAGTCAGTTCAGTTCAGTCAGTTCAGTTCAGTTCAGTCAGTTCAGATCAGTCAGTTCAGTTCAGTTCAGTCAGTTCAGTTCAGTCCAGTCAGTTCAGTTAAGTCAGTTCAGTTCAGTTCAGTCAGTTCAGTCAGTTCAGTTCAGTCAGTTCAGTTCAGTTAGTTCAGTTCAGTCCAGTCAGTTCAGTTCAGTCAGTTCAGTTCAGTTCGGTCAGTTCAGTTCAGTTCAGTCAGTTCAATTCAGTCAGTTCAGTTCAGTCAGTTCAGTTCAGTCAGTTCAGTTCAGTCAGTTCAGTCAGTTCAGTTCAGTCAGTTCAGTTCAGTCCAGTCAGTTCAGTTCAGTCAGTTCAGTTCAGTTCAGTCAGTTCAGTTCAGTAAGTTCAGTTCAGTCAGTTCAGTTCAGTCAGTTCAGTTCAATCAGTTCAGTTCAGTCAGTTCAGTTCAGTTGAGTCAGTTCAGTTCAGTCAGTTCAGTTCAGTTCAGTCAGTTCAGTTCAGTTCACTCAGTTCAGTCCAGTCAGTTCAGTCAGTTCAGTTCAGTCAGTTCAGTTCAGTTCAGTCAGTTCAGATCAGTCAGTTCAGTCAGTTCAGTTCAGTCAGTTCAGTTCAGTCAGTTCAGTCCAGTCAGTTCAGTTCAGTCAGTTCAGTTCAGTCAGTTCACTCAGTTCAGTTCAGTCAGTTCAGTTCAGTTCAGTCAGTTCAGTTCAGTCAGTTCAATTCAGTTCAGTCAGTTCAGTTCAGTCAGTTCAATTCAGTCACTTCAGTTCAGTTCAGTCAGTTCAGTCCAGTCAGTTCAGTTCAGTTCAGTCAGTTCAGTTCAGTCAGTTCAGTCAGTTCAGTTCAGTCAGTTCAGTTCAGTCCAGTCAGTTCAGTTCAGTCAGTTCAGTTCAGTTCAGTCAGTTCAGTTCAGTAAGTTCAGTTCAGTCAGTTCAGTTCAGTCAGTTCAGTTCAATCAGTTCAGTTCAGTCAGTTTAGTTCAGTTGAGTCAGTTCAGTTCAGTCAGTTCAGTTCAGTCAGTTCAGTTCAGTTCAGTCAGTTCAGTTCAGTTCACTCAGTTCAGTCCAGTCAGTTCAGTTCAGTCAGTTCAGTTCACTCAGTTCAGTTAGTTCAGTTCAGTTCAGTCAGTTCAGTTCAGTCAGTTCACTTCAGTTCAGTTCAGTCAGTTCAGTTCAGTCAGTTCACTCAGTTCAGTTCAGTCAGTTCAGTTCATTCAGTTCAGTTCAGTCAGTTCAGTTCAGTCAGTTCAGTTCAGTCAGTTCAGTCAGTTCAGTTCAGTCAGTTCAGTTCAGTTCAGTCAGTTCAGATCAGTCAGTTCAGTTCAGTTCAGTCAGTTCAGTTCAGTCAGTTCAGTTCAGTCAGTTCAGTTCAGTCAGTTCAGTCCAGTCAGTTCAGTTCAGCCAGTTCAGTCAGTTCAGTTCAGTCAGTTTAGTCAGTTCAGTTCAGTTCAGTCAGTTCAGTTCAGTCAGTTCAGTTCAGTTCAGTCAGTTCAATTCAGTCAGTTCAGTTCAGTTCAGTTCAGTCAGTTCAGTTCAGTCAGTTCAGTTCAGTCAGTTCAGTTCAGTCAGTTCAGTTCAGTCCAGTCAGTTCAGTTCAGTCAGTTCAGTTCAGTTCAGTCAGTTCAGTCAGTTCAGTTCAGTTAGTTCAGTTCAGTCCAGTCAGTTCAGTTCAGTCAGTTCAGTTCAGTTCGGTCAGTTCAGTTCACTTCAGTCAGTTCAATTCAGTCAGTTCAGTTCAGTCAGTTCAGTTCAGTCAGTTCAGTTCAGTTCAGTCAGTTCAGTTTAGTCAGTTCAGTTCAGTTGAGTCAGTTCAGTTGAGTCAGTTCGGATCAGGCAGTTCAGTTCAGTTCAGTCAGTTCAGCTCAGTTCTGTCAGTTCAGTTCAGTCAGTTCAGTTCAGTCAGTTCGGTTCAGTCAGTTCAGTTCAGTCAGTTCAGTCCAGTCAGTTCAGTTCAGCCAGTTCAGTTCAGTCAGTTCAGTCAGTTCAGTTCAGTCAGTTTAGTCAGTTCAGTTCAGTTCAGTCAGTTCAGTTCAGTCACTTCAGTTCAGTCAGTTCAGTTCAGTTCAGTCAGTTCAATTCAGTCAGTTCAGTTCAGTTCAGTCCAGTTCAGTTCAGTCAGTTCAATTCAGTCAGTTCAGTTCAGTTCAGTCAGTTCAGTTCAGTCAGTTCAGTTCAGTCAGTTCAGTTCAGTCGGTTCAGTTCAGTCGGTTCAGTCAGTTCAGTTCAGTCAGTTCAGTTCAGTCCAGTCAGTTCAGTCAGTTCAGTTCAGTTCAGTCAGTGCAGTCAGTTCAGTTCAGTCAGTTCAGTTCAGTCAGTTCAGTCAGTTCAGTTCAGTCAGTTCAGTCAGTTCAGTTCAGTCAGTTCAGTTCAGTCCAGTCAGTTCAGTTCAGTCAGTTCAGTTCAGTTCAGTCAGTTCAGTTCAGTAAGTTCAGTTCAGTCAGTTCACTCAGTTCAGTTCAGTCAGTTCAGTTGAGTCAGTTCAGATCAGTCAGTTCAGTTCAGTCAGTTGAGTTCAGTTCAGTCAGTTCAGTCCAGTCAGTTCAGTTCAGTCAGTTCAGTTCAGTCAGTTCAGTTAAGTTCACTCAGTTCAGTTCAGCCAGTTCAGTTCAGTTCAGTTCATTCAGTTCAGTTCAGTCAGTTCAGTTCAGTCAGTTCAGTTCAGTCAGTTCAGTCAGTTTAGTTCAGTCAGTTCAGTCAGTTCAGTTCAGTCAGTTCAGTTCAGTTCAGTCAGTTCAGATCAGTCAGTTCAGTTCAGTCAGTTCAGTTCAGTCAGTTCAGTCAGTTCAGTTCAGTCAGTTCAGTCAGTTCAATTCAGTTCAGTCAGTTCAGTTCAGTCAGTTCAGTTCAGTTCAGTCAGTTCAGTTAAGTTCACTCAGTTCAGTTCAGTCAGTTCAGTTCAGTTCATTCAGTTCAGTTCAGTCAGTTCAGTTCAGTCAGTTCAGTTCAGTTCAGTCAGTTCAGATCAGTCAGTTCAGTTCAGTTCAGTCAGTTCAGTTCAGTCCAGTCAGTTCAGTTAAGTCAGTTCAGTTCAGTTCAGTCAGTTCAGTCAGTTCAGTTCAGTCAGTTCAGTTCAGTTAGTTCAGTTCAGTCCAGTCAGTTCAGTTCAGTCAGTTCAGTTCAGTTCGGTCAGTTCAGTTCAGTTCAGTCAGTTCAATTCAGTCAGTTCAGTTCAGTCAGTTCAGTTCAGTCAGTTCAGTTCAGTCAGTTCAGTCAGTTCAGTTCAGTCAGTTCAGTTCAGTCCAGTCAGTTCAGTTCAGTCAGTTCAGTTCAGTTCAGTCAGTTCAGTTCAGTAAGTTCAGTTCAGTCAGTTCAGTTCAGTCAGTTCAGTTCAATCAGTTCAGTTCAGTCAGTTCAGTTCAGTTGAGTCAGTTCAGTTCAGTCAGTTCAGTTCAGTTCAGTCAGTTCAGTTCAGTTCACTCAGTTCAGTCCAGTCAGTTCAGTCAGTTCAGTTCAGTCAGTTCAGCTAAGTTCACTCAGTTCAGTTCAGTCAGTTCAGTTCAGTCAGTTCAGTTCAGTTCAGTCAGTTCAGTTCAGTCAGTTCAGTTCAGTTCAGTCAGTTCAGTTCAGTCAGTTCAGTCAGTTCAGTTCAGTCAGTTCAGTTCAGTTCAGTCAGTTCAGATCAGTCAGTTCAGTTCAGTTCAGTCAGTTTAGTTCAGTCAGTTCACTCAGTTCAGTTCAGTCAGTTCAGTTCAGTTCATTCAGTTCAGTTCAGTCAGTTCAGTTCAGTCAGTTCAGTTCAGTCAGTTCAGTTCAGACAGTTCAGTCAGTTCAGTCAGTTCAGTTCAGTCAGTTCAGTTCAGTTCAGTCAGTTCAGATCAGTCAGTTCAGTTCAGTTCAGTCAGTTTAGTTCAGTCAGTTCAGTTCAGTCAGTTCAGTCAGTTCAGTTCAGTCAGTTCAGTTCAGTCCAGTCAGTTCAGTTCAGTCAGTTCTATTCAGTCAGTTCAGTCAGTTCAATTCAGTCAGTTTAGTCAGTTCAGTTCAGTTCAGTCAGTTCAGTTCAGTCAGTTCAGTTCAGTTCAGTCAGTTCAGTTCAGTCAGTTCAGTTCAGTTCGGTCAGATCAGTTCAGTTCAGTCAGTTCAGTTCGGTCAGTTCAGTTCAGTCAGTTCAGTTGAGTCAGTTCAGTTCAGTCAGTTCAGTTCAGTTCAGTCAGTTCAGTTCAGTTCAGTCAGTACAGTTCAGTCAGTTCAGTCCAGTCAGTTCAGTTCAGTCAGTTCAGTTCAGTCAGTTCAGTTAAGTTCACTCAGTTCCGTTCAGTCAGTTCATTCAGTTCAGTTCAGTCAGTTCAGTTCAGTCAGTTCAGTTCAGTCAGTTCAGTTCAGTCAGTTCAGTTCAGTTCAGTCAGTTCAGATCAGTCAGTTCAGTCAGTTCAGTTCAGTCAGTTCAGTTCAGTCAGTTCAGTTCAGTCAGTTCAGTTCAGTCAGTTCAGTCCAGTCAGTTCAGTTCAGTCAGTTCAGTTCAGTCAGTTCACTCAGTTCAGTTCAGTCAGTTCAGTTCAGTTCAGTCAGTTCAGTTCAGTCAGTTCAATTCAGTTCAGTCAGTTCAGTTCAGTCAGTTCAATTCAGTCAGTTCAGTTCAGTTCAGTCAGTTCAGTCCAGTCAGTTCAGTTCAGTTCAGTCAGTTCAGTTCAGTCAGTTCAGTCAGTTCAGTTCAGTCAGTTCAGTTCAGTCCAGTCAGTTCAGTTCAGTCAGTTCAGTTCAGTTCAGTCAGTTCAGTTCAGTAAGTTCAGTTCAGTCAGTTCAGTTCAGTCAGTTCAGTTCAATCAGTTCAGTTCAGTCAGTTCAGTTCAGTTGAGTCAGTTCAGTTCAGTCAGTTCAGTTCAGTCAGTTCAGTTCAGTTCAGTCAGTTCAGTTCAGTTCACTCAGTTCAGTCCAGTCAGTTCAGTTCAGTCAGTTCAGTTCACTCAGTTCAGTTAGTTCAGTTCAGTTCAGTCAGTTCAGTTCAGTCAGTTCACTTCAGTTCAGTTCAGTCAGTTCAGTTCAGTCAGTTCACTCAGTTCAGTTCAGTCAGTTCAGTTCAGTTCATTCAGTTCAGTTCAGTCAGTTCAGTTCAGTCAGTTCAGTTCAGTCAGTTCAGTCAGTTCAGTTCAGTCAGTTCAGTTCAGTTCAGTCAGTTCAGATCAGTCAGTTCAGTTCAGTTCAGTCAGTTCACTTCAGTCAGTTCAGTTCAGTCAGTTCAGTTCAGTCAGTTCAGTCCAGTCAGTTCAGTTCAGCCAGTTCAGTCAGTTCAGTTCAGTCAGTTTAGTCAGTTCAGTTCAGTTCAGTCAGTTCAGTTCAGTCAGTTCAGTTCAGTCAGTTCAGTTCAGTTCAGTCAGTTCAATTCAGTCAGTTCAGTTCAGTTCAGTCAGTTCAGTTCAGTCAGTTCAGTTCAGTCAGTTCAGTTCAGTCAGTTCAGTTCAGTCAGTTCAGTTCAGTCCAGTCAGTTCAGTTCAGTCAGTTCAGTTCAGTTCAGTCAGTTCAGTCAGTTCAGTTCAGTTAGTTCAGTTCAGTCCAGTCAGTTCAGTTCAGTCAGTTCAGTTCAGTTCGGTCAGTTCAGTTCACTTCAGTCAGTTCAATTCAGTCAGTTCAGTTCAGTCAGTTCAGTTCAGTTCAGTCAGTTCAGTTCAGTTCAGTCAGTTCAGTTTAGTCAGTTCAGTTCAGTTGAGTCAGTTCAGTTGAGTCAGTTCGGATCAGGCAGTTCAGTTCAGTTCAGTCAGTTCAGCTCAGTTCTGTCAGTTCAGTTCAGTCAGTTCAGTTCAGTCAGTTCGGTTCAGTCAGTTCAGTTCAGTCAGTTCAGTCCAGTCAGTTCAGTTCAGCCAGTTCAGTTCAGTCAGTTCAGTCAGTTCAGTTCAGTCAGTTTAGTCAGTTCAGTTCAGTTCAGTCAGTTCAGTTCAGTCAGTTCAGTTCAGTCAGTTCAGTTCAGTTCAGTCAGTTCAATTCAGTCAGTTCAGTTCAGTTCAGTTCAGTCAGTTCAGTTCAGTCCAGTTCAGTTCAGTCAGTTCAATTCAGTCAGTTCAGTTCAGTTCAGTCAGTTCAGTTCAGTCAGTTCAGTGCAGTCAGTTCAGTTCAGTCGGTTCAGTTCAGTCGGTTCAGTCAGTTCAGTTCAGTCAGTTCAGTTCAGTCCAGTCAGTTCAGTTCAGTCAGTTCAGTTCAGTTCAGTCAGTTCAGTCAGTTCAGTTCAGTCAGTTCAGTTCAGTCAGTTCAGTTCAGTCAGTTCAGTTCAGTCAGTTCAGTCAGTTCAGTTCAGTCAGTTCAGTTCAGTCCAGTCAGTTCAGTTCAGTCAGTTCAGTTCAGTTCAGTCAGTTCAGTTCAGTAAGTTCAGTTCAGTCAGTTCACTCAGTTCAGTTCAGTCAGTTCAGTTGAGTCAGTTCAGTTCAGTCAGTTCAGTTCAGTCAGTTCAGTTCAGTTCAGTCAGTTCAGTTCAGTTCAGTCAGTTCAGTCCAGTCAGTTCAGTTCAGTCAGTTCAGTTCAGTCAGTTCAGTTAAGTTCACTCAGTTCAGTTCAGTCAGTTCAGTTCAGTTCAGTTCATTCAGTTCAGTTCAGTCAGTTCAGTTCAGTCAGTTCAGTTCAGTCAGTTCAGTCAGTTCAGTTCAGTCAGTTCAGTCAGTTCAGTTCAGTCAGTTCAGTTCAGTTCAGTCAGTTCAGATCAGTCAGTTCAGTTCAGTCAGTTCAGTTCAGTCAGTTCAGTCAGTTCAATTCAGTTCAGTCAGTTCAGTTCAGTCAGTTCAGTTCAGTTCAGTCAGTTCAGTTAAGTTCACTCAGTTCAGTTCAGTCAGTTCAGTTCAGTTCAGTTCATTCAGTTCAGTTCAGTCAGTTCAGTTCAGTCAGTTCAGTTAAGTTCACTCAGTTCAGTTCAGTCAGTTCAGTTCAGTTCAGTTCATTCAGTTCAGTTCAGTCAGTTCAGTTCAGTCAGTTCAGTTCAGTTCAGTCAGTTCAGATCAGTCAGTTCAGTTCAGTTCACTCAGTTCAGTTCAGTCAGTTCAGTTCAGTTCAGTCAGTTCAGTTCAGTCAGTTCAGTCAGTTCAATTCAGTTCAGTCAGTTCAGTTCAGTCAGTTCAGTTCAGTTCAGTCAGTTCAATTCAGTCAGTTCAGTTCAGTTCAGTTCAGTCAGTTCAGTTCAGTCAGTTCAGTTCAGTCAGTTCAGTTCAGTCAGTTCAGTCAGTTCAGTCAGTTCAGTTCAGTCCAGTCAGTTCAGTTCTATCAGTTCAGTTCAGTCAGTTCAGTTCAATCAGTTCAGTTCAGTCAGTTCAGTTCAGTCAGTTCAGTTCAGTCAGTTCAGTTCAGTTCAGTCAGTTCAGTTCAGTTCACTCAGTTCAGTCCAGTCAGTTCAGTTCAGTCAGTTCAGTCAGTTCAGTTCAATCAGTTCAGTTCAGTCAGTTCAGTTCAGTTGAGTCAGTTCAGTTCAGTCAGTTCAGTTCGGTCAGTTCAGTTCAGTTCAGTCAGTTCAATTCAGTCAGTTCAGTTCAGTCAGTTCAGTTCAGTTCAGTCAGTTCAGTTCAGTTCAGTCAGTTCAGTTTAGTCAGTTCAGTTCAGTTGAGTCAGTTCAGTCGAGTCAGTTCAGATCAGGCAGTTCAGTTCAGTTCAGTCAGTTCAGCTCAGTTCTGTCAGTTCAGTTCAGTCAGTTCAGTTCAGTCAGTTCAGTTCAGTCAGTTCAGTCCAGTCAGATCAGTTCAGCCAGTTCAGTTCAGTCAGTTCAGTCAGTTCAGTTCAGTCAGTTTAGTCAGTTCAGTTCAGTTCAGTCAGTTCAGTTCAGTCAGTTCAGTTCAGTCAGTTCAGTTCAGTTCAGTTCAGTCAGTTCAATTCAGTCAGTTCAGTTCAGTTCAGTCAGTTCAGTTCAGTCAGTTTAGTTCAGTCAGTTCAGTTCAGTCAGTTCAGTTCAGTCAGTTCAGTCAGTTCAGTCAGTTCAGTTCAGTCAGTTCAGTTCAGTCCAGTCAGTTCAGTTCAGTCAGTTCAGTTCAGTTCAGTTCAGTCAGTTCAGTCCAGTCAGTTCAGTTCAGTCAGTTCAGTTCAGTCAGTTCAGTTCAGTCAGTTCAGTCAGTTCAGTTCAGTCAGTTCAGTTCAGTCCAGTCAGTTCAGTCCAGTCAGTTCAGTTCAGTCAGTTCAGTTCAGTTCAGTTCAGTCAGTTCAGTTCAGTCAGTTCAGTTCAGTCAGTTCAGTTCAGTCAGTTCAGTTCAGTTGAGTCAGTTCAGTTCAGTCAGTTCAGTTCAGTCAGTTCAGTTCAGTCAGTTCAGTTCAGTTCACTCAGTTCAGTCCAGTCAGTTCAGTCAGTTCAGTTCAGTCAGTTCAGCTAAGTTCACTCAGTTCAGTTCAGTCAGTTCAGTTCAGTCAGTTCAGTTCAGTTCAGTCAGTTCAGTTCAGTCAGTTCAGTTCAGTTCAGTCAGTTCAGTTCAGTCAGTTCAGTTCAGTCAGTTCAGTTCAGTCCAGTCAGTTCAGTTCAGTCCGTTCAGTTCAGTCCAGTCAGTTCAGTTCAATCAGTTCAGTTCAGTTCAGTTCAGTCAGTTCAGTTCAGTTCAGTTCACTCAGTTCAGTCCAGTCAGTTCAGTCAGTTCAGTTCAGTCAGTTCAGCTAAGTTCACTCAGTTCCGTTCAGTCAGTTCAGTTCAGTCAGTTCAGTTCAGTTCAGTCAGTTCAGTTCAGTCAGTTCAGTTCAGTTCAGTCAGTTCAGTTCAGTCAGTTCAGTTCAGTCAGTTCAGTTCAGTTCAGTCAGTTCAGTTCAGTTCAGTCAGTTCAGTCAGTTCAGTTCAGTCAGTTCAGTCAGTTCAGTTCAGTTAGTTTAGTTCAGTCCAGTCAGTTCAGTTCAGTCAGTTCAGTTCAGTTCAGTTCGGTCAGTTCAGTTCAGTTCAGTCAGTTCAATTCAGTCAGTTCAGTTCATTCAGTTCAGTTCAGTCAGTTCAGTTCAGTCAGTTCAGTTCAGACAGTTCAGTCAGTTCAGTCAGTTCAGTTCAGTCAGTTCAGTTCAGTTCAGTCAGTTCAGATCAGTCAGTTCAGTTCAGTCAGTTCAGTTCAGTTCAGTTCAGTCAGTTCAATTCAGTCAGTTCAGTTCAGTTTAGTTCAGTCAGTTCAGTTCAGTCAGTTCAGTTCAGTCAGTTCAGTTCAGTCAGTTCAGTTCAGTCAGTTCAGTTCAGTCCAGTCAGTTCAGTTCAGTCAGTTCAGTCAGTTCAGTTCAGTCAGTTCAGTTCAGTTAGTTCACTTCAGTCCAGTCAGTTCAGTTCAGTCAGTTCAATTCAGTCAGTTCAGTTCGTCAGTTCAGTTCAGTTCAGTTCAGTCAGTTCAGTTCAGTCAGTTCAGTTTAGTCAGTTCAGTTCAGTTGAGTCAGTTCAGTTGAGTCAGTTCAGATCAGGCAGTTCAGTTCAGTTCAGTCAGTTCAGCTCAGTTCTGTCAGTTCAGTTCAGTCAGTTCAGTTCACTCAGTTCAGTTCAGTCAGTTCAGTTCAGTCAGTTCAGTCCAGTCAGTTCAGTTCAGCCAGTTCAGTTCAGTCAGTTCAGTCAGTTCAGTTCAGTCAGTTTAGTTCAGTCAGTTCAGTTCAGTCAGTTCAGTCAGTTCAGTTCAGTCAGTTCAGTTCAGTCCAGTCAGTTCAGTTCAGCCAGTTCTATTCAGTCAGTTCAGTCAGTTCAATTCAGTCAGTTTAGTCAGTTCAGTTCAGTTCAGTCAGTTCAGTTCAGTCAGTTCAGTTCAGTTCAGTCAGTTCAGTTCAGTCAGTTCAGTTCAGTTCGGTCAGATCAGTTCAGTTCAGTCAGTTCAGTTCGGTCAGTTCAGTTCAGTCAGTTCAGTTGAGTCAGTTCAGTTCAGTCAGTTCAGTTCAGTTCAGTCAGTTCAGTTCAGTTCAGTCAGTACAGTTCAGTCAGTTCAGTCCAGTCAGTTCAGTTCAGTCAGTTCAGTTCAGTCAGTTCAGTTAAGTTCACTCAGTTCAGTTCAGTCAGTTCATTCAGTTCAGTTCAGTCAGTTCAGTTCAGTCAGTTCAGTTCAGTCAGTTCAGTTCAGTCAGTTCAGTTCAGTTCAGTCAGTTCAGATCAGTCAGTTCAGTCAGTTCAGTTCAGTCAGTTCAGTTCAGTCAGTTCAGTCCAGTCAGTTCAGTTCAGTCAGTTCAGTTCAGTCAGTTCACTCAGTTCAGTCCAGTCAGTTCAGTTCAGTTCAGTCAGTTCAGTTCAGTCAGTTCAGTCAGTTCAGTTCAGTCAGTTCAGTTCAGTCCAGTCAGTTCAGTTCAGTCAGTTCAGTTCAGTTCAGTCAGTTCAGTTCAGTAAGTTCAGTTCAGTCAGTTCAGTTCAGTCAGTTCAGTTCAATCAGTTCAGTTCAGTCAGTTTAGTTCAGTTGAGTCAGTTCAGTTCAGTCAGTTCAGTTCAGTCAGTTCAGTTCAGTTCAGTCAGTTCAGTTCAGTTCACTCAGTTCAGTCCAGTCAGTTCAGTTCAGTCAGTTCAGTTCACTCAGTTCAGTTAGTTCAGTTCAGTTCAGTCAGTTCAGTTCAGTCAGTTCACTTCAGTTCAGTTCAGTCAGTTCAGTTCAGTCAGTTCACTCAGTTCAGTTCAGTCAGTTCAGTTCAGTTCATTCAGTTCAGTTCAGTCAGTTCAGTTCAGTCAGTTCAGTTCAGTCAGTTCAGTCAGTTCAGTTCAGTCAGTTCAGTTCAGTTCAGTCAGTTCAGATCAGTCAGTTCAGTTCAGTTCAGTCAGTTCAGTTCAGTCAGTTCAGTTCAGTCAGTTCAGTTCAGTCAGTTCAGTCCAGTCAGTTGAGTTCAGCCAGTTCAGTCAGTTCAGTTCAGTCAGTTTAGTCAGTTCAGTTCAGTTCAGTCAGTTCAGTTCAGTCAGTTCAGTTCAGTTCAGTCAGTTCAATTCAGTCAGTTCAGTTCAGTTCAGTTCAGTCAGTTCAGTTCAGTCAGTTCAGTTCAGTCAGTTCAGTTCAGTCAGTTCAGTTCAGTCAGTTCAGTTCAGTCCAGTCAGTTCAGTTCAGTCAGTTCAGTTCAGTTCAGTCAGTTCAGTCAGTTCAGTTCAGTTAGTTCAGTTCAGTCCAGTCAGTTCAGTTCAGTCAGTTCAGTTCAGTTCGGTCAGTTCAGTTCACTTCAGTCAGTTCAATTCAGTCAGTTCAGTTCAGTCAGTTCAGTTCAGTCAGTTCAGTTCAGTTCAGTCAGTTCAGTTTAGTCAGTTCAGTTCAGTTGAGTCAGTTCAGTTGAGTCAGTTCGGATCAGGCAGTTCAGTTCAGTTCAGTCAGTTCAGCTCAGTTCTGTCAGTTCAGTTCAGTCAGTTCAGTTCAGTCAGTTCGGCTCAGTCAGTTCAGTTCAGTCAGTTCAGTCCAGTCAGTTCAGTTCAGCCAGTTCAGTTCAGTCAGTTCAGTCAGTTCAGTTCAGTCAGTTTAGTCAGTTCAGTTCAGTTCAGTCAGTTCAGTTCAGTCAGTTCAGTTCAGTCAGTTCAGTTCAGTTCAGTCAGTTCAATTCAGTCAGTTCAGTTCAGTTCAGTCCAGTTCAGTTCAGTCAGTTCAATTCAGTCAGTTCAGTTCAGTTCAGTCAGTTCAGTTCAGTCAGTTCAGTTCAGTCAGTTCAGTTCAGTCGGTTCAGTTCAGTCGGTTCAGTCAGTTCAGTTCAGTCAGTTCAGTTCAGTCCAGTCAGTTCAGTCAGTTCAGTTCAGTTCAGTCAGTTCAGTCAGTTCAGTTCAGTCAGTTCAGTCAGTTCAGTTCAGTCAGTTCAGTCAGTTCAGTTCAGTCAGTTCAGTTCAGTCCAGTCAGTTCAGTTCAGTCAGTTCAGTTCAGTTCAGTCAGTTCAGTTCAGTAAGTTCAGATCAGTCAGTTCACTCAGTTCAGTTCAGTCAGTTCAGTTGAGTCAGTTCAGTTCAGTCAGTTCAGTTCAGTCAGTTCAGTTCAGTTCAGTTCAGTCAGTTCAGTTCAGTTCAGTCAGTTCAGTCCAGTCAGTTCAGTTCAGTCAGTTCAGTTCAGTCAGTTCAGTTAAGTTCACTCAGTTCAGTTCAGCCAGTTCAGTTCAGTTCAGTTCATTCAGTTCAGTTCAGTCAGTTCAGTTCAGTCAGTTCAGTTCAGTCAGTTCAGTCAGTTTAGTTCAGTCAGTTCAGTCAGTTCAGTTCAGTCAGTTCAGTTCAGTTCAGTCAGTTCAGATCAGTCAGTTCAGTTCAGTCAGTTCAGTTCAGTCAGTTCAGTCAGTTCAGTTCAGTCAGTTCAGTCAGTTCAATTCAGTTCAGTCAGTTCAGTTCAGTCAGTTCAGTTCAGTCAGTTCAGTTAAGTTCACTCAGTTCAGTTCAGTCAGTTCTGTTCAGTTCATTCAGTTCAGTTCAGTCAGTTCAGTTCAGTCAGTTCAGTTCAGTTCAGTCAGTTCAGATCAGTCAGTTCAGTTCAGTTCAGTCAGTTCAGTTCAGTCCAGTCAGTTCAGTTAAGTCAGTTCAGTTCAGTTCAGTCAGTTCAGTCAGTTCAGTTCAGTCAGTTCAGTTCAGTTAGTTCAGTTCAGTCCAGTCAGTTCAGTTCAGTCAGTTCAGTTCAGTTCAGTTCGGTCAGTTCAGTTCAGTTCAGTCAGTTCAATTCAGTCAGTTCAGTTCATTCAGTTCAGTTCAGTCAGTTCAGTTCAGTCAGTTCAGTTCAGACAGTTCAGTCAGTTCAGTCAGTTCAGTTCAGTCAGTTCAGTTCAGTTCAGTCAGTTCAGATCAGTCAGTTCAGTTCAGTCAGTTCAGTTCAGTTCAGTTCAGTCAGTTCAATTCAGTCAGTTCAGTTCAGTTTAGTTCAGTCAGTTCAGTTCAGTCAGTTCAGTTCAGTCAGTTCAGTTCAGTCAGTTCAGTTCAGTCAGTTCAGTTCAGTCCAGTCAGTTCAGTTCAGTCAGTTCAGTCAGTTCAGTTCAGTCAGTTCAGTTCAGTTAGTTCACTTCAGTCCAGTCAGTTCAGTTCAGTCAGTTCAATTCAGTCAGTTCAGTTCGTCAGTTCAGTTCAGTTCAGTTCAGTCAGTTCAGTTCAGTCAGTTCAGTTTAGTCAGTTCAGTTCAGTTGAGTCAGTTCAGTTGAGTCAGTTCAGATCAGGCAGTTCAGTTCAGTTCAGTCAGTTCAGCTCAGTTCTGTCAGTTCAGTTCAGTCAGTTCAGTTCACTCAGTTCAGTTCAGTCAGTTCAGTTCAGTCAGTTCAGTCCAGTCAGTTCAGTTCAGCCAGTTCAGTTCAGTCAGTTCAGTCAGTTCAGTTCAGTCAGTTTAGTTCAGTCAGTTCAGTTCAGTCAGTTCAGTCAGTTCAGTTCAGTCAGTTCAGTTCAGTCCAGTCAGTTCAGTTCAGCCAGTTCTATTCAGTCAGTTCAGTCAGTTCAATTCAGTCAGTTTAGTCAGTTCAGTTCAGTTCAGTCAGTTCAGTTCAGTCAGTTCAGTTCAGTTCAGTCAGTTCAGTTCAGTCAGTTCAGTTCAGTTCGGTCAGATCAGTTCAGTTCAGTCAGTTCAGTTCGGTCAGTTCAGTTCAGTCAGTTCAGTTGAGTCAGTTCAGTTCAGTCAGTTCAGTTCAGTTCAGTCAGTTCAGTTCAGTTCAGTCAGTACAGTTCAGTCAGTTCAGTCCAGTCAGTTCAGTTCAGTCAGTTCAGTTCAGTCAGTTCAGTTAAGTTCACTCAGTTCAGTTCAGTCAGTTCATTCAGTTCAGTTCAGTCAGTTCAGTTCAGTCAGTTCAGTTCAGTCAGTTCAGTTCAGTCAGTTCAGTTCAGTCAGTTCAATTCAGTCACTTCAGTTCAGTTCAGTCAGTTCAGTCCAGTCAGTTCAGTTCAGTTCAGTCAGTTCAGTTCAGTCAGTTCAGTCAGTTCAGTTCAGTCAGTTCAGTTCAGTCCAGTCAGTTCAGTTCAGTCAGTTCAGTTCAGTTCAGTCAGTTCAGTTCAGTAAGTTCAGTTCAGTCAGTTCAGTTCAGTCAGTTCAGTTCAATCAGTTCAGTTCAGTCAGTTTAGTTCAGTTGAGTCAGTTCAGTTCAGTCAGTTCAGTTCAGTCAGTTCAGTTCAGTTCAGTCAGTTCAGTTCAGTTCACTCAGTTCAGTCCAGTCAGTTCAGTTCAGTCAGTTCAGTTCACTCAGTTCAGTTAGTTCAGTTCAGTTCAGTCAGTTCAGTTCAGTCAGTTCACTTCAGTTCAGTTCAGTCAGTTCAGTTCAGTCAGTTCACTCAGTTCAGTTCAGTCAGTTCAGTTCATTCAGTTCAGTTCAGTCAGTTCAGTTCAGTCAGTTCAGTTCAGTCAGTTCAGTCAGTTCAGTTCAGTCAGTTCAGTTCAGTTCAGTCAGTTCAGATCAGTCAGTTCAGTTCAGTTCAGTCAGTTCAGTTCAGTCAGTTCAGTTCAGTCAGTTCAGTTCAGTCAGTTCAGTCCAGTCAGTTCAGTTCAGCCAGTTCAGTCAGTTCAGTTCAGTCAGTTTAGTCAGTTCAGTTCAGTTCAGTCAGTTCAGTTCAGTCAGTTCAGTTCAGTTCAGTCAGTTCAATTCAGTCAGTTCAGTTCAGTTCAGTTCAGTCAGTTCAGTTCAGTCAGTTCAGTTCAGTCAGTTCAGTTCAGTCAGTTCAGTTCAGTCCAGTCAGTTCAGTTCAGTCAGTTCAGTTCAGTTCAGTCAGTTCAGTCAGTTCAGTTCAGTTAGTTCAGTTCAGTCCAGTCAGTTCAGTTCAGTCAGTTCAGTTCAGTTCGGTCAGTTCAGTTCACTTCAGTCAGTTCAATTCAGTCAGTTCAGTTCAGTCAGTTCAGTTCAGTCAGTTCAGTTCAGTTCAGTCAGTTCAGTTTAGTCAGTTCAGTTCAGTTGAGTCAGTTCAGTTGAGTCAGTTCGGATCAGGCAGTTCAGTTCAGTCAGTTCAGCTCAGTTCTGTCAGTTCAGTTCAGTCAGTTCAGTTCAGTCAGTTCGGTTCAGTCAGTTCAGTTCAGTCAGTTCAGTCCAGTCAGTTCAGTTCAGCCAGTTCAGTTCAGTCAGTTCAGTCAGTTCAGTTCAGTCAGTTTAGTCAGTTCAGTTCAGTTCAGTCAGTTCAGTTCAGTCAGTTCAGTTCAGTCAGTTCAGTTCAGTTCAGTCAGTTCAATTCAGTCAGTTCAGTTCAGTTCAGTCCAGTTCAGTTCAGTCAGTTCAATTCAGTCAGTTCAGTTCAGTTCAGTCAGTTCAGTTCAGTCAGTTCAGTTCAGTCAGTTCAGTTCAGTCGGTTCAGTTCAGTCGGTTCAGTCAGTTCAGTTCAGTCAGTTCAGTTCAGTCCAGTCAGTTCAGTCAGTTCAGTTCAGTTCAGTCAGTTCAGTCAGTTCAGTTCAGTCAGTTCAGTTCAGTCAGTTCAGTCAGTTCAGTTCAGTCAGTTCAGTCAGTTCAGTTCAGTCAGTTCAGTTCAGTCCAGTCAGTTCAGTTCAGTCAGTTCAGTTCAGTTCAGTCAGTTCAGTTCAGTAAGTTCAGTTCAGTCAGTTCACTCAGTTCAGTTCAGTCAGTTCAGTTGAGTCAGTTCAGATCAGTCAGTTCAGTTCAGTCAGTTGAGTTCAGTTCAGTCAGTTCAGTCCAGTCAGTTCAGTTCAGTCAGTTCAGTTCAGTCAGTTCAGTTAAGTTCACTCAGTTCAGTTCAGCCAGTTCAGTTCAGTTCAGTTCATTCAGTTCAGTTCAGTCAGTTCAGTTCAGTCAGTTCAGTTCAGTCAGTTCAGTCAGTTTAGTTCAGTCAGTTCAGTCAGTTCAGTTCAGTCAGTTCAGTTCAGTTCAGTCAGTTCAGATCAGTCAGTTCAGTTCAGTCAGTTCAGTTCAGTCAGTTCAGTCAGTTCAGTTCAGTCAGTTCAGTCAGTTCAATTCAGTTCAGTCAGTTCAGTTCAGTCAGTTCAGTTCAGTTCAGTCAGTTCAGTTAAGTTCACTCAGTTCAGTTCAGTCAGTTCAGTTCAGTTCATTCAGTTCAGTTCAGTCAGTTCAGTTCAGTCAGTTCAGTTCAGTTCAGTCAGTTCAGATCAGTCAGTTCAGTTCAGTTCAGTCAGTTCAGTTCAGTCCAGTCAGTTCAGTTAAGTCAGTTCAGTTCAGTTCAGTCAGTTCAGTCAGTTCAGTTCAGTCAGTTCAGTTCAGTTAGTTCAGTTCAGTCCAGTCAGTTCAGTTCAGTCAGTTCAGTTCAGTTCGGTCAGTTCAGTTCAGTTCAGTCAGTTCAATTCAGTCAGTTCAGTTCAGTCAGTTCAGTTCAGTCAGTTCAGTTCAGTCAGTTCAGTCAGTTCAGTTCAGTCAGTTCAGTTCAGTCCAGTCAGTTCAGTTCAGTCAGTTCAGTTCAGTTCAGTCAGTTCAGTTCAGTAAGTTCAGTTCAGTCAGTTCAGTTCAGTCAGTTCAGTTCAATCAGTTCAGTTCAGTCAGTTCAGTTCAGTTGAGTCAGTTCAGTTCAGTCAGTTCAGTTCAGTTCAGTCAGTTCAGTTCAGTTCACTCAGTTCAGTCCAGTCAGTTCAGTCAGTTCAGTTCAGTCAGTTCAGCTAAGTTCACTCAGTTCAGTTCAGTCAGTTCAGTTCAGTCAGTTCAGTTCAGTTCAGTCAGTTCAGTTCAGTCAGTTCAGTTCAGTTCAGTCAGTTCAGTTCAGTCAGTTCAGTCAGTTCAGTTCAGTCAGTTCAGTTCAGTTCAGTCAGTTCAGATCAGTCAGTTCAGTTCAGTTCAGTCAGTTTAGTTCAGTCAGTTCACTCAGTTCAGTTCAGTCAGTTCAGTTCAGTTCATTCAGTTCAGTTCAGTCAGTTCAGTTCAGTCAGTTCAGTTCAGTCAGTTCAGTTCAGACAGTTCAGTCAGTTCAGTCAGTTCAGTTCAGTCAGTTCAGTTCAGTTCAGTCAGTTCAGATCAGTCAGTTCAGTTCAGTTCACTCAGTTTAGTTCAGTCAGTTCAGTTCAGTCAGTTCAGTCAGTTCAGTTCAGTCAGTTCAGTTCAGTCCAGTCAGTTCAGTTCAGTCAGTTCTATTCAGTCAGTTCAGTCAGTTCAATTCAGTCAGTTTAGTCAGTTCAGTTCAGTTCAGTCAGTTCAGTTCAGTCAGTTCAGTTCAGTTCAGTCAGTTCAGTTCAGTCAGTTCAGTTCAGTTCGGTCAGATCAGTTCAGTTCAGTCAGTTCAGTTCGGTCAGTTCAGTTCAGTCAGTTCAGTTCAGATCAGTCAGTTCAGTTCAGTTCAGTCAGTTCAGTTCAGTCAGTTCAGTTCAGTCAGTTCAGTTCAGTCAGTTCAGTCCAGTCAGTTCAGTTCAGCCAGTTCAGTCAGTTCAGTTCAGTCAGTTTAGTCAGTTCAGTTCAGTTCAGTCAGTTCAGTTCAGTCAGTTCAGTTCAGTTCAGTCAGTTCAATTCAGTCAGTTCAGTTCAGTTCAGTTCAGTCAGTTCAGTTCAGTCAGTTCAGTTCAGTCAGTTCAGTTCAGTCAGTTCAGTTCAGTCCAGTCAGTTCAGTTCAGTCAGTTCAGTTCAGTTCACTCAGTTCAGTCAGTTCAGTTCAGTTAGTTCAGTTCAGTCCAGTCAGTTCAGTTCAGTCAGTTCAGTTCAGTTCGGTCAGTTCAGTTCACTTCAGTCAGTTCAATTCAGTCAGTTCAGTTCAGTCAGTTCAGTTCAGTCAGTTCAGTTCAGTTCAGTCAGTTCAGTTTAGTCAGTTCAGTTCAGTTGAGTCAGTTCAGTTGAGTCAGTTCGGATCAGGCAGTTCAGTTCAGTTCAGTCAGTTCAGCTCAGTTCTGTCAGTTCAGTTCAGTCAGTTCAGTTCAGTCAGTTCGGTTCAGTCAGTTCAGTTCAGTCAGTTCAGTCCAGTCAGTTCAGTTCAGCCAGTTCAGTTCAGTCAGTTCAGTCAGTTCAGTTCAGTCAGTTTAGTCAGTTCAGTTCAGTTCAGTCAGTTCAGTTCAGTCAGTTCAGTTCAGTCAGTTCAGTTCAGTTCAGTCAGTTCAATTCAGTCAGTTCAGTTCAGTTCAGTCCAGTTCAGTTCAGTCAGTTCAATTCAGTCAGTTCAGTTCAGTTCAGTCAGTTCAGTTCAGTCAGTTCAGTTCAGTCAGTTCAGTTCAGTCGGTTCAGTTCAGTCGGTTCAGTCAGTTCAGTTCAGTCAGTTCAGTTCAGTCCAGTCAGTTCAGTCAGTTCAGTTCAGTTCAGTCAGTTCAGTCAGTTCAGTTCAGTCAGTTCAGTTCAGTCAGTTCAGTCAGTTCAGTTCAGTCAGTTCAGTCAGTTCAGTTCAGTCAGTTCAGTTCAGTCCAGTCAGTTCAGTTCAGTCAGTTCAGTTCAGTTCAGTCAGTTCAGTTCAGTAAGTTCAGTTCAGTCAGTTCACTCAGTTCAGTTCAGTCAGTTCAGTTGAGTCAGTTCAGATCAGTCAGTTCAGTTCAGTCAGTTGAGTTCAGTTCAGTCAGTTCAGTCCAGTCAGTTCAGTTCAGTCAGTTCAGTTCAGTCAGTTCAGTTAAGTTCACTCAGTTCAGTTCAGCCAGTTCAGTTCAGTTCAGTTCATTCAGTTCAGTTCAGTCAGTTCAGTTCAGTCAGTTCAGTTCAGTCAGTTCAGTCAGTTTAGTTCAGTCAGTTCAGTCAGTTCAGTTCAGTCAGTTCAGTTCAGTTCAGTCAGTTCAGATCAGTCAGTTCAGTTCAGTCAGTTCAGTTCAGTCAGTTCAGTCAGTTCAGTTCAGTCAGTTCAGTCAGTTCAATTCAGTTCAGTCAGTTCAGTTCAGTCAGTTCAGTTCAGTTCAGTCAGTTCAGTTAAGTTCACTCAGTTCAGTTCAGTCAGTTCAGTTCAGTTCATTCAGTTCAGTTCAGTCAGTTCAGTTCAGTCAGTTCAGTTCAGTCAGTTCAGATCAGTCAGTTCAGTTCAGTTCAGTCAGTTCAGTTCAGTCCAGTCAGTTCAGTTAAGTCAGTTCAGTTCAGTTCAGTCAGTTCAGTCAGTTCAGTTCAGTCAGTTCAGTTCAGTTAGTTCAGTTCAGTCCAGTCAGTTCAGTTCAGTCAGTTCAGTTCAGTTCGGTCAGTTCAGTTCAGTTCAGTCAGTTCAATTCAGTCAGTTCAGTTCAGTCAGTTCAGTTCAGTCAGTTCAGTTCAGTCAGTTCAGTCAGTTCAGTTCAGTCAGTTCAGTTCAGTCCAGTCAGTTCAGTTCAGTCAGTTCAGTTCAGTTCAGTCAGTTCAGTTCAGTAAGTTCAGTTCAGTCAGTTCAGTTCAGTCAGTTCAGTTCAATCAGTTCAGTTCAGTCAGTTCAGTTCAGTTGAGTCAGTTCAGTTCAGTCAGTTCAGTTCAGTTCAGTCAGTTCAGTTCAGTTCACTCAGTTCAGTCCAGTCAGTTCAGTCAGTTCAGTTCAGTCAGTTCAGCTAAGTTCACTCAGTTCAGTTCAGTCAGTTCAGTTCAGTCAGTTCAGTTCAGTTCAGTCAGTTCAGTTCAGTCAGTTCAGTTCAGTTCAGTCAGTTCAGTTCAGTCAGTTCAGTCAGTTCAGTTCAGTCAGTTCAGTTCAGTTCAGTCAGTTCAGATCAGTCAGTTCAGTTCAGTTCAGTCAGTTTAGTTCAGTCAGTTCACTCAGTTCAGTTCAGTCAGTTCAGTTCAGTTCATTCAGTTCAGTTCAGTCAGTTCAGTTCAGTCAGTTCAGTTCAGTCAGTTCAGTTCAGACAGTTCAGTCAGTTCAGTCAGTTCAGTTCAGTCAGTTCAGTTCAGTTCAGTCAGTTCAGATCAGTCAGTTCAGTTCAGTTCAGTCAGTTTAGTTCAGTCAGTTCAGTTCAGTCAGTTCAGTCAGTTCAGTTCAGTCAGTTCAGTTCAGTCCAGTCAGTTCAGTTCAGTCAGTTCTATTCAGTCAGTTCAGTCAGTTCAATTCAGTCAGTTTAGTCAGTTCAGTTCAGTTCAGTCAGTTCAGTTCAGTCAGTTCAGTTCAGTTCAGTCAGTTCAGTTCAGTCAGTTCAGTTCAGTTCGGTCAGATCAGTTCAGTTCAGTCAGTTCAGTTCGGTCAGTTCAGTTCAGTCAGTTCAGTTGAGTCAGTTCAGTTCAGTCAGTTCAGTTCAGTTCAGTCAGTTCAGTTCAGTTCAGTCAGTACAGTTCAGTCAGTTCAGTCCAGTCAGTTCAGTTCAGTCAGTTCAGTTCAGTCAGTTCAGTTAAGTTCACTCAGTTCCGTTCAGTCAGTTCATTCAGTTCAGTTCAGTCAGTTCAGTTCAGTCAGTTCAGTTCAGTCAGTTCAGTTCAGTCAGTTCAGTTCAGTTCAGTCAGTTCAGATCAGTCAGTTCAGTCAGTTCAGTTCAGTCAGTTCAGTTCAGTCAGTTCAGTTCAGTCAGTTCAGTTCAGTCAGTTCAGTCCAGTCAGTTCAGTTCAGTCAGTTCAGTTCAGTCAGTTCACTCAGTTCAGTTCAGTCAGTTCAGTTCAGTTCAGTCAGTTCAGTTCAGTCAGTTCAATTCAGTTCAGTCAGTTCAGTTCAGTCAGTTCAATTCAGTCAGTTCAGTTCAGTTCAGTCAGTTCAGTCCAGTCAGTTCAGTTCAGTTCAGTCAGTTCAGTTCAGTCAGTTCAGTCAGTTCAGTTCAGTCAGTTCAGTTCAGTCCAGTCAGTTCAGTTCAGTCAGTTCAGTTCAGTTCAGTCAGTTCAGTTCAGTAAGTTCAGTTCAGTCAGTTCAGTTCAGTCAGTTCAGTTCAATCAGTTCAGTTCAGTCAGTTCAGTTCAGTTGAGTCAGTTCAGTTCAGTCAGTTCAGTTCAGTCAGTTCAGTTCAGTTCAGTCAGTTCAGTTCAGTTCACTCAGTTCAGTCCAGTCAGTTCAGTTCAGTCAGTTCAGTTCACTCAGTTCAGTTAGTTCAGTTCAGTTCAGTCAGTTCAGTTCAGTCAGTTCACTTCAGTTCAGTTCAGTCAGTTCAGTTCAGTCAGTTCACTCAGTTCAGTTCAGTCAGTTCAGTTCAGTTCATTCAGTTCAGTTCAGTCAGTTCAGTTCAGTCAGTTCAGTTCAGTCAGTTCAGTCAGTTCAGTTCAGTCAGTTCAGTTCAGTTCAGTCAGTTCAGATCAGTCAGTTCAGTTCAGTTCAGTCAGTTCACTTCAGTCAGTTCAGTTCAGTCAGTTCAGTTCAGTCAGTTCAGTCCAGTCAGTTCAGTTCAGCCAGTTCAGTCAGTTCAGTTCAGTCAGTTTAGTCAGTTCAGTTCAGTTCAGTCAGTTCAGTTCAGTCAGTTCAGTTCAGTCAGTTCAGTTCAGTTCAGTCAGTTCAATTCAGTCAGTTCAGTTCAGTTCAGTCAGTTCAGTTCAGTCAGTTCAGTTCAGTCAGTTCAGTTCAGTCAGTTCAGTTCAGTCCAGTCAGTTCAGTTCAGTCAGTTCAGTTCAGTTCAGTCAGTTCAGTCAGTTCAGTTCAGTTAGTTCAGTTCAGTCCAGTCAGTTCAGTTCAGTCAGTTCAGTTCAGTTCGGTCAGTTCAGTTCACTTCAGTCAGTTCAATTCAGTCAGTTCAGTTCAGTCAGTTCAGTTCAGTTCAGTCAGTTCAGTTCAGTTCAGTCAGTTCAGTTTAGTCAGTTCAGTTCAGTTGAGTCAGTTCAGTTGAGTCAGTTCGGATCAGGCAGTTCAGTTCAGTTCAGTCAGTTCAGCTCAGTTCTGTCAGTTCAGTTCAGTCAGTTCAGTTCAGTCAGTTCGGTTCAGTCAGTTCAGTTCAGTCAGTTCAGTCCAGTCAGTTCAGTTCAGCCAGTTCAGTTCAGTCAGTTCAGTCAGTTCAGTTCAGTCAGTTTAGTCAGTTCAGTTCAGTTCAGTCAGTTCAGTTCAGTCAGTTCAGTTCAGTCAGTTCAGTTCAGTTCAGTCAGTTCAATTCAGTCAGTTCAGTTCAGTTCAGTTCAGTCAGTTCAGTTCAGTCCAGTTCAGTTCAGTCAGTTCAATTCAGTCAGTTCAGTTCAGTTCAGTCAGTTCAGTTCAGTCAGTTCAGTGCAGTCAGTTCAGTTCAGTCGGTTCAGTTCAGTCGGTTCAGTCAGTTCAGTTCAGTCAGTTCAGTTCAGTCCAGTCAGTTCAGTTCAGTCAGTTCAGTTCAGTTCAGTCAGTTCAGTCAGTTCAGTTCAGTCAGTTCAGTTCAGTCAGTTCAGTTCAGTCAGTTCAGTTCAGTCAGTTCAGTCAGTTCAGTCAGTTCAGTTCAGTCAGTTCAGTTCAGTCCAGTCAGTTCAGTTCAGTCAGTTCAGTTCAGTTCAGTCAGTTCAGTTCAGTAAGTTCAGTTCAGTCAGTTCACTCAGTTCAGTTCAGTCAGTTCAGTTGAGTCAGTTCAGTTCAGTCAGTTCAGTTCAGTCAGTTCAGTTCAGTTCAGTCAGTTCAGTTCAGTTCAGTCAGTTCAGTCCAGTCAGTTCAGTTCAGTCAGTTCAGTTCAGTCAGTTCAGTTAAGTTCACTCAGTTCAGTTCAGTCAGTTCAGTTCAGTTCAGTTCATTCAGTTCAGTTCAGTCAGTTCAGTTCAGTCAGTTCAGTTCAGTCAGTTCAGTCAGTTCAGTTCAGTCAGTTCAGTCAGTTCAGTTCAGTCAGTTCAGTTCAGTTCAGTCAGTTCAGATCAGTCAGTTCAGTTCAGTCAGTTCAGTTCAGTCAGTTCAGTCAGTTCAATTCAGTTCAGTCAGTTCAGTTCAGTCAGTTCAGTTCAGTTCAGTCAGTTCAGTTAAGTTCACTCAGTTCAGTTCAGTCAGTTCAGTTCAGTTCAGTTCATTCAGTTCAGTTCAGTCAGTTCAGTTCAGTCAGTTCAGTTAAGTTCACTCAGTTCAGTTCAGTCAGTTCAGTTCAGTTCAGTTCATTCAGTTCAGTTCAGTCAGTTCAGTTCAGTCAGTTCAGTTCAGTTCAGTCAGTTCAGATCAGTCAGTTCAGTTCAGTTCACTCAGTTCAGTTCAGTCAGTTCAGTTCAGTTCAGTCAGTTCAGTTCAGTCAGTTCAGTCAGTTCAATTCAGTTCAGTCAGTTCAGTTCAGTCAGTTCAGTTCAGTTCAGTCAGTTCAATTCAGTCAGTTCAGTTCAGTTCAGTTCAGTCAGTTCAGTTCAGTCAGTTCAGTTCAGTCAGTTCAGTTCAGTCAGTTCAGTCAGTTCAGTCAGTTCAGTTCAGTCCAGTCAGTTCAGTTCTATCAGTTCAGTTCAGTCAGTTCAGTTCAATCAGTTCAGTTCAGTCAGTTCAGTTCAGTCAGTTCAGTTCAGTCAGTTCAGTTCAGTTCAGTCAGTTCAGTTCAGTTCACTCAGTTCAGTCCAGTCAGTTCAGTTCAGTCAGTTCAGTCAGTTCAGTTCAATCAGTTCAGTTCAGTCAGTTCAGTTCAGTTGAGTCAGTTCAGTTCAGTCAGTTCAGTTCGGTCAGTTCAGTTCAGTTCAGTCAGTTCAATTCAGTCAGTTCAGTTCAGTCAGTTCAGTTCAGTTCAGTCAGTTCAGTTCAGTTCAGTCAGTTCAGTTTAGTCAGTTCAGTTCAGTTGAGTCAGTTCAGTCGAGTCAGTTCAGATCAGGCAGTTCAGTTCAGTTCAGTCAGTTCAGCTCAGTTCTGTCAGTTCAGTTCAGTCAGTTCAGTTCAGTCAGTTCAGTTCAGTCAGTTCAGTCCA
This sequence comes from Dermacentor albipictus, assembly GCF_038994185.2. Lineage (NCBI taxonomy): Eukaryota > Metazoa > Arthropoda > Arachnida > Ixodida > Ixodidae > Dermacentor > Dermacentor albipictus. The sequence continues at coordinate 1,823,715 of NW_027225580.1, read as the reverse complement.
GTCAGATCAGTTCAGCCAGTTCAGTTCAGTCAGTTCAGTCAGTTCAGTTCAGTCAGTTTAGTCAGTTCAGTTCAGTTCAGTCAGTTCAGTTCAGTCAGTTCAGTTCAGTCAGTTCAGTTCAGTTCAGTTCAGTCAGTTCAATTCAGTCAGTTCAGTTCAGTTCAGTCAGTTCAGTTCAGTCAGTTTAGTTCAGTCAGTTCAGTTCAGTCAGTTCAGTTCAGTCAGTTCAGTCAGTTCAGTCAGTTCAGTTCAGTCAGTTCAGTTCAGTCCAGTCAGTTCAGTTCAGTCAGTTCAGTTCAGTTCAGTTCAGTCAGTTCAGTCCAGTCAGTTCAGTTCAGTCAGTTCAGTTCAGTCAGTTCAGTTCAGTCAGTTCAGTCAGTTCAGTTCAGTCAGTTCAGTTCAGTCCAGTCAGTTCAGTCCAGTCAGTTCAGTTCAGTCAGTTCAGTTCAGTTCAGTTCAGTTCAGTCAGTTCAGTTCAGTCAGTTCAGTTCAGTCAGTTCAGTTCAGTCAGTTCAGTTCAGTTGAGTCAGTTCAGTTCAGTCAGTTCAGTTCAGTCAGTTCAGTTCAGTCAGTTCAGTTCAGTTCACTCAGTTCAGTCCAGTCAGTTCAGTCAGTTCAGTTCAGTCAGTTCAGCTAAGTTCACTCAGTTCAGTTCAGTCAGTTCAGTTCAGTCAGTTCAGTTCAGTTCAGTCAGTTCAGTTCAGTCAGTTCAGTTCAGTTCAGTCAGTTCAGTTCAGTCAGTTCAGTTCAGTCAGTTCAGTTCAGTCCAGTCAGTTCAGTTCAGTCCGTTCAGTTCAGTCCAGTCAGTTCAGTTCAATCAGTTCAGTTCAGTTCAGTTCAGTCAGTTCAGTTCAGTTCAGTTCACTCAGTTCAGTCCAGTCAGTTCAGTCAGTTCAGTTCAGTCAGTTCAGCTAAGTTCACTCAGTTCCGTTCAGTCAGTTCAGTTCAGTCAGTTCAGTTCAGTTCAGTCAGTTCAGTTCAGTCAGTTCAGTTCAGTTCAGTCAGTTCAGTTCAGTCAGTTCAGTTCAGTCAGTTCAGTTCAGTTCAGTCAGTTCAGTTCAGTTCAGTCAGTTCAGTCAGTTCAGTTCAGTCAGTTCAGTCAGTTCAGTTCAGTTAGTTCAGTTCAGTCCAGTCAGTTCAGTTCAGTCAGTTCAGTTCAGTTCAGTTCGGTCAGTTCAGTTCAGTTCAGTCAGTTCAATTCAGTCAGTTCAGTTCATTCAGTTCAGTTCAGTCAGTTCAGTTCAGTCAGTTCAGTTCAGACAGTTCAGTCAGTTCAGTCAGTTCAGTTCAGTCAGTTCAGTTCAGTTCAGTCAGTTCAGATCAGTCAGTTCAGTTCAGTCAGTTCAGTTCAGTTCAGTTCAGTCAGTTCAATTCAGTCAGTTCAGTTCAGTTTAGTTCAGTCAGTTCAGTTCAGTCAGTTCAGTTCAGTCAGTTCAGTTCAGTCAGTTCAGTTCAGTCAGTTCAGTTCAGTCCAGTCAGTTCAGTTCAGTCAGTTCAGTCAGTTCAGTTCAGTCAGTTCAGTTCAGTTAGTTCACTTCAGTCCAGTCAGTTCAGTTCAGTCAGTTCAATTCAGTCAGTTCAGTTCGTCAGTTCAGTTCAGTTCAGTTCAGTCAGTTCAGTTCAGTCAGTTCAGTTTAGTCAGTTCAGTTCAGTTGAGTCAGTTCAGTTGAGTCAGTTCAGATCAGGCAGTTCAGTTCAGTTCAGTCAGTTCAGCTCAGTTCTGTCAGTTCAGTTCAGTCAGTTCAGTTCACTCAGTTCAGTTCAGTCAGTTCAGTTCAGTCAGTTCAGTCCAGTCAGTTCAGTTCAGCCAGTTCAGTTCAGTCAGTTCAGTCAGTTCAGTTCAGTCAGTTTAGTTCAGTCAGTTCAGTTCAGTCAGTTCAGTCAGTTCAGTTCAGTCAGTTCAGTTCAGTCCAGTCAGTTCAGTTCAGCCAGTTCTATTCAGTCAGTTCAGTCAGTTCAATTCAGTCAGTTTAGTCAGTTCAGTTCAGTTCAGTCAGTTCAGTTCAGTCAGTTCAGTACAGTTCAGTCAGTTCAGTCCAGTCAGTTCAGTTCAGTCAGTTCAGTTCAGTCAGTTCAGTTAAGTTCACTCAGTTCAGTTCAGTCAGTTCATTCAGTTCAGTTCAGTCAGTTCAGTTCAGTCAGTTCAGTTCAGTCAGTTCAGTTCAGTCAGTTCAGTTCAGTTCAGTCAGTTCAGATCAGTCAGTTCAGTCAGTTCAGTTCAGTCAGTTCAGTTCAGTCAGTTCAGTCCAGTCAGTTCAGTTCAGTCAGTTCAGTTCAGTCAGTTCACTCAGTTCAGTCCAGTCAGTTCAGTTCAGTTCAGTCAGTTCAGTTCAGTCAGTTCAGTCAGTTCAGTTCAGTCAGTTCAGTTCAGTCCAGTCAGTTCAGTTCAGTCAGTTCAGTTCAGTTCAGTCAGTTCAGTTCAGTAAGTTCAGTTCAGTCAGTTCAGTTCAGTCAGTTCAGTTCAATCAGTTCAGTTCAGTCAGTTTAGTTCAGTTGAGTCAGTTCAGTTCAGTCAGTTCAGTTCAGTCAGTTCAGTTCAGTTCAGTCAGTTCAGTTCAGTTCACTCAGTTCAGTCCAGTCAGTTCAGTTCAGTCAGTTCAGTTCACTCAGTTCAGTTAGTTCAGTTCAGTTCAGTCAGTTCAGTTCAGTCAGTTCACTTCAGTTCAGTTCAGTCAGTTCAGTTCAGTCAGTTCACTCAGTTCAGTTCAGTCAGTTCAGTTCAGTTCATTCAGTTCAGTTCAGTCAGTTCAGTTCAGTCAGTTCAGTTCAGTCAGTTCAGTCAGTTCAGTTCAGTCAGTTCAGTTCAGTTCAGTCAGTTCAGATCAGTCAGTTCAGTTCAGTTCAGTCAGTTCAGTTCAGTCAGTTCAGTTCAGTCAGTTCAGTTCAGTCAGTTCAGTCCAGTCAGTTGAGTTCAGCCAGTTCAGTCAGTTCAGTTCAGTCAGTTTAGTCAGTTCAGTTCAGTTCAGTCAGTTCAGTTCAGTCAGTTCAGTTCAGTTCAGTCAGTTCAATTCAGTCAGTTCAGTTCAGTTCAGTTCAGTCAGTTCAGTTCAGTCAGTTCAGTTCAGTCAGTTCAGTTCAGTCAGTTCAGTTCAGTCCAGTCAGTTCAGTTCAGTCAGTTCAGTTCAGTTCAGTCAGTTCAGTCAGTTCAGTTCAGTTAGTTCAGTTCAGTCCAGTCAGTTCAGTTCAGTCAGTTCAGTTCAGTTCGGTCAGTTCAGTTCACTTCAGTCAGTTCAATTCAGTCAGTTCAGTTCAGTCAGTTCAGTTCAGTCAGTTCAGTTCAGTTCAGTCAGTTCAGTTTAGTCAGTTCAGTTCAGTTGAGTCAGTTCAGTTGAGTCAGTTCGGATCAGGCAGTTCAGTTCAGTTCAGTCAGTTCAGCTCAGTTCTGTCAGTTCAGTTCAGTCAGTTCAGTTCAGTCAGTTCGGCTCAGTCAGTTCAGTTCAGTCAGTTCAGTCCAGTCAGTTCAGTTCAGCCAGTTCAGTTCAGTCAGTTCAGTCAGTTCAGTTCAGTCAGTTTAGTCAGTTCAGTTCAGTTCAGTCAGTTCAGTTCAGTCAGTTCAGTTCAGTCAGTTCAGTTCAGTTCAGTCAGTTCAATTCAGTCAGTTCAGTTCAGTTCAGTCCAGTTCAGTTCAGTCAGTTCAATTCAGTCAGTTCAGTTCAGTTCAGTCAGTTCAGTTCAGTCAGTTCAGTTCAGTCAGTTCAGTTCAGTCGGTTCAGTTCAGTCGGTTCAGTCAGTTCAGTTCAGTCAGTTCAGTTCAGTCCAGTCAGTTCAGTCAGTTCAGTTCAGTTCAGTCAGTTCAGTCAGTTCAGTTCAGTCAGTTCAGTTCAGTCAGTTCAGTCAGTTCAGTTCAGTCAGTTCAGTCAGTTCAGTTCAGTCAGTTCAGTTCAGTCCAGTCAGTTCAGTTCAGTCAGTTCAGTTCAGTTCAGTCAGTTCAGTTCAGTAAGTTCAGATCAGTCAGTTCACTCAGTTCAGTTCAGTCAGTTCAGTTGAGTCAGTTCAGTTCAGTCAGTTCAGTTCAGTCAGTTCAGTTCAGTTCAGTCAGTTCAGTTCAGTTCAGTCAGTTCAGTCCAGTCAGTTCAGTTCAGTCAGTTCAGTTCAGTCAGTTCAGTTAAGTTCACTCAGTTCAGTTCAGCCAGTTCAGTTCAGTTCAGTTCATTCAGTTCAGTTCAGTCAGTTCAGTTCAGTCAGTTCAGTTCAGTCAGTTCAGTCAGTTTAGTTCAGTCAGTTCAGTCAGTTCAGTTCAGTCAGTTCAGTTCAGTTCAGTCAGTTCAGATCAGTCAGTTCAGTTCAGTCAGTTCAGTTCAGTCAGTTCAGTCAGTTCAGTTCAGTCAGTTCAGTCAGTTCAATTCAGTTCAGTCAGTTCAGTTCAGTCAGTTCAGTTCAGTCAGTTCAGTTAAGTTCACTCAGTTCAGTTCAGTCAGTTCTGTTCAGTTCATTCAGTTCAGTTCAGTCAGTTCAGTTCAGTCAGTTCAGTTCAGTTCAGTCAGTTCAGATCAGTCAGTTCAGTTCAGTTCAGTCAGTTCAGTTCAGTCCAGTCAGTTCAGTTAAGTCAGTTCAGTTCAGTTCAGTCAGTTCAGTCAGTTCAGTTCAGTCAGTTCAGTTCAGTTAGTTCAGTTCAGTCCAGTCAGTTCAGTTCAGTCAGTTCAGTTCAGTTCAGTTCGGTCAGTTCAGTTCAGTTCAGTCAGTTCAATTCAGTCAGTTCAGTTCATTCAGTTCAGTTCAGTCAGTTCAGTTCAGTCAGTTCAGTTCAGACAGTTCAGTCAGTTCAGTCAGTTCAGTTCAGTCAGTTCAGTTCAGTTCAGTCAGTTCAGATCAGTCAGTTCAGTTCAGTCAGTTCAGTTCAGTTCAGTTCAGTCAGTTCAATTCAGTCAGTTCAGTTCAGTTTAGTTCAGTCAGTTCAGTTCAGTCAGTTCAGTTCAGTCAGTTCAGTTCAGTCAGTTCAGTTCAGTCAGTTCAGTTCAGTCCAGTCAGTTCAGTTCAGTCAGTTCAGTCAGTTCAGTTCAGTCAGTTCAGTTCAGTTAGTTCACTTCAGTCCAGTCAGTTCAGTTCAGTCAGTTCAATTCAGTCAGTTCAGTTCGTCAGTTCAGTTCAGTTCAGTTCAGTCAGTTCAGTTCAGTCAGTTCAGTTTAGTCAGTTCAGTTCAGTTGAGTCAGTTCAGTTGAGTCAGTTCAGATCAGGCAGTTCAGTTCAGTTCAGTCAGTTCAGCTCAGTTCTGTCAGTTCAGTTCAGTCAGTTCAGTTCACTCAGTTCAGTTCAGCCAGTTCAGTTCAGTCAGTTCAGTCCAGTCAGTTCAGTTCAGCCAGTTCAGTTCAGTCAGTTCAGTCAGTTCAGTTCAGTCAGTTTAGTTCAGTCAGTTCAGTTCAGTCAGTTCAGTCAGTTCAGTTCAGTCAGTTCAGTTCAGTCCAGTCAGTTCAGTTCAGCCAGTTCTATTCAGTCAGTTCAGTCAGTTCAATTCAGTCAGTTTAGTCAGTTCAGTTCAGTTCAGTCAGTTCAGTTCAGTCAGTTCAGTTCAGTTCAGTCAGTTCAGTTCAGTCAGTTCAGTTCAGTTCGGTCAGATCAGTTCAGTTCAGTCAGTTCAGTTCGGTCAGTTCAGTTCAGTCAGTTCAGTTGAGTCAGTTCAGTTCAGTCAGTTCAGTTCAGTTCAGTCAGTTCAGTTCAGTTCAGTCAGTACAGTTCAGTCAGTTCAGTCCAGTCAGTTCAGTTCAGTCAGTTCAGTTCAGTCAGTTCAGTTAAGTTCACTCAGTTCAGTTCAGTCAGTTCATTCAGTTCAGTTCAGTCAGTTCAGTTCAGTCAGTTCAGTTCAGTCAGTTCAGTTCAGTCAGTTCAGTTCAGTTCAGTCAGTTCAGATCAGTCAGTTCAGTCAGTTCAGTTCAGTCAGTTCAGTTCAGTCAGTTCAGTCCAGTCAGTTCAGTTCAGTCAGTTCAGTTCAGTCAGTTCACTCAGTTCAGTTCAGTCAGTTCAGTTCAGTTCAGTCAGTTCAGTTCAGTCAGTTCAATTCAGTTCAGTCCGTTCAGTTCAGTCAGTTCAATTCAGTCAGTTCAGTTCAGTTCAGTCAGTTCAGTCCAGTCAGTTCAGTTCAGTTCAGTCAGTTCAGTTCAGTCAGTTCAGTCAGTTCAGTTCAGTAAGTTCAGTTCAGTCAGTTCAGTTCAGTCAGTTCAGTTCAATCAGTTCAGTTCAGTCAGTTTAGTTCAGTTGAGTCAGTTCAGTTCAGTCAGTTCAGTTCAGTCAGTTCAGTTCAGTTCAGTCAGTTCAGTTCAGTTCACTCAGTTCAGTCCAGTCAGTTCAGTTCAGTCAGTTCAGTTCACTCAGTTCAGTTAGTTCAGTTCAGTTCAGTCAGTTCAGTTCAGTCAGTTCACTTCAGTTCAGTTCAGTCAGTTCAGTTCAGTCAGTTCACTCAGTTCAGTTCAGTCAGTTCAGTTCAGTTCATTCAGTTCAGTTCAGTCAGTTCAGTTCAGTCAGTTCAGTTCAGTCAGTTCAGTCAGTTCAGTTCAGTCAGTTCAGTTCAGTTCAGTCAGTTCAGATCAGTCAGTTCAGTTCAGTTCAGTCAGTTCAGTTCAGTTCAGTCAGTTCAGTTCAGTCAGTTCAGTTCAGTCAGTTCAGTCCAGTCAGTTCAGTTCAGCCAGTTCAGTCAGTTCAGTTCAGTCAGTTTAGTCAGTTCAGTTCAGTTCAGTCAGTTCAGTTCAGTCAGTTCAGTTCAGTTCAGTCAGTTCAATTCAGTCAGTTCAGTTCAGTTCAGTTCAGTCAGTTCAGTTCAGTCAGTTCAGTTCAGTCAGTTCAGTTCAGTCAGTTCAGTTCAGTCAGTTCAGTTCAGTCCAGTCAGTTCAGTTCAGTCAGTTCAGTTCAGTTCAGTCAGTTCAGTCAGTTCAGTTCAGTTAGTTCAGTTCAGTCCAGTCAGTTCAGTTCAGTCAGTTCAGTTCAGTTCGGTCAGTTCAGTTCACTTCAGTCAGTTCAATTCAGTCAGTTCAGTTCAGTCAGTTCAGTTCAGTCAGTTCAGTTCAGTTCAGTCAGTTCAGTTTAGTCAGTTCAGTTCAGTTGAGTCAGTTCAGTTGAGTCAGTTCGGATCAGGCAGTTCAGTTCAGTTCAGTCAGTTCAGCTCAGTTCTGTCAGTTCAGTTCAGTCAGTTCAGTTCAGTCAGTTCGGTTCAGTCAGTTCAGTTCAGTCAGTTCAGTCCAGTCAGTTCAGTTCAGCCAGTTCAGTTCAGTCAGTTCAGTCAGTTCAGTTCAGTCAGTTTAGTCAGTTCAGTTCAGTTCAGTCAGTTCAGTTCAGTCAGTTCAGTTCAGTCAGTTCAGTTCAGTTCAGTCAGTTCAATTCAGTCAGTTCAGTTCAGTTCAGTCCAGTTCAGTTCAGTCAGTTCAATTCAGTCAGTTCAGTTCAGTTCAGTCAGTTCAGTTCAGTCAGTTCAGTTCAGTCAGTTCAGTTCAGTCGGTTCAGTTCAGTCGGTTCAGTCAGTTCAGTTCAGTCAGTTCAGTTCAGTCCAGTCAGTTCAGTCAGTTCAGTTCAGTTCAGTCAGTTCAGTCAGTTCAGTTCAGTCAGTTCAGTTCAGTCAGTTCAGTCAGTTCAGTTCAGTCAGTTCAGTCAGTTCAGTTCAGTCAGTTCAGTTCAGTCCAGTCAGTTCAGTTCAGTCAGTTCAGTTCAGTTCAGTCAGTTCAGTTCAGTAAGTTCAGTTCAGTCAGTTCACTCAGTTCAGTTCAGTCAGTTCAGTTGAGTCAGTTCAGTTCAGTCAGTTCAGTTCAGTCAGTTCAGTTCAGTCAGTTCAGTTCAGTCAGTTCAGTCCAGTCAGTTCAGTTCAGTCAGTTCAGTTCAGTCAGTTCAGTTAAGTTCACTCAGTTCAGTTCAGCCAGTTCAGTTCAGTTCAGTTCATTCAGTTCAGTTCAGTCAGTTCAGTTCAGTCAGTTCAGTTCAGTCAGTTCAGTCAGTTTAGTTCAGTCAGTTCAGTCAGTTCAGTTCAGTCAGTTCAGTTCAGTTCAGTCAGTTCAGATCAGTCAGTTCAGTTCAGTCAGTTCAGTTCAGTCAGTTCAGTCAGTTCAGTTCAGTCAGTTCAGTCAGTTCAATTCAGTTCAGTCAGTTCAGTTCAGTCAGTTCAGTTCAGTTCAGTCAGTTCAGTTAAGTTCACTCAGTTCAGTTCAGTCAGTTCAGTTCAGTTCATTCAGTTCAGTTCAGTCAGTTCAGTTCAGTCAGTTCAGTTCAGTTCAGTCAGTTCAGATCAGTCAGTTCAGTTCAGTTCAGTCAGTTCAGTTCAGTCCAGTCAGTTCAGTTAAGTCAGTTCAGTTGAGTTCAGTCAGTTCAGTCAGTTCAGTTCAGTCAGTTCAGTTCAGTTAGTTCAGTTCAGTCCAGTCAGTTCAGTTCAGTCAGTTCAGTTCAGTTCGGTCAGTTCAGTTCAGTTCAGTCAGTTCAATTCAGTCAGTTCAGTTCAGTCAGTTCAGTTCAGTCAGTTCAGTTCAGTCAGTTCAGTCAGTTCAGTTCAGTCAGTTCAGTTCAGTCCAGTCAGTTCAGTTCAGTCAGTTCAGTTCAGTTCAGTCAGTTCAGTTCAGTAAGTTCAGTTCAGTCAGTTCAGTTCAGTCAGTTCAGTTCAATCAGTTCAGTTCAGTCAGTTCAGTTCAGTTGAGTCAGTTCAGTTCAGTCAGTTCAGTTCAGTCAGTTCAGTTCAGTTCAGTCAGTTCAGTTCAGTTCACTCAGTTCAGTCCAGTCAGTTCAGTCAGTTCAGTTCAGTCAGTTCAGCTAAGTTCACTCAGTTCAGTTCAGTCAGTTCAGTTCAGTCAGTTCAGTTCAGTTCAGTCAGTTCAGTTCAGTCAGTTCAGTTCAGTTCAGTCAGTTCAGTTCAGTCAGTTCAGTCAGTTCAGTTCAGTCAGTTCAGTTCAGTTCAGTCAGTTCAGATCAGTCAGTTCAGTTCAGTTCAGTCAGTTTAGTTCAGTCAGTTCACTCAGTTCAGTTCAGTCAGTTCAGTTCAGTTCATTCAGTTCAGTTCAGTCAGTTCAGTTCAGTCAGTTCAGTTCAGTCAGTTCAGTTCAGACAGTTCAGTCAGTTCAGTCAGTTCAGTTCAGTCAGTTCAGTTCAGTTCAGTCAGTTCAGATCAGTCAGTTCAGTTCAGTTCAGTCAGTTTAGTTCAGTCAGTTCAGTTCAGTCAGTTCAGTCAGTTCAGTTCAGTCAGTTCAGTTCAGTCCAGTCAGTTCAGTTCAGCCAGTTCTATTCAGTCAGTTCAGTCAGTTCAATTCAGTCAGTTTAGTCAGTTCAGTTCAGTTCAGTAAGTTCAGTTCAGTCAGTTCAGTTCAGTTCAGTCAGTTCAGTTCAGTCAGTTCAGTTCAGTTCGGTCAGATCAGTTCAGTTCAGTCAGTTCAGTTCGGTCAGTTCAGTTCAGTCAGTTCAGTTGAGTCAGTTCAGTTCAGTCAGTTCAGTTCAGTTCAGTCAGTTCAGTTCAGTTCAGTCAGTACAGTTCAGTCAGTTCAGTCCAGTCAGTTCAGTTCAGTCAGTTCAGTTCAGTCAGTTCAGTTAAGTTCACTCAGTTCAGTTCAGTCAGTTCATTCAGTTCAGTTCAGTCAGTTCAGTTCAGTCAGTTCAGTTCAGTCAGTTCAGTTCAGTCAGTTCAGATCAGTCAGTTCAGTCAGTTCAGTTCAGTCAGTTCAGTTCAGTCAGTTCAGTTCAGTCAGTTCAGTTCAGTCAGTTCAGTCCAGTCAGTTCAGTTCAGTCAGTTCACTCAGTTCAGTTCAGTCAGTTCAGTTCAGTTCAGTCAGTTCAGTTCAGTCAGTTCAATTCAGTTCAGTCAGTTCAGTTCAGTCAGTTCAATTCAGTCAGTTCAGTTCAGTTCAGTCAGTTCAGTCCAGTCAGTTCAGTTCAGTTCAGTCAGTTCAGTTCAGTCAGTTCAGTCAGTTCAGTTCAGTCAGTTCAGTTCAGTCCAGTCAGTTCAGTTCAGTCAGTTCAGTTCAGTTCAGTCAGTTCAGTTCAGTAAGTTCAGTTCAGTCAGTTCAGTTCAGTCAGTTCAGTTCAATCAGTTCAGTTCAGTCAGTTCAGTTCAGTTGAGTCAGTTCAGTTCAGTCAGTTCAGTTCAGTCAGTTCAGTTCAGTTCAGTCAGTTCAGTTCAGTTCACTCAGTTCAGTCCAGTCAGTTCAGTTCAGTCAGTTCAGTTCACTCAGTTCAGTTAGTTCAGTTCAGTTCAGTCAGTTCAGTTCAGTCAGTTCACTTCAGTTCAGTTCAGTCAGTTCAGTTCAGTCAGTTCACTCAGTTCAGTTCAGTCAGTTCAGTTCAGTTCATTCAGTTCAGTTCAGTCAGTTCAGTTCAGTCAGTTCAGTTCAGTCAGTTCAGTCAGTTCAGTTCAGTCAGTTCAGTTCAGTTCAGTCAGTTCAGATCAGTCAGTTCAGTTCAGTTCAGTCAGTTCACTTCAGTCAGTTCAGTTCAGTCAGTTCAGTTCAGTCAGTTCAGTCCAGTCAGTTCAGTTCAGCCAGTTCAGTCAGTTCAGTTCAGTCAGTTTAGTCAGTTCAGTTCAGTTCAGTCAGTTCAGTTCAGTCAGTTCAGTTCAGTCAGTTCAGTTCAGTTCAGTCAGTTCAATTCAGTCAGTTCAGTTCAGTTCAGTCAGTTCAGTTCAGTCAGTTCAGTTCAGTCAGTTCAGTTCAGTCAGTTCAGTTCAGTCAGTTCAGTTCAGTCCAGTCAGTTCAGTTCAGTCAGTTCAGTTCAGTTCAGTCAGTTCAGTCAGTTCAGTTCAGTTAGTTCAGTTCAGTCCAGTCAGTTCAGTTCAGTCAGTTCAGTTCAGTTCGGTCAGTTCAGTTCACTTCAGTCAGTTCAATTCAGTCAGTTCAGTTCAGTCAGTTCAGTTCAGTTCAGTTCAGTCAGTTCAGTTCAGTTCAGTCAGTTCAGTTTAGTCAGTTCAGTTCAGTTGAGTCAGTTCAGTTGAGTCAGTTCGGATCAGGCAGTTCAGTTCAGTTCAGTCAGTTCAGCTCAGTTCTGTCAGTTCAGTTCAGTCAGTTCAGTTCAGTCAGTTCGGTTCAGTCAGTTCAGTTCAGTCAGTTCAGTCCAGTCAGTTCAGTTCAGCCAGTTCAGTTCAGTCAGTTCAGTCAGTTCAGTTCAGTCAGTTTAGTCAGTTCAGTTCAGTTCAGTCAGTTCAGTTCAGTCAGTTCAGTTCAGTCAGTTCAGTTCAGTTCAGTCAGTTCAATTCAGTCAGTTCAGTTCAGTTCAGTTCAGTCAGTTCAGTTCAGTCCAGTTCAGTTCAGTCAGTTCAATTCAGTCAGTTCAGTTCAGTTCAGTCAGTTCAGTTCAGTCAGTTCAGTGCAGTCAGTTCAGTTCAGTCGGTTCAGTTCAGTCGGTTCAGTCAGTTCAGTTCAGTCAGTTCAGTTCAGTCCAGTCAGTTCAGTTCAGTCAGTTCAGTTCAGTTCAGTCAGTTCAGTCAGTTCAGTTCAGTCAGTTCAGTTCAGTCAGTTCAGTTCAGTCAGTTCAGTTCAGTCAGTTCAGTCAGTTCAGTTCAGTCAGTTCAGTTCAGTCCAGTCAGTTCAGTTCAGTCAGTTCAGTTCAGTTCAGTCAGTTCAGTTCAGTAAGTTCAGTTCAGTCAGTTCACTCAGTTCAGTTCAGTCAGTTCAGTTGAGTCAGTTCAGTTCAGTCAGTTCAGTTCAGTCAGTTCAGTTCAGTTCAGTCAGTTCAGTTCAGTTCAGTCAGTTCAGTCCAGTCAGTTCAGTTCAGTCAGTTCAGTTCAGTCAGTTCAGTTAAGTTCACTCAGTTCAGTTCAGTCAGTTCAGTTCAGTTCAGTTCATTCAGTTCAGTTCAGTCAGTTCAGTTCAGTCAGTTCAGTTCAGTCAGTTCAGTCAGTTCAGTTCAGTCAGTTCAGTTCAGTCAGTTCAGTTCAGTTCAGTCAGTTCAGATCAGTCAGTTCAGTTCAGTCAGTTCAGTTCAGTCAGTTCAGTCAGTTCAATTCAGTTCAGTCAGTTCAGTTCAGTCAGTTCAGTTCAGTTCAGTCAGTTCAGTTAAGTTCACTCAGTTCAGTTCAGTCAGTTCAGTTCAGTTCAGTTCATTCAGTTCAGTTCAGTCAGTTCAGTTCAGTCAGTTCAGTTCAGTTCAGTCAGTTCAGATCAGTCAGTTCAGTTCAGTTCACTCAGTTCAGTTCAGTCAGTTCAGTTCAGTTCAGTCAGTTCAGTTCAGTCAGTTCAGTCAGTTCAATTCAGTTCAGTCAGTTCAGTTCAGTCAGTTCAGTTCAGTTCAGTCAGTTCAATTCAGTCAGTTCAGTTCAGTTCAGTTCAGTCAGTTCAGTTCAGTCAGTTCAGTTCAGTCAGTTCAGTTCAGTCAGTTCAGTCAGTTCAGTCAGTTCAGTTCAGTCCAGTCAGTTCAGTTCTATCAGTTCAGTTCAGTCAGTTCAGTTCAATCAGTTCAGTTCAGTCAGTTCAGTTCAGTTGAGTCAGTTCAGTTCAGTCAGTTCAGTTCAGTCAGTTCAGTTCAGTTCAGTCAGTTCAGTTCAGTTCACTCAGTTCAGTCCAGTCAGTTCAGTTCAGTCAGTTCAGTCAGTTCAGTTCAATCAGTTCAGTTCAGTCAGTTCAGTTCAGTTGAGTCAGTTCAGTTCAGTCAGTTCAGTTCGGTCAGTTCAGTTCAGTTCAGTCAGTTCAATTCAGTCAGTTCAGTTCAGTCAGTTCAGTTCAGTTCAGTCAGTTCAGTTCAGTTCAGTCAGTTCAGTTTAGTCAGTTCAGTTCAGTTGAGTCAGTTCAGTCGAGTCAGTTCAGATCAGGCAGTTCAGTTCAGTTCAGTCAGTTCAGCTCAGTTCTGTCAGTTCAGTTCAGTCAGTTCAGTTCAGTCAGTTCAGTTCAGTCAGTTCAGTCCAGTCAGATCAGTTCAGCCAGTTCAGTTCAGTCAGTTCAGTCAGTTCAGTTCAGTCAGTTTAGTCAGTTCAGTTCAGTTCAGTCAGTTCAGTTCAGTCAGTTCAGTTCAGTCAGTTCAGTTCAGTTCAGTTCAGTCAGTTCAATTCAGTCAGTTCAGTTCAGTTCAGTCAGTTCAGTTCAGTCAGTTTAGTTCAGTCAGTTCAGTTCAGTCAGTTCAGTTCAGTCAGTTCAGTCAGTTCAGTCAGTTCAGTTCAGTCAGTTCAGTTCAGTCCAGTCAGTTCAGTTCAGTCAGTTCAGTTCAGTTCAGTTCAGTCAGTTCAGTTCAGTCAGTTCAGTTCAGTCAGTTCAGTTCAGTCAGTTCAGTTCAGTCAGTTCAGTCAGTTCAGTTCAGTCAGTTCAGTTCAGTCCAGTCAGTTCAGTTCAGTCAGTTCAGTTCAGTAAGTTCAGTTCAGTCAGTTCAGTTCAGTCAGTTCAGTCAGTTCAGTTCAGTCAGTTCAGTTCAGTCCAGTCAGTTCAGTTCAGTCAGTTCAGTTCAGTTCAGTTCAGTCAGTTCAGTTCAGTCAGTTCAGTTCAGTCAGTTCAGTTCAGTCAGTTCAGTTCAGTTGAGTCAGTTCAGTTCAGTCAGTTCAGTTCAGTCAGTTCAGTTCAGTTCACTCAGTTCAGTCCAGTCAGTTCAGTCAGTTCAGTTCAGTCAGTTCAGCTAAGTTCACTCAGTTCAGTTCAGTCAGTTCAGTTCAGTCAGTTCAGTTCAGTTCAGTCAGTTCAGTTCAGTCAGTTCAGTTCAGTTCAGTCAGTTCAGTTCAGTCAGTTCAGTTTAGTCAGTTCAGTTCAGTTGAGTCAGTTCAGTTGAGTCAGTTCAGATCAGGCAGTTCAGTTCAGTTCAGTCAGTTCAGCTCAGTTCTGTCAGTTCAGTTCAGTCAGTTCAGTTCACTCAGTTCAGTTCAGTCAGTTCAGTTCAGTCAGTTCAGTCCAGTCAGTTCAGTTCAGCCAGTTCAGTTCAGTCAGTTCAGTCAGTTCAGTTCAGTCAGTTTAGTTCAGTCAGTTCAGTTCAGTTCAGTTCATTCAGTTCAGTTCAGTCAGTTCAGTTCAGTCAGTTCAGTTCAGTTCAGTCAGTTCAGATCAGTCAGTTCAGTTCAGTTCACTCAGTTCAGTTCAGTCAGTTCAGTTCAGTTCAGTCAGTTCAGTTCAGTCAGTTCAGTCAGTTCAATTCAGTTCAGTCAGTTCAGTTCAGTCAGTTCAGTTCAGTTCAGTCAGTTCAATTCAGTCAGTTCAGTTCAGTTCAGTTCAGTCAGTTCAGTTCAGTCAGTTCAGTTCAGTCAGTTCAGTTCAGTCAGTTCAGTCAGTTCAGTCAGTTCAGTTCAGTCCAGTCAGTTCAGTTCTATCAGTTCAGTTCAGTCAGTTCAGTTCAATCAGTTCAGTTCAGTCAGTTCAGTTCAGTCAGTTCAGTTCAGTCAGTTCAGTTCAGTTCAGTCAGTTCAGTTCAGTTCACTCAGTTCAGTCCAGTCAGTTCAGTTCAGTCAGTTCAGTCAGTTCAGTTCAATCAGTTCAGTTCAGTCAGTTCAGTTCAGTTGAGTCAGTTCAGTTCAGTCAGTTCAGTTCGGTCAGTTCAGTTCAGTTCAGTCAGTTCAATTCAGTCAGTTCAGTTCAGTCAGTTCAGTTCAGTTCAGTCAGTTCAGTTCAGTTCAGTCAGTTCAGTTTAGTCAGTTCAGTTCAGTTGAGTCAGTTCAGTCGAGTCAGTTCAGATCAGGCAGTTCAGTTCAGTTCAGTCAGTTCAGCTCAGTTCTGTCAGTTCAGTTCAGTCAGTTCAGTTCAGTCAGTTCAGTTCAGTCAGTTCAGTCCAGTCAGATCAGTTCAGCCAGTTCAGTTCAGTCAGTTCAGTCAGTTCAGTTCAGTCAGTTTAGTCAGTTCAGTTCAGTTCAGTCAGTTCAGTTCAGTCAGTTCAGTTCAGTCAGTTCAGTTCAGTTCAGTTCAGTCAGTTCAATTCAGTCAGTTCAGTTCAGTTCAGTCAGTTCAGTTCAGTCAGTTTAGTTCAGTCAGTTCAGTTCAGTCAGTTCAGTTCAGTCAGTTCAGTCAGTTCAGTCAGTTCAGTTCAGTCAGTTCAGTTCAGTCCAGTCAGTTCAGTTCAGTCAGTTCAGTTCAGTTCAGTTCAGTCAGTTCAGTCCAGTCAGTTCAGTTCAGTCAGTTCAGTTCAGTCAGTTCAGTTCAGTCAGTTCAGTCAGTTCAGTTCAGTCAGTTCAGTTCAGTCCAGTCAGTTCAGTCCAGTCAGTTCAGTTCAGTCAGTTCAGTTCAGTTCAGTTCAGTCAGTTCAGTTCAGTCAGTTCAGTTCAGTCAGTTCAGTTCAGTCAGTTCAGTTCAGTTGAGTCAGTTCAGTTCAGTCAGTTCAGTTCAGTCAGTTCAGTTCAGTCAGTTCAGTTCAGTTCACTCAGTTCAGTCCAGTCAGTTCAGTCAGTTCAGTTCAGTCAGTTCAGCTAAGTTCACTCAGTTCAGTTCAGTCAGTTCAGTTCAGTCAGTTCAGTTCAGTTCAGTCAGTTCAGTTCAGTCAGTTCAGTTCAGTTCAGTCAGTTCAGTTCAGTCAGTTCAGTTCAGTCAGTTCAGTTCAGTCCAGTCAGTTCAGTTCAGTCCGTTCAGTTCAGTCCAGTCAGTTCAGTTCAATCAGTTCAGTTCAGTTCAGTTCAGTCAGTTCAGTTCAGTTCAGTTCACTCAGTTCAGTCCAGTCAGTTCAGTCAGTTCAGTTCAGTCAGTTCAGCTAAGTTCACTCAGTTCCGTTCAGTCAGTTCAGTTCAGTCAGTTCAGTTCAGTTCAGTCAGTTCAGTTCAGTCAGTTCAGTTCAGTTCAGTCAGTTCAGTTCAGTCAGTTCAGTTCAGTCAGTTCAGTTCAGTTCAGTCAGTTCAGTTCAGTTCAGTCAGTTCAGTCAGTTCAGTTCAGTCAGTTCAGTCAGTTCAGTTCAGTTAGTTCAGTTCAGTCCAGTCAGTTCAGTTCAGTCAGTTCAGTTCAGTTCAGTTCGGTCAGTTCAGTTCAGTTCAGTCAGTTCAATTCAGTCAGTTCAGTTCATTCAGTTCAGTTCAGTCAGTTCAGTTCAGTCAGTTCAGTTCAGACAGTTCAGTCAGTTCAGTCAGTTCAGTTCAGTCAGTTCAGTTCAGTTCAGTCAGTTCAGATCAGTCAGTTCAGTTCAGTCAGTTCAGTTCAGTTCAGTTCAGTCAGTTCAATTCAGTCAGTTCAGTTCAGTTTAGTTCAGTCAGTTCAGTTCAGTCAGTTCAGTTCAGTCAGTTCAGTTCAGTCAGTTCAGTTCAGTCAGTTCAGTTCAGTCCAGTCAGTTCAGTTCAGTCAGTTCAGTCAGTTCAGTTCAGTCAGTTCAGTTCAGTTAGTTCACTTCAGTCCAGTCAGTTCAGTTCAGTCAGTTCAATTCAGTCAGTTCAGTTCGTCAGTTCAGTTCAGTTCAGTTCAGTCAGTTCAGTTCAGTCAGTTCAGTTTAGTCAGTTCAGTTCAGTTGAGTCAGTTCAGTTGAGTCAGTTCAGATCAGGCAGTTCAGTTCAGTTCAGTCAGTTCAGCTCAGTTCTGTCAGTTCAGTTCAGTCAGTTCAGTTCACTCAGTTCAGTTCAGTCAGTTCAGTTCAGTCAGTTCAGTCCAGTCAGTTCAGTTCAGCCAGTTCAGTTCAGTCAGTTCAGTCAGTTCAGTTCAGTCAGTTTAGTTCAGTCAGTTCAGTTCAGTCAGTTCAGTCAGTTCAGTTCAGTCAGTTCAGTTCAGTCCAGTCAGTTCAGTTCAGCCAGTTCTATTCAGTCAGTTCAGTCAGTTCAATTCAGTCAGTTTAGTCAGTTCAGTTCAGTTCAGTCAGTTCAGTTCAGTCAGTTCAGTACAGTTCAGTCAGTTCAGTCCAGTCAGTTCAGTTCAGTCAGTTCAGTTCAGTCAGTTCAGTTAAGTTCACTCAGTTCAGTTCAGTCAGTTCATTCAGTTCAGTTCAGTCAGTTCAGTTCAGTCAGTTCAGTTCAGTCAGTTCAGTTCAGTCAGTTCAGTTCAGTTCAGTCAGTTCAGATCAGTCAGTTCAGTCAGTTCAGTTCAGTCAGTTCAGTTCAGTCAGTTCAGTCCAGTCAGTTCAGTTCAGTCAGTTCAGTTCAGTCAGTTCACTCAGTTCAGTCCAGTCAGTTCAGTTCAGTTCAGTCAGTTCAGTTCAGTCAGTTCAGTCAGTTCAGTTCAGTCAGTTCAGTTCAGTCCAGTCAGTTCAGTTCAGTCAGTTCAGTTCAGTTCAGTCAGTTCAGTTCAGTAAGTTCAGTTCAGTCAGTTCAGTTCAGTCAGTTCAGTTCAATCAGTTCAGTTCAGTCAGTTTAGTTCAGTTGAGTCAGTTCAGTTCAGTCAGTTCAGTTCAGTCAGTTCAGTTCAGTTCAGTCAGTTCAGTTCAGTTCACTCAGTTCAGTCCAGTCAGTTCAGTTCAGTCAGTTCAGTTCACTCAGTTCAGTTAGTTCAGTTCAGTTCAGTCAGTTCAGTTCAGTCAGTTCACTTCAGTTCAGTTCAGTCAGTTCAGTTCAGTCAGTTCACTCAGTTCAGTTCAGTCAGTTCAGTTCAGTTCATTCAGTTCAGTTCAGTCAGTTCAGTTCAGTCAGTTCAGTTCAGTCAGTTCAGTCAGTTCAGTTCAGTCAGTTCAGTTCAGTTCAGTCAGTTCAGATCAGTCAGTTCAGTTCAGTTCAGTCAGTTCAGTTCAGTCAGTTCAGTTCAGTCAGTTCAGTTCAGTCAGTTCAGTCCAGTCAGTTGAGTTCAGCCAGTTCAGTCAGTTCAGTTCAGTCAGTTTAGTCAGTTCAGTTCAGTTCAGTCAGTTCAGTTCAGTCAGTTCAGTTCAGTTCAGTCAGTTCAATTCAGTCAGTTCAGTTCAGTTCAGTTCAGTCAGTTCAGTTCAGTCAGTTCAGTTCAGTCAGTTCAGTTCAGTCAGTTCAGTTCAGTCCAGTCAGTTCAGTTCAGTCAGTTCAGTTCAGTTCAGTCAGTTCAGTCAGTTCAGTTCAGTTAGTTCAGTTCAGTCCAGTCAGTTCAGTTCAGTCAGTTCAGTTCAGTTCGGTCAGTTCAGTTCACTTCAGTCAGTTCAATTCAGTCAGTTCAGTTCAGTCAGTTCAGTTCAGTCAGTTCAGTTCAGTTCAGTCAGTTCAGTTTAGTCAGTTCAGTTCAGTTGAGTCAGTTCAGTTGAGTCAGTTCGGATCAGGCAGTTCAGTTCAGTTCAGTCAGTTCAGCTCAGTTCTGTCAGTTCAGTTCAGTCAGTTCAGTTCAGTCAGTTCGGCTCAGTCAGTTCAGTTCAGTCAGTTCAGTCCAGTCAGTTCAGTTCAGCCAGTTCAGTTCAGTCAGTTCAGTCAGTTCAGTTCAGTCAGTTTAGTCAGTTCAGTTCAGTTCAGTCAGTTCAGTTCAGTCAGTTCAGTTCAGTCAGTTCAGTTCAGTTCAGTCAGTTCAATTCAGTCAGTTCAGTTCAGTTCAGTCCAGTTCAGTTCAGTCAGTTCAATTCAGTCAGTTCAGTTCAGTTCAGTCAGTTCAGTTCAGTCAGTTCAGTTCAGTCAGTTCAGTTCAGTCGGTTCAGTTCAGTCGGTTCAGTCAGTTCAGTTCAGTCAGTTCAGTTCAGTCCAGTCAGTTCAGTCAGTTCAGTTCAGTTCAGTCAGTTCAGTCAGTTCAGTTCAGTCAGTTCAGTTCAGTCAGTTCAGTCAGTTCAGTTCAGTCAGTTCAGTCAGTTCAGTTCAGTCAGTTCAGTTCAGTCCAGTCAGTTCAGTTCAGTCAGTTCAGTTCAGTTCAGTCAGTTCAGTTCAGTAAGTTCAGATCAGTCAGTTCACTCAGTTCAGTTCAGTCAGTTCAGTTGAGTCAGTTCAGTTCAGTCAGTTCAGTTCAGTCAGTTCAGTTCAGTTCAGTCAGTTCAGTTCAGTTCAGTCAGTTCAGTCCAGTCAGTTCAGTTCAGTCAGTTCAGTTCAGTCAGTTCAGTTAAGTTCACTCAGTTCAGTTCAGCCAGTTCAGTTCAGTTCAGTTCATTCAGTTCAGTTCAGTCAGTTCAGTTCAGTCAGTTCAGTTCAGTCAGTTCAGTCAGTTTAGTTCAGTCAGTTCAGTCAGTTCAGTTCAGTCAGTTCAGTTCAGTTCAGTCAGTTCAGATCAGTCAGTTCAGTTCAGTCAGTTCAGTTCAGTCAGTTCAGTCAGTTCAGTTCAGTCAGTTCAGTCAGTTCAATTCAGTTCAGTCAGTTCAGTTCAGTCAGTTCAGTTCAGTCAGTTCAGTTAAGTTCACTCAGTTCAGTTCAGTCAGTTCTGTTCAGTTCATTCAGTTCAGTTCAGTCAGTTCAGTTCAGTCAGTTCAGTTCAGTTCAGTCAGTTCAGATCAGTCAGTTCAGTTCAGTTCAGTCAGTTCAGTTCAGTCCAGTCAGTTCAGTTAAGTCAGTTCAGTTCAGTTCAGTCAGTTCAGTCAGTTCAGTTCAGTCAGTTCAGTTCAGTTAGTTCAGTTCAGTCCAGTCAGTTCAGTTCAGTCAGTTCAGTTCAGTTCAGTTCGGTCAGTTCAGTTCAGTTCAGTCAGTTCAATTCAGTCAGTTCAGTTCATTCAGTTCAGTTCAGTCAGTTCAGTTCAGTCAGTTCAGTTCAGACAGTTCAGTCAGTTCAGTCAGTTCAGTTCAGTCAGTTCAGTTCAGTTCAGTCAGTTCAGATCAGTCAGTTCAGTTCAGTCAGTTCAGTTCAGTTCAGTTCAGTCAGTTCAATTCAGTCAGTTCAGTTCAGTTTAGTTCAGTCAGTTCAGTTCAGTCAGTTCAGTTCAGTCAGTTCAGTTCAGTCAGTTCAGTTCAGTCAGTTCAGTTCAGTCCAGTCAGTTCAGTTCAGTCAGTTCAGTCAGTTCAGTTCAGTCAGTTCAGTTCAGTTAGTTCACTTCAGTCCAGTCAGTTCAGTTCAGTCAGTTCAATTCAGTCAGTTCAGTTCGTCAGTTCAGTTCAGTTCAGTTCAGTCAGTTCAGTTCAGTCAGTTCAGTTTAGTCAGTTCAGTTCAGTTGAGTCAGTTCAGTTGAGTCAGTTCAGATCAGGCAGTTCAGTTCAGTTCAGTCAGTTCAGCTCAGTTCTGTCAGTTCAGTTCAGTCAGTTCAGTTCACTCAGTTCAGTTCAGCCAGTTCAGTTCAGTCAGTTCAGTCCAGTCAGTTCAGTTCAGCCAGTTCAGTTCAGTCAGTTCAGTCAGTTCAGTTCAGTCAGTTTAGTTCAGTCAGTTCAGTTCAGTCAGTTCAGTCAGTTCAGTTCAGTCAGTTCAGTTCAGTCCAGTCAGTTCAGTTCAGCCAGTTCTATTCAGTCAGTTCAGTCAGTTCAATTCAGTCAGTTTAGTCAGTTCAGTTCAGTTCAGTCAGTTCAGTTCAGTCAGTTCAGTTCAGTTCAGTCAGTTCAGTTCAGTCAGTTCAGTTCAGTTCGGTCAGATCAGTTCAGTTCAGTCAGTTCAGTTCGGTCAGTTCAGTTCAGTCAGTTCAGTTGAGTCAGTTCAGTTCAGTCAGTTCAGTTCAGTTCAGTCAGTTCAGTTCAGTTCAGTCAGTACAGTTCAGTCAGTTCAGTCCAGTCAGTTCAGTTCAGTCAGTTCAGTTCAGTCAGTTCAGTTAAGTTCACTCAGTTCAGTTCAGTCAGTTCATTCAGTTCAGTTCAGTCAGTTCAGTTCAGTCAGTTCAGTTCAGTCAGTTCAGTTCAGTCAGTTCAGTTCAGTTCAGTCAGTTCAGATCAGTCAGTTCAGTCAGTTCAGTTCAGTCAGTTCAGTTCAGTCAGTTCAGTCCAGTCAGTTCAGTTCAGTCAGTTCAGTTCAGTCAGTTCACTCAGTTCAGTTCAGTCAGTTCAGTTCAGTTCAGTCAGTTCAGTTCAGTCAGTTCAATTCAGTTCAGTCCGTTCAGTTCAGTCAGTTCAATTCAGTCAGTTCAGTTCAGTTCAGTCAGTTCAGTCCAGTCAGTTCAGTTCAGTTCAGTCAGTTCAGTTCAGTCAGTTCAGTCAGTTCAGTTCAGTAAGTTCAGTTCAGTCAGTTCAGTTCAGTCAGTTCAGTTCAATCAGTTCAGTTCAGTCAGTTTAGTTCAGTTGAGTCAGTTCAGTTCAGTCAGTTCAGTTCAGTCAGTTCAGTTCAGTTCAGTCAGTTCAGTTCAGTTCACTCAGTTCAGTCCAGTCAGTTCAGTTCAGTCAGTTCAGTTCACTCAGTTCAGTTAGTTCAGTTCAGTTCAGTCAGTTCAGTTCAGTCAGTTCACTTCAGTTCAGTTCAGTCAGTTCAGTTCAGTCAGTTCACTCAGTTCAGTTCAGTCAGTTCAGTTCAGTTCATTCAGTTCAGTTCAGTCAGTTCAGTTCAGTCAGTTCAGTTCAGTCAGTTCAGTCAGTTCAGTTCAGTCAGTTCAGTTCAGTTCAGTCAGTTCAGATCAGTCAGTTCAGTTCAGTTCAGTCAGTTCAGTTCAGTTCAGTCAGTTCAGTTCAGTCAGTTCAGTTCAGTCAGTTCAGTCCAGTCAGTTCAGTTCAGCCAGTTCAGTCAGTTCAGTTCAGTCAGTTTAGTCAGTTCAGTTCAGTTCAGTCAGTTCAGTTCAGTCAGTTCAGTTCAGTTCAGTCAGTTCAATTCAGTCAGTTCAGTTCAGTTCAGTTCAGTCAGTTCAGTTCAGTCAGTTCAGTTCAGTCAGTTCAGTTCAGTCAGTTCAGTTCAGTCAGTTCAGTTCAGTCCAGTCAGTTCAGTTCAGTCAGTTCAGTTCAGTTCAGTCAGTTCAGTCAGTTCAGTTCAGTTAGTTCAGTTCAGTCCAGTCAGTTCAGTTCAGTCAGTTCAGTTCAGTTCGGTCAGTTCAGTTCACTTCAGTCAGTTCAATTCAGTCAGTTCAGTTCAGTCAGTTCAGTTCAGTCAGTTCAGTTCAGTTCAGTCAGTTCAGTTTAGTCAGTTCAGTTCAGTTGAGTCAGTTCAGTTGAGTCAGTTCGGATCAGGCAGTTCAGTTCAGTTCAGTCAGTTCAGCTCAGTTCTGTCAGTTCAGTTCAGTCAGTTCAGTTCAGTCAGTTCGGTTCAGTCAGTTCAGTTCAGTCAGTTCAGTCCAGTCAGTTCAGTTCAGCCAGTTCAGTTCAGTCAGTTCAGTCAGTTCAGTTCAGTCAGTTTAGTCAGTTCAGTTCAGTTCAGTCAGTTCAGTTCAGTCAGTTCAGTTCAGTCAGTTCAGTTCAGTTCAGTCAGTTCAATTCAGTCAGTTCAGTTCAGTTCAGTCCAGTTCAGTTCAGTCAGTTCAATTCAGTCAGTTCAGTTCAGTTCAGTCAGTTCAGTTCAGTCAGTTCAGTTCAGTCAGTTCAGTTCAGTCGGTTCAGTTCAGTCGGTTCAGTCAGTTCAGTTCAGTCAGTTCAGTTCAGTCCAGTCAGTTCAGTCAGTTCAGTTCAGTTCAGTCAGTTCAGTCAGTTCAGTTCAGTCAGTTCAGTTCAGTCAGTTCAGTCAGTTCAGTTCAGTCAGTTCAGTCAGTTCAGTTCAGTCAGTTCAGTTCAGTCCAGTCAGTTCAGTTCAGTCAGTTCAGTTCAGTTCACTCAGTTCAGTTCAGTCAGTTCAGTTGAGTCAGTTCAGTTCAGTCAGTTCAGTTCAGTCAGTTCAGTTCAGTCAGTTCAGTTCAGTCAGTTCAGTCCAGTCAGTTCAGTTCAGTCAGTTCAGTTCAGTCAGTTCAGTTAAGTTCACTCAGTTCAGTTCAGCCAGTTCAGTTCAGTTCAGTTCATTCAGTTCAGTTCAGTCAGTTCAGTTCAGTCAGTTCAGTTCAGTCAGTTCAGTCAGTTTAGTTCAGTCAGTTCAGTCAGTTCAGTTCAGTCAGTTCAGTTCAGTTCAGTCAGTTCAGATCAGTCAGTTCAGTTCAGTCAGTTCAGTTCAGTCAGTTCAGTCAGTTCAGTTCAGTCAGTTCAGTCAGTTCAATTCAGTTCAGTCAGTTCAGTTCAGTCAGTTCAGTTCAGTTCAGTCAGTTCAGTTAAGTTCACTCAGTTCAGTTCAGTCAGTTCAGTTCAGTTCATTCAGTTCAGTTCAGTCAGTTCAGTTCAGTCAGTTCAGTTCAGTTCAGTCAGTTCAGATCAGTCAGTTCAGTTCAGTTCAGTCAGTTCAGTTCAGTCCAGTCAGTTCAGTTAAGTCAGTTCAGTTGAGTTCAGTCAGTTCAGTCAGTTCAGTTCAGTCAGTTCAGTTCAGTTAGTTCAGTTCAGTCCAGTCAGTTCAGTTCAGTCAGTTCAGTTCAGTTCGGTCAGTTCAGTTCAGTTCAGTCAGTTCAATTCAGTCAGTTCAGTTCAGTCAGTTCAGTTCAGTCAGTTCAGTTCAGTCAGTTCAGTCAGTTCAGTTCAGTCAGTTCAGTTCAGTCCAGTCAGTTCAGTTCAGTCAGTTCAGTTCAGTTCAGTCAGTTCAGTTCAGTAAGTTCAGTTCAGTCAGTTCAGTTCAGTCAGTTCAGTTCAATCAGTTCAGTTCAGTCAGTTCAGTTCAGTTGAGTCAGTTCAGTTCAGTCAGTTCAGTTCAGTCAGTTCAGTTCAGTTCAGTCAGTTCAGTTCAGTTCACTCAGTTCAGTCCAGTCAGTTCAGTCAGTTCAGTTCAGTCAGTTCAGCTAAGTTCACTCAGTTCAGTTCAGTCAGTTCAGTTCAGTCAGTTCAGTTCAGTTCAGTCAGTTCAGTTCAGTCAGTTCAGTTCAGTTCAGTCAGTTCAGTTCAGTCAGTTCAGTCAGTTCAGTTCAGTCAGTTCAGTTCAGTTCAGTCAGTTCAGATCAGTCAGTTCAGTTCAGTTCAGTCAGTTTAGTTCAGTCAGTTCACTCAGTTCAGTTCAGTCAGTTCAGTTCAGTTCATTCAGTTCAGTTCAGTCAGTTCAGTTCAGTCAGTTCAGTTCAGTCAGTTCAGTTCAGACAGTTCAGTCAGTTCAGTCAGTTCAGTTCAGTCAGTTCAGTTCAGTTCAGTCAGTTCAGATCAGTCAGTTCAGTTCAGTTCAGTCAGTTTAGTTCAGTCAGTTCAGTTCAGTCAGTTCAGTCAGTTCAGTTCAGTCAGTTCAGTTCAGTCCAGTCAGTTCAGTTCAGCCAGTTCTATTCAGTCAGTTCAGTCAGTTCAATTCAGTCAGTTTAGTCAGTTCAGTTCAGTTCAGTAAGTTCAGTTCAGTCAGTTCAGTTCAGTTCAGTCAGTTCAGTTCAGTCAGTTCAGTTCAGTTCGGTCAGATCAGTTCAGTTCAGTCAGTTCAGTTCGGTCAGTTCAGTTCAGTCAGTTCAGTTGAGTCAGTTCAGTTCAGTCAGTTCAGTTCAGTTCAGTCAGTTCAGTTCAGTTCAGTCAGTACAGTTCAGTCAGTTCAGTCCAGTCAGTTCAGTTCAGTCAGTTCAGTTCAGTCAGTTCAGTTAAGTTCACTCAGTTCAGTTCAGTCAGTTCATTCAGTTCAGTTCAGTCAGTTCAGTTCAGTCAGTTCAGTTCAGTCAGTTCAGTTCAGTCAGTTCAGATCAGTCAGTTCAGTCAGTTCAGTTCAGTCAGTTCAGATCAGTCAGTTCAGTCAGTTCAGTTCAGTCAGTTCAGTTCAGTCAGTTCAGTTCAGTCAGTTCAGTTCAGTCAGTTCAGTCCAGTCAGTTCAGTTCAGTCAGTTCACTCAGTTCAGTTCAGTCAGTTCAGTTCAGTTCAGTCAGTTCAGTTCAGTCAGTTCAATTCAGTTCAGTCAGTTCAGTTCAGTCAGTTCAATTCAGTCAGTTCAGTTCAGTTCAGTCAGTTCAGTCCAGTCAGTTCAGTTCAGTTCAGTCAGTTCAGTTCAGTCAGTTCAGTCAGTTCAGTTCAGTCAGTTCAGTTCAGTCCAGTCAGTTCAGTTCAGTCAGTTCAGTTCAGTTCAGTCAGTTCAGTTCAGTAAGTTCAGTTCAGTCAGTTCAGTTCAGTCAGTTCAGTTCAATCAGTTCAGTTCAGTCAGTTCAGTTCAGTTGAGTCAGTTCAGTTCAGTCAGTTCAGTTCAGTCAGTTCAGTTCAGTTCAGTCAGTTCAGTTCAGTTCACTCAGTTCAGTCCAGTCAGTTCAGTTCAGTCAGTTCAGTTCACTCAGTTCAGTTAGTTCAGTTCAGTTCAGTCAGTTCAGTTCAGTCAGTTCACTTCAGTTCAGTTCAGTCAGTTCAGTTCAGTCAGTTCACTCAGTTCAGTTCAGTCAGTTCAGTTCAGTTCATTCAGTTCAGTTCAGTCAGTTCAGTTCAGTCAGTTCAGTTCAGTCAGTTCAGTCAGTTCAGTTCAGTCAGTTCAGTTCAGTTCAGTCAGTTCAGATCAGTCAGTTCAGTTCAGTTCAGTCAGTTCACTTCAGTCAGTTCAGTTCAGTCAGTTCAGTTCAGTCAGTTCAGTCCAGTCAGTTCAGTTCAGCCAGTTCAGTCAGTTCAGTTCAGTCAGTTTAGTCAGTTCAGTTCAGTTCAGTCAGTTCAGTTCAGTCAGTTCAGTTCAGTCAGTTCAGTTCAGTTCAGTCAGTTCAATTCAGTCAGTTCAGTTCAGTTCAGTCAGTTCAGTTCAGTCAGTTCAGTTCAGTCAGTTCAGTTCAGTCAGTTCAGTTCAGTCAGTTCAGTTCAGTCCAGTCAGTTCAGTTCAGTCAGTTCAGTTCAGTTCAGTCAGTTCAGTCAGTTCAGTTCAGTTAGTTCAGTTCAGTCCAGTCAGTTCAGTTCAGTCAGTTCAGTTCAGTTCGGTCAGTTCAGTTCACTTCAGTCAGTTCAATTCAGTCAGTTCAGTTCAGTCAGTTCAGTTCAGTTCAGTTCAGTCAGTTCAGTTCAGTTCAGTCAGTTCAGTTTAGTCAGTTCAGTTCAGTTGAGTCAGTTCAGTTGAGTCAGTTCGGATCAGGCAGTTCAGTTCAGTTCAGTCAGTTCAGCTCAGTTCTGTCAGTTCAGTTCAGTCAGTTCAGTTCAGTCAGTTCGGTTCAGTCAGTTCAGTTCAGTCAGTTCAGTCCAGTCAGTTCAGTTCAGCCAGTTCAGTTCAGTCAGTTCAGTCAGTTCAGTTCAGTCAGTTTAGTCAGTTCAGTTCAGTTCAGTCAGTTCAGTTCAGTCAGTTCAGTTCAGTCAGTTCAGTTCAGTTCAGTCAGTTCAATTCAGTCAGTTCAGTTCAGTTCAGTTCAGTCAGTTCAGTTCAGTCCAGTTCAGTTCAGTCAGTTCAATTCAGTCAGTTCAGTTCAGTTCAGTCAGTTCAGTTCAGTCAGTTCAGTGCAGTCAGTTCAGTTCAGTCGGTTCAGTTCAGTCGGTTCAGTCAGTTCAGTTCAGTCAGTTCAGTTCAGTCCAGTCAGTTCAGTTCAGTCAGTTCAGTTCAGTTCAGTCAGTTCAGTCAGTTCAGTTCAGTCAGTTCAGTTCAGTCAGTTCAGTTCAGTCAGTTCAGTTCAGTCAGTTCAGTCAGTTCAGTTCAGTCAGTTCAGTTCAGTCCAGTCAGTTCAGTTCAGTCAGTTCAGTTCAGTTCAGTCAGTTCAGTTCAGTAAGTTCAGTTCAGTCAGTTCA
The DNA here is from genome assembly GCF_038994185.2 of Dermacentor albipictus. NCBI lineage: Eukaryota > Metazoa > Arthropoda > Arachnida > Ixodida > Ixodidae > Dermacentor > Dermacentor albipictus. The sequence goes on along the minus strand of NW_027225580.1, from coordinate 1,797,563 downwards.
CTCAGTTCAGTTCAGTCAGTTCAGTTGAGTCAGTTCAGTTCAGTCAGTTCAGTTCAGTCAGTTCAGTTCAGTTCAGTCAGTTCAGTTCAGTTCAGTCAGTTCAGTCCAGTCAGTTCAGTTCAGTCAGTTCAGTTCAGTCAGTTCAGTTAAGTTCACTCAGTTCAGTTCAGTCAGTTCAGTTCAGTTCAGTTCATTCAGTTCAGTTCAGTCAGTTCAGTTCAGTCAGTTCAGTTCAGTCAGTTCAGTCAGTTCAGTTCAGTCAGTTCAGTTCAGTCAGTTCAGTTCAGTTCAGTCAGTTCAGATCAGTCAGTTCAGTTCAGTCAGTTCAGTTCAGTCAGTTCAGTCAGTTCAATTCAGTTCAGTCAGTTCAGTTCAGTCAGTTCAGTTCAGTTCAGTCAGTTCAGTTAAGTTCACTCAGTTCAGTTCAGTCAGTTCAGTTCAGTTCAGTTCATTCAGTTCAGTTCAGTCAGTTCAGTTCAGTCAGTTCAGTTCAGTTCAGTCAGTTCAGATCAGTCAGTTCAGTTCAGTTCACTCAGTTCAGTTCAGTCAGTTCAGTTCAGTTCAGTCAGTTCAGTTCAGTCAGTTCAGTCAGTTCAATTCAGTTCAGTCAGTTCAGTTCAGTCAGTTCAGTTCAGTTCAGTCAGTTCAATTCAGTCAGTTCAGTTCAGTTCAGTTCAGTCAGTTCAGTTCAGTCAGTTCAGTTCAGTCAGTTCAGTTCAGTCAGTTCAGTCAGTTCAGTCAGTTCAGTTCAGTCCAGTCAGTTCAGTTCTATCAGTTCAGTTCAGTCAGTTCAGTTCAATCAGTTCAGTTCAGTCAGTTCAGTTCAGTTGAGTCAGTTCAGTTCAGTCAGTTCAGTTCAGTCAGTTCAGTTCAGTTCAGTCAGTTCAGTTCAGTTCACTCAGTTCAGTCCAGTCAGTTCAGTTCAGTCAGTTCAGTCAGTTCAGTTCAATCAGTTCAGTTCAGTCAGTTCAGTTCAGTTGAGTCAGTTCAGTTCAGTCAGTTCAGTTCGGTCAGTTCAGTTCAGTTCAGTCAGTTCAATTCAGTCAGTTCAGTTCAGTCAGTTCAGTTCAGTTCAGTCAGTTCAGTTCAGTTCAGTCAGTTCAGTTTAGTCAGTTCAGTTCAGTTGAGTCAGTTCAGTCGAGTCAGTTCAGATCAGGCAGTTCAGTTCAGTTCAGTCAGTTCAGCTCAGTTCTGTCAGTTCAGTTCAGTCAGTTCAGTTCAGTCAGTTCAGTTCAGTCAGTTCAGTCCAGTCAGATCAGTTCAGCCAGTTCAGTTCAGTCAGTTCAGTCAGTTCAGTTCAGTCAGTTTAGTCAGTTCAGTTCAGTTCAGTCAGTTCAGTTCAGTCAGTTCAGTTCAGTCAGTTCAGTTCAGTTCAGTTCAGTCAGTTCAATTCAGTCAGTTCAGTTCAGTTCAGTCAGTTCAGTTCAGTCAGTTTAGTTCAGTCAGTTCAGTTCAGTCAGTTCAGTTCAGTCAGTTCAGTCAGTTCAGTCAGTTCAGTTCAGTCAGTTCAGTTCAGTCCAGTCAGTTCAGTTCAGTCAGTTCAGTTCAGTTCAGTTCAGTCAGTTCAGTTCAGTCAGTTCAGTTCAGTCAGTTCAGTTCAGTCAGTTCAGTTCAGTCAGTTCAGTCAGTTCAGTTCAGTCAGTTCAGTTCAGTCCAGTCAGTTCAGTTCAGTCAGTTCAGTTCAGTAAGTTCAGTTCAGTCAGTTCAGTTCAGTCAGTTCAGTCAGTTCAGTTCAGTCAGTTCAGTTCAGTCCAGTCAGTTCAGTTCAGTCAGTTCAGTTCAGTTCAGTTCAGTCAGTTCAGTTCAGTCAGTTCAGTTCAGTCAGTTCAGTTCAGTCAGTTCAGTTCAGTTGAGTCAGTTCAGTTCAGTCAGTTCAGTTCAGTCAGTTCAGTTCAGTCAGTTCAGTTCAGTTCACTCAGTTCAGTCCAGTCAGTTCAGTCAGTTCAGTTCAGTCAGTTCAGCTAAGTTCACTCAGTTCAGTTCAGTCAGTTCAGTTCAGTCAGTTCAGTTCAGTTCAGTCAGTTCAGTTCAGTCAGTTCAGTTCAGTTCAGTCAGTTCAGTTCAGTCAGTTCAGTTCAGTCAGTTCAGTTCAGTCCAGTCAGTTCAGTTCAGTCCGTTCAGTTCAGTCCAGTCAGTTCAGTTCAGTCAGTTCAGTTCAGTTCAGTTCAGTCAGTTCAGTTCAGTTCAGTTCACTCAGTTCAGTCCAGTCAGTTCAGTCAGTTCAGTTCAGTCAGTTCAGCTAAGTTCACTCAGTTCCGTTCAGTCAGTTCAGTTCAGTCAGTTCAGTTCAGTTCAGTCAGTTCAGTTCAGTCAGTTCAGTTCAGTTCAGTCAGTTCAGTTCAGTCAGTTCAGTTCAGTCAGTTCAGTTCAGTTCAGTCAGTTCAGTTCAGTTCAGTCAGTTCAGTCAGTTCAGTTCAGTCAGTTCAGTCAGTTCAGTTCAGTTAGTTCAGTTCAGTCCAGTCAGTTCAGTTCAGTCAGTTCAGTTCAGTTCAGTTCGGTCAGTTCAGTTCAGTTCAGTCAGTTCAATTCAGTCAGTTCAGTTCATTCAGTTCAGTTCAGTCAGTTCAGTTCAGTCAGTTCAGTTCAGACAGTTCAGTCAGTTCAGTCAGTTCAGTTCAGTCAGTTCAGTTCAGTTCAGTCAGTTCAGATCAGTCAGTTCAGTTCAGTCAGTTCAGTTCAGTTCAGTTCAGTCAGTTCAATTCAGTCAGTTCAGTTCAGTTTAGTTCAGTCAGTTCAGTTCAGTCAGTTCAGTTCAGTCAGTTCAGTTCAGTCAGTTCAGTTCAGTCAGTTCAGTTCAGTCCAGTCAGTTCAGTTCAGTCAGTTCAGTCAGTTCAGTTCAGTCAGTTCAGTCAGTTCAGTTCAGTTAGTTCACTTCAGTCCAGTCAGTTCAGTTCAGTCAGTTCAATTCAGTCAGTTCAGTTCGTCAGTTCAGTTCAGTTCAGTTCAGTCAGTTCAGTTCAGTCAGTTCAGTTTAGTCAGTTCAGTTCAGTTGAGTCAGTTCAGTTGAGTCAGTTCAGATCAGGCAGTTCAGTTCAGTTCAGTCAGTTCAGCTCAGTTCTGTCAGTTCAGTTCAGTCAGTTCAGTTCACTCAGTTCAGTTCAGTCAGTTCAGTTCAGTCAGTTCAGTCCAGTCAGTTCAGTTCAGCCAGTTCAGTTCAGTCAGTTCAGTCAGTTCAGTTCAGTCAGTTTAGTCAGTTCAGTTCAGTTCAGTCAGTTCAGTTCAGTCAGTTCAGTTCAGTCAGTTCAGTTCAGTTCAGTCAGTTCAATTCAGTCAGTTCAGTTCAGTTCAGTTCAGTCAGTTCAGTTCAGTCAGTTCAATTCAGTCAGTTCAGTTCAGTCAGTTCAGTTCAGTCAGTTCAGTTCAGTCAGTTCAGTTCAGTCGGTTCAGTTCAGTCGGTTCAGTCAGTTCAGTTCAGTCAGTTCAGTCCAGTCCAGTCAGTTCAGTCAGTTCAGTTCAGTTCAGTCAGTTCAGTCAGTTCAGTTCAGTCAGTTCAGTTCAGTCAGTTCAGTTCAGTCAGTTCAGTTCAGTCAGTTCAGTCAGTTCAGTTCAGTCAGTTCAGTTCAGTCCAGTTCAGTCAGTTCATTCAGTTCAGTTCAGTTCAGTCAGTTCAGTTCAGTCAGTTAAGTTCAGTTCAGTCAGTTCAGTTCAGTCAGTTCAGTTCAGACAGTTCAGTTCAGTTCAGTCAGTTGAGTTCAGTTCAGTCAGTTGCTTTCAGTTCAGTCAGTTGAGTTCAGTTCAGTCAGTTCAGTTCAGTTCAGTCAGTTCACTTCACTTCAGTCAGTTCAGTTTAGTTTAGTTCAGTCAGTTCAGTTCAGTCCAGTCAGTTCCGTTCAGTCAGTTCAGTTCAGCCAGTTCAGTTCAGTTCAGTCAGTTCAGTTCAGTCAGTTCAGTTCAGTCAGTTCAATTCAGTAAGTTCAGTTCGGTCAGTTCAGTTCAGTTCAGTCAGTTCAGTTCGGTCAGTTCAGTTCAGTCAGTTCAGTTGAGTCAGTTCAGTTCAGTCAGTTCAGTTCAGTCAGTTCAGTTCAGTTCAGTCAGTTCAGTTCAGTCAGTTCAGTCCAGTCAGTTCAGTTCAGTCAGTTCAGTTCAGTCAGTTCAGTTAAGTTCACTCAGTTCAGTTCAGTCAGTTCATTCAGTTCAGTTCAGTCAGTTCAGTTCAGTCAGTTCAGTTCAGTCAGTTCAGTTCAGCCAGTTCAGTTCAGTCAGTTCAGTCAGTTCAGTCAGTTCAGTTCAGTCAGTTCAGTTCAGTTCAGTCAGTTCAGATCAGTCAGTTCAGTTCAGTCAGTTCAGTTCAGTCAGTTCAGTTCAGTCAGTTCAGTTCAGTCAGTTCAGTTCAGTCAGTTCAGTTCAGTCAGTTCAGTCCAGTCAGTTCAGTTCAGTCAGTTCACTCAGTTCAGTTCAGTCAGTTCAGTTCAGTCAGTTCAGTCAGTTCAGTCAGTTCAGTTCAGTCAGTTCAATTCAGTTCAGTCAGTTCAATTCAGTCAGTTCAGTTCAGTTCAGTCAGTTCAGTTCAGTCAGTTCAGTTCAGTTCAGTCAGTTCAGTTCAGTTCAGTCAGTTCAGTCAGTTCAGTTCAGTCAGTTCAGTTCAGTCCAGTCAGTTCAGTTCAGTCAGTTCAGTTCAGTTCAGTCAGTTCAGTTCAGTAAGTTCAGTTCAGTCAGTTCAGTTCAGTCAGTTCAGTTCAGTCAGTTCAGTTCAGTTGAGTCAGTTCAGTTGAGTCAGTTCAGTTCAGTCAGTTCAGTTCAGTTCAGTTCACTCAGTTCAGTCCAGTCAGTTCAGTTCAGTCAGTTCAGTTCAGTCAGTTCAGCTAAGTTCACTCAGTTCAGTGCAGTCAGTTCAGTTCAGTCAGTTCAGTTCAGTTCAGTCAGTTCAGTTCAGTCAGTTCAGTTCAGTTCAGTCAGTTCAGTTCAGTCCAGGCAGTTCAGTCAGTTCAGTTCAGTCAGTTCAGTTCAGTTCAGTCAGTTCAGATCAGTCAGTTCAGTTCAGTCCAGTCAGTTCAGTTCAGTCAGTTCAGTTCAGTTCAGTCAGTTCAGTTCAGTCAGTTCACTCAGTTCAGTTCAGTCAGTTCAGTTCAGTTCATTCAGTTCAGTTCAGTCAGTTCAGTTCAGTCAGTTCAGTTCAGTCAGTTCAGTTCAGACAGTTCAGTCAGTTCAGTCAGTTCAGTTCAGTCAGTTCAGTTCAGTTCAGTCAGTTCAGATCAGTCAGTTCAGTTCAGTTCAGTCAGTTCAGTTCAGTCAGTTCAGTTCAGTCAGTTCAGTCCAGTCAGTTCAGTTCAGCCAGTTCAGTTCAGTCAGTTCAGTCAGTTCAGTTCAGTCAGTTTAGTCAGTTCAGTTCAGTTCAGTCGGTTCAGTTCAGTCAGTTCAGTTCAGTCAGTTCAGTTCAGTTCAGTCAGTTCAATTCAGTCAGTTCAGTCAGTTCAGTTCAGTCAGTTCAGTTCAGTCAGTTCAGTTCAGTCAGTTCAGTCAGTTCAGTTCAGTCAGTTCAGTTCAGTCCAGTCAGTTCAGTTCAGTCAGTTCAGTTCAGTTCAGTCAGTTCAGTCAGTTCAGTTCAGTCAGTTCAGTTCATTCCAGTCAGTTCAGTTCAGTCAGTTCAGTTCGGTCAGTTCAGTTCAGTTCAGTCAGTTCAATTCTGTCAGTTCAGTTCAGTCAGTTCAGTTCAGTTCAGTCAGTTCAGTTCAGTCAGTTCAGTTTAGTCAGTTCAGTTCAGTTGAGTCAGTTCAATTGAGTCAGTTCAGATCAGGCAGTTCAGTTCAGTTCAGTCAGTTCAGCTCAGTTCTGTCAGTTCAGTTCAGTCAGTTCAGTTCAGTCAGTTCAGTTCAGTCAGTTCAGTTCAGTCAGTTCAGTCCAGTCAGTTCAGTTCAGCCAGTTCAGTTCAGTCAGTTCAGTCAGTTCAGTTCAGTCAGTTTAGTCAGTTCAGTTCAGTTCAGTCAGTTCAGTTCAGTCAGTTCAGTTCAGTTCAGTCAGTTCAGTTCAGTCAGTTCAGTTCAGTCAGTTCAGTTCAGTTCAGTATGTTCAGTTTAGTCAGTTCAGTTCAGTTGAGTCAGTTCAGTTCAGTCAGTTCAGATCAGTCAGTTCAGTTCAGTTCAGTCAGTTCAGCTCAGTTCTGTCAGTTCAGTTCAGACAGTTCAGTTCAGATCAGTTCACTCAGTTCAGTTCAGATAGTTCAGTTCAGATCAGTTCACTCAGTTCAGTTCAGTCAGTTCAGTTCAGTCAGTTCAGTCAGTTCAGTTCAGTCAGTTCATTCAGTTCAGTTCAGTTCAGTCAGTTCAGTTCAGTCAGTTAAGTTCAGTTCAGTCAGTTCAGTTCAGTCAGTTCAGTTCAGACAGTTCAGTTCAGTTCAGTCAGTTGAGTTCAGTTCAGTCAGTTGCTTTCAGTTCAGTCAGTTGAGTTCAGTTCAGTCAGTTCAGTTCAGTTCAGTCAGTTCACTTCACTTCAGTCAGTTCAGTTTAGTTTAGTTCAGTCAGTTCAGTTCAGTCCAGTCAGTTCCGTTCAGTCAGTTCAGTTCAGCCAGTTCAGTTCAGTTCAGTCAGTTCAGTTCAGTCAGTTCAGTTCAGTCAGTTCAGTTCAGTTCAGTCAGTTCAGTTCAGTCAGTTCAGTTAAGTTCACTCAGTTCAGTTCAGTCAGTTCATTCAGTTCAGTTCAGTCAGTTCAGTTCAGTCAGTTCAGTTCAGTCAGTTCAGTTCAGTCAGTTCAGTTCAGTCAGTTCAGTCAGTTCAGTTCAGTCAGTTCAGTTCAGTCAGTTCAGTTCAGTTCAGTCAGTTCAGATCAGTCAGTTCAGTCCAGTCAGTTCAGTTCAGCCAGTTCAGTTCAGTCAGTTCAGTCAGTTCAGTTCAGTCAGTTTAGTCAGTTCAGTTCAGTTCAGTCAGTTCAGTTCAGTCAGTTCAGTTCAGTCAGTTCAGTTCAGTTCAGTCAGTTCAATTCAGTCAGTTCAGTTCAGTTCAGTTCAGTCAGTTCAGTTCAGTCAGTTCAGTTCAGTCAGTTCAGTTCAGTTCAGTCAGTTCAGTTCAGTCAGTTCAGTTCAGTCAGTTCAGTTCAGTTCAGTCAGTTCAGTTCAGTATGTTCAGTTTAGTCAGTTCAGTTCAGTTGAGTCAGTTCAGTTCAGTCACTTCAGATCAGTCAGTTCAGTTCAGTTCAGTCAGTTCAGCTCAGTTCTGTCAGTTCAGTTCAGACAGTTCAGTTCAGATCAGTTCACTCAGTTCAGTTCAGTCAGTTCAGTTCAGTCAGTTCAGTCAGTTCAGTTCAGTCAGTTCATTCAGTTCAGTTCAGTTCAGTCAGTTCAGTTCAGTGAGTTAAGTTCAGTTCAGTCAGTTCAGTTCAGTCAGTTCAGTTCAGACAGTTCAGTTCAGTTCAGTCAGTTGAGTTCAGTTCAGTCAGTTGCTTTCAGTTCAGTCAGTTGAGTTCAGTTCAGTCAGTTCAGTTCAGTTCAGTCAGTTCACTGCACTTCAGTCAGTTCAGTTTAGTTTAGTTCAGTCAGTTCAGTTCAGTCCAGTCAGTTCCGTTCAGTCAGTTCAGTTCAGCCAGTTCAGTTCAGTTCAGTTCAGTCAGTTCAGTTCAGTCAGTTCAGTTCAGTTCAGTCAGTTCAGTTCAGTCAGTTCAGTTCAGTCAGTTCAGTCAGTTCAGTTCAGTCAGTTCAGTTCAGTTCAGTCAGTTCAGTCAGTTCAATTCAGTCCAGTCAGTTCAGTCAGTTCAATTCAGTCCAGTCAGTTCAGTTCGGTCAGTTCAGTTCAGTCAGTTCAATTCTGTCAGTTCAGTTCAGTCAGTTCAGTTCAGTTCAGTTCAGTCAGTTCAGTTCAGTTCAGTCAGTTCAGTTTAGTCAGTTCAGTTCAGTTGAGTCAGTTCAATTGAGTCAGTTCAGATCAGGCAGTTCAGTTCAGTTCAGTCAGTTCAGCTCAGTTCTGTCAGTTCAGTTCAGTCAGTTCAGTTCAGTCAGTTCAGTTCAGTCACTTCAGTTCAGTCAGTTCAGTCCAGTCAGTTCAGTTCAGCCAGTTCAGTTCAGTCAGTTCAGTCAGTTCAGTTCAGTCAGTTCAGTTCAGTTCAGTTCAGTCAGTTCAGTTCAGTCAGTTCAGTTCAGTCAGTTCAGTTCAGTTCAGTCAGTTCAATTCAGTCAGTTCAGTTCAGTTCAGTTCAGTCAGTTCAGTTCAGTCAGTTCAGTTCAGTTCAGTCAGTTCAGTTCAGTCAGTTCAGTTCAGTCAGTTCAGTTCAGTCAGTTCAGTTCAGTTCAGTCAGTTCAGTTCAGTATGTTCAGTTTAGTCAGTTCAGTTCAGTTGAGTCAGTTCAGTTCAGTCAGTTCAGATCAGTCAGTTCAGTTCAGTTCAGTCAGTTCAGCTCAGTTCTGTCAGTTCAGTTCAGACAGTTCAGTTCAGATCAGTTCACTCAGTTCAGTTCAGTCAGTTCAGTTCAGTTAGTTCAGTCAGTTCAGTTCAGTCAGTTCATTCAGTTCAGTTCAGTTCAGTCAGTTCAGTTCAGTCAGTTAAGTTCAGTTCAGTCAGTTCAGTTCAGTCAGTTCAGTTCAGACGGTTCAGTTCAGTTCAGTCAGTTGAGTTCAGTTCAGTCAGTTGCTTTCAGTTCAGTCAGTTGAGTTCGGTTCAGTCAGTTCAGTTCAGTTCAGTCAGTTCACTTCACTTCAGTCAGTTCAGTTTAGTTTAGTTCAGTCAGTTCAGTTCAGTTCAGTCAGTTCAGTTTAGTCAGTTCAGCTAAGTTCACTCAGTTCAGTGCAGTCAGTTCAGTTCAGTCAGTTCAGTTCAGTTCAGTCAGTTCAGTTCAGTCAGTTCAGTTCAGTTCAGTCAGTTCAGTTCAGTCCAGTCAGTTCAGTCAGTTCAGTTCAGTCAGTTCAGTTCAGTTCAGTCAGTTCAGATCAGTCAGTTCAGTTCAGTTCAGTCAGTTCAGTTCAGTCAGTTCAGTTCAGTCAGTTCAGTTCAGTCAGTTCACTCAGTTCAGTTCAGTCAGTTCAGTTCAGTTCATTCAGTTCAGTTCAGTCAGTTCAGTTCAGTCAGTTCAGTTCAGACAGTTCAGTCAGTTCAGTCAGTTCAGTTCAGTCAGTTCAGTTCAGTTCAGTCAGTTCAGATCAGTCAGTTCAGTTCAGTTCAGTCAGTTCAGTTCAGTCAGTTCAGTTCAGTCAGTTCAGTCCAGTCAGTTCAGTTCAGCCAGTTCAGTTCAGTCAGTTCAGTCAGTTCAGTTCAGTCAGTTTAGTCAGTTCAGTTCAGTTCAGTCAGTTCAGTTCAGTCAGTTCAGTTCAGTCAGTTCAGTTCAGTTCAGTCAGTTCAATTCAGTCAGTTCAGTCAGTTCAGTTCAGTCAGTTCAGTTCAGTCAGTTCAGTTCAGTCAGTTCAGTCAGTTCAGTTCAGTCAGTTCAGTCCAGTCGGTTCAGTTCAGTCAGTTCAGTTCAGTTCAGTCAGTTCAGTCAGTTCAGTTCAGTCAGTTCAGTCAGTTCAGTTCAGTTAGTTCAGTTCAGTCCAGTCAGTTTTTTTTTATTTATTCAAATACCCTAAAGGCCCAGGAGGCATTACATAGGGGGGGAACAACAGTTAGTACAAAGCAACGCAGTACTACGATGTGTACAGAAGTCGCTTACCATTAACAGCATGCTAAATATAAAAACAAAATATAGAGATACATATCAACAATATTCAACAAACATTCAATTGTTACAGATTACAGTTCAGTTCAGTTCAGTTCAGTTCAGTCAGTTCAGTTCAGTTCGGTCAGTTCAGTTCAGTTCAGTCAGTTCAATTCTGTCAGTTCAGTTCAGTCAGTTCAGTTCAGTTCAGTTCAGTCAGTTCAGTTCAGTTCAGTCAGTTCAGTTTAGTCAGTTCAGTTCAGTTGAGTCAGTTCAATTGAGTCAGTTCAGATCAGGCAGTTCAGTTCAGTTCAGTCAGTTCAGCTCAGTTCTGTCAGTTCAGTTCAGTCAGTTCAGTTCAGTCAGTTCAGTTCAGTCAGTTCAGTTCAGTCAGTTCAGTCCAGTCAGTTCAGTTCAGCCAGTTCAGTTCAGTCAGTTCAGTCAGTTCAGTTCAGTTCAGTCAGTTCAGTTCAGTCAGTTCAGTTCAGTCAGTTCAGTTCAGTCAGTTCAATTCAGTCAGTTCAGTTCAGTTCAGTTCAGTCAGTTCAGTTCAGTCAGTTCAGTTCAGTCAGTTCAGTTCAGTTCAGTCAGTTCAGTTCAGTCAGTTCAGTTCAGTCAGTTCAGTTCAGTTCAGTCAGTTCAGTTCAGTATGTTCAGTTTAGTCAGTTCAGTTCAGTTGAGTCAGTTCAGTTCAGTCAGTTCAGATCAGTCAGTTCAGTTCAGTCAGTTCAGCTCAGTTCTGTCAGTTCAGTTCAGACAGTTCAGTTCAGATCAGTTCACTCAGTTCAGTTCAGTCAGTTCAGTTCAGTCAGTTCAGTCAGTTCAGTTCAGTCAGTTAAGTTCAGTTCAGTCAGTTCAGTTCAGTCAGTTCAGTTCAGACAGTTCAGTTCAGTTCAGTCAGTTGAGTTCAGTTCAGTCAGTTGCTTTCAGTTCAGTCAGTTGAGTTCAGTTCAGTCAGTTCAGTTCAGTTCAGTCAGTTCACTTCACTTCAGTCAGTTCAGTTTAGTTTAGTTCAGTCAGTTCAGTTCAGTCCAGTCAGTTCCGTTCAGTCAGTTCAGTTCAGCCAGTTCAGTTCAGTTCAGTCAGTTCAGTTCAGTCAGTTCAGTTCAGTCAGTTCAGTTCAGTTCAGTCAGTTCAGTGCAGTCAGTTCAGTTCAGTCAGTTCAGTCAGTTCAGTTCAGTCAGTTCAGTTCAGTTCAGTCAGTTCAGTCAGTTCAATTCAGTCCAGTCAGTTCAGTTCAGTTCAGTCAGTTCAGTCAGTTCAATTCAGTCCAGTCAGTTCAGTTCGGTCAGTTCAGTTCAGTTCAGTCAGTTCAGTTCAGTTCAGTTACTTCAGTGCAGTTCAGTCAGTTCAGTTCAGTTCTGTCAGTTCAGTTCAGTTCAGTCAATTCAGTTCAGTTCAGTCAGTTCAGTTCAGTCAGTTCAGTTCAGTTCAGTCAGTTCAGTTCAGTCAGTTCAGTTCAGTTCAGACAGTTCCATTCAGTTCAGTCAGTTCAGTTCAGTCAGTTCAGTTCAGTTCAGTTAGGTCAGTTCAGTTCAGTCAGTTCAGTTCAGTTCAGACAGTTCAGTTCAGTTCAGTCAGTTCAGTTCAGTTCAGTCAGTTGAGTTCAGTTCAGTCAGTTGCTTTGAGTTCAGTCAGTTGAGTTCAGTTCAGTCAGTTCAGTTCAGTTCAGCCAGTTCAGTTCACTTCAGTCAGTTCAGTTTAGTTCAGTCAGTTCAGTTCAGTTCAGTCAGTTCAGTTTAGTTTAGTTCAGTCAGTTCAGTTCAGTTCAGTCAGTTCAGTTCAGTCAGTTCAGTTCAGCCAGTTCAGTTCAGTTCAGTTCAGTCAGTTCAGTTCAGTCAGTTCAGTTCAGTTCAGTCAGTTCAGTTCAGTCAGTTCAGTTCAGTTCAGACAGTTTAGTTCAGTCATTTCAGTTCAGTCAGTTCAGTTCAGTCAGTTCAGTTCAGTTAGTTCAGTTCAGTCCAGTCAGTTCAGTTCAGTTCAGTCAGTTCAGTTCAGTTCAGTCAGTTCACTTCAGTTCAGTCAGTTCAGTTCGGTTCAGTCAGTTCAGTTAAGTCAGTTCAGTTCAGTCAGTTCAGTTCAGTCAGTTCAGTTCAGTCAGTTCAGTCTGTTCAATGCAGTCCAGTCAGTTCAGTTCGGTCAGTTCAGTTCAGTTCAGTCAGTTCAGTTCAGTTCAGTTACTTCAGTACAGTTCAGTCAGTTCAGTTCAGTTCAGTCAGTTCAGTTCAGTTCAGACAATTCAGTTCAGTTCAGTCAGTTCAGTTCAGTTCAGACAGTTCAATTCAGTTCAGTCAGTTCAGTTCAGTAGGTTCAGTTCAGTTCAGTCAGTTCAGTTCAGCCAGTTAAGTTCAGTTCAGTCAGTTCAGTTCAGTTCAGTCAGTTGCTTTCAGTTCAGTCAGTTGAGTTCAGTTCAGTCAGTTCAGTTCAGTTCAGTCAGTTCACTTCACTTCAGTCAGTTCAGTTTAGTTTAGTTCAGTCAGTTCAGTTCAGTCAGTTCAGTTCAGTTCAGTTCAGTCAGCTCAGTTCAGTTCACTCAGTTCAGTTCAGTCAGTTCAGTCAGTTCAATTCAGTTCAGTCAGTTCAGTCAGTTCAGTCAGTTCAGTTCAGTTCAGTCAGTTCAGTTCAGTCAGTTCACTTCAGTTCAGTTCAGTCAGTTCAGTTCAGTCAGTTGAGTTCAGTTCAGTTCAGTCAGTTCTGTTCAGTCAGTTCGGTTCAGTTCAGTTAGTTCAGTTCAGTCAGTTCAATTCAGTCAGTTCAGTTCAGTCAGTTCAATTCAGTCAGTTCAGTTCAGTTCAGTCAGTTCAGTTCAGTTCAGTCAGTTCAGTTCAGTTCAGTCAGCTCAGTTCAGTTCACTCAGTTCAGCTCAGTCAGTTCAGTCAGTTCAATTCAGTTCAGTCAGTTCAGTTCAGTTCAGTCAGCTCAGTTCAGTTCACTCAGTTCAGTTCAGTCAGTTCAGTCAGTTCAATTCAGTTCAGTCAGTTCAGTCAGTTCAGTCAGTTCAGTTCAGTTCAGTCAGTTCAGTTCAGTCAGTTCACTTCAGTTCAGTTCAGTCAGTTCAGTTCAGTCAGTTCACTTCAGTTCAGTCAGTTGAGTTCAGTTCAGTCAGTTCAGTTCAGTTAGTTCAGTTCAGTCAGTTCAGTTCAGTTCTGACAGTTCCATTCAGTTCAGTCAGTTCAGTTCAGTTCAGTTCAGTTAGGTCAGTTCAGTTCAGTCAGTTCAGTTCAGTTCAGACAGTTCAGTTCAGTTCAGTCAATTCAGTTCAGTTCAGTCAGTTGAGTTCAGTTCAGTCAGTTGCTTTCAGTTCAGTCAGTTGAGTTCAGTTCAGTCAGTTCAGTTCAGCCAGTTCAGTTCACTTCAGTCAGTTCAGTTTAGTTTAGTTCAGTCAGTTCAGTTCAGTTCAGTCAGTTCAGTTCAGTCAGTTCAGTTCAGCCAGTTCAGTCAGTTCAGTTCAGTCAGTTCAGTTCAGTCAGTTCAGTTCAGATCAGTCAGTTCAGTTCAGTCAGTTCAGTTCAGTCAGTTCAGTTCAGTTCAGACAGTTTAGTTCAGTCAGTTCAGTTCAGTCAGTTCAGTTCAGTCAGTTCAGTTCAGTTAGTTCAGTTCAGTCCAGTCAGTTCAGTCAGTTCAGTTCAGTTCAGTCACTTCAGTTCAGTTCAGACAGTTCAGTTCAGTTCAGTCAGTTCAGTTCAGTCAGTTCAGTTCAGTCAGTTCAGTTCAGTTCAGTCAGTTCAGTTCAGTATGTTCAGTTTAGTCAGTTCAGTTCAGTTGAGTCAGTTCAGTTCAGTCAGTTCAGATCAGTCAGTTCAGTTCAGTTCAGTCAGTTCAGCTCAGTTCTGTCAGTTCAGTTCAGACAGTTCAGTTCAGATCAGTTCACTCAGTTCAGTTCAGTCAGTTCAGTTCAGTCAGTTCAGTTCAGTCAGTTCAGTTCAGTTCAGTCAGTTCAGTTCAGTTCAGTCAGTTCAGTTTAGTTCAGTCAGTTCAGTTCAGTCAGTTCACTTCAGTTCAGTTCAGTCAGTTCAGTTCAGTCAGTTCACTTCAGTTCAGTCAGTTCACTTCAGTTCAGTCAGTTGAGTTCAGTTCAGTCAGTTCAGTTCAGTTCAGTCAGTTCAGTTCAGTCAGTTCAGTTCAGTTCAGTCAGTTGAGTTCAGTTCAGTCAGTTCAGTTCAGTAAGTTCAGTTCACTTCAGTCACTTCAGTACAGTTCAGTCAGTTCAATTCAGTCCAGTCAGTTCAGTTCAGTTCAGTCAATTCAGTTCAGTTCAGTCAGTTCAGTTCAGTCAGTTCAGTTCAGTTCAGTCAGTTGAGTTCAGTTCAGTCAGTTGCTTTCAGTTCAGTCAGTTGAGTTCAGTTCAGTTCAGCCAGTTCAGTTCAGCCAGTTCAGTTCACTTCAGTCAGTTCAGTTTAGTTTAGTTCAGTCAGTTCAGTTCAGTTCAGTCAGTTCAGTTCAGTCAGTTCAGTTTAGTTTAGTTCAGTCAGTTCAGTTCAGTTCAGTCAGTTTAGTTCAGTCAGTTCAGTTCAGCCAGTTCAGTTCAGTTCAGTTCAGTCAGTTCAGTTCAGTCAGTTCAGTTCAGATCAGTCAGTTCAGTTCAGTCAGTTCAGTTCAGTCAGTTCAGTTCAGTTCAGACAGTTTAGTTCAGTCATTTCAGTTCAGTCAGTTCAGTTCAGTCAGTTCAGTTCAGTTAGTTCAGTTCAGTCCAGTCAGTTCAGTTCAGTTCAGTCAGTTCAGTTCAGTCAGTTCAGTTTAGTCAATTCAGTTCAGTTGAGTCAGTTCAGTTCAGTCAGTTCAGATCAGTCAGTTCAGTTCAGTTCAGTCAGTTCAGTTCAGTCAGTTCAGTTCAATCAGTTCAGTTCAGTTCAGTCAGTTCAGTTCAGTCAGTTCAGTTCAGTTCAGACAGTTCAGTTCAGTTCAGTCAGTTCAGTTCAGTCAGTTCAGTTCAGTCAGTTCAGTTCAGTTCAGTCAGTTCAGTTCAGTCAGTTCAGTTCAGTCAGTTCAGTTCAGTTCAGTCAGTTCAGTTCAGTTCAGTCAGTTCAGTTCAGTTCAGTCAGTTCAGTTCAGTCAGTTCACTTCAGTTCAGTTCAGTCAGTTCAGTTCACTTCAGTTCAGTCAGTTCACTTCAGTTCGGTCAGTTGAGTTCAGTTCAGTCAGTTCAGTTCAGTTGAGTTCAGTCAGTTCAGTTCAATCAGTTAAGTTCAGTTCAGTCAGTTGAGTTCAGTTCAGTTGAGTCAGTTCGGTTCAGTCAGTTCAGTTCAGACAGTTCAGTTCAGATCAGTTCAGTCAATTCAGTTCAGTTCAATCAGTTCAGTTCAGTCAGTTCAGTTCAGTTCAGTCAGTTCAGTTCAGTCAGTTCAGTTCAGTCAGTTCAGTTCAGACAGTTCAATTCAGTTCAGTCAGTTCAGTCAGTTCAGTCAGTTCAGTTCAGTTCAGTCAGTTAAGTTCAGTTCAGTCAGTTCAGTTCAGTTCAGTTCAGTCAGTTCAGTTCAGACAGTTCAGTTCAGTTCAGTCAGTTCAGTTCAGTCAGTTGAGTTCAGTTCAGTCAGTTGCTTTCAGTTCAGTCAGTTGAGTTCAGTTCAGTCAGTTCAGTTCAGTTCAGTCTGTTCACTTCACTTCAGTCAGTTCAGTTTAGTTTAGTTCAGTCAGTTCAGTTCAGTCAGTTCAGTTCAGTCAGTTCAGTTCAGCCAGTTCAGTTCAGTTCAGTCAGTTCAGTTCAGTCAGTTCAGTTCAGTTCAGTCAGTTCAGTTCAGTCAGTTCAGTTCAGTCCAGTCAGTTCAGTTCAGTTCAGTCAGTTCAGTTCAGTTCAGTCAGTTCACTTCAGTTCAGTCAGTTCAGTTCGGTTCAGTCAGTTCAGTTCAGTCAGTTCAGTTCAGTCAGTTCAGTTCAGTCAGTTCAGTCTGTTCAATGCAGTCCAGTCAGTTCAGTTCGGTCAGTTCAGTTCAGTCAGTTCAGTTCAGTTCAGTTACTTCAGTACAGTTCAGTCAGTTCAGTTCAGTTCAGTCAGTTCAGTTCAGTCAATTCAGTTCAGTTCAGTCAGTTCAGTTCAGTTCAGTCAGTTCAGTTCAGTCAGTTCAGTTGAGTTCAGTCAGTTCAGTTCAGTCAGTTCAGTTCAGTTCAGACAGTTCAATTCAGTTCAGTCAGTTCAGTTCAGTCAGTTCAGTTCAGTCAGTTCAGTCAGTTCAGTTCAGTCAGTTCATTCAGTTCAGTTCCGTTCAGTCAGTTCAGTTCAGCCAGTTAAGTTCAGTTCAGTCAGTTCAGTTCAGTTCAGTCAGTTCAGTTCAGACAGTTCAGTTCAGTTCAGTCAGTTGAGTTCAGTTGAGTCAGTTGCTTTCAGTTCAGTCAGTTGAGTTCAGTTCAGTCAGTTCAGTTCAGTTCAGTCAGTTCACTTCACTTCAGTCAGTTCAGTTTAGTTTAGTTCAGTCAGTTCAGTTCAGTCAGTTCAGTTCAGTTCAGTTCAGTCAGCTCAGTTCAGTTCACTCAGTTCAGTTCAGTCAGTTCAGTCAGTTCAATTCAGTTCAGTCAGTTCAGTCAGTTCAGTTCAGTCAGTTCAGTTCAGTCAGTTCTGTTCAGTCAGTTCGGTTCAGTTCAGTTAGTTCAGTTCAGTCAGTTCAATTCAGTCAGTTCAGTTCAGTCAGTTCAATTCAGTCAGTTCAGTTCAGTTCAGTCAGTTCAGTTCAGTTCAGTCAGCTCAGTTCAGTTCACTCAGTTCAGCTCAGTCAGTTCAGTCAGTTCAATTCAGTTCAGTCAGTTCAGTTCAGTCAGTTCAGTTCAGTTCAGTCAGCTCTTTCAGTTCACTCAGTTCAGTTCAGTCAGTTCAGTCAGTTCAATTCAGTTCAGTCAGTTCAGTCAGTTCAGTTCAGTTCAGTCAGTTCAGTTCAGTCAGTTCACTTCAGTTCAGTTCAGTCAGTTCAGTTCAGTCAGTTCACTTCAGTTCAGTCAGTTGAGTTCAGTTCAGTCAGTTCAGTTCAGATCAGTCAGTTCAGTTCAGTCAGTTCAGTTCAGTCAGTTCAGTTCAGTTCATACAGTTTAGTTCAGTCAGTTCAGTTCAGTCAGTTCAGTTCAGTCAGTTCAGTTCAGTTAGTTCAGTTCAGTCCAGTCAGTTCAGTCAGTTCAGTTCAGTTCAGTCACTTCAGTTCAGTTCAGACAGTTCAGTTCAGTTCAGTCAGTTCAGTTCAGTCAGTTCAGTTCAGTCAGTTCAGTTCAGTTCAGTCAGTTCAGTTCAGTGTGTTCAGTTTAGTCAGTTCAGTTCAGTTGAGTCAGTTCAGTTCAGTCAGTTCAGATCAGTCAGTTCAGTTCAGTTTAGTCAGTTCAGCTCAGTTCTGTCAGTTCAGTTCAGACAGTTCAGTTCAGATCAGTTCACTCAGTTCAGTTCAGTCAGTTCAGTTCAGTCAGTTCAGTTCAGTCAGTTCAGTTCAGTTCAGTCAGTTCAGTTCAGTTCAGTCAGTTCAGTTTAGTTCAGTCAGTTCAGTTCAGTCAGTTCACTTCAGTTCAGTTCAGTCAGTTCAGTTCAGTCAGTTCACTTCAGTTCAGTCAGTTCACTTCAGTTCAGTCAGTTGAGTTCAGTTCAGTCAGTTCAGTTCAGTTCAGTTAGTTCAGTTCAGTCAGTTGAGTTCAGTTCAGTCAGTTCAGTTCAGTCAGTTCAGTTCACTTCAGTCACTTCAGTACAGTTCAGTCAGTTCAGTTCAGTCAGTTCAGTTCAGTTCAGTCAATTCAGTTCAGTTCAGTCAGTTCAGTTCAGTCAGTTCAGTTCAGTTCAGTCAGTTGAGTTCAGTTCAGTCAGTTGCTTTCAGTTCAGTCAGTTGAGTTCAGTTCAGTCAGTTCAGTTCAGTTCAGCCAGTTCAGTTCACTTCAGTCAGTTCAGTTTAGTTTAGTTCAGTCAGTTCAGTTCAGTTCAGTCAGTTCAGTTCAGTCAGTTCAGTTTAGTTTAGTTCAGTCAGTTCAGTTCAGTTCAGTCAGTTCAGTTCAGTCAGTTCAGTTCAGCCAGTTCAGTTCAGTTCAGTTCAGTCAGTTCAGTTCAGTCAGTTCAGTTTAGTTTGGTTCAGTCAGTTCAGTTCAGTTCAGTCAGTTCAGTTCAGTCAGTTCAGTTCAGCCAGTTCAGTTCAGTTCAGTCAGTTCAGTTCAGTCAGTTCAGTTCAGATCAGTCAGTTCAGTTCAGTCAGTTCAGTTCAGTCAGTTCAGTTCAGTTCAGACAGTTTAGTTCAGTCATTTCAGTTCAGTCAGTTCAGTTCAGTCAGTTCAGTTCAGTTAGTTCAGTTCAGTCCAGTCAGTTCAGTCAGTTCAGTTCAGTTCAGTCACTCCAGTTAAGTTCAGACAGTTCAGTTCAGTTCAGTCAGATCAGTTCAGTCAGTTCAGTTCAGTCAGTTCAGTTTAGTCAATTCAGTTCAGTTGAGTCAGTTCAGTTCAGTCAGTTCAGATCAGTCAGTTC
The DNA here is from genome assembly GCF_038994185.2 of Dermacentor albipictus. NCBI lineage: Eukaryota > Metazoa > Arthropoda > Arachnida > Ixodida > Ixodidae > Dermacentor > Dermacentor albipictus. The sequence goes on along the minus strand of NW_027225580.1, from coordinate 1,779,601 downwards.
AGTTCAGTTCAGTCAGTTTAGTTCAGTCAGTTCAGTTCAGTCAGTTCAGTTCAGTCAGTTCAGTTCAGTTAGTTCAGTTCAGTCCAGTCAGTTCAGTCAGTTCAGTTCAGACAGTTCAGTTCAGTTCAGTCAGTTCAGTTCAGTCAGTTCAGTTCAGTTCAGTCAGTTCACTTCAGTTCAGTTCAGTCAGTTCAGTTCAGTCAGTTCACTTCAGTTCAGTCAGTTGAGTTCAGTTCAGTCAGTTCAGTTCAGTTAGTTCAGTTCAGTTCTGACAGTTCCATTCAGTTAAGTCAGTTCAGTTCAGTTCAGTTAGGTCAGTTCAGTTCAGTCAGTTCAGTTCAGTTCAGACAGTTCAGTTCAGTTCAGTCAGTTCAGTTCAGTTCAGTCAGTTGAGTTCAGTTCAGTCAGTTGCTTTCAGTTCAGTCAGTTCAGTTCAGTTCAGTCAGTTCAGTTCAGCCAGTTCAGTTCACTTCAGTCAGTTCAGTTTAGTTTAGTTCAGTCAGTTCAGTTCAGTTCAGTCAGTTCAGTTCAGTCAGTTCAGTTTAGTTTGGTTCAGTCAGTTCAGTTCAGTTCAGTCAGTTCAGTTCAGTAAGTTCAGTTCAGCCAGTTCAGTTCAGTTCAGTCAGTTCAGTTCAGTCAGTTCAGTTCAGATCAGTCAGTTCAGTTCAGTCAGTTCAGTTCAGTCAGTTCAGTTCAGTTCAGACAGTTTAGTTCAGTCATTTCAGTTCAGTCAGTTCAGTTCAGTATGTTCAGTTTAGTCAGTTCAGTTCAGTTGAGTCAGTTCAGTTCAGTCAGTTCAGATCAGTCAGTTCAGTTCAGTTCAGTCAGTTCAGCTCAGTTCTGTCAGTTCAGTTCAGACAGTTCAGTTCAGATCAGTTCACTCAGTTCAGTTCAGTCAGTTCAGTTCAGTCAGTTCAGTTCAGTCAGTTCAGTTCAGTTCAGTCAGTTCAGTTCAGTTCAGTCAGTTCAGTTTAGTTCAGTCAGTTCAGTTCAGTCAGTTCACTTCAGTTCAGTTCAGTCAGTTCAGTTCAGTCAGTTCACTTCAGTTCAGTCAGTTCACTTCAGTTCAGTCAGTTGAGTTCAGTTCAGTCAGTTCAGTTCAGTTCAGTCAGTTCAGTTCAGTCAGTTCAGTTCAGTTCAGTCAGTTCAGTTCAGTTCAGTCAGTTCAGTTCACTTCAGTCACTTCAGTACAGTTCAGTCAGTTCAGTTCAGTTCAGTCAGTTCAGTTCAGTTCAGTCAATTCAGTTCAGTTCAGTCAGTTCAGTTCAGTCAGTTCAGTTCAGTCAGTTGAGTTCAGTTCAGTCAGTTGCTTTCAGTTCAGTCAGTTGAGTTCAGTTCAGTCAGTTCAGTTCAGTTCAGCCAGTTCAGTTCACTTCAGTCAGTTCAGTTTAGTTTAGTTCAGTCAGTTCAGTTCAGTTTAGTCAGTTCAGTTCAGTCAGTTCACTTTAGTTTAGTTCAGTCAGTTCAGTTCAGTTCAGTCAGTTCAGTTCAGTCAGTTCAGTTCAGCCAGTTCAGTTCAGTTCAGTTCAGTCAGTTCAGTTCAGTCAGTTCAGTTCAGATGAGTCAGTTCAGTTCTGTCAGTTCAGTTCAGTCAGTTCAGTTCAGTTCAGACAGTTTAGTTCAGTCATTTCAGTTCAGTCAGTTCAGTTCAGTCAGTTCAGTTCAGTCCAGTCAGTTCAGTCAGTTCAGTTCAGTTCAGTCACTTCAGTTAAGTTCAGACAGTTCAGTTCAGTTCAGTCAGTTCAGTTCAGTCAGTTCTGTTCAGTCAGTTCAGTTCAGTTCAGTCAGTTCAGTTTAGTCAATTCAGTTCAGTTGAGTCAGTTCAGTTCAGTCAGTTCAGATCAGTCAGTTCAGTTCAGTTCAGTCAGTTCAGTTCAGTCAGTTCAGTTCAGTCAGTTCAGTTCAATCAGTTCAGTTCAGTTCAGTCAGTTCAGTTCAGTCAGTTCAGTTCAGTTCAGACAGTTCAGTTCAGTTCAGTCAGTTCAGTTCAGTCAGTTCAGTTCAGTTCAGTCAGTTCAGTTCAGTCAGTTCAGTTTAGTCAGTTCAGTTCAGTTGAGTCAGTTCGGTTCAGTCAGTTCAGACAGTTCAGTTCAGATCAGTTCACTCAGTTCAGTTCAGTCAGTTCAGTTCAGTCAGTTCAGTTCAGTTCAGTCAGTTCAGTTCAGTTCAGTCAGTTCAGTTCAGTCAGTTCACTTCAGTTCAGTTCAGTCAGTTCAGTTCAGTCAGTTCACTTCAGTTCAGTCAGTTCACTTCAGTTCAGTCAGTTGAGTTCAGTTCAGTCAGTTCAGTTCAGTTGAGTTCAGTCAGTTCAGTTCAGTCAGTTAAGTTCAGTTCAGTCAGTTCAGTTCAGTCAGTTCAGTCAGTTCAATTCAGTCCAGTCAGTTCAGTTCGGTCAGTTCAGTTCACTTCAGTCACTTCAGTACAGTTCAGTCAGTTCAGTTCAGTTCAGTCAATTCAGTTCAGTTCAATCAGTTCAGTTCAGTCAGTTCAGTTCAGTTCAGTCAGTTCAGTTCAGTCAGTTCAGTTCAGTCAGTTCAGTTCAGACAGTTCAATTCAGTTCAGTCAGTTCAGTCAGTTCAGTTCAGTTCAGTCAGTTAAGTTCAGTTCAGTCAGTTCAGTTCAGTTCAGTTCAGTCAGTTCAGTTCAGACAGTTCAGTTCAGTTCAGTCAGTTCAGTTCAGTCAGTTGAGTTCAGTTCAGTCAGTTGCTTTCAGTTCAGTTCAGTCTGTTCACTTCAGTCAGTTCAGTTTAGTTTAGTTCAGTCAGTTCAGTTCAGTCAGTTCAGTTCAGTCAGTTCAGTTCAGCCAGTTCAGTTCAGTTCAGTCAGTTCAGTTCAGTCAGCTCAGTTCAGTTCAGTCAGTTCAGTTCAGTCAGTTCAGTTCAGTCCAGTCAGTTCAGTTCAGTTCAGTCAGTTCAGTTCAGTTCAGTCAGTTCACTTCAGTTCAGTCAGTTCAGTTCGGTTCAGTCAGTTCAGTTCAGTCAGTTCAGTTCAGTCAGTTCAGTCTGTTCAGTTCGGTCAGTTCAGTTCAGTTCAGTTCAGTTACTTCAGTACAGTTCAGTCAGTTCAGTTCAGTCAGTTCAGTTCAGTTCAGACAGTTCAATTCAGTTCAGTCAGTTCAGTTCAGTCAGTTCAGTTCAGTCAGTTCAGTCAGTTCAGTTCAGTCAGTTCATTCAGTTCAGTTCCGTTCAGTCAGTTCAGTTCAGCCAGTTAAGTTCAGTTCAGTCAGTTCAGTTCAGTTCAGTCAGTTCAGTTCAGACAGTTCAGTTCAGTTCAGTCAGTTGAGTTCAGTTCAGTCAGTTGCTTTCAGTTCAGTCAGTTGAGTTCAGTTCAGTCAGTTCAGTTCAGTTCAGTCAGTTCACTTCACTTCAGTCAGTTCAGTTTAGTTTAGTTCAGTCAGTTCAGTTCAGTCAGTTCAGTTCAGTTCAGTCAGCTCAGTTCAGTTCACTCAGTTCAGTTCAGTCAGTTCAGTCAGTTCAATTCAGTTCAGTCAGTTCAGTTCAGTCAGTTCAGTTCAGTTCAGTCAGTTCAGTTCAGTCAGTTGAGTTCAGTTCAGTTCAGTCAGTTATGTTCAGTCAGTTCGGTTCAGTTCAGTTAGTTCAGTTCAGTCAGTTCAATTCAGTCAGTTCAGTTCAGTCAGTTCAATTCAGTCAGTTCAGTTCAGTTCAGTCAGTTCAGTTCAGTTCAGTCAGTTCAGTTCAGTTCAGTCAGCTCAGTTCAGTTCACTCAGTTCAGCTCAGTCAGTTCAGTCAGTTCAATTCAGTTCAGTCAGTTCAACTCAGTCAGTTCAGTTCAGTTAGCTCAGTTGAGTTCACTCAGTTCAGTTCAGTCAGTTCAGTCAGTTCAGTTCAGTCAGTTCAGTTCAGATCAGTTCACTCAGTTCAGTTCAGTCAGTTCAGTTCAGTCAGTTCAGTTCAGTTAGTTCAGTTCAGTTAGTTCAGTTCAGTCAGTTCAGTTCAGTCAGTTCAGTTCAGTTCAGTCAGTTGAGTCAGTTCAGTTCAGTCAGTTCAGTTCAGCCAGTTCAGTTCAGTTCAGTTCAGTCAGTTCAGTTCAGTCAGTTCAGTTCCGTCAGTTCAGTTCAGTTCAGTCAGTTCAGTTCAGTCAGTTCAGTCACTTCAGTTCAGTTCAGTCAGTTCAGTTCAGTCAGTTCAGTTCAGTCAGTTCAGTTCAGTCAGTTCAGTTCAGTTCAGTTCAGTCAGTTCAGTTCAGTTCAGTCAGTTCAGTTCAGTCAGTTTAGTTCAGTCAGTTCAGTTCAGTCAGTTCAGTTCAGTCAGTTCAGTCAGCTCAGTTCAGTTAGTTCAGTTCAGTCCAGTCAGTTCAGTCAGTTCAGTTCAGTCACTTCAGTTCAGTTCAGTTCAGTCACTTTAGTTTAGTCAGTTCAGTTCAGTTGAGTCAGTTCAGTTCAGTCAGTTCAGATCAGTCAGTTCAGTTCAGTTCAGTCAGTTCAGCTCAGTTCTGTCAGTTCAGTTCAGACAGTTCAGTTCAGATCAGTTCACTCAGTTCAGTTCAGTCAGTTCAGTTCAGTCAGTTCAGTTCAGTTAGTTCAGTTCAGTCAGTTCAGTTCAGTCAGTTCAGTTCAGTTCAGTCAGTTGAGTCAGTTCAGTTCAGTTCAGTCAGTTCAGTTCAGTCAGTTCAGTTCAGTTCAGTCAGTTCAGTCAGTTCAGTTCAGTCAGTTCAGTTCAGTCAGTTGAGTTCAGTTCAGTTCAGTCAGTTATGTTCAGTCAGTTCGGTTCAGTTCAGTTAGTTCAGTTCAGTCAGTTCAATTCAGTCAGTTCAGTTCAGTCAGTTCAATTCAGTCAGTTCAGTTCAGTTCAGTCAGTTCAGTTCAGTTCAGTCAGTTCAGTTCAGTTCAGTCAGCTCAGTTCAGTTCACTCAGTTCAGCTCAGTCATTTCAGTCAGTTCAATTCAGTTCAGTCAGTTCAGCTCAGTCAGTTCAGTTCAGTTAGCTCAGTTGAGTTCACTCAGTTCAGTTCAGTCATTTCAGTCAGTTCAATTCAGTTCAGTCAGTTCAGTCAGTTCAGTCAGTTCAGTTCAGTCAGTTCAGTTCAGATCAGTTCACTCAGTTCAGTTCAGTCAGTTCAGTTCAGTCAGTTCAGTTCAGTTAGTTCAGTTCAGTCAGTTCAGTTCAGTCAGTTCAGTTCAGTTCAGTCAGTTGAGTCAGTTCAGTTCAGTCAGTTCAGTTCAGCCAGTTCAGTTCAGTTCAGTTCAGTCAGTTCAGTTCAGTCAGTTCAGTTCCGTCAGTTCAGTTCAGTTCAGTCAGTTCAGTTCAGTCAGTTCAGTCACTTCAGTTCAGTTCAGTCAGTTCAGTTCAGTCAGTTCAGTTCAGTCAGTTCAGTTCAGTCAGTTCAGTTCAGTTCAGTCAGTTCAGTTCAGTTCAGTCAGTTCAGTTCAGTCAGTTTAGTTCAGTCAGTTCAGTTCAGTCAGTTCAGTTCAGTCAGTTCAGTCAGCTCAGTTCAGTTAGTTCAGTTCAGTCCAGTCAGTTCAGTCAGTTCAGTTCAGTCACTTCAGTTCAGTTCAGTTCAGTCACTTTAGTTTAGTCAGTTCAGTTCAGTTGAGTCAGTTCAGTTCAGTCAGTTCAGATCAGTCAGTTCAGTTCAGTTCAGTCAGTTCAGCTCAGTTCTGTCAGTTCAGTTCAGACAGTTCAGTTCAGATCAGTTCACTCAGTTCAGTTCAGTCAGTTCAGTTCAGTCAGTTCAGTTCAGTTAGTTCAGTTCAGTCAGTTCAGTTCAGTCAGTTCAGTTCAGTTCAGTCAGTTGAGTCAGTTCAGTTCAGTTCAGTCAGTTCAGTTCAGTCAGTTCAGTTCAGTTCAGTCAGTTCAGTTCAGTTCAGTCAGTTCAGTCAGTTCAGTTCAGTTACCATGTTCTTGTTTGCATTCGAAATAGTGTGAAAAATTTTATCTAGAGCGCAGCAAAACGTGTTTACACTAGAGCTGGGTGATTGGTAGATGCAGCCAAATACAGTGCTTTTTTCACCGGTACTGAAACATGAATTATTGATTTCGATCCATACTGCTTCGCAATCGGGCATACTAAGATTTAAATCTAGCCGGCGTTTATACTCTATATCTTGTGAAATAAAGATTGCGGAACCGCCGTGATTGGATGACACGCGATGACAATATTCCGGAGTGTATGATGGAAATGAAAACAAATTCTTATCGCTATCGCTTAACCATGTCTCTGTTACACAAACCAGTGAAAACGAAATATTGATCGATGATAACAGCAGGTGAAACTCGTCATAGTGTTTTTTTAGACTTCTTGCATTGAAATGGATAGCTGAGCAGCTGGGATTTGACAACAACGATGCCAGTTCGTTTGATTCAACGTAAGCCATGTTGGAAAAAGTGAAGTGCTATTACGCATGGTTAGTGAAAATCGCGAGATCTGCCTCGTTTTGAATTCGAAAAACCCTGCTGTCTGTGTTCTTCCGTGTCTTGATTAGGCAGTCATCAGTCCATAGGAACTGCCAGTGATTTTCTTTTTTCAAAGATAGAGCTTTCTAAAATATATTTTTGTTTTCCTGTGTCAGATGGTCGTTGACGTAAATCGGCGTAGACTCAGTTCCATGAAAGCCTATGTCGCTAGTCTGTAGACGCGCCTTCCGCGCCTTGCTTACGAATTCTGCTTTCTTTGCCCTCGAGGTGAACCTTGCAATTAAATTTTTCGTGCTTGAGACAGATGGCACTCGATGGGCAATTTCGATGTCGTCTCTCGATACCGGGCAGTCAATTTTACTTCCAACACCCTGAAGAATCGCCACACAGTCTTCGCCTTGAGTGCAGGGTACACCCTTTAGTTCAACATTATTTTTGCGTGAGTATTGCTCTAGCTCACTTACTTTCTGTTCGAAGGCTGCGTTTCTAGTTGTAAGTGCCTAGTTCGTAATCTTCAGTTTCTCGTTCTCAGACTTCAGTTCCTCAACAGTTTCATTTAGGTAAGCCAGGCTCCCCTGCAATTCCTCCAGGTCTTTCTTGAAGTTACCAACAAACGTTTCTGGTTCAGTGGCCATCTTCAATGTAACGCTCGCCAGAACTTGTTGAGCCACCGTAGCCAGTTTTCCCTGCAGAACGCTTTCTAGCGCATCAAGACGCTTCGCGAGTTCAGCATTTGAGGGCATGACGGATACAAAGCACCGAGACAGAAACCGTAACAGTGGCAGCAGTTGCGATATGCAAGAGTTAGAGAAAAATGGAAACCAAAGCCCACCTGTGCAGGGAATAGCAGAGGCTTATTAGCACGAATGCCAGAGGCTCCCTCGTGCACGCTCGCAACTGCTGCCACTAGTGTCGATGATCTGGGCGTGTTGCGTACATATAGGCTCAGAAGTAGACGGTGCTGCCGCTGACGGAAGTGACGGTGCCTCACTGTGCAGAGGTTGGCGATCAAGCCTGAGTCCGCTGGGCCATGCGCAGAAGCAAACTTCAGGTCGGTGATCTGGCCCGAGTCCTCTGGCCTCTGGACCATGTGCAGAAGCAAATCGCAGGACGCAGTGTCACCGGATCCGCGCTCCTTGTGATATCTGTGCAGGGAATAGCAGATGCTTATTTGCACGAATGCCAGAGGCTCCCTCGTGCACGCTCGCAACTGCTGCCACTAGTGTCGATGATCTGGGCGTGTTGCGTATATTTAGGCTCAGAAGTAGACGGTGCTGCCGCTGACGGAAGTGACGGTGCCTCACTGCGCAGAGGTTGGCGATCAAGCCTGAGTCCGCTGGGCCATGCGCAGAAGCAAACTTCAGGTCGGTGATCTGGCCCGAGTCCTCTGGACCATGTGCAGAAGCAAATCGCAGGACGCAGCGTCACCGGATCCGCGCTCCTTGTGATATCTGTGCAGGGAATAGCAGATGCTTATTAGCACGAATGCCAGAGGCTCCCTCGTGCACGCTCGCAACTGCTGCCACTAGTTCAGTCAGTTCAATTCAGTCAGTTCAGTTCAGTTCAGTCAGTTCAGTTCAGTCAGTTCAGTTCAGTCAGTTCAGTTCAGTTCAGTTAGTTCAGTCAGTCAGTTCAGTTCAGTCAGTTCAGTTCAGTCAGTTCAGTTCAGTTCAGTCAGTTCAGTTCAGTTCAGTCAGTTCACTTCAGTTCAGTCAGTTCAGTTCGGTTCAGTCAGTTCAGTTCAGTCAGTTCAGTTCAGTTAGTTCAGTTCAGTCAGTTCAGTTCAGTCAGTTCAGTTCAGTTCAGTCAGTTCAGTTCAGTCAGTTCAGTTCAGTCAGTTCAGTCAGTTCAATGCAGTCCAGTCAGTTCAGTTCGGTCAGTTCAGTTCAGTCAGTTCAGTTCAGTTCAGTTACTTCAGTACAGTTCAGTCAGTTCAGTTCAGTTCAGTCAGTTCAATTCAGTTCAGTCAGTTCAGTCAGTTCAGTCGGTTCAGTTCAGTTCAGTCAGTTCAGTTCAGTCAGTTCACTTCAGTTCAGTTCAGTCAGTTCAGTTCAGTCAGTTCACTTCAGTTCAGTCAGTTGAGTTCAGTTCAGTCAGTTCAGTTCAGTTCAGTCAGTTCAGTTCAGTCAGTTCAGTTCAGTTCAGTCAGTTGAGTTCTGTTCAGTCAGTTCAGTTCAGTCAGTTCAGTTCAGTCAGTTCAGTCAGTTCAATTCAGTCCAGTCAGTTCAGTTCAGTCAGTTCAGTCAGTTCAATTCAGTCCAGTCAGTTCAGTTCGGTCAGTTCAGTTCAGTTCAGTCAGCTCAGTTCAGTTCAGTTACTTCAGTGCAGTTCAGTCAGTTCAGTTCAGTTCTGTCAGTTCAGTTCAGTTCAGTCAATTCAGTTCAGTTCAGTCAGTTCAGTTCAGTCAGTTCAGTTCAGTCAGTTCAGTTCAGTTCAGTTCAGTCAGTTCAGTTCAGTCAGTTCAGTTCAGACAGTTCCATTCAGTTCAGTCAGTTCAGTTCAGTCAGTTCAGTTCAGTTCAGTTAGGTCAGTTCAGTTCAGTCAGTTCAGTTCATTTCAGTTCAGACAGTTCAGTTCAGTTCAGTCAGTTCAGTTCAGTTCAGTCAGTTGAGTTCAGTTCAGTCAGTTGCTTTCATTTCAGTCAGTTGAGTTCAGTTCAGTCAGTTCAGTTCAGTTCAGCCAGTTCAGTTCACTTCAGTCAGTTCAGTTTAGTTTAGTTCAGTCAGTTCAGTTCAGTTCAGTCAGTTCAGTTCAGTCAGTTCAGTTTAGTTTAGTTCAGTCAGTTCAGTTCAGTTCAGTCAGTTCAGTTCAGTCAGTTCAGTTCAGCCAGTTCAGTTCAGTTCAGTTCAGTCAGTTCAGTTCAGTCAGTTCAGTTCAGATCAGTCAGTTCAGTTCAGTCAGTTCAGTTCAGTCAGTTCAGTTCAGTGCAGACAGTTTAGTTCAGTCATTTCAGTTCAGTCAGTTCAGTTCAGTCAGTTCAGTTCAGTCCAGTCAGTTCAGTCAGTTCAGTTCAGTTCAGTCACTTCAGTTAAGTTCAGACAGTTTAGTTCAGTTCAGTCAGTTCAGTTCAGTCAGTTCAGTTCAGTCAGTTCAGTTCAGTTCAGTCAGTTCAGTTCAGTCAGTTCAGTTTAGTCAGTTCAGTTCAGTTGAGTCAGTTCAGTTCAGTCAGTTCAGATCAGTCAGTTCAGTTCAGTTCAGTCAGTTCAGTTCAGTCAGTTCAGTTCAGTCAGTTCAGTTCCATCAGTTCAGTTCAGTTCAGTCAGTTCAGTTCAGTTCAGACAGTTCAGTCAGTTCAGTTCAGTCAGTTCAGTTCAGTCAGTTCAGTTCAATTCAGTCAGTTCAGTTCAGTCAGTTCAGTTTAGTCAGTTCAGTTCAGTTGAGTCAGTTCGGTTCAGTCAGTTCAGTTCAGACAGTTCAGTTCAGATCAGTTCACTCAGTTCAGTTCAGTCAGTTCAGTTCAGTCAGTTCAGTTCAGTTCAGTCAGTTCAGTTCAGTTCAGTCAGTTTAGTTCAGTCAGTTCAGTTCAGTCAGTTCACTTCAGTTCAGTTCAGTCAGTTCAGTTCAGTCAGTTCAATTCAGTTCAGTCAGTTCACTTCAGTTCAGTCAGTTGAGTTCAGTTCAGTCCGTTCAGTTCAGTTCAGTTCAGTCAGTTCAGTTCAGTCAGTTCAGTTCAGTTCAGTCAGTTGAGTTCAGTTCAGTCAGTTCAGTTCAGTCAGTTCAGTTCAGTCAGTTCAGTCAGTTAAATTCAGTCCAGTCAGTTCAGTTCGGTCAGTTCAGTTCACTTCAGTCACTTCAGTACAGTTCAGTCAGTTCAGTTCAGTTCAGTCAGTTCAGTTCAGTCAATTCAGTTCAGTTCAGTCAGTTCAGTTCAGTCAGTTCAGTTCAGTTCAGTTCAGTTCAGTCAGTTCAGTTCAGTCAGTTCAGTTCAGTCAGTTCAGTCAGTTCAATTCAGTCCAGTCAGTTCGGTCAGTTCAGTTCACTTCAGTCACTTCAGTACAGTTCAGTCAGTTCAGTTCAGTTCAGTCAGTTCAGTTCAGTTCAGTCAATTCAGTTCAGTTCAGTCAGTTCAGTTCAGTCAGTTCAGTTCAGTTCAGTCAGTTCAGTTCAGTTCAGTCAGTTCAGTTCAGTCAGTTCAGTTCAGACATTTCAATTCAGTTCAGTCAGTTCAGTTCAGTCAGTTCAGTTCAGTTCAGTCAGTTAAGTTCAGTTCAGTCAGTTCAGTTCAGTTCAGTTCAGTCAGTTCAGTTCAGACAGTTCAGTTCAGTTCAGTCAGTTCAGTTCAGTCAGTTGAGTTCAGTTCAGTCAGTTGCTTTCAGTTCAGTCAGTTGAGTTCAGTTCAGTCAGTTCAGTTCAGTTCAGTCTGTTCACTTCACTTCAGTCAGTTCAGTTTAGTTTAGTTCAGTCAGTTCAGTTCAGTCAGTTCAGTTCAGTCAGTTCAGTTCAGCCAGTTCAGTTCAGTTCAGTTCAGTCAGTTCAGTTCAGTCAGTTCAGTTCAGTCAGTTCAGTTCAGTCCAGTCAGTTCAGTTCAGTTCAGTCAGTTCAGTTCAGTTCAGTCAGTTCACTTCAGTTCAGTCAGTTCAGTTCGGTTCAGTCAGTTCAGTTCAGTCAGTTCAGTTCAGTCAGTTCAGTTCAGTCAGTTTAGTCAGTTCAATGCAGTCCAGTCAATTCAGTTCGGTCAGTTCAGTTCAGTTCAGTCAGTTCAGTTCAGTTCAGTTACTTCAGTACAGTTCAGTCAGTTCAGTTCAGTTCAGTCAGTTCAGTTCAGTTCAGTCAATTCAGTTCAGTTCAGTCAGTTCAGTTCAGTTCAGTCAGTTCAGTTCAGTTAGTTCAGTTGAGTTCAGTCAGTTCAGTTCAGTCAGTTCAGTTCAGTTCAGACAGTTCAATTCAGTTCAGTCAGTTCAGTTCAGTCAGTTCAGTCAGTTCAGTTCAGTCAGTTCATTCAGTTCAGTTCCGTTCAGTCAGTTCAGTTCAGCCAGTTAAGTTCAGTTCAGTCAGTTCAGTTCAGTTCAGTCAGTTCAGTTCAGACAGTTCAGTTCAGTTCAGTCAGTTGAGTTCAGTTCAGTCAGTTGCTTTCAGTTCAGTCAGTTGAGTTCAGTTCAGTCAGTTCAGTTCAGTCAGTTCACTTCACTTCAGTCAGTTCAGTTTAGTTTAGTTCAGTCAGTTCAGTTCAGTCAGTTCAGTTCAGTTCAGTTCAGTCAGCTCAGTTCAGTTCACTCAGTTCAGTTCAGACAGTTCAATTCAGTTCAGTCAGTTCAGTCAGTTCAGTCAGTTCAGTTCAGTTCAGTTCAGTCAGTTCAGTCAGTTCAGTTCAGTCAGTTCAGTTCAGTTCAGTCAGTTCAGTTCAGTCAGTTCAGTTCAGTTCAGTCAGTTCAGTTCAGTCAGTTGAGTTCAGTTCTGTCAGTTCTGTTCAGTCAGTTCGGTTCAGTTCAGTTAGTTCAGTTCAATCAGTTCAATTCAGTCAGTTCAGTTCAGTCAGTTCAATTCAGTCAGTTCAGTTCAGTTCAGTCAGTTCAGTTCAGTTCAGTCAGTTCAGTTCAGTTCAGTCAGCTCAGCTCAGTTCACTCAGTTCAGTTCAGTCAGTTCAGTCAGTTCAATTCAGTTCAGTCAGTTCAGTTCAGTCAGTTCAGTTCAGTTCAGTCAGCTCAGTTCAGTTCAGTCAGTTGAGTTCAGTTCAGTCAGTTGCTTTCAGTTCAGTCAGTTGAGTTCAGTTCAGTCAGTTCAGTTCAGTTCAGTCAGTTCACTTCACTTCAGTCAGTTCAGTTTAGTTTAGTTCAGTCAGTTCAGTTCAGTTCAGTCAGTTCAGTTCAGTCAGTTCAGTTCAGCCAGTTCAGTTCAGTTCAGTCAGTTCAGTTCAGTCAGTTCAGTTCAGTTCAGTCAGTTCAGTTCAGTTCAGTCAGTTCAGTTCAGTCCAGTCAGTTCAGTTCAGTTCAGTCAGTTCAGTTCAGTTCAGTCAGTTCACTTCAGTTCAGTCAGTTCAGTTCGGTTCAGTCAGTTCAGTTCAGTCAGTTCAGTTCAGTTAGTTCAGTTCAGTCAGTTCAGTTCAGTCAGTTCAGTTCAGTCAGTTCAGTTCAGTCAGTTCAGTTCAGTCAGTTCAGTCAGTTCAATGCAGTCCAGTCAGTTCAGTTCGGTCAGTTCAGTTCAGTTCAGTCAGTTCAGTTCAGTTCAGTTACTTCAGTACAGTTCAGTCAGTTCAGTTCAGTTCAGTCAGTTCAGTTCAGTTCAGTCAATTCAGTTCAGTTCAGTCAGTTCAGTTCAGTTCAGTCAGTTCAGTTCAGTCAGTTCAGTTCAATTCAGTCAGTTCAGTTCGGTCAGTTCACTTCAGTTCAGTCAGCTCAGTTCAGTTCAGTTACTTCAGTGCAGTTCAGTCAGTTCCGTTCAGTTCTGTCAGTTCACTTCAGTTCAGTCAATTCAGTTCAGTTCAGTCAGTTCAGTTCAGTCAGTTCAGTTCAGTTCAGTCAGTTCAGTTCAGTTCAGTTCAGTCAGTTCAGTTCAGACAGTTCCATTCAGTTCAGTCAGTTCAGTTCAGTTAGGTCAGTTCAGTTCAGTCAGTTCAGTTCATTTCAGTTCAGACAGTTCAGTTCAGTCAGTTCAGTTCAGTCAGTTGAGTCAGTTCAATGCAGTCCAGTCAATTCAGTTCGGTCAGTTCAGTTCAGTTCAGTCAGTTCAGTTCAGTTCAGTTACTTCAGTACAGTTCAGTCAGTTCAGTTCAGTTCAGTCAGTTCAGTTCAGTTCAGTCAATTCAGTTCAGTTCAGTCAGTTCAGTTCAGTTCAGTCAGTTCAGTTCAGTTAGTTCAGTTGAGTTCAGTCAGTTCAGTTCAGTCAGTTCAGTTCAGTTCAGACAGTTCAATTCAGTTCAGTCAGTTCAGTTCAGTCAGTTCAGTTCAGTCAGTTCAGTCAGTTCAGTTCAGTCAGTTCATTCAGTTCAGTTCCGTTCAGTCAGTTCAGTTCAGCCAGTTAAGTTCAGTTCAGTCAGTTCAGTTCAGTCAGTTCATTTCAGACAGTTCAGTTCAGTTCAGTCAGTTGAGTTCAGTTCAGTCAGTTGCTTTCAGTTCAGTCAGTTGAGTTCAGTTCAGTCAGTTCAGTTCAGTCAGTTCACTTCACTTCAGTCAGTTCAGTTTAGTTTAGTTCAGTCAGTTCAGTTCAGTCAGTTCAGTTCAGTTCAGTTCAGTCAGCTCAGTTCAGTTCACTCAGTTCAGTTCAGACAGTTCAATTCAGTTCAGTCAGTTCAGTCAGTTCAGTCAGTTCAGTTCAGTTCAGTTCAGTCAGTTCAGTCAGTTCAGTTCAGTCAGTTCAGTTCAGTTCAGTCAGTTCAGTTCAGTCAGTTCAGTTCAGTTCAGTCAGTTCAGTTCAGTCAGTTGAGTTCAGTTCTGTCAGTTCTGTTCAGTCAGTTCGGTTCAGTTCAGTTAGTTCAGTTCAATCAGTTCAATTCAGTCAGTTCAGTTCAGTCAGTTCAATTCAGTCAGTTCAGTTCAGTTCAGTCAGTTCAGTTCAGTTCAGTCAGTTCAGTTCAGTTCAGTCAGCTCAGCTCAGTTCACTCAGTTCAGTTCAGTCAGTTCAGTCAGTTCAATTCAGTTCAGTCAGTTCAGTTCAGTCAGTTCAGTTCAGTTCAGTCAGCTCAGTTCAGTTCACTCAGTTCAGTTCAGTCAGTTCAGTCAGTTCAATTCAGTTCAGTCAGTTCAGTCAGTTCAGTCAGTTCAGTTCAGTTCAGTCAGTTCAGTTCAGTCAGTTCACTTCAGTTCAGTCAGTTGAGTTCAGTTCAGTCAGTTCAGTTCAGTTAGTTCAGTTCAGTCAGTTCAGTTCAGTTCTGACAGTTCCATTCAGTTCAGTCAGTTCAGTTCAGTTCAGTTCAGTTAGGTCAGTTCAGTTCAGTTCAGTTCAGTTCAGACAGTTCAGTTCAGTTCAGTCAGTTCAGTTCAGTTCAGTCAGTTGAGTTCAGTTCAGTCAGTTGCTTTCAGTTCAGTCAGTTGAGTTCAGTTCAGTCAGTTCAGTTCAGCCAGTTCAGTTCACTTCAGTCAGTTCAGTTTAGTTTAGTTCAGTCAGTTCAGTTCAGTCAGTTCAGTTCAGTCAGTTCAGTTCAGCCAGTTCAGTCAGTTCAGTTCAGTCAGTTCAGTTCAGATCAGTCAGTTCAGTTCAGTCAGTTCAGTTCAGTTCAGACAGTTTAGTTCAGTCAGTTCAGTTCAGTCAGTTCAGTTCAGTTCAGTCAGTTCAGTTCAGTATGTTCAGTTTAGTCAGTTCAGTTCAGTTCAGTCAGTTCAGATCAGTCAGTTCAGTTCAGTTCAGTCAGTTCAGCTCAGTTCTGTCAGTTCAGTTCAGACAGTTCAGTTCAGATCAGTTCACTCAGTTCAGTTCAGTCAGTTCAGTTCAGTCAGTTCAGTTCAGTCAGTTCAGTTCAGTTCAGTCAGTTCAGTTCAGTCAGTTCAGTCCAGTTCAGTCACTTCAGTACAGTTCAGTCAGTTCAGTTCAGTTCAGCCAGTTCAGTTCAGTTCAGTCAATTCAGTTCAGTTCAGTCAGTTCAGTTCAGACAGTTCAGTTCAGTCAGTTCAGTTCAGTCAGTTGAGTTCAGTTCAGTCAGTTGCTTTCAGTTCAGTCAGTTGAGTTCAGTTCAGTCAGTTCAGTTCAGTTCAGTCAGTTCACTTCACTTCAGTCAGTTCAGTTTAGTTTAGTTCAGTCAGTTCAGTTCAGTTCAGTCAGTTCAGTTCAGTTCAGTCAGTTCAGTTCAGTCAGTTCAGTTCAGTTCAGTCAGTTCAGTTCAGTTCAGTCAGTTCAGTTCAGTCCAGTCAGTTCAGTTCAGTTCAGTCAGTTCAGTTCAGTTCAGTCAGTTCACTTCAGTTCAGTCAGTTCAGTTCGGTTCAGTCAGTTCAGTTCAGTCAGTTCAGTTCAGTTAGTTCAGTTCAGTCAGTTCAGTTCAGTCAGTTCAGTTCAGTTCAGTCAGTTCAGTTCAGTCAGTTCAGTTCAGTCAGTTCAGTTCAGTCAGTTCAGTCAGTTCAATGCAGTCCAGTCAGTTCAGTTCGGTCAGTTCAGTTCAGTTCAGTCAGTTCAGTTCAGTTCAGTTACTTCAGTACAGTTCAGTCAGTTCAGTTCAGTTCAGTCAGTTCAGTTCAGTTCAGTCAATTCAGTTCAGTTCAGTCAGTTCAGTTCAGTTCAGTCAGTTCAGTTCAGTCAGTTCAGTTCAATTCAGTCAGTTCAGTTCGGTCAGTTCACTTCAGTTCATTCAGCTCAGTTCAGTTCAGTTACTTCAGTGCAGTTCAGTCAGTTCAGTTCAGTTCTGTCAGTTCAGTTCAGTTCAGTCAATTCAGTTCAGTTCAGTCAGTTCAGTTCAGTCAGTTCAGTTCAGTTCAGTCAGTTCAGTTCAGTTCAGTCAGTTCAGTTCAGACAGTTCCATTCAGTTCAGTCAGTTCAGTTCAGTTAGGTCAGTTCAGTTCAGTCAGTTCAGTTCATTTCAGTTCAGACAGTTCAGTTCAGTCAGTTCAGTTCAGTCAGTTGAGTTCAGTTCAGTCAGTTGCTTTCAGTTCAGTCAGTTGAGTTCAGTTCAGTCAGTTCAGTTCAGTTCAGCCAGTTCAGTTCACTTCAGTCAGTTCAGTTTAGTTTAGTTCAGTCAGTTCAGTTCAGTTCAGTCAGTTCAGTTCAGTCAGTTCAGTTTAGTTTAGTTCAGTCAGTTCAGTTCAGTTCAGTCAGTTCAGTTCAGTCAGTTCAGTTCAGCCAGTTCAGTTCAGTTCAGTCAGTTCAGTTCAGTCAGTTCAGTTCAGATCAGTCAGTTCAGTTCAGTCAGTTCAGTTCAGTCAGTTCAGTTCAGTTCAGACAGTTTAGTTCAGTCATTTCAGTTCAGTCAGTTCAGTTCAGTCAGTTCTGTTCAGTTAGTTCAGTTCAGTCCAGTCAGTTCAGTCAGTTCAGTTCAGTTCAGTCACTTCAGTTAAGTTCAGACAGTTTAGTTCAGTTCAGTCAGTTCAGTTCAGTCAGTTCAGTTCAGTCAGTTCAGTTCAGTTCAGTCAGTTCAGTTCAGTCAGTTCAGTTTAGTCAGTTCAGTTCAGTTGAGTCAGTTCAGTTCAGTCAGTTCAGATCAGTCAGTTCAGTTCAGTTCAGTCAGTTCAGTTCAGTCAGTTCAGTTCAGTCAGTTCAGTTCAATCAGTTCAGTTCAGTTCAGTCAGTTCAGTTCAGTCAGTTCAGTTCAGTTCAGACAGTTCAGTTCAGTTCAGTCAGTTCAGTTCAGTCAGTTCAGTTCAGTCAGTTCAGTTCAGTTCAGTCAGTTCAGTTCAGTCAGTTCAGTTTAGTCAGTTCAGTTCAGTTGAGTCAGTTCGGTTCAGTCAGTTCAGTTCAGTCAGTTCAGTTCAGTTCAGTCAGCTCAGCTCAGTTCACTCAGTTCAGTTCAGTCAGTTCAGTCAGTTCAATTCAGTTCAGTCAGTTCAGTTCAGTTCAGTTCAGTCAGCTCAGTTCAGTTCACACAGTTCAGTTCAGTCAGTTCAGTCAGTTCAATTCAGTTCAGTCAGTTCAGTCAGTTCAGTTCAGTTCAGTCAGTTCACTTCAGTTCAGTTCAGTCAGTTCAGTTCAGTCAGTTCACTTCAGTTCAGTCAGTTGAGTTCAGTTCAGTCAGTTCAGTTCAGTTAGTTCAGTTCAGTCAGTTCAGTTCAGTTCTGACAGTTCCATTCAGTTCAGTCAGTTCAGTTCAGTTCAGTTCAGTTAGGTCAGTTCAGTTCAGTCAGTTCAGTTCAGTTCAGACAGTTCAGTTCAGTTCAGTCAGTTGAGTTCAGTTCAGTCAGTTGCTTTCAGTTCAGTCAGTTGAGTTCAGTTCAGTCAGTTCAGTTCAGTTCAGACAGTTCAGTTCAGTTCAGTCAGTTCAGTTCAGTTCAGTCAGTTGAGTTCAGTTCAGTCAGTTGCTTTCAGTTCAGTCAGTTGAGTTCAGTTCAGTCAGTTCAGTTCAGCCAGTTCAGTTCACTTCAGTCAGTTCAGTTTAGTTTAGTTCAGTCAGTTCAGTTCAGTTCAGTCAGTTCAGCTCAGTCAGTTCAGTTCAGCCAGTTCAGTCAGTTCAGTTCAGTCAGTTCAGTTCAGATCAGTCAGTTCAGTTCAGTCAGTTCAGTTCAGTCAGTTCAGTTCAGTTCAGACAGTTTAGTTCAGTCAGTTCAGGTCAGTCAGTTCAGTTCAGTCAGTTCAGTTCAGTTAGTTCAGTTCAGTCCAGTCAGTTCAGTCAGTTCAGTTCAGTTCAGTCACTTCAGTTCAGTTCAGACAGTTCAGTTCAGTTCAGTCAGTTCAGTTCAGTCAGTTCAGTTCAGTCAGTTCAGTTCAGTTCAGTCAGTTCAGTTCAGTATGTTCAGTTTAGTCAGTTCAGTTGAGTCAGTTCAGTTGAGTCAGTTCAGTTCAGTCAGTTCAGATCAGTCAGTTCAGTTCAGTTCAGTCAGTTCAGCTCAGTTCTGTCAGTTCAGTTCAGACAGTTCAGTTCAGATCAGTTCACTCAGTTCAGTTCAGTCAGTTCAGTTCAGTCAGTTCAGTTCAGTCAGTTCAGTTCAGTTCAGTCAGTTCAGTTCAGTCAGTTCAGTTCAGTTCAGTCACTTCAGTACAGTTCAGTCAGTTCAGTTCAGTTCAGCCAGTTCAGTTCAGTTCAGTCAAATCAGTTCAGTTCAGTCAGTTCAGTTCAGACAGTTCAGTTCAGTTCAGTCAGTTCAGTTCAGTTCAGTCAGTTGAGTTCAGTTCAGTCAGTTGCTTTCAGTTCAGTCAGTTGAGTTCAGTTCAGTCAGTTCAGTTCAGTTCAGTCAGTTCACTTCACTTCAGTCAGTTCAGTTTAGTTTAGTTCAGTCAGTTCAGTTCAGTTCAGTCAGTTCAGTTCAGTCAGTTCAGTTCAGCCAGTTCAGTTCAGTTCAGTCAGTTCAGTTCAGTCAGTTCAGTTCAGTCAGTTCAGTTCAATTCAGTCAGTTCAGTTCAGTCAGTTCAGTTTAGTCAGTTCAGTTCAGTTGAGTCAGTTCGGTTCAGTCAGTTCAGTTCAGACAGTTCAGTTCAGATCAGTTCACTCAGTTCAGTTCAGTCAGTTCAGTTCAGTCAGTTCAGTTCAGTTCAGTCAGTTCAGTTCAGTTCAGTCAGTTCAGTTCAGTCAGTTCAGTTCAGTCAGTTCACTTCAGTTCAGTTCAGTCAGTTCAGTTCAGTCAGTTCAATTCAGTTCAGTCAGTTCACTTCAGTTCAGTCAGTTGAGTTCAGTTCAGTCCGTTCAGTTCAGTTCAGTTCAGTCAGTTCAGTTCAGTCAGTTCAGTTCAGTTCAGTCAGTTGAGTTCAGTTCAGTCAGTTCAGTTCAGTCAGTTCAGTTCAGTCAGTTCAGTCAGTTAAATTCAGTCCAGTCAGTTCAGTTCGGTCAGTTCAGTTCACTTCAGTCACTTCAGTACAGTTCAGTCAGTTCAGTTCAGTCAATTCAGTTCAGTTCAGTCAGTTCAGTTCAGTCAGTTCAGTTCAGTTCAGTCAGTTCAGTTCAGTTCAGTTCAGTCAGTTCAGTTCAGTCAGTTCAGTTCAGTCAGTTCAGTCAGTTCAATTCAGTCCAGTCAGTTCGGTCAGTTCAGTTCACTTCAGTCACTTCAGTACAGTTCAGTCAGTTCAGTTCAGTTCAGTCAGTTCAGTTCAGTTCAGTCAATTCAGTTCAGTTCAGTCAGTTCAGTTCAGTCAGTTCAGTTCAGTTCAGTCAGTTCAGTTCAGTTCAGTCAGTTCAGTTCAGTCAGTTCAGTTCAGACATTTCAATTCAGTTCAGTCAGTTCAGTTCAGTTCAGTCAGTTAAGTTCAGTTCAGTCAGTTCAGTTCAGTTCAGTCAGTTCAGTTCAGACAGTTCAGTTCAGTCCAGTCAGTTCAGTTCAGTCAGTTGAGTTCAGTTCAGTCAGTTGCTTTCAGTTCAGTCAGTTGAGTTCAGTTCAGTCAGTTCAGTTCAGTTCAGTCTGTTCACTTCACTTCAGTCAGTTCAGTTTAGTTTAGTTCAGTCAGTTCAGTTCAGTCAGTTCAGTTCAGTCAGTTCAGTTCAGCCAGTTCAGTTCAGTTCAGTTCAGTCAGTTCAGTTCAGTCAGTTCAGTTCAGTCAGTTCAGTTCAGTCCAGTCAGTTCAGTTCAGTTCAGTCAGTTCAGTTCAGTTCAGTCAGTTCACTTCAGTTCAGTCAGTTCAGTTCGGTTCAGTCAGTTCAGTTCAGTCAGTTCAGTTCAGTCAGTTCAGTTCAGTCAGTTCAGTTCAGTCAGTTCAGTCAGTTCAATGCAGTCCAGTCAATTCAGTTCGGTCAGTTCAGTTCAGTTCAGTCAGTTCAGTTCAGTTCAGTTACTTCAGTACAGTTCAGTCAGTTCAGTTCAGTTCAGTCAGTTCAGTTCAGTTCAGTCAATTCAGTTCAGTTCAGTCAGTTCAGTTCAGTTCAGTCAGTTCAGTTCAGTTAGTTCAGTTGAGTTCAGTCAGTTCAGTTCAGTCAGTTCAGTTCAGTTCAGACAGTTCAATTCAGTTCAGTCAGTTCAGTTCAGTCAGTTCAGTTCAGTCAGTTCAGTCAGTTCAGTTCAGTCAGTTCATTCAGTTCAGTTCCGTTCAGTAAGTTCAGTTCAGCCAGTTAAGTTCAGTTCAGTCAGTTCAGTTCAGTTCAGTCAGTTCAGTTCAGACAGTTCAGTTCAGTTCAGTCAGTTGAGTTCAGTTCAGTCAGTTGCTTTCAGTTCAGTCAGTTGAGTTCAGTTCAGTCAGTTCAGTTCAGTCAGTTCACTTCACTTCAGTCAGTTCAGTTTAGTTTAGTTCAGTCAGTTCAGTTCAGTCAGTTCAGTTCAGTTCAGTTCAGTCAGCTCAGTTCAGTTCACTCAGTTCAGTTCAGACAGTTCAATTCAGTTCAGTCAGTTCAGTCAGTTCAGTCAGTTCAGTTCAGTTCAGTTCAGTCAGTTCAGTCACTTCAGTTCAGTCAGTTCAGTTCAGTTCAGTCAGTTCAGTTCAGTCAGTTCAGTTCAGTTCAGTCAGTTCAGTTCAGTCAGTTGAGTTCAGTTCTGTCAGTTCTGTTCAGTCAGTTCGGTTCAGTTCAGTTAGTTCAGTTCAATCAGTTCAATTCAGTCAGTTCAGTTCAGTCAGTTCAATTCAGTCAGTTCAGTTCAGTTCAGTCAGTTCAGTTCAGTTCAGTCAGTTCAGTTCAGTTCAGTCAGCTCAGCTCAGTTCACTCAGTTCAGTTCAGTCAGTTCAGTCAGTTCAATTCAGTTCAGTCAGTTCAGTTCAGTCAGTTCAGTTCAGTTCAGTCAGCTCAGTTCAGTTCAGTCAGTTCAGTCAGTTCAATTCAGTTCAGTCAGTTCAGTCAGTTCAGTCAGTTCAGTCAGTTCAGTTCAGTTCAGTCAGTTCAGTTCAGTCAGTTCACTTCAGTTCAGTCAGTTGAGTTCAGTTCAGTCAGTTCAGTTCAGTTAGTTCAGTTCAGTCAGTTCAGTTCATTTCTGACAGTTCCATTCAGTTCAGTCAGTTCAGTTCAGTTCAGTTCAGTTAGGTCAGTTCAGTTCAGTTCAGTTCAGACAGTTCAGTTCAGTTCAGTCAGTTCAGTTCAGTTCAGTCAGTTGAGTTCAGTTCAGTCAGTTGCTTTCAGTTCAGTCAGTTGAGTTCAGTTCAGTCAGTTCAGTTCAGCCAGTTCAGTTCACTTCAGTCAGTTCAGTTTAGTTTAGTTCAGTCAGTTCAGTTCAGTCAGTTCAGTTCAGTCAGTTCAGTTCAGCCAGTTCAGTCAGTTCAGTTCAGTCAGTTCAGTTCAGATCAGTCAGTTCAGTTCAGTCAGTTCAGTTCAGTTCAGACAGTTTAGTTCAGTCAGTTCAGTTCAGTCAGTTCAGTTCAGTTCAGTCAGTTCAGTTCAGTATGTTCAGTTTAGTCAGTTCAGTTCAGTTCAGTCAGTTCAGATCAGTCAGTTCAGTTCAGTTCAGTCAGTTCAGCTCAGTTCTGTCAGTTCAGTTCAGACAGTTCAGTTCAGATCAGTTCACTCAGTTCAGTTCAGTCAGTTCAGTTCAGTCAGTTCAGTTCAGTCAGTTCAGTTCAGTTCAGTCAGTTCAGTTCAGTCAGTTCAGTCCAGTTCAGTCACTTCAGTACAGTTCAGTCAGTTCAGTTCAGTTCAGCCAGTTCAGTTCAGTTCAGTCAATTCAGTTCAGTTCAGTCAGTTCAGTTCAGACAGTTCAGTTCAGTCAGTTCAGTTCAGTCAGTTGAGTTCAGTTCAGTCAGTTGCTTTCAGTTCAGTCAGTTGAGTTCAGTTCAGTCAGTTCAGTTCAGTTCAGTCAGTTCACTTCACTTCAGTCAGTTCAGTTTAGTTTAGTTCAGTCAGTTCAGTTCAGTTCAGTCAGTTCAGTTCAGTCAGTTCAGTTCAGCCAGTTCAGTTCAGTTCAGTCAGTTCAGTTCAGTCAGTTCAGTTCAGTTCAGTCAGTTCAGTTCAGTTCAGTCAGTTCAGTTCAGTCCAGTCAGTTCAGTTCAGTTCAGTCAGTTCAGTTCAGTTCAGTCAGTTCACTTCAGTTCAGTCAGTTCAGTTCGGTTCAGTCAGTTCAGTTCAGTCAGTTCAGTTCAGTTCAGTCAGTTCAGTTCAGTCAGTTCAGTTCAGTCAGTTCAGTTCAGTCAGTTCAGTTCAGTCAGTTCAGTCAGTTCAATGCAGTCCAGTCAGTTCAGTTCGGTCAGTTCAGTTCAGTTCAGTCAGTTCAGTTCAGTTCAGTTACTTCAGTACAGTTCAGTCAGTTCAGTTCAGTTCAGTCAGTTCAGTTCAGTTCAGTCAATTCAGTTCAGTTCAGTCAGTTCAGTTCAGTCAGTTCAGTTCAATTCAGTCAGTTCAGTTCGGTCAGTTCACTTCAGTTCAGTCAGCTCAGTTCAGTTCAGTTACTTCAGTGCAGTTCAGTCAGTTCCGTTCAGTTCTGTCAGTTCACTTCAGTTCAGTCAATTCAGTTCAGTTCAGTCAGTTCAGTTCAGTCAGTTCAGTTCAGTTCAGTCAGTTCAGTTCAGTTCAGTTCAGTCAGTTCAGTTCAGACAGTTCCATTCAGTTCAGTCAGTTCAGTTCAGTTAGGTCAGTTCAGTTCAGTCAGTTCAGTTCATTTCAGTTCAGACAGTTCAGTTCAGTCAGTTCAGTTCAGTCAGTTGAGTCAGTTCAATGCAGTCCAGTCAATTCAGTTCGGTCAGTTCAGTTCAGTTCAGTCAGTTCAGTTCAGTTCAGTTACTTCAGTACAGTTCAGTCAGTTCAGTTCAGTTCAGTCAGTTCAGTTCAGTTCAGTCAATTCAGTTCAGTTCAGTCAGTTCAGTTCAGTTCAGTCAGTTCAGTTCAGTTAGTTCAGTTGAGTTCAGTCAGTTCAGTTCAGTCAGTTCAGTTCAGTTCAGACAGTTCAATTCAGTTCAGTCAGTTCAGTTCAGTCAGTTCAGTTCAGTCAGTTCAGTCAGTTCAGTTCAGTCAGTTCATTCAGTTCAGTTCCGTTCAGTCAGTTCAGTTCAGCCAGTTAAGTTCAGTTCAGTCAGTTCAGTTCAGTTCAGTCAGTTCAGTTCAGACAGTTCAGTTCAGTTCAGTCAGTTGAGTTCAGTTCAGTCAGTTGCTTTCAGTTCAGTCAGTTGAGTTCAGTTCAGTCAGTTCAGTTCAGTCAGTTCACTTCACTTCAGTCAGTTCAGTTTAGTTTAGTTCAGTCAGTTCAGTTCAGTCAGTTCAGTTCAGTTCAGTTCAGTCAGCTCAGTTCAGTTCACTCAGTTCAGTTCAGACAGTTCAATTCAGTTCAGTCAGTTCAGTCAGTTCAGTCAGTTCAGTTCAGTTCAGTTCAGTCAGTTCAGTCAGTTCAGTTCAGTCAGTTCAGTTCAGTTCAGTCAGTTCAGTTCAGTCAGTTCAGTTCAGTTCAGTCAGTTCAGTTCAGTCAGTTGAGTTCAGTTCTGTCAGTTCTGTTCAGTCAGTTCGGTTCAGTTCAGTTAGTTCAGTTCAATCAGTTCAATTCAGTCAGTTCAGTTCAGTCAGTTCAATTCAGTCAGTTCAGTTCAGTTCAGTCAGTTCAGTTCAGTTCAGTCAGTTCAGTTCAGTTCAGTCAGCTCAGCTCAGTTCACTCAGTTCAGTTCAGTCAGTTCAGTCAGTTCAATTCAGTTCAGTCAGTTCAGTTCAGTCAGTTCAGTTCAGTTCAGTCAGCTCAGTTCAGTTCACTCAGTTCAGTTCAGTCAGTTCAGTCAGTTCAATTCAGTTCAGTCAGTTCAGTCAGTTCAGTCAGTTCAGTTCAGTTCAGTCAGTTCAGTTCAGTCAGTTCACTTCAGTTCAGTCAGTTGAGTTCAGTTCAGTCAGTTCAGTTCAGTTAGTTCAGTTCAGTCAGTTCAGTTCAGTTCTGACAGTTCCATTCAGTTCAGTCAGTTCAGTTCAGTTCAGTTCAGTTAGGTCAGTTCAGTTCAGTTCAGTTCAGTTCAGACAGTTCAGTTCAGTTCAGTCAGTTCAGTTCAGTTCAGTCAGTTGAGTTCAGTTCAGTCAGTTGCTTTCAGTTCAGTCAGTTGAGTTCAGTTCAGTCAGTTCAGTTCAGCCAGTTCAGTTCACTTCAGTCAGTTCAGTTTAGTTTAGTTCAGTCAGTTCAGTTCAGTCAGTTCAGTTCAGTCAGTTCAGTTCAGCCAGTTCAGTCAGTTCAGTTCAGTCAGTTCAGTTCAGATCAGTCAGTTCAGTTCAGTCAGTTCAGTTCAGTTCAGACAGTTTAGTTCAGTCAGTTCAGTTCAGTCAGTTCAGTTCAGTTCAGTCAGTTCAGTTCAGTATGTTCAGTTTAGTCAGTTCAGTTCAGTTCAGTCAGTTCAGATCAGTCAGTTCAGTTCAGTTCAGTCAGTTCAGCTCAGTTCTGTCAGTTCAGTTCAGACAGTTCAGTTCAGATCAGTTCACTCAGTTCAGTTCAGTCAGTTCAGTTCAGTCAGTTCAGTTCAGTCAGTTCAGTTCAGTTCAGTCAGTTCAGTTCAGTCAGTTCAGTCCAGTTCAGTCACTTCAGTACAGTTCAGTCAGTTCAGTTCAGTTCAGCCAGTTCAGTTCAGTTCAGTCAATTCAGTTCAGTTCAGTCAGTTCAGTTCAGACAGTTCAGTTCAGTCAGTTCAGTTCAGTCAGTTGAGTTCAGTTCAGTCAGTTGCTTTCAGTTCAGTCAGTTGAGTTCAGTTCAGTCAGTTCAGTTCAGTTCAGTCAGTTCACTTCACTTCAGTCAGTTCAGTTTAGTTTAGTTCAGTCAGTTCAGTTCAGTTCAGTCAGTTCAGTTCAGTTCAGTCAGTTCAGTTCAGTCAGTTCAGTTCAGTTCAGTCAGTTCAGTTCAGTTCAGTCAGTTCAGTTCAGTCCAGTCAGTTCAGTTCAGTTCAGTCAGTTCAGTTCAGTTCAGTCAGTTCACTTCAGTTCAGTCAGTTCAGTTCGGTTCAGTCAGTTCAGTTCAGTCAGTTCAGTTCAGTTAGTTCAGTTCAGTCAGTTCAGTTCAGTCAGTTCAGTTCAGTTCAGTCAGTTCAGTTCAGTCAGTTCAGTTCAGTCAGTTCAGTTCAGTCAGTTCAGTCAGTTCAATGCAGTCCAGTCAGTTCAGTTCGGTCAGTTCAGTTCAGTTCAGTCAGTTCAGTTCAGTTCAGTTACTTCAGTACAGTTCAGTCAGTTCAGTTCAGTTCAGTCAGTTCAGTTCAGTTCAGTCAATTCAGTTCAGTTCAGTCAGTTCAGTTCAGTTCAGTCAGTTCAGTTCAGTCAGTTCAGTTCAATTCAGTCAGTTCAGTTCGGTCAGTTCACTTCAGTTCATTCAGCTCAGTTCAGTTCAGTTACTTCAGTGCAGTTCAGTCAGTTCAGTTCAGTTCTGTCAGTTCAGTTCAGTTCAGTCAATTCAGTTCAGTTCAGTCAGTTCAGTTCAGTCAGTTCAGTTCAGTTCAGTCAGTTCAGTTCAGTTCAGTCAGTTCAGTTCAGACAGTTCCATTCAGTTCAGTCAGTTCAGTTCAGTTAGGTCAGTTCAGTTCAGTCAGTTCAGTTCATTTCAGTTCAGACAGTTCAGTTCAGTCAGTTCAGTTCAGTCAGTTGAGTTCAGTTCAGTCAGTTGCTTTCAGTTCAGTCAGTTGAGTTCAGTTCAGTCAGTTCAGTTCAGTTCAGCCAGTTCAGTTCACTTCAGTCAGTTCAGTTTAGTTTAGTTCAGTCAGTTCAGTTCAGTTCAGTCAGTTCAGTTCAGTCAGTTCAGTTTAGTTTAGTTCAGTCAGTTCAGTTCAGTTCAGTCAGTTCAGTTCAGTCAGTTCAGTTCAGCCAGTTCAGTTCAGTTCAGTTCAGTCAGTTCAGTTCAGTCAGTTCAGTTCAGATCAGTCAGTTCAGTTCAGTCAGTTCAGTTCAGTCAGTTCAGTTCAGTTCAGACAGTTTAGTTCAGTCATTTCAGTTCAGTCAGTTCAGTTCAGTCAGTTCTGTTCAGTTAGTTCAGTTCAGTCCAGTCAGTTCAGTCAGTTCAGTTCAGTTCAGTCACTTCAGTTAAGTTCAGACAGTTTAGTTCAGTTCAGTCAGTTCAGTTCAGTCAGTTCAGTTCAGTCAGTTCAGTTCAGTTCAGTCAGTTCAGTTCAGTCAGTTCAGTTTAGTCAGTTCAGTTCAGTTGAGTCAGTTCAGTTCAGTCAGTTCAGATCAGTCAGTTCAGTTCAGTTCAGTCAGTTCAGTTCAGTCAGTTCAGTTCAGTCAGTTCAGTTCAATCAGTTCAGTTCAGTTCAGTCAGTTCAGTTCAGTCAGTTCAGTTCAGTTCAGACAGTTCAGTTCAGTTCAGTCAGTTCAGTTCAGTCAGTTCAGTTCAGTCAGTTCAGTTCAGTTCAGTCAGTTCAGTTCAGTCAGTTCAGTTTAGTCAGTTCAGTTCAGTTGAGTCAGTTCGGTTCAGTCAGTTCAGTTCAGTCAGTTCAGTTCAGTTCAGTCAGCTCAGCTCAGTTCACTCAGTTCAGTTCAGTCAGTTCAGTCAGTTCAATTCAGTTCAGTCAGTTCAGTTCAGTTCAGTTCAGTCAGCTCAGTTCAGTTCACACAGTTCAGTTCAGTCAGTTCAGTCAGTTCAATTCAGTTCAGTCAGTTCAGTCAGTTCAGTTCAGTTCAGTCAGTTCAGTTCAGTCAGTTCACTTCAGTTCAGTTCAGTCAGTTCAGTTCAGTCAGTTCACTTCAGTTCAGTCAGTTGAGTTCAGTTCAGTCAGTTCAGTTCAGTTAGTTCAGTTCAGTCAGTTCAGTTCAGTTCTGACAGTTCCATTCAGTTCAGTCAGTTCAGTTCAGTTCAGTTCAGTTAGGTCAGTTCAGTTCAGTCAGTTCAGTTCGGTTCAGACAGTTCAGTTCAGTTCAGTCAGTTGAGTTCAGTTCAGTCAGTTGCTTTCAGTTCAGTCAGTTGAGTTCAGTTCAGTCAGTTCAGTTCAGTTCAGACAGTTCAGTTCAGTTCAGTCAGTTCAGTTCAGTTCAGTCAGTTGAGTTCAGTTCAGTCAGTTGCTTTCAGTTCAGTCAGTTGAGTTCAGTTCAGTCAGTTCAGTTCAGCCAGTTCAGTTCACTTCAGTCAGTTCAGTTTAGTTTAGTTCAGTCAGTTCAGTTCAGTTCAGTCAGTTCAGCTCAGTCAGTTCAGTTCAGCCAGTTCAGTCAGTTCAGTTCAGTCAGTTCAGTTCAGATCAGTCAGTTCAGTTCAGTCAGTTCAGTTCAGTCAGTTCAGTTCAGTTCAGACAGTTTAGTTCAGTCAGTTCAGGTCAGTCAGTTCAGTTCAGTCAGTTCAGTTCAGTTAGTTCAGTTCAGTCCAGTCAGTTCAGTCAGTTCAGTTCAGTTCAGTCACTTCAGTTCAGTTCAGACAGTTCAGTTCAGTTCAGTCAGTTCAGTTCAGTCAGTTCAGTTCAGTCAGTTCAGTTCAGTTCAGTCAGTTCAGTTCAGTATGTTCAGTTTAGTCAGTTCAGTTGAGTCAGTTCAGTTGAGTCAGTTCAGTTCAGTCAGTTCAGATCAGTCAGTTCAGTTCAGTTCAGTCAGTTCAGCTCAGTTCTGTCAGTTCAGTTCAGACAGTTCAGTTCAGATCAGTTCACTCAGTTCAGTTCAGTCAGTTCAGTTCAGTCAGTTCAGTTCAGTCAGTTCAGTTCAGTTCAGTCAGTTCAGTTCAGTCAGTTCAGTTCAGTTCAGTCACTTCAGTACAGTTCAGTCAGTTCAGTTCAGTTCAGCCAGTTCAGTTCAGTTCAGTCAAATCAGTTCAGTTCAGTCAGTTCAGTTCAGACAGTTCAGTTCAGTTCAGTCAGTTCAGTTCAGTTCAGTCAGTTGAGTTCAGTTCAGTCAGTTGCTTTCAGTTCAGTCAGTTGAGTTCAGTTCAGTCAGTTCAGTTCAGTTCAGTCAGTTCACTTCACTTCAGTCAGTTCAGTTTAGTTTAGTTCAGTCAGTTCAGTTCAGTTCAGTCAGTTCAGTTCAGTCAGTTCAGTTCAGCCAGTTCAGTTCAGTTCAGTCAGTTCAGTTCAGTCAGTTCAGTTCAGTCAGTTCAGTTCAATTCAGGCAGTTCAGTTCAGTCAGTTCAGTTTAGTCAGTTCAGTTCAGTTGAGTCAGTTCGGTTCAGTCAGTTCAGTTCAGACAGTTCAGTTCAGATCAGTTCACTCAGTTCAGTTCAGTCAGTTCAGTTCAGTCAGTTCAGTTCAGTTCAGTCAGTTCAGTTCAGTTCAGTCAGTTCAGTTCAGTCAGTTCAGTTCAGTCAGTTCACTTCAGTTCAGTTCAGTCAGTTCAGTTCAGTCAGTTCAATTCAGTTCAGTCAGTTCACTTCAGTTCAGTCAGTTGAGTTCAGTTCAGTCCGTTCAGTTCAGTTCAGTTCAGTCAGTTCAGTTCAGTCAGTTCAGTTCAGTTCAGTCAGTTGAGTTCAGTTCAGTCAGTTCAGTTCAGTCAGTTCAGTTCAGTCAGTTCAGTCAGTTAAATTCAGTCCAGTCAGTTCAGTTCGGTCAGTTCAGTTCACTTCAGTCACTTCAGTACAGTTCAGTCAGTTCAGTTCAGTTCAGTCAGTTCAGTTCAGTCAATTCAGTTCAGTTCAGTCAGTTCAGTTCAGTCAGTTCAGTTCAGTTCAGTCAGTTCAGTTCAGTTCAGTCAGTTCAGTTCAGTCAGTTCAGTTCAGACATTTCAATTCAGTTCAGTCAGTTCAGTTCAGTTCAGTCAGTTAAGTTCAGTTCAGTCAGTTCAGTTCAGTTCAGTCAGTTCAGTTCAGACAGTTCAGTTCAGTCCAGTCAGTTCAGTTCAGTCAGTTGAGTTCAGTTCAGTCAGTTGCTTTCAGTTCAGTCAGTTGAGTTCAGTTCAGTCAGTTCAGTTCAGTTCAGTCTGTTCACTTCACTTCAGTCAGTTCAGTTTAGTTTAGTTCAGTCAGTTCAGTTCAGTCAGTTCAGTTCAGTCAGTTCAGTTCAGCCAGTTCAGTTCAGTTCAGTTCAGTCAGTTCAGTTCAGTCAGTTCAGTTCAGTCAGTTCAGTTCAGTCCAGTCAGTTCAGTTCAGTTCAGTCAGTTCAGTTCAGTTCAGTCAGTTCACTTCAGTTCAGTCAGTTCAGTTCGGTTCAGTCAGTTCAGTTCAGTCAGTTCAGTTCAGTCAGTTCAGTTCAGTCAGTTCAGTTCAGTCAGTTCAGTCAGTTCAATGCAGTCCAGTCAATTCAGTTCGGTCAGTTCAGTTCAGTTCAGTCAGTTCAGTTCAGTTCAGTTACTTCAGTACAGTTCAGTCAGTTCAGTTCAGTTCAGTCAGTTCAGTTCAGTTCAGTCAATTCAGTTCAGTTCAGTCAGTTCAGTTCAGTTCAGTCAGTTCAGTTCAGTTAGTTCAGTTGAGTTCAGTCAGTTCAGTTCAGTCAGTTCAGTTCAGTTCAGACAGTTCAATTCAGTTCAGTCAGTTCAGTTCAGTCAGTTCAGTTCAGTCAGTTCAGTCAGTTCAGTTCAGTCAGTTCATTCAGTTCAGTTCCGTTCAGTAAGTTCAGTTCAGCCAGTTAAGTTCAGTTCAGTCAGTTCAGTTCAGTTCAGTCAGTTCAGTTCAGACAGTTCAGTTCAGTTCAGTCAGTTGAGTTCAGTTCAGTCAGTTGCTTTCAGTTCAGTCAGTTGAGTTCAGTTCAGTCAGTTCAGTTCAGTCAGTTCACTTCACTTCAGTCAGTTCAGTTTAGTTTAGTTCAGTCAGTTCAGTTCAGTCAGTTCAGTTCAGTTCAGTTCAGTCAGCTCAGTTCAGTTCACTCAGTTCAGTTCAGACAGTTCAATTCAGTTCAGTCAGTTCAGTCAGTTCAGTCAGTTCAGTTCAGTTCAGTTCAGTCAGTTCAGTCAGTTCAGTTCAGTCAGTTCAGTTCAGTTCAGTCAGTTCAGTTCAGTCAGTTCAGTTCAGTTCAGTCAGTTCAGTTCAGTCAGTTGAGTTCAGTTCTGTCAGTTCTGTTCAGTCAGTTCGGTTCAGTTCAGTTAGTTCAGTTCAATCAGTTCAATTCAGTCAGTTCAGTTCAGTCAGTTCAATTCAGTCAGTTCAGTTCAGTTCAGTCAGTTCAGTTCAGTTCAGTCAGTTCAGTTCAGTTCAGTCAGCTCAGCTCAGTTCACTCAGTTCAGTTCAGTCAGTTCAGTCAGTTCAATTCAGTTCAGTCAGTTCAGTTCAGTCAGTTCAGTTCAGTTCAGTCAGCTCAGTTCAGTTCAGTCAGTTCAGTCAGTTCAATTCAGTTCAGTCAGTTCAGTCAGTTCAGTCAGTTCAGTCAGTTCAGTTCAGTTCAGTCAGTTCAGTTCAGTCAGTTCACTTCAGTTCAGTCAGTTGAGTTCAGTTCAGTCAGTTCAGTTCAGTTAGTTCAGTTCAGTCAGTTCAGTTCATTTCTGACAGTTCCATTCAGTTCAGTCAGTTCAGTTCAGTTCAGTTCAGTTAGGTCAGTTCAGTTCAGTTCAGTTCAGACAGTTCAGTTCAGTTCAGTCAGTTCAGTTCAGTTCAGTCAGTTGAGTTCAGTTCAGTCAGTTGCTTTCAGTTCAGTCAGTTGAGTTCAGTTCAGTCAGTTCAGTTCAGCCAGTTCAGTTCACTTCAGTCAGTTCAGTTTAGTTTAGTTCAGTCAGTTCAGTTCAGTCAGTTCAGTTCAGTCAGTTCAGTTCAGCCAGTTCAGTCAGTTCAGTTCAGTCAGTTCAGTTCAGATCAGTCAGTTCAGTTCAGTCAGTTCAGTTCAGTTCAGACAGTTTAGTTCAGTCAGTTCAGTTCAGTCAGTTCAGTTCAGTTCAGTCAGTTCAGTTCAGTATGTTCAGTTTAGTCAGTTCAGTTCAGTTCAGTCAGTTCAGATCAGTCAGTTCAGTTCAGTTCAGTCAGTTCAGCTCAGTTCTGTCAGTTCAGTTCAGACAGTTCAGTTCAGATCAGTTCACTCAGTTCAGTTCAGTCAGTTCAGTTCAGTCAGTTCAGTTCAGTCAGTTCAGTTCAGTTCAGTCAGTTCAGTTCAGTCAGTTCAGTCCAGTTCAGTCACTTCAGTACAGTTCAGTCAGTTCAGTTCAGTTCAGCCAGTTCAGTTCAGTTCAGTCAATTCAGTTCAGTTCAGTCAGTTCAGTTCAGACAGTTCAGTTCAGTCAGTTCAGTTCAGTCAGTTGAGTTCAGTTCAGTCAGTTGCTTTCAGTTCAGTCAGTTGAGTTCAGTTCAGTCAGTTCAGTTCAGTTCAGTCAGTTCACTTCACTTCAGTCAGTTCAGTTTAGTTTAGTTCAGTCAGTTCAGTTCAGTTCAGTCAGTTCAGTTCAGTCAGTTCAGTTCAGCCAGTTCAGTTCAGTTCAGTCAGTTCAGTTCAGTCAGTTCAGTTCAGTTCAGTCAGTTCAGTTCAGTTCAGTCAGTTCAGTTCAGTCCAGTCAGTTCAGTTCAGTTCAGTCAGTTCAGTTCAGTTCAGTCAGTTCACTTCAGTTCAGTCAGTTCAGTTCGGTTCAGTCAGTTCAGTTCAGTCAGTTCAGTTCAGTTAGTTCAGTTCAGTCAGTTCAGTTCAGTCAGTTCAGTTCAGTCAGTTCAGTTCAGTCAGTTCAGTTCAGTCAGTTCAGTCAGTTCAATGCAGTCCAGTCAGTTCAGTTCGGTCAGTTCAGTTCAGTTCAGTCAGTTCAGTTCAGTTCAGTTACTTCAGTACAGTTCAGTCAGTTCAGTTCAGTTCAGTCAGTTCAGTTCAGTTCAGTCAATTCAGTTCAGTTCAGTCAGTTCAGTTCAGTTCAGTCAGTTCAGTTCAGTCAGTTCAGTTCAATTCAGTCAGTTCAGTTCGGTCAGTTCACTTCAGTTCAGTCAGCTCAGTTCAGTTCAGTTACTTCAGTGCAGTTCAGTCAGTTCCGTTCAGTTCTGTCAGTTCACTTCAGTTCAGTCAATTCAGTTCAGTTCAGTCAGTTCAGTTCAGTCAGTTCAGTTCAGTTCAGTCAGTTCAGTTCAGTTCAGTTCAGTCAGTTCAGTTCAGACAGTTCCATTCAGTTCAGTCAGTTCAGTTCAGTTAGGTCAGTTCAGTTCAGTCAGTTCAGTTCATTTCAGTTCAGACAGTTCAGTTCAGTCAGTTCAGTTCAGTCAGTTGAGTCAGTTCAATGCAGTCCAGTCAATTCAGTTCGGTCAGTTCAGTTCAGTTCAGTCAGTTCAGTTCAGTTCAGTTACTTCAGTACAGTTCAGTCAGTTCAGTTCAGTTCAGTCAGTTCAGTTCAGTTCAGTCAATTCAGTTCAGTTCAGTCAGTTCAGTTCAGTTCAGTCAGTTCAGTTCAGTTAGTTCAGTTGAGTTCAGTCAGTTCAGTTCAGTCAGTTCAGTTCAGTTCAGACAGTTCAATTCAGTTCAGTCAGTTCAGTTCAGTCAGTTCAGTTCAGTCAGTTCAGTCAGTTCAGTTCAGTCAGTTCATTCAGTTCAGTTCCGTTCAGTCAGTTCAGTTCAGCCAGTTAAGTTCAGTTCAGTCAGTTCAGTTCAGTTCAGTCAGTTCAGTTCAGACAGTTCAGTTCAGTTCAGTCAGTTGAGTTCAGTTCAGTCAGTTGCTTTCAGTTCAGTCAGTTGAGTTCAGTTCAGTCAGTTCAGTTCAGTCAGTTCACTTCACTTCAGTCAGTTCAGTTTAGTTTAGTTCAGTCAGTTCAGTTCAGTCAGTTCAGTTCAGTTCAGTTCAGTCAGCTCAGTTCAGTTCACTCAGTTCAGTTCAGACAGTTCAATTCAGTTCAGTCAGTTCAGTCAGTTCAGTCAGTTCAGTTCAGTTCAGTTCAGTCAGTTCAGTCAGTTCAGTTCAGTCAGTTCAGTTCAGTTCAGTCAGTTCAGTTCAGTCAGTTCAGTTCAGTTCAGTCAGTTCAGTTCAGTCAGTTGAGTTCAGTTCTGTCAGTTCTGTTCAGTCAGTTCGGTTCAGTTCAGTTAGTTCAGTTCAATCAGTTCAATTCAGTCAGTTCAGTTCAGTCAGTTCAATTCAGTCAGTTCAGTTCAGTTCAGTCAGTTCAGTTCAGTTCAGTCAGTTCAGTTCAGTTCAGTCAGCTCAGCTCAGTTCACTCAGTTCAGTTCAGTCAGTTCAGTCAGTTCAATTCAGTTCAGTCAGTTCAGTTCAGTCAGTTCAGTTCAGTTCAGTCAGCTCAGTTCAGTTCACTCAGTTCAGTTCAGTCAGTTCAGTCAGTTCAATTCAGTTCAGTCAGTTCAGTCAGTTCAGTCAGTTCAGTTCAGTTCAGTCAGTTCAGTTCAGTCAGTTCACTTCAGTTCAGTCAGTTGAGTTCAGTTCAGTCAGTTCAGTTCAGTTAGTTCAGTTCAGTCAGTTCAGTTCAGTTCTGACAGTTCCATTCAGTTCAGTCAGTTCAGTTCAGTTCAGTTCAGTTAGGTCAGTTCAGTTCAGTTCAGTTCAGTTCAGACAGTTCAGTTCAGTTCAGTCAGTTCAGTTCAGTTCAGTCAGTTGAGTTCAGTTCAGTCAGTTGCTTTCAGTTCAGTCAGTTGAGTTCAGTTCAGTCAGTTCAGTTCAGCCAGTTCAGTTCACTTCAGTCAGTTCAGTTTAGTTTAGTTCAGTCAGTTCAGTTCAGTCAGTTCAGTTCAGTCAGTTCAGTTCAGCCAGTTCAGTCAGTTCAGTTCAGATCAGTCAGTTCAGTTCAGTCAGTTCAGTTCAGTTCAGACAGTTTAGTTCAGTCAGTTCAGTTCAGTCAGTTCAGTTCAGTTCAGTCAGTTCAGTTCAGTATGTTCAGTTTAGTCAGTTCAGTTCAGTTCAGTCAGTTCAGATCAGTCAGTTCAGTTCAGTTCAGTCAGTTCAGCTCAGTTCTGTCAGTTCAGTTCAGACAGTTCAGTTCAGATCAGTTCACTCAGTTCAGTTCAGTCAGTTCAGTTCAGTCAGTTCAGTTCAGTCAGTTCAGTTCAGTTCAGTCAGTTCAGTTCAGTCAGTTCAGTCCAGTTCAGTCACTTCAGTACAGTTCAGTCAGTTCAGTTCAGTTCAGCCAGTTCAGTTCAGTTCAGTCAATTCAGTTCAGTTCAGTCAGTTCAGTTCAGACAGTTCAGTTCAGTCAGTTCAGTTCAGTCAGTTGAGTTCAGTTCAGTCAGTTGCTTTCAGTTCAGTCAGTTGAGTTCAGTTCAGTCAGTTCAGTTCAGTTCAGTCAGTTCACTTCACTTCAGTCAGTTCAGTTTAGTTTAGTTCAGTCAGTTCAGTTCAGTTCAGTCAGTTCAGTTCAGTTCAGTCAGTTCAGTTCAGTCAGTTCAGTTCAGTTCAGTCAGTTCAGTTCAGTTCAGTCAGTTCAGTTCAGTCCAGTCAGTTCAGTTCAGTTCAGTCAGTTCAGTTCAGTTCAGTCAGTTCACTTCAGTTCAGTCAGTTCAGTTCGGTTCAGTCAGTTCAGTTCAGTCAGTTCAGTTCAGTTAGTTCAGTTCAGTCAGTTCAGTTCAGTCAGTTCAGTTCAGTTCAGTCAGTTCAGTTCAGTCAGTTCAGTTCAGTCAGTTCAGTTCAGTTCAGTTCAGTCAGTTCAGTTCAGTTCAGTTACTTCAGTACAGTTCAGTCAGTTCAGTTCAGTTCAGTCAGTTCAGTTCAGTTCAGTCAATTCAGTTCAGTTCAGTCAGTTCAGTTCAGTTCAGTCAGTTCAGTTCAGTCAGTTCAGTTCAATTCAGTCAGTTCAGTTCGGTCAGTTCACTTCAGTTCATTCAGCTCAGTTCAGTTCAGTTACTTCAGTGCAGTTCAGTCAGTTCAGTTCAGTTCTGTCAGTTCAGTTCAGTTCAGTCAATTCAGTTCAGTTCAGTCAGTTCAGTTCAGTCAGTTCAGTTCAGTTCAGTCAGTTCAGTTCAGTTCAGTTCAGTCAGTTCAGTTCAGACAGTTCCATTCAGTTCAGTCAGTTCAGTTCAGTTAGGTCAGTTCAGTTCAGTCAGTTCAGTTCATTTCAGTTCAGACAGTTCAGTTCAGTCAGTTCAGTTCAGTCAGTTGAGTTCAGTTCAGTCAGTTGCTTTCAGTTCAGTCAGTTGAGTTCAGTTCAGTCAGTTCAGTTCAGTTCAGCCAGTTCAGTTCACTTCAGTCAGTTCAGTTTAGTTTAGTTCAGTCAGTTCAGTTCAGTTCAGTCAGTTCAGTTCAGTCAGTTCAGTTTAGTTTAGTTCAGTCAGTTCAGTTCAGTTCAGTCAGTTCAGTTCAGTCAGTTCAGTTCAGCCAGTTCAGTTCAGTTCAGTTCAGTCAGTTCAGTTCAGTCAGTTCAGTTCAGATCAGTCAGTTCAGTTCAGTCAGTTCAGTTCAGTCAGTTCAGTTCAGTTCAGACAGTTTAGTTCAGTCATTTCAGTTCAGTCAGTTCAGTTCAGTCAGTTCTGTTCAGTTAGTTCAGTTCAGTCCAGTCAGTTCAGTCAGTTCAGTTCAGTTCAGTCACTTCAGTTAAGTTCAGACAGTTTAGTTCAGTTCAGTCAGTTCAGTTCAGTCAGTTCAGTTCAGTCAGTTCAGTTCAGTTCAGTCAGTTCAGTTCAGTCAGTTCAGTTTAGTCAGTTCAGTTCAGTTGAGTCAGTTCAGTTCAGTCAGTTCAGATCA
Organism: Dermacentor albipictus; assembly: GCF_038994185.2. Classification (NCBI taxonomy): domain Eukaryota; kingdom Metazoa; phylum Arthropoda; class Arachnida; order Ixodida; family Ixodidae; genus Dermacentor; species Dermacentor albipictus. Next base: position 1,744,466 of record NW_027225580.1, on the reverse strand, counting down.
GTCAGTTCAGTTCAGTTCAGTCAGTTCAGTTCAGTCAGTTCAGTTCAGTCAGTTCAGTTCAATCAGTTCAGTTCAGTTCAGTCAGTTCAGTTCAGTCAGTTCAGTTCAGTTCAGACAGTTCAGTTCAGTTCAGTCAGTTCAGTTCAGTCAGTTCAGTTCAGTCAGTTCAGTTCAGTTCAGTCAGTTCAGTTCAGTCAGTTCAGTTTAGTCAGTTCAGTTCAGTTGAGTCAGTTCGGTTCAGTCAGTTCAGTTCAGTCAGTTCAGTTCAGTTCAGTCAGCTCAGCTCAGTTCACTCAGTTCAGTTCAGTCAGTTCAGTCAGTTCAATTCAGTTCAGTCAGTTCAGTTCAGTTCAGTTCAGTCAGCTCAGTTCAGTTCACACAGTTCAGTTCAGTCAGTTCAGTCAGTTCAATTCAGTTCAGTCAGTTCAGTCAGTTCAGTTCAGTTCAGTCAGTTCAGTTCAGTCAGTTCACTTCAGTTCAGTTCAGTCAGTTCAGTTCAGTCAGTTCACTTCAGTTCAGTCAGTTGAGTTCAGTTCAGTCAGTTCAGTTCAGTTAGTTCAGTTCAGTCAGTTCAGTTCAGTTCTGACAGTTCCATTCAGTTCAGTCAGTTCAGTTCAGTTCAGTTCAGTTAGGTCAGTTCAGTTCAGTCAGTTCAGTTCAGTTCAGACAGTTCAGTTCAGTTCAGTCAGTTGAGTTCAGTTCAGTCAGTTGCTTTCAGTTCAGTCAGTTGAGTTCAGTTCAGTCAGTTCAGTTCAGTTCAGACAGTTCAGTTCAGTTCAGTCAGTTCAGTTCAGTTCAGTCAGTTGAGTTCAGTTCAGTCAGTTGCTTTCAGTTCAGTCAGTTGAGTTCAGTTCAGTCAGTTCAGTTCAGCCAGTTCAGTTCACTTCAGTCAGTTCAGTTTAGTTTAGTTCAGTCAGTTCAGTTCAGTTCAGTCAGTTCAGCTCAGTCAGTTCAGTTCAGCCAGTTCAGTCAGTTCAGTTCAGTCAGTTCAGTTCAGATCAGTCAGTTCAGTTCAGTCAGTTCAGTTCAGTCAGTTCAGTTCAGTTCAGACAGTTTAGTTCAGTCAGTTCAGGTCAGTCAGTTCAGTTCAGTCAGTTCAGTTCAGTTAGTTCAGTTCAGTCCAGTCAGTTCAGTCAGTTCAGTTCAGTTCAGTCACTTCAGTTCAGTTCAGACAGTTCAGTTCAGTTCAGTCAGTTCAGTTCAGTCAGTTCAGTTCAGTCAGTTCAGTTCAGTTCAGTCAGTTCAGTTCAGTATGTTCAGTTTAGTCAGTTCAGTTGAGTCAGTTCAGTTGAGTCAGTTCAGTTCAGTCAGTTCAGATCAGTCAGTTCAGTTCAGTTCAGTCAGTTCAGCTCAGTTCTGTCAGTTCAGTTCAGACAGTTCAGTTCAGATCAGTTCACTCAGTTCAGTTCAGTCAGTTCAGTTCAGTCAGTTCAGTTCAGTCAGTTCAGTTCAGTTCAGTCAGTTCAGTTCAGTCAGTTCAGTTCAGTTCAGTCACTTCAGTACAGTTCAGTCAGTTCAGTTCAGTTCAGCCAGTTCAGTTCAGTTCAGTCAAATCAGTTCAGTTCAGTCAGTTCAGTTCAGACAGTTCAGTTCAGTTCAGTCAGTTCAGTTCAGTTCAGTCAGTTGAGTTCAGTTCAGTCAGTTGCTTTCAGTTCAGTCAGTTGAGTTCAGTTCAGTCAGTTCAGTTCAGTTCAGTCAGTTCACTTCACTTCAGTCAGTTCAGTTTAGTTTAGTTCAGTCAGTTCAGTTCAGTTCAGTCAGTTCAGTTCAGTCAGTTCAGTTCAGCCAGTTCAGTTCAGTTCAGTCAGTTCAGTTCAGTCAGTTCAGTTCAGTCAGTTCAGTTCAATTCAGTCAGTTCAGTTCAGTCAGTTCAGTTTAGTCAGTTCAGTTCAGTTGAGTCAGTTCGGTTCAGTCAGTTCAGTTCAGACAGTTCAGTTCAGATCAGTTCACTCAGTTCAGTTCAGTCAGTTCAGTTCAGTCAGTTCAGTTCAGTTCAGTCAGTTCAGTTCAGTTCAGTCAGTTCAGTTCAGTCAGTTCAGTTCAGTCAGTTCACTTCAGTTCAGTTCAGTCAGTTCAGTTCAGTCAGTTCAATTCAGTTCAGTCAGTTCACTTCAGTTCAGTCAGTTGAGTTCAGTTCAGTCCGTTCAGTTCAGTTCAGTTCAGTCAGTTCAGTTCAGTCAGTTCAGTTCAGTTCAGTCAGTTGAGTTCAGTTCAGTCAGTTCAGTTCAGTCAGTTCAGTTCAGTCAGTTCAGTCAGTTAAATTCAGTCCAGTCAGTTCAGTTCGGTCAGTTCAGTTCACTTCAGTCACTTCAGTACAGTTCAGTCAGTTCAGTTCAGTTCAGTCAGTTCAGTTCAGTCAATTCAGTTCAGTTCAGTCAGTTCAGTTCAGTCAGTTCAGTTCAGTTCAGTCAGTTCAGTTCAGTTCAGTTCAGTCAGTTCAGTTCAGTCAGTTCAGTTCAGTCAGTTCAGTCAGTTCAATTCAGTCCAGTCAGTTCGGTCAGTTCAGTTCACTTCAGTCACTTCAGTACAGTTCAGTCAGTTCAGTTCAGTTCAGTCAGTTCAGTTCAGTTCAGTCAATTCAGTTCAGTTCAGTCAGTTCAGTTCAGTCAGTTCAGTTCAGTTCAGTCAGTTCAGTTCAGTTCAGTCAGTTCAGTTCAGTCAGTTCAGTTCAGACATTTCAATTCAGTTCAGTCAGTTCAGTTCAGTTCAGTCAGTTAAGTTCAGTTCAGTCAGTTCAGTTCAGTTCAGTCAGTTCAGTTCAGACAGTTCAGTTCAGTCCAGTCAGTTCAGTTCAGTCAGTTGAGTTCAGTTCAGTCAGTTGCTTTCAGTTCAGTCAGTTGAGTTCAGTTCAGTCAGTTCAGTTCAGTTCAGTCTGTTCACTTCACTTCAGTCAGTTCAGTTTAGTTTAGTTCAGTCAGTTCAGTTCAGTCAGTTCAGTTCAGTCCAGTTCAGCCAGTTCAGTTCAGTTCAGTTCAGTCAGTTCAGTTCAGTCAGTTCAGTTCAGTCAGTTCAGTTCAGTCCAGTCAGTTCAGTTCAGTTCAGTCAGTTCAGTTCAGTTCAGTCAGTTCACTTCAGTTCAGTCAGTTCAGTTCGGTTCAGTCAGTTCAGTTCAGTCAGTTCAGTTCAGTCAGTTCAGTTCAGTCAGTTCAGTTCAGTCAGTTCAGTCAGTTCAATGCAGTCCAGTCAATTCAGTTCGGTCAGTTCAGTTCAGTTCAGTCAGTTCAGTTCAGTTCAGTTACTTCAGTACAGTTCAGTCAGTTCAGTTCAGTTCAGTCAGTTCAGTTCAGTTCAGTCAATTCAGTTCAGTTCAGTCAGTTCAGTTCAGTTCAGTCAGTTCAGTTCAGTTAGTTCAGTTGAGTTCAGTCAGTTCAGTTCAGTCAGTTCAGTTCAGTTCAGACAGTTCAATTCAGTTCAGTCAGTTCAGTTCAGTCAGTTCAGTTCAGTCAGTTCAGTCAGTTCAGTTCAGTCAGTTCATTCAGTTCAGTTCCGTTCAGTAAGTTCAGTTCAGCCAGTTAAGTTCAGTTCAGTCAGTTCAGTTCAGTTCAGTCAGTTCAGTTCAGACAGTTCAGTTCAGTTCAGTCAGTTGAGTTCAGTTCAGTCAGTTGCTTTCAGTTCAGTCAGTTGAGTTCAGTTCAGTCAGTTCAGTTCAGTCAGTTCACTTCACTTCAGTCAGTTCAGTTTAGTTTAGTTCAGTCAGTTCAGTTCAGTCAGTTCAGTTCAGTTCAGTTCAGTCAGCTCAGTTCAGTTCACTCAGTTCAGTTCAGACAGTTCAATTCAGTTCAGTCAGTTCAGTCAGTTCAGTCAGTTCAGTTCAGTTCAGTTCAGTCAGTTCAGTCAGTTCAGTTCAGTCAGTTCAGTTCAGTTCAGTCAGTTCAGTTCAGTCAGTTCAGTTCAGTTCAGTCAGTTCAGTTCAGTCAGTTGAGTTCAGTTCTGTCAGTTCTGTTCAGTCAGTTCGGTTCAGTTCAGTTAGTTCAGTTCAGTCAGTTCAATTCAGTCAGTTCAGTTCAGTTCAGTCAGTTCAGTTCAGTTCAGTCAGCTCAGCTCAGTTCACTCAGTTCAGTTCAGTCAGTTCAGTCAGTTCAATTCAGTTCAGTCAGTTCAGTTCAGTCAGTTCAGTTCAGTTCAGTCAGCTCAGTTCAGTTCACTCAGTTCAGTTCAGTCAGTTCAGTCAGTTCAATTCAGTTCAGTCAGTTCAGTCAGTTCAGTCAGTTCAGTCAGTTCAGTTCAGTTCAGTCAGTTCAGTTCAGTCAGTTCACTTCAGTTCAGTTCAGTCAGTTCAGTTCAGTCAGTTCACTTCAGTTCAGTCAGTTGAGTTCAGTTCAGTCAGTTCAGTTCAGTTAGTTCAGTTCAGTCAGTTCAGTTCAGTTCTGACAGTTCCATTCAGTTCAGTCAGTTCAGTTCAGTTCAGTTCAGTTAGGTCAGTTCAGTTCAGTTCAGTTCAGTTCAGACAGTTCAGTTCAGTTCAGTCAGTTCAGTTCAGTTCAGTCAGTTGAGTTCAGTTCAGTCAGTTGCTTTCAGTTCAGTCAGTTGAGTTCAGTTCAGTCAGTTCAGTTCAGCCAGTTCAGTTCACTTCAGTCAGTTCAGTTTAGTTTAGTTCAGTCAGTTCAGTTCAGTCAGTTCAGTTCAGTCAGTTCAGTTCAGCCAGTTCAGTCAGTTCAGTTCAGTCAGTTCAGTTCAGATCAGTCAGTTCAGTTCAGTCAGTTCAGTTCAGTTCAGACAGTTTAGTTCAGTCAGTTCAGTTCAGTCAGTTCAGTTCAGTTCAGTCAGTTCAGTTCAGTATGTTCAGATCAGTCAGTTCAGTTCAGTTCAGTCAGTTCAGCTCAGTTCTGTCAGTTCAGTTCAGACAGTTCAGTTCAGATCAGTTCACTCAGTTCAGTTCAGTCAGTTCAGTTCAGTCAGTTCAGTTCAGTCAGTTCAGTTCAGTTCAGTCAGTTCAGTTCAGTCAGTTCAGTTCAGTTCAGTCACTTCAGTACAGTTCAGTCAGTTCAGTTCAGTTCAGCCAGTTCAGTTCAGTCAATTCAGTTCAGTTCAGTCAGTTCAGTTCAGACAGTTCAGTTCAGTCAGTTCAGTTCAGTCAGTTGAGTTCAGTTCAGTCAGTTGCTTTCAGTTCAGTCAGTTGAGTTCAGTTCAGTCAGTTCAGTTCAGTTCAGTCAGTTCACTTCACTTCAGTCAGTTCAGTTTAGTTTAGTTCAGTCAGTTCAGTTCAGTTCAGTCAGTTCAGTTCAGTCAGTTCAGTTCAGTTCAGTCAGGTCAGTTCAGTCCAGTCAGTTCAGTTCAGTCAGTTAAGTTCAGTTCAGTCAGTTCAGTTCAGTTCAGTCAGTTCAGTTCAGACAGTTCAGTTCAGTTCAGTTCGGTCAGTTGAGTTCAATTCAGTCAGTTGCTTTCAGTTCAGTCAGTTGAGTTCAGTTCAGTCAGTTGAGTTCAGTTCAGTCAGTTCAGTTCAGTCAGTTCAGTTCATTTCAGCCAGTTCAGTTCAGTTCAGTTCAGTCAGTTCAGTTCAGTCAGTTCAGTTCAGTTCAGTCAGTTCAGTTCAGTTCAGTCCGTTCAGTTCAGTCAGTTCAGTTCAGTTCAGTCAGTTGAGTTCATTCAGTCAGTTGCTTTCAGTTCAGTCAGTTGAGTTCAGTTCAGTCAGTTCAGTCAGTTTAGTTCAGTCAGTTCAGTTCAGTTCAGTCAGTTCAGTTCAGTCAGTTCAGTTCAGTCAGTTCAGTTCAGTCCAGTCAGTTCAGTTCAGTCAGTTCAGTTCAGTAAAGTCAGTTCAGTTCAGTTCAGTTTGGTCAGTTCAGTTCAGTCAGTTCAGTTCAGTTCAGTCAGTTCAGTTCAGTTCAGTCAGTTCAGTTCAGTTCAGTTCAGTCAGCTCTGTTCAGTTCACTCAGTTCAGTTCAGTCAGTTCAGTTCACTCAGTTCAGTTCAGTTCAGTCAGTTCAGTTCAGTTCAGTCAGTTCAGTTCAGTTCGGTCAGTTCAGTTCAGTACAGTCAGTTCAATTCAGTCAGTTCAGTTCAGTCAGTTCAGTTCAGTCAGTTCAGTTCAGTTCAGTCAGCTCAGTTCACTCAGTTCAGTCAGTTCAGTCAGTTCAATTCAGTTCAGTCAGTTCAGTCAGTTCAGTCAGTTCAGTTCAGTCACTTCAGTTCAGTTCAGTCAGTTCAGTTCTGTTCAGTCAGTTCAGTTCAGTCAGTTTAGTTCAGTCAGTTCAGTTCAGTTCAGTCAGTTCAGTCAGTTCAGTTCAGTTCAGTCAGTTCAGTTCAGTCCAGTCAGTTCAGTTCAGTCAGTTCAGTTCAGTAAAGTCAGTTCAGATCAGTTCAGTTTTGTCAGTTCAGTTCAGTCAGTTCAGTTCAGTTCAGTCAGTTCAGTTCAGTTCGGTCAGTTCAGTTCAGTTCAGTCAGTTCAATTCAGTCAGTTCAGTTCAGTTCAGTCAGTTCAGTTCAGTTCAGTCAGTTCAGTTCAGTTCAGTTCAGTCAGATCAGTTCAGTTCTCAGTTCAGTTCAGTCAGTTCAATTCAGTTCAGTCAGTTCAGTTCAGTCAGTTCAGTTCAGTTCAGTCAGTTCAGTTCAGTTCAGTCAGTTCAGTTCAGTTCGGTCAGTTCAGTTCAGTACAGTCAGTTCAATTCAGTCAGTTCAGTTCAGTCAGTTCAGTTCAGTCAGTTCAGTTCAGTTCAGTCAGCTCAGTTCACTCAGTTCAGTTCAGTCAGTTCAGTCAGTTCAATTCAGTTCAGTCAGTTCAGTCAGTTCAGTTCAGTTCAGTCAGTTCAGTTCAGTTCAGTTCAGTCAGTTCAGTTCTGTTCAGTCAGTTCAGTTTAGTCAGTTCAGTTCAGTCAGTTCAGTTCAGTCAGTTCAGTTCAGTTCAGTCAGTTCAGTCAGTTCAGTTCAGTTCAGTCATCTCAGTTCAGTTCACTCAGTTCAGTTCAGTCAGTTCAGTCAGTTCAATTCAGTTCAGTCAGTTCAGTTCAGTCAGTTCAGTTCAGTTCAGTCAGTTCAGTTCAGTTCAGTCAGTTCAGTTCAGTTCAGATCAGTCAGTTCAATTCAGTCAGTTCAGTTCAGTTCAGTCAGTTCAGTTCAGTCAGTTCAGTTCAGTTCAGTCAGCTCAGTTCAGTTCACTCAGTTCAGTTCAGTCAGTTCAGTCAGTTCAATTCAGTTCAGTCAGTTCAGTCAGTTCAGTCAGTTCAGTTCAGTCAGCTCAGTTCAGTTCAGTTCAGTTCAGTCAGTTCAGTTCAGTTCAGTCAGTTCAGTTCTGTTCAGTCAGTTCAGTTCAGTCAGTTCAGTTCAGTCAGTTCAGTCAGTGCAGTTCAGTCAGTTCAGTTCAGTCCAGTCAGTTCAGTTCAGTTCAGTCAGTTCAGTTCAGTTCAGTCAGTTGAGTTCAGTTCAGTTCAGTCAGTTCAGTTCAGTCAGTTCAGTTCAGTTAGTGCAGTTCAGTCAGTTCAATTTAGTCAGTTCAGTTCAGTCAGTTCAGTTCAGTTCAGTTCAGTCAGTTCAGTTCAGTTCAGTCAGTTCAGTTCAGTTCAGTCAGTTCAGTTCAGTCAGTTCAGCTCAGTTCAGTCAGTTCAGTTCATTTCAGTCAGTTCAGTTCAGTCAGTTCAGTTCAGTCAGTTCAGTCAGTTCAATTCAATCCAGTCAGTCCAGTTCGGTCAGTTCAGTTCAGTTCAGTTAGTTCAGTTCAGTCACTTCAGTACAGTTCAGTCAGTTCAGTTCAGTTCAGTCAGTTCAGTTCAGTTCAGTCAGTTCAGTTCAGTTCAGTCAGTTCAGTTCAGTCAGTTCACTTCAGTTCAGTTCAGTCAGTTCACTTCAGTTCAGTCAGTTGAGTTCAGTTCAGTCAGTTCAGTTCAGTCAGTGCAGTTCAGTTCAGTCAGTTCAGTTCAGTTCAGTCAGTTCAGTTCAGTCAGTTCAGTTCAGTTCAGCCAGTTCAGTTCAGTTCAGTAAATTCAGTTCAGTCAGTTCAGTTCAGTTCAGTCAGTTCAGTTCAGTCAGTTCAGTTCAGTCAGTTGAGTCAGTTCAATTCAGTCCAGTCAGTTCAGTTCGGTCAGTTCAGTTCAGTTCAGTCAGTTCAGTTCAGTTCAGTCACTTCAGTACAGTTCATTCAGTTCAGTTCAGTCAGTTCAGTTCAGTTCAGTCAGTTCAGTTCAGTTCAGTCAGTTCAGTTCAGTCATTTCAGTTCAGACAGTTCAATTCAGTTCAGTCAGTTAAGTTCAGTCAGTTCAGTTCAGTTCAGTCAGGTCAGTTCAGTTCAGTCCAGTCAGTTCAGTTCAGTCAGTTAAGTTCAGTTCAGTCAGTTCAGTTCAGTTCAGTCAGTTCAGTTCAGACAGTTCAGTTCAGTTCAGTTCGGTCAGTTGAGTTCAATTCAGTCAGTTGCTTTCAGTTCAGTCAGTTGAGTTCAGTTCAGTCAGTTGAGTTCAGTTCAGTCAGTTCAGTTCAGTCAGTTCAGTTCAGTCAGTTCAGTTCAGTTCAGCCAGTTCAGTTCAGTTCAGTCAGTTCAGTTCAGTCAGTTCAGTTCAGTTCAGTCAGTTCAGTTCAGTTCAGTTTGTTCAGTTCAGTCAGTTCACTTCAGTTCAGTCAGTTGAGTTCAGTTCAGTCAGTTCAGTTCAGTTAGTTCAGTTCAGTCAGTTCAGTTCAGTTCTGACAGTTCCATTCAGTTCAGTCAGTTCAGTTCAGTTCAGTTCAGTTAGGTCAGTTCAGTTCAGTCAGTTCAGTTCAGACAGTTCAGTTCAGTCAGTTGAGTTCAGTTCAGTCAGTTGCTTTCAGTTCAGTCAGTTGAGTTCAGTTCAGTCAGTTCAGTTCAGTTCAGACAGTTCAGTTCAGTTCAGTCAGTTCAGTTCAGTTCAGTCAGTTGAGTTCAGTTCAGTCAGTTGCTTTCAGTTCAGTCAGTTGAGTTCAGTTCAGTCAGTTCAGTTCAGCCAGTTCAGTTCACTTCAGTCAGTTCAGTTTAGTTTAGTTCAGTCAGTTCAGTTCAGTCAGTTCAGCTCAGTCAGTTCAGTTCAGCCAGTTCAGTCAGTTCAGTTCAGTCCAGTTCAGATCAGTCAGTTCAGTTCAGTCAGTTCAGTTCAGTCAGTTCAGTTCAGTTCAGACAGTTTAGTTCAGTCAGTTCAGGTCAGTCAGTTCAGTTCAGTCAGTTCAGTTCAGTTAGTTCAGTTCATTCCAGTCAGTTCAGTCAGTTCAGTTCAGTTCAGTCACTTCAGTTCAGTTCAGACAGTTCAGTTCAGTTCAGTCAGTTCAGTTCAGTCAGTTCAGTTCAGTTCAGTCAGTTCAGTTCAGTATGTTCAGTTTAGTCAGTTCAGTTCAGTTGAGTCAGTTCAGTTCAGTCAGTTCAGATCAGTCAGTTCAGTTCAGTTCAGTCAGTTCAGCTCAGTTCTGTCAGTTCAGTTCAGACAGTTCAGTTCAGATCAGTTCACTCAGTTCAGTTCAGTCAGTTCAGTTCAGTCAGTTCAGTTCAGTCAGTTCAGTTCAGTTCAGTCAGTTCAGTTCAGTCAGTTCAGTTCAGTTCAGTCACTTCAGTACAGTTCAGTCAGTTCAGTTCAGTTCAGCCAGTTCAGTTCAGTTCAGTCAAATCAGTTCAGTTCAGTTCAGTCAGTTCAGTTCAGACAGTTCAGTTCAGTTCAGTCAGTTCAGTTCAGTTCAGTCAGTTGAGTTCAGTTCAGTCAGTTGCTTTCAGTTCAGTCAGTTGAGTTCAGTTCAGTCAGTTCAGTTCAGTTCAGTCAGTTCACTTCACTTCAGTCAGTTCAGTTTAGTTTAGTTCAGTCAGTTCAGTTCAGTCAGTTCAGTTCAGTCAGTTCAGTTCAGCCAGTTCAGTTCAGTCAGTTCAGTTCAGTTCAGTCAGTTCAGTTCAGTTCAGTCAGTTCAGTTCAGTCCAGTCAGTTCAGTTCAGTTCAGTCAGTTCAGTTCAGTTCAGTCAGTTCACTTCAGTTCAGTCAGTTCAGTTCGGTTCAGTCAGTTCAGTTCAGTCAGTTCAGTTCAGTTAGTTCAGTTCAGTCAGTTCAGTTCAGTCAGTTCAGTTCAGTTCAGTCAGTTCAGTTCAGTCAGTTCAGTCAGTTCAGTTCAGTCAGTTCAGTCAGTTCAATGCAGTCCAGTCAGTTCAGTTCGGTCAGTTCAGTTCAGTCAGTTCAGTTCAGTTCAGTTACTTCAGTACAGTTCAGTCAGTTCAGTTCAGTTCAGTCAGTTCAGTTCAGTTCAGTCAATTCAGTTCAGTTCAGTCAGTTCAGTTCAGTTCAGTTAGTTCAGTTCAGTCAGTTCAGTTCAATTCAGTCAGTTCGGTTCAGTCAGTTCAGTTCAGTTCAGACAGTTCAATTCAGTTCAGTCAGTTCAGTTCAGTCAGTTCAGTTCAGTTCAGTCAGTTCAGTTCAGTCAGTTCAGTTCAGTCAGTTCATTCAGTTCAGTTCAGTTCAGTCAGTTCAGTTCAGTCAGTTAAGTTCAGTCAGTTCAGTTCAGACAGTTCAGTTCAGTTCAGTCAGTTGAGTTCAGTTCAGTCAGTTGCTTTCAGTTCAGTCAGTTGAGTTCAGTTCAGTCAGTTCAGTTCAGTTCAGTCAGTTCACTTCACTTCAGTCAGTTCAGTTTAGTTTAGTTCAGTCAGTTCAGTTCAGTCCAGTCAGTTCAGTTCAGCCAGTTCAGTTCAGTTCAGTTCAGTCAGTTCAGTTCAGTCAGTTCAGTTCAGTCAGTTCAGTTCAGTTCAGTCAGTTCAGTTCAGTCAGTTCAGTTCAGTCAGTTCAGTCAGTTCAGTTCAGTCAGTTCAGATCAGTCAGTTCAGTTCAGTCAGTTCAGTTCAGTTCAGTCAGTTCAGTTCAGTTCAGTCAGTTCAGTTCAGTTCAGTCAGTTCAGTTCAGTCAGTTCAGTTCAGTCAGTTCAGTTCAGTTCAGTCAGTTCAGTTCAGTCAGTTCACTCAGTTCAGTTCAGTCAGTTCAGTTCAGTCAGTTCAGTTCAGTCAGTTTAGTTCAGTCAGTTCAGTTCAGTCAGTTCAGTTCAGTCAGTTCAGTCAGTTCTGTTCAGTTAGTTCAGTTCAGTCCAGTCAGTTCAGTCAGTTCAGTTCAGTTCAGTCACTTCAGTTCAGTTCAGTCAGTTCAGTTCAGTTCAGTTCAGTCACTTCAGTTCAGTTCAGTCAGTTCAGTTCAGTTCAGTCAGTTCAGTTCAGTCAGTTTAGTTCAGTCAGTTCAGTTCAGTCAGTTCAGTTCAGTCAGTTCAGTCAGTTCAGTTCAGTTAGTTCAGTTCAGTCCAGTCAGTTCAGTCAGTTCAGTTCAGTTCAGTCACTTCAGTTCAGTTCAGTTCAGTCAGTTCAGTTTAGTCAGTTCAGTTCAGTTGAGTCAGTTCAGTTCAGTCAGTTCAGATCAGTCAGTTCAGTTCAGTTCAGTCAGTTCAGCTCAGTTCTGTCAGTTCAGTTCAGACAGTTCAGTTCAGATCAGTTCACTCAGTTCAGTTCAGTCAGTTCAGTTCAGTTAGTACAGTTCAGTTAGTTCAGTTCAGTCAGTTCAGTTCAGTCAGTTCAGTTCAGTCAGTTCAGTTCAGTCAGTTCAGTTCAGTCAGTTCAGTTCAGTTCAGTCAGTTCAGTTCAGTTCAGTCAGTTCAGTTCAGTTACCATGTTCTTGTTTTCATTCGAAACAGTGTGAAAAATTTTATCTAGAGCGCAGCAAAACGTGTTTATACTAGAGCTGGGTGATCGGTAGATGCAGCCAAATACAGTGCTTTTTTCACCGGTACTGAAACATGAATTATTGATTTCGATCCATACTGCTTCGCAATCGGGCATACTAAGATTTAAATCTAGCCGGCGTTTATACTCTATATCTTGTGAAATAAAGATTGCGGAACCGCCGTGATTGGATGACACGCGATGACAATATTCCGGAGTGTATGATGGAAATGAAAACAAATTCTTATCGCTATCGTTTAACCATGTCTCTGTTACACAAACCAGTGAAAACGAAATATTGATCGATGATAACAGCAGGTGAAACTCGTCATAGTGTTTTTTTAGACTTCTTGCATTGAAATGGATAGCTGAGCAGCTGGGATTTGACAACAACGATGCCAGTTCGTTTGATTCAACGTAAGCCATGTTGGAAAAAGTGAAATGCTATTACGCATGGTTAGTGAAAATCGCGAGATCTGCCTCGTTTTGAATTCGAAAAACCCTGCTGTCTGTGTTCTTCCGTGCCTTGATTAGGCAGTCATCAGTCCATAGGAACTGCCAGTGATTTTCTTTTTTCAAAGATAGAGCTTTCGAAAATATCTTTTTGTTTTCCTGTGTCAGATGGTCGTTGACGTAAATCGGCGTAGACTCAGTTCCATGAAAGCCTATGTCGCGAGTCTGTAGACGCGCCTTCCGCGCCTTGCTTACGAATTCTGCTTTCTTTGGCCTCGAGGTGAACCTTGCAATTAAATTTTTCGTGCTTGAGACAGATGGCACTCGATGGGCAATTTCGATGTCGTCTCTCGATACCGGGCAGTCAATTTTACTTCCAACAGCCTGAAGAATCGCCACACAGTCTTCGCCTTGAGTGCAGGGTACACCCTTTAGTTCAACATTATTTTTGCGTGAGTATTGCTCTAGCTCACTTACTTTCTGTTCCAAGGCTGCGTTTCTAGTTGTAAGTGCCAAGTTCGTAATCTTCAGTTTCTCGTTCTCAGACTTCAGTTCCTCAACAGTTTCATTTAAGTAAGCCAGGCCCCCCTGCAATTCCTCCAGGTCTTTCTTGAAGTTACCAACAAACGTTTCTGGTTCAGTGGCCATCTTCAATTTAACGCTCGCCAGAACTTGTTGAGCCACCGTAGCCAGTTTTCCCTGCAGAACGCTTTCTAGCGCATCAAGACGCTTCGCGAGTTCAGCATTTGAGGGCATGACGGATACAAAGCACCGAGACAGAAACCGTAACAGTGGCAGCAGTTGCGATATGCAAGAGTTAGAGAAAAATGGAAACCAAAGCCCACCTGTGCAGGGAATAGCAGATGCTTATTAGCACGAATGCCAGAGGCTCCCTCGTGTACGCTCGCAACTGCTGCCACTAGTGTCGATGATCTGGGCGTGTTGCGTACATATAGGCTCAGAAGTACACGGTGCTGCCGCTGACGGAAGTGATGGTGCCTCACTGCGCAGAGGTTGGCGATCAAGCCTGAGTCCGCTGGGCCATGCGCAGAAGCAAACTTCAGGTCGGTGATCTGGCCCGAGTCCTCTGGACCATGTGCAGAAGCAAATCGCAGGACGCAGTGTCACCGGATCCGCGCTCCTTGTGATATCTGTGCAGGGAATAGCAGATGCTTATTAGCACGAATGTCAGAGGCTCCCTCGTGCACGCTCGCAACTGCTGCCACTAGTGTCGATGATCTGGGCGTGTTGCGTATATATAGGCTCAGAAGTAGACGGTGCTGCCGCTGACGGAAGTGACGGTGCCTCACTGCGCAGAGGTTGGCGATCAAGCCTGAGTCCGCTGGGCCATGCGCAGAAGCAAACTTCAGGTCGGTGATCTGGCCCGAGTCCTCTGGACCATGTGCAGAAGCAAATCGCAGGACGCAGTGTCACCGGATCCGCGCTCCTTGTGATATCTGTGCAGGGAATAGCAGATGCTTATTAGCACGAATGTCAGAGGCTCCCTCGTGCACGCTCGCAACTGCTGCCACTAGTGTCGATGATCTGGGCGTGTTGCGTATATATAGGCTCAGAAGTAGACGGTGCTGCCGCTGACGGAAGTGACGGTGCCTCACTGTGCAGAGGTTGGCGATCAAGCCTGAGTCCGCTGGGCCATGCGCAGAAGCAAACTTCAGGTCGGTGATCTGGCCCGAGTCCTCTGGACCATGTGCAGAACCAAATCGCAGGACGCAGTGTCACCGGATCCGCGCTCCTTGTGATATCTGTGCAGGGAATAGCAGATGCTTATTAGCACGAATGCCAGAGGCTCCCTCGTGCACGCTCGCAACTGCTGCCACTAGTATCGATGATCTGGGCGTGTTGCGTATATATAGGCTCAGAAGTAGACGGTGCTGCCGCTGACGTAAGTGACGGTGCCTCACTGCGCAGAGGTTAGCGATCAAGCCTGAGTCCGCTGGGCCATGCGCAGAAGCAAACTTCAGGTCGGTGATCTGGCCCGAGTCCTCTGGACCATGTGCAGAAGCAAATCGCAGGACGCAGTGTCACCGGATCCGCGCTCCTTGTGATATCTGTGCAGGGAATAGCAGATGCTTATTAGCACGAATACCAGAGGCTCCCTCATGCACGCTCGCAACTGCTGCCACTAGTTCAGTCAGTTCAGTTCAGTCCAGTCAGTTCAGTTCAGTTCAGTCAGTTCAGTTCAGTCAGTTCAGTTCAGTTCAGTCAGTTCAGTTCAGTCAGTTGAGTTCATTCAGTCAGTTGCTTTCAGTTCAGTCAGTTGAGTTCAGTTCAGTCAGTTGAGTTCAGTTCAGTCAGTTCAGTTCAGTTCAGTCAGTTTAGTTCAGTCAGTTCAGTTCAGTTCAGTCAGTTCAGTCAGTTCAGTTCAGTTCAGTCAGTTCAGTTCAGTCCAGTCAGTTCAGTTCAGTCAGTTCAGTTCAGTAAAGTCAGTTCAGTTCAGTTCAGTGTGGTCAGTTCAGTTCAGTCAGTTCAGTTCAGTTCAGTCAGTTCAGTTCAGTTCAGTCAGTTCAGTTCAGTTCGGTCAGTTCAGTTCAGTTCAGTCAGTTCAATTCAGTCAGTTCAGTTCAGTTCAGTCAGTTCAGTTCAGTTCAGTCAGTTCAGTTCAGTTCAGTCAGCTCAGTTCAGTTCACTCAGTTCAGTTCAGTCAGTTCAATTCAGTTCAGTCAGTTCAGTTCAGTCAGTTTAGTTCAGTTCAGTCAGTTCAGTTCAGTCAGTTCAGTTCAGTTCGGTCAGTTCAGTTCAGTACAGTCAGTTCAATTCAGTCAGTTCAGTTCAGTCAGTTCAGTTCAGTCAGTTCAGTTCAGTTCAGTCAGCTCAGTTCACTCAGTTCAGTTCAGTCAGTTCAGTCAGTTCAATTCAGTTCAGTCAGTTCAGTCAGTTCAGTTCAGTTCAGTCAGTTCAGTTCAGTCAGTTCAGTTCAGTTCAGTTCAGTCAGTTCAGTTCTGTTCAGTCAGTTCAGTTTAGTCAGTTCAGTTCAGTCAGTTCAGTTCAGTCAGTTCAGTTCAGTTCAGTCAGTTCAGTTCAGTTCAGTCATCTCAGTTCAGTTCACTCAGTTCAGTTCAGTCAGTTCAGTCAGTTCAATTCAGTTCAGTCAGTTCAGTTCAGTCAGTTCAGTTCAGTTCAGTCAGTTCAGTTCAGTTCAGTCAGTTCAGTTCGGTCAGTTCAGTTCAGTTCAGTCAGTTCAATTCAGTCAGTTCAGTTCAGTTCAGTCAGTTCAGTTCAGTTCAGTCAGTTCAGTTCAGTTCAGTCAGCTCAGTTCAGTTCACTCAGTTCAGTTCAGTCAGTTCAGTCAGTTCAATTCAGTTCAGTCAGTTCAGTCAGTTCAGTCAGTTCAGTTCAGTCAGCTCAGTTCAGTTCAGTTCAGTTCAGTCAGTTCAGTTCAGTTCAGTCAGTTCAGTTCTGTTCAGTCAGTTCAGTTCAGTCAGTTCAGTTCAGTCAGTTCAGTCAGTTCAGTTCAGTCAGTTCAGTTCAGTCCAGTCAGTTCAGTTCAGTTCAGTTCAGTCAGTTCAGTTCAGTTCAGTCAGTTGAGTTCAGTTCAGTTCAGTCAGTTCAGTTCAGTCAGTTCAGTTCAGTTAGTTCAGTTCAGTCAGTTCAATTCAGTCAGTTCAGTTCAGTTCAGTCAGTTCAGTTCAGTTCAGTCAGTTCAGTTCAGTTCAGTCAGTTCAGTTCAGTTCAGTCAGTTCAGTTCAGTCAGTTCAGCTCAGTTCAGTCAGTTCAGTTTATTTCAGTCAGTTCAGTTCAGTCAGTTCAGTTCAGTCAGTTCAGTTCAGTCAGTTCAGTCAGTTCAATTCAATCCAGTCAGTCCAGTTCGGTCAGTTCAGTTCAGTTCAGTTAGTTCAGTTCAGTCACTTCAGTACAGTTCTGTCAGTTCAGTTCAGTTCAGTCAGTTCAGTTCAGTTCAGTCAGTTCAGTTCAGTTCAGTCAGTTCAGTTCAGTCAGTTCACTTCAGTTCAGTTCAGTCAGTTCAGTTCAGTCAGTTCACTTCAGTTCAGTCAGTTGAGTTCAGTTCAGTCAGTTCAGTTCAGTCAGTGCAGTTCAGTTCAGTCAGTTCAGTTCAGTTCAGTCAGTTCAGTTCAGTCAGTTCAGTTCAGGCAGTTCAGTTCAGTTCAGTAAATTCAGTTCAGTCAGTTCAGTTCAGTTCAGTCAGTTCAGTTCAATCAGTTGAGTCAGTTCAATTCAGTCCAGTCAGTTCAGTTCGGTCAGTTGAGTTCAGTTCAGTCAGTTCAGTTCAGTTCAGTCACTTCAGTACAGTTCATTCAGTTCAATTCAGTGAGTTCAGTTCAGTTCAGTCAGTTCAGTTCAGTTCAGTCAGTTCAGTTCAGTCATTTCAGTTCAGACAGTTCAATTCAGTTCAGTCAGTTAAGTTCAGTCAGTTCAGTTCAGTTCAGTCAGGTCAGTTCAGTCCAGTCAGTTCAGTTCAGTCAGTTAAGTTCAGTTCAGTCAGTTCAGTTCAGTTCAGTCAGTTCAGTTCAGACAGTTCAGTTCAGTTCAGTTCGGTCAGTTGAGTTCAATTCAGTCAGTTGCTTTCAGTTCAGTCAGTTGAGTTCAGTTCAGTCAGTTGAGTTCAGTTCAGTCAGTTCAGTTCAGTCAGTTCAGTTCAGTTCAGCCAGTTCAGTTCAGTTCAGTTCAGTCAGTTCAGTTCAGTCAGTTCAGTTCAATTCAGTCAGTTCAGTTCAGTTCAGTCCGTTCAGTTCAGTCAGTTCAGTTCAGTTCAGTCAGTTGAGTTCATTCAGTCAGTTGCTTTCAGTTCAGTCAGTTGAGTTCAGTTCAGTCAGTTGAGTTCAGTTCAGTCAGTTCAGTTCAGTTCAGTCAGTTTAGTTCAGTCAGTTCAGTTCAGTTCAGTCAGTTCAGTTCAGTCAGTTCAGTTCAGTCAGTTCAGTTCAGTCCAGTCAGTTCAGTTCAGTCAGTTCAGTTCAGTAAAGTCAGTTCAGTTCAGTTCAGTTTGGTCAGTTCAGTTCAGTCAGTTCAGTTCAGTTCAGTCAGTTCAGTTCAGTTCAGTCAGTTCAGTTCAGTTCGGTCAGTTCAGTTCAGTTCAGTCAGTTCAATTCAGTCAGTTCAGTTCAGTTCAGTCAGTTCAGTTCAGTTCAGTCAGTTCAGTTCAGTTCAGTCAGCTCAGTTCAGTTCATTCAGTTCAGTTCAGTCAGTTCAATTCAGTTCAGTCAGTTCAGTTCAGTCAGTTCAGTTCAGTTCAGTTCGGTCAGTTCAGTTCAGTACAGTCAGTTCAATTCAGTCAGTTCAGTTCAGTCAGTTCAGTTCAGTCAGTTCAGTTCAGTTCAGTCAGCTCAGTTCACTCAGTTCAGTCAGTTCAGTCAGTTCAATTCAGTTCAGTCAGTTCAGTCAGTTCAGTCAGTTCAGTTCAGTTCAGTCAGTTCAGTTCAGTTCAGTCAGTTCAGTTCTGTTCAGTCAGTTCAGTTCAGTCAGTTTAGTTCAGTCAGTTCAGTTCAGTTCAGTCAGTTCAGTTAAGTCCAGTCAGTTCAGTTCAGTCAGTTCAGTTCAGTAAAGTCAGTTCAGTTCAGTTCAGTTTGGTCAGTTCAGTTCAGTCAGTTCAGTTCAGTTCAGTCAGTTCAGTTCAGTTCGGTCAGTTCAGTTCAGTTCAGTCAGTTCAATTCAGTCAGTTCAGTTCAGTTCAGTCAGTTCAGTTCAGTTCAGTCAGTTCAGTTCAGTTCAGTCAGCTCAGTTCAGTTCACTCAGTTCAGTTCAGTCAGTTCAATTCAGTTCAGTCAGTTCAGTCAGTTCAGTTCAGTTCAGTCAGTTCAGTTCAGTTCAGTCAGTTCAGTTCTGTTCAGTCAGTTCAGTTTAGTCAGTTCAGTTCAGTCAGTTCAGTTCAGTCAGTTCTGTTCAGTTCAGTCAGTTCAGTCAGTTCAGTTCAGTTCAGTCATCTCAGTTCAGTTCACTCAGTTCAGTTCAGTCAGTTCAGTCAGTTCAATTCAGTTCAGTCAGTTCAGTTCAGTCAGTTCAGTTCAGTTCAGTCAGTTCAGTTCAGTTCAGTCAGTTCAGTTCAGTTCAGTTCAGTCAGTTCAATTCAGTCAGTTCAGTTCAGTTCAGTCAGTTCAGTTCAGTCAGTTCAGTTCAGTTCAGTCAGCTCAGTTCAGTTCACTCAGTTCAGTTCAGTCAGTTCAGTCAGTTCAATTCAGTTCAGTCAGTTCAGTCAGTTCAGTCAGTTCAGTCAGTTCAGTCAGCTCAGTTCAGTTCAGTTCAGTTCAGTCAGTTCAGTTCAGTTCAGTCAGTTCAGTTCTGTTCAGTCAGTTCAGTTCAGTCAGTTCAGTTCAGTCAGTTCAGTCAGTTCAGTTCAGTCAGTTCAGTTCAGTCCAGTCAGTTCAGTTCAGTTCAGTTCAGTCAGTTCAGATCAGTTCAGTCAGTTGAGTTGAGTTCAGTTCAGTCAGTTCAGTTCAGTCAGTTCAGTTCAGTTAGTGCAGTTCAGTCAGTTCAATTCAGTCAGTTCAGTTCAGTTCAGTCAGTTCAGTTCAGTTCAGTTCAGTCAGTTCAGTTCAGTTCAGTCAGTTCAGTTCAGTTCAGTCAGTTCAGTTCAGTCAGTTCAGCTCAGTTCAGTCAGTTCAGTTCATTTCAGTCAGTTCAATTCAGTCAGTTCAGTTCAGTCAGTTCAGTTCAGTCAGTTCAGTCAGTTCAATTCAATCCAGTCAGTCCAGTTCGGTCAGTTCAGTTCAGTTCAGTTAGTTCAGTTCAGTCACTTCAGTACAGTTCAGTCAGTTCAGTTCAGTTCAGTCAGTTCAGTTCAGTTCAGTCAGTTCAGTTCAGTTCAGTCAGTTCAGTTCAGTCAGTTCACTTCAGTTCAGTTCAGTCAGTTCACTTCAGTTCAGTCAGTTGAGTTCAGTTCAGTCAGTTCAGTTCAGTCAGTGCAGTTCAGTTCAGTCAGTTCAGTTCAGTTCAGTCAGTTCAGTTCAGTCAGTTCAGTTCAGTTCAGCCAGTTCAGTTCAGTTCAGTAAATTCAGTTCAGTCAGTTCAGTTCAGTTCAGTCAGTTCAGTTCAGTCAGTTCAGTTCAGTCAGTTGAGTCAGTTCAATTCAGTCCAGTCAGTTCAGTTCGGTCAGTTCAGTTCAGTTCAGTCAGTTCAGTTCAGTCACTTCAGTACAGTTCATTCAGTTCAGTTCAGTCAGTTCAGTTCAGTTCAGTCAGTTCAGTTCAGTTCAGTCAGTTCAGTTCAGTCATTTCAGTTCAGACAGTTCAATTCAGTTCAGTCAGTTAAGTTCAGTCAGTTCAGTTCAGTTCAGTCAGGTCAGTTCAGTTCAGTCCAGTCAGTTCAGTTCAGTCAGTTAAGTTCAGTTCGGTCAGTTCAGTTCAGTTCAGTCAGTTCAGTTCAGACAGTTGAGTTCAGTTCAGTTCGGTCAGTTGAGTTCAATTCAGTCAGTTGCTTTCAGTTCAGTCAGTTGAGTTCAGTTCAGTCAGTTGAGTTCAGTTCAGTCAGTTCAGTTCAGTCAGTTCAGTTCAGTCAGTTCAGTTCAGTTCAGTTCAGCCAGTTCAGTTCAGTTCAGTCAGTTCATTTCAGTCAGTTCAGTTCAGTTCAGTCAGTTCAGTTCAGTTCAGTCCGTTCAGTTCAGTCAGTTCAGTTCAGTTCAGTCAGTTGAGTTCATTCAGTCAGTTGCTTTCAGTTCAGTCAGTTGAGTTCAGTTCAGTCAGTTGAGTTCAGTTCAGTCAGTTCAGTTCAGTTCAGTCAGTTTAGTTCAGTCAGTTCAGTTCAGTTCAGTCAGTTCAGTTCAGTCAGTTCAGTTCAGTTCAGTCAGTTCAGTTCAGTCCAGTCAGTTCAGTTCAGTCAGTTCAGTTCAGTCAGTTCAGTTCAGTAAAGTCAGTTCAGTTCAGTTCAGTTTGGTCAGTTCAGTTCAGTCAGTTCAGTTCAGTCCAGTCAGTTCAGTTCAGTCAGTTCAGTTCAGTCAGTTCAGTTCAGTAAAGTCAGTTCAGTTCAGTTCAGTTTGGTCAGTTCAGTTCAGTCAGTTCAGTTCAGTTCAGTCAGTTCAGTTCAGTTCGGTCAGTTCAGTTCAGTTCGGTCAGTTCAGTTCAGTTCAGTCAGTTCAGTTCAGTTCAGTCAGTTCAGTTCAGTTCAGTTCAGTTCAGTCAGCTCAGTTCAGTTCACTCAGTTCAGTTCAGTCAGTTCAATTCAGTTCAGTCAGTTCAGTTCAGTCAGTTCAGTTCAGTCAGTTCAGTTCAGTTCAGTCAGTTCAGTTCAGTTCGGTCAGTTCAGTTCAGTACAGTCAGTTCAATTCAGTCAGTTCAGTTCAGTCAGTTCAGTTCAGTCAGTTCAGTTCAGTTCAGTCAGCTCAGTTCACTCAGTTCAGTTCAGTCAGTTCAGTCAGTTCAATTCAGTTCAGTCAGTTCAGTCAGTTCAGTTCAGTTCAGTCAGTTCAGTTCAGTTCAGTTCAGTCAGTTCAGTTCTGTTCAGTCAGTTCAGTTTAGTCAGTTCAGTTCAGTCAGTTCAGTTCAGTCAGTTCAGTACAGTTCAGTCAGTTCAGTCAGTTCAGTTCAGTTCAGTCATCTCAGTTCAGTTCACTCAGTTCAGTCAGTTCAATTCAGTTCAGTCAGTTCAGTTCAGTCAGTTCAGCTCAGTTCAGTCAGTTCAGTTCAGTTCACTCAGTTCAGTTCAGTCAGTTCAGTCAGCTCAGTTCAGTTCAGTTCAGTCAGTTCAGTTCAGTTCAGTCAGTTCAGTTCTGTTCAGTCAGTTCAGTTCTGTCAGTTCAGTTCAGTCAGTTCAGTCAGTTCAGTTCAGTCAGTTCAGTTCAGTCCAGTCAGTTCAGTTCAGTTCACTCAGTTCAGTTCAGTCAGTTCAGTCAGCTCAGTTCAGTTCAGTTCAGTCAGTTCAGTTCAGTTCAGTCAGTTCAGTTCTGTTCAGTCAGTTCAGTTCTGTCAGTTCAGTTCAGTCAGTTCAGTCAGTTCAGTTCAGTCAGTTCAGTTCAGTCCAGTCAGTTCAGTTCAGTTCAGTTCAGTCAGTTCAGTTCAGTTCAGTCAGCTCAGTTCAGTTCACTCAGTTCAGTTCAGTCAGTTCAGTCAGCTCAGTTCAGTTCAGTTCAGTCAGTTCAGTTCAGTTCAGTCAGTTCAGTTCTGTTCAGTCAGTTCAGTTCAGTCAGTTCAGTTCAGTCAGTTCAGTTCAGTCAGTTCAGTCAGTTCAGTTCAGTCAGTTCAGTTCAGTCCAGTCAGTTCAGTTCAGTTCAGTTCAGTCAGTTCAGTTCAGTTCAGTCAGTTGAGTTCAGTTCAGTTCAGTCAGTTCAGTTCAGTCAGTTCAGTTCAGTTAGTTCAGTTCAGTCAGTTCAATTCAGTCAGTTCAGTTCAGTTCAGTCAGTTCAGTTCAGTCAGTTCAGTTCAGTTCAGTCAGTTCAGTTCAGTTCAGTCAGTTCAGTTCAGTTCAGTCAGTTCAGTTCAGTCAGTTCACTTCAGTTCAGTTCAGTCAGTTCAGTTCAGTCAGTTCACTTCAGTTCAGTCAGTTGAGTTCAGTTCAGTCAGTTCAGTTCAGTCAGTGCAGTTCAGTTCAGTCAGTTCAGTTCAGTTCAGTCAGTTCAGTTCAGTCAGTTCAGTTCAGTTTAGCCAGTTCAGTTCAGTTCAGTAAATTCAGTTCAGTCAGTTCAGTTCAGTTCAGTCAGTTCAGTTCAGTCAGTTCAGTTCAGTCAGTTGAGTCAGTTCAATTCAGTCCAGTCAGTTCAGTTCGGTCAGTTGAGTTCAGTTCAGTCAGTTCAGTTCAGTTCAGTTCAGTCACTTCAGTACAGTTCATTCAGTTCAATTCAGTGAGTTCAGATCAGTTCAGTCAGTTCAGTTCAGTTCAGTCAGTTCAGTTCAGTCATTTCAGTTCAGACAGTTCAATTCAGTTCAGTCAGTTAAGTTCAGTCAGTTCAGTTCAGTTCAGTCAGGTCAGTTCAGTCCAGTCAGTTCAGTTCAGTCAGTTAAGTTCAGTTCAGTCAGTTCAGTTCAGTTCAGTCAGTTCAGTTCAGACAGTTCAGTTCAGTTCAGTTCAGTTCGGTCAGTTGAGTTCAATTCAGTCAGTTGCTTTCAGTTCAGTCAGTTGAGTTCAGTTCAGTCAGTTGAGTTCAGTTCAGTCAGTTCAGTTCAGTCAGTTCAGTTCAGTTCAGCCAGTTCAGTTCAGTTCAGTCAGTTCAGTTCAGTCAGTTCAGTTCAGTTCAGTCAGTTCAGTTCAGTTCAGTCCGTTCAGTTCAGTCAGTTCAGTTCAGTTCAGTCAGTTGAGTTCATTCAGTCAGTTGCTTTCAGTTCAGTCAGTTGAGTTAAGTTCAGTCAGTTCAGTTCAGTTCAGTCAGTTTAGTTCAGTCAGTTCAGTTCAGTTCAGTCAGTTCAGTTCAGTCAGTTCAGTTCAGTCAGTTCAGTTCAGTCCAGTCAGTTCAGTTCAGTCAGTTCAGTTCAGTAAAGTCAGTTCAGTTCAGTTCAGTTTGGTCAGTTCAGTTCAGTCAGTTCAGTTCAGTTCAGTCAGTTCAGTTCAGTTCAGTCAGTTCAGTTCAGTTCGGTTAGTTCAGTTCAGTTCAGTCAGTTCAATTCAGTCAGTTCAGTTCAGTTCAGTCAGTTCAGTTCAGTTCAGTCAGTTCAGTTCAGTTCAGTTCAGTCAGCTCAGTTCAGTTCACTCAGTTCAGTTCAGTCAGTTCAATTCAGTTCAGTCAGTTCAGTTCACTCAGTTCAGTTCAGTTCAGTCAGTTCAGTTCAGTTCAGTCAGTTCAGTTCAGTTCGGTCAGTTCAGTTCAGTACAGTCAGTTCAATTCAGTCAGTTCAGTTCAGTCAGTTCAGTTCAGTCAGTTCAGTTCAGTTCAGTCAGCTCAGTTCACTCAGTTCAGTCAGTTCAGTCAGTTCAATTCAGTTCAGTCAGTTCAGTCAGTTCAGTCAGTTCAGTTCTGTTCAGTCAGTTCAGTTCAGTCAGTTTAGTTCAGTCAGTTCAGTTCAGTTCAGTCAGTTCAGTTCAGTTCAGTCAGTTCAGTTCAGTCCAGTCAGTTCAGTTCAGTCAGTTCAGTTCAGTAAAGTCAGTTCAGTTCAGTTCAGTGTGGTCAGTTCAGTTCAGTCAGTTCAGTTCAGTTCAGTCAGTTCAGTTCAGTTCAGTCAGTTCAGTTCAGTTCGGTCAGTTCAGTTCAGTTCAGTCAGTTCAATTCAGTCAGTTCAGTTCAGTCAGTTCAGTTCAGTTCAGTCAGTTCAGTTCAGTTCAGTCAGCTCAGTTCAGTTCACTCAGTTCAGTTCAGTCAGTTCAATTCAGTTCAGTCAGTTCAGTTCAGTCAGTTTAGTTCAGTTCAGTCAGTTCAGTTCAGTCAGTTCAGTTCAGTTCGGTCAGTTCAGTTCAGTACAGTCAGTTCAATTCAGTCAGTTCAGTTCAGTCAGTTCAGTTCAGTCAGTTCAGTTCAGTTCAGTCAGCTCAGTTCACTCAGTTCAGTTCAGTCAGTTCAGTCAGTTCAATTCAGTTCAGTCAGTTCAGCCAGTTCAGTCAGTTCAGTTCAGTTCAGTCAGTTCAGTTCAGTCAGTTCAGTTCAGTTCAGTCAGTTCAGTTCTGTTCAGTCAGTTCAGTTTAGTCAGTTCAGTTCAGTCAGTTCAGTTCAGTCAGTTCAGTTCAGTTCAGTCAGTTCAGTCAGTTCAGTTCAGTTCAGTCATCTCAGTTCAGTTCACTCAATTCAGTTCAGTCAGTTCAGTCAGTTCAATTCAGTTCAGTCAGTTCAGTTCAGTCAGTTCAGTTCAGTTCAGTCAGTTCAGTTCAGTTCAGTCAGTTCAGTTCAGTTCGGTCAGTTCAGTTCAGTTCAGTCAGTTCAATTCAGTCAGTTCAGTTCAGTCAGTTCAGTTCAGTTCAGTCAGTTCAGTTCAGTTCAGTCAGCTCAGTTCAGTTCACTCAGTTCAGTTCAGTCAGTTCAGTCAGTTCAATTCAGTTCAGTCAGTTCAGTCAGTTCAGTCAGTTCAGTTCAGTCAGCTCAGTTCAGTTCAGTTCAGTTCAGTCAGTTCAGTTCAGTTCAGTCAGTTCAGTTCTGTTCAGTCAGTTCAGTTCAGTCAGTTCAGTTCAGTCAGTTCAGTCAGTTCAGTTCAGTCAGTTCAGTTCAGTCCAGTCAGTTCAGTTCAGTTCAGTTCAGTCAGTTCAGTTCAGTTCAGTCAGTTGAGTTCAGTTCAGTTCAGTCAGTTCAGTTCAGTCAGTTCAGTTCAGTTAGTTCAGTTCAGTCAGTTCAATTCAGTCAGTTCAGTTCAGTTCAGTCAGTTCAGTTCAGTTCAGTCAGTTCAGTTCAGTTCAGTCAGTTCAGTTCAGTCAGTTCAGCTCAGTTCAGTCAGTTCAGTTCATTTCAGTCAGTTCAGTTCAGTCAGTTCAGTTCAGTCAGTTCAGTTCAGTCAGTTCAGTCAGTTCAATTCAATCCAGTCAGTCCAGTTCGGTCAGTTCAGTTCAGTTCAGTTAGTTCAGTTCAGTCACTTCAGTACAGTTCTGTCAGTTCAGTTCAGTTCAGTCAGTTCAGTTCAGTTCAGTCAGTTCAGTTCAGTCAGTTCAGTTCAGTCAGTTCAGTTCAGTCAGTGCAGTTCAGTTCAGTCAGTTCAGTTCAGTTCAGTTCAGTTCAGTCAGCTCAGTTCAGTTCACTCAGTTCAGTTCAGTCAGTTCAATTCAGTTCAGTCAGTTCAGTTCAGTCAGTTCAGTTCAGTCAGTTCAGTTCAGTTCAGTCAGTTCAGTTCAGTTCGGTCAGTTCAGTTCAGTACAGTCAGTTCAATTCAGTCAGTTCAGTTCAGTCAGTTCAGTTCAGTCAGTTCAGTTCAGTTCAGTCAGCTCAGTTCACTCAGTTCAGTTCAGTCAGTTCAGTCAGTTCAATTCAGTTCAGTCAGTTCAGTCAGTTCAGTTCAGTTCAGTCAGTTCAGTTCAGTTCAGTTCAGTCAGTTCAGTTCTGTTCAGTCAGTTCAGTTTAGTCAGTTCAGTTCAGTCAGTTCAGTTCAGTCAGTTCAGTACAGTTCAGTCAGTTCAGTCAGTTCAGTTCAGTTCAGTCATCTCAGTTCAGTTCACTCAGTTCAGTCAGTTCAATTCAGTTCAGTCAGTTCAGTTCAGTCAGTTCAGCTCAGTTCAGTCAGTTCAGTTCAGTTCACTCAGTTCAGTTCAGTCAGTTCAGTCAGCTCAGTTCAGTTCAGTTCAGTCAGTTCAGTTCAGTTCAGTCAGTTCAGTTCTGTTCAGTCAGTTCAGTTCTGTCAGTTCAGTTCAGTCAGTTCAGTCAGTTCAGTTCAGTCAGTTCAGTTCAGTCCAGTCAGTTCAGTTCAGTTCACTCAGTTCAGTTCAGTCAGTTCAGTCAGCTCAGTTCAGTTCAGTTCAGTCAGTTCAGTTCAGTTCAGTCAGTTCAGTTCTGTTCAGTCAGTTCAGTTCTGTCAGTTCAGTTCAGTCAGTTCAGTCAGTTCAGTTCAGTCAGTTCAGTTCAGTCCAGTCAGTTCAGTTCAGTTCAGTTCAGTCAGTTCAGTTCAGTTCAGTCAGCTCAGTTCAGTTCACTCAGTTCAGTTCAGTCAGTTCAGTCAGCTCAGTTCAGTTCAGTTCAGTCAGTTCAGTTCAGTTCAGTCAGTTCAGTTCTGTTCAGTCAGTTCAGTTCAGTCAGTTCAGTTCAGTCAGTTCAGTTCAGTCAGTTCAGTCAGTTCAGTTCAGTCAGTTCAGTTCAGTCCAGTCAGTTCAGTTCAGTTCAGTTCAGTCAGTTCAGTTCAGTTCAGTCAGTTGAGTTCAGTTCAGTTCAGTCAGTTCAGTTCAGTCAGTTCAGTTCAGTTAGTTCAGTTCAGTCAGTTCAATTCAGTCAGTTCAGTTCAGTTCAGTCAGTTCAGTTCAGTCAGTTCAGTTCAGTTCAGTCAGTTCAGTTCAGTTCAGTCAGTTCAGTTCAGTTCAGTCAGTTCAGTTCAGTCAGTTCACTTCAGTTCAGTTCAGTCAGTTCAGTTCAGTCAGTTCACTTCAGTTCAGTCAGTTGAGTTCAGTTCAGTCAGTTCAGTTCAGTCAGTGCAGTTCAGTTCAGTCAGTTCAGTTCAGTTCAGTCAGTTCAGTTCAGTCAGTTCAGTTCAGTTTAGCCAGTTCAGTTCAGTTCAGTAAATTCAGTTCAGTCAGTTCAGTTCAGTTCAGTCAGTTCAGTTCAGTCAGTTCAGTTCAGTCAGTTGAGTCAGTTCAATTCAGTCCAGTCAGTTCAGTTCGGTCAGTTGAGTTCAGTTCAGTCAGTTCAGTTCAGTTCAGTTCAGTCACTTCAGTACAGTTCATTCAGTTCAATTCAGTGAGTTCAGATCAGTTCAGTCAGTTCAGTTCAGTTCAGTCAGTTCAGTTCAGTCATTTCAGTTCAGACAGTTCAATTCAGTTCAGTCAGTTAAGTTCAGTCAGTTCAGTTCAGTTCAGTCAGGTCAGTTCAGTCCAGTCAGTTCAGTTCAGTCAGTTAAGTTCAGTTCAGTCAGTTCAGTTCAGTTCAGTCAGTTCAGTTCAGACAGTTCAGTTCAGTTCAGTTCAGTTCGGTCAGTTGAGTTCAATTCAGTCAGTTGCTTTCAGTTCAGTCAGTTGAGTTCAGTTCAGTCAGTTGAGTTCAGTTCAGTCAGTTCAGTTCAGTCAGTTCAGTTCAGTTCAGCCAGTTCAGTTCAGTTCAGTCAGTTCAGTTCAGTCAGTTCAGTTCAGTTCAGTCAGTTCAGTTCAGTTCAGTCCGTTCAGTTCAGTCAGTTCAGTTCAGTTCAGTCAGTTGAGTTCATTCAGTCAGTTGCTTTCAGTTCAGTCAGTTGAGTTAAGTTCAGTCAGTTCAGTTCAGTTCAGTCAGTTTAGTTCAGTCAGTTCAGTTCAGTTCAGTCAGTTCAGTTCAGTCAGTTCAGTTCAGTCAGTTCAGTTCAGTCCAGTCAGTTCAGTTCAGTCAGTTCAGTTCAGTAAAGTCAGTTCAGTTCAGTTCAGTTTGGTCAGTTCAGTTCAGTCAGTTCAGTTCAGTTCAGTCAGTTCAGTTCAGTTCAGTCAGTTCAGTTCAGTTCGGTTAGTTCAGTTCAGTTCAGTCAGTTCAATTCAGTCAGTTCAGTTCAGTTCAGTCAGTTCAGTTCAGTTCAGTCAGTTCAGTTCAGTTCAGTTCAGTCAGCTCAGTTCAGTTCACTCAGTTCAGTTCAGTCAGTTCAATTCAGTTCAGTCAGTTCAGTTCACTCAGTTCAGTTCAGTTCAGTCAGTTCAGTTCAGTTCAGTCAGTTCAGTTCAGTTCGGTCAGTTCAGTTCAGTACAGTCAGTTCAATTCAGTCAGTTCAGTTCAGTCAGTTCAGTTCAGTCAGTTCAGTTCAGTTCAGTCAGCTCAGTTCACTCAGTTCAGTCAGTTCAGTCAGTTCAATTCAGTTCAGTCAGTTCAGTCAGTTCAGTCAGTTCAGTTCTGTTCAGTCAGTTCAGTTCAGTCAGTTTAGTTCAGTCAGTTCAGTTCAGTTCAGTCAGTTCAGTTCAGTTCAGTCAGTTCAGTTCAGTCCAGTCAGTTCAGTTCAGTCAGTTCAGTTCAGTAAAGTCAGTTCAGTTCAGTTCAGTGTGGTCAGTTCAGTTCAGTCAGTTCAGTTCAGTTCAGTCAGTTCAGTTCAGTTCAGTCAGTTCAGTTCAGTTCGGTCAGTTCAGTTCAGTTCAGTCAGTTCAATTCAGTCAGTTCAGTTCAGTCAGTTCAGTTCAGTTCAGTCAGTTCAGTTCAGTTCAGTCAGCTCAGTTCAGTTCACTCAGTTCAGTTCAGTCAGTTCAATTCAGTTCAGTCAGTTCAGTTCAGTCAGTTTAGTTCAGTTCAGTCAGTTCAGTTCAGTCAGTTCAGTTCAGTTCGGTCAGTTCAGTTCAGTACAGTCAGTTCAATTCAGTCAGTTCAGTTCAGTCAGTTCAGTTCAGTCAGTTCAGTTCAGTTCAGTCAGCTCAGTTCACTCAGTTCAGTTCAGTCAGTTCAGTCAGTTCAATTCAGTTCAGTCAGTTCAGCCAGTTCAGTCAGTTCAGTTCAGTTCAGTCAGTTCAGTTCAGTCAGTTCAGTTCAGTTCAGTCAGTTCAGTTCTGTTCAGTCAGTTCAGTTTAGTCAGTTCAGTTCAGTCAGTTCAGTTCAGTCAGTTCAGTTCAGTTCAGTCAGTTCAGTCAGTTCAGTTCAGTTCAGTCATCTCAGTTCAGTTCACTCAATTCAGTTCAGTCAGTTCAGTCAGTTCAATTCAGTTCAGTCAGTTCAGTTCAGTCAGTTCAGTTCAGTTCAGTCAGTTCAGTTCAGTTCAGTCAGTTCAGTTCAGTTCGGTCAGTTCAGTTCAGTTCAGTCAGTTCAATTCAGTCAGTTCAGTTCAGTCAGTTCAGTTCAGTTCAGTCAGTTCAGTTCAGTTCAGTCAGCTCAGTTCAGTTCACTCAGTTCAGTTCAGTCAGTTCAGTCAGTTCAATTCAGTTCAGTCAGTTCAGTCAGTTCAGTCAGTTCAGTTCAGTCAGCTCAGTTCAGTTCAGTTCAGTTCAGTCAGTTCAGTTCAGTTCAGTCAGTTCAGTTCTGTTCAGTCAGTTCAGTTCAGTCAGTTCAGTTCAGTCAGTTCAGTCAGTTCAGTTCAGTCAGTTCAGTTCAGTCCAGTCAGTTCAGTTCAGTTCAGTTCAGTCAGTTCAGTTCAGTTCAGTCAGTTGAGTTCAGTTCAGTTCAGTCAGTTCAGTTCAGTCAGTTCAGTTCAGTTAGTTCAGTTCAGTCAGTTCAATTCAGTCAGTTCAGTTCAGTTCAGTCAGTTCAGTTCAGTTCAGTCAGTTCAGTTCAGTTCAGTCAGTTCAGTTCAGTCAGTTCAGCTCAGTTCAGTCAGTTCAGTTCATTTCAGTCAGTTCAGTTCAGTCAGTTCAGTTCAGTCAGTTCAGTTCAGTCAGTTCAGTCAGTTCAATTCAATCCAGTCAGTCCAGTTCGGTCAGTTCAGTTCAGTTCAGTTAGTTCAGTTCAGTCACTTCAGTACAGTTCTGTCAGTTCAGTTCAGTTCAGTCAGTTCAGTTCAGTTCAGTCAGTTCAGTTCAGTCAGTTCAGTTCAGTCAGTTCAGTTCAGTCAGTGCAGTTCAGTTCAGTCAGTTCAGTTCAGTTCAGTCAGTTCAGTTCAGTCAGTTCAGTTCAGGCAGTTCAGTTCAGTTCAGTAAATTCAGTTCAGTCAGTTCAGTTCAGTTCAGTCAGTTCAGTTCAGTCAGTTCAGTTCAATCAGTTGAGTCAGTTCAATTCAGTCCAGTCAGTTCAGTTCGGTCAGTTGAGTTCAGTTCAGTCAGTTCAGTTCAGTTCCGTCACTTCAGTACAGTTCATTCAGTTCAATTCAGTGAGTTCAGTTCAGTTCAGTCAGTTCAGTTCAGTTCAGTCAGTTCAGTTCAGTCATTTCAGTTCAGACAGTTCAATTCAGTTCAGTCAGTTAAGTTCAGTCAGTTCAGTTCAGTTCAGTCAGGTCAGTTCAGTCCAGTCAGTTCAGTTCAGTCAGTTAAGTTCAGTTCAGTCAGTTCAGTTCAGTTCAGTCAGTTCAGTTCAGACAGTTCAGTTCAGTTCAGTTCATTTCGGTCAGTTGAGTTCAATTCAGTCAGTTGCTTTCAGTTCAGTCAGTTGAGTTCAGTTCAGTCAGTTGAGTTCAGTTCAGTCAGTTCAGTTCAGTCAGTTCAGTTCAGTTCAGCCAGTTCAGTTCAGTTCAGTTCAGTCAGTTCAGTTCAGTCAGTTCAGTTCAGTTCAGTCAGTTCAGTTCAGTTCAGTCCGTTCAGTTCAGTCAGTTCAGTTCAGTTCAGTCAGTTGAGTTCATTCAGTCAGTTGCTTTCAGTTCAGTCAGTTGAGTTCAGTTCAGTCAGTTGAGTTCAGTTCAGTCAGTTCAGTTCAGTTCAGTCAGTTTAGTTCAGTCAGTTCAGTTCAGTTCAGTCAGTTCAGTTCAGTCAGTTCAGTTCAGTCAGTTCAGTTCAGTCCAGTCAGTTCAGTTCAGTCAGTTCAGTTCAGTAAAGTCAGTTCAGTTCAGTTCAGTTTGGTCAGTTCAGTTCAGTCAGTTCAGTTCAGTTCAGTCAGTTCAGTTCAGTTCAGTCAGTTCAGTTCAGTTCGGTCAGTTCAGTTCAGTTCAGTCAGTTCAATTCAGTCAGTTCAGTTCAGTTCAGTCAGTTCAGTTCAGTTCAGTCAGTTCAGTTCAGTTCAGTTCAGTCAGCTCAGTTCAGTTCACTCAGTTCAGTTCAGTCAGTTCAATTCAGTTCAGTCAGTTCAGTTCAGTCAGTTCAGTTCAGTTCAGTCAGTTCAGTTCAGTTCAGTCAGTTCAGTTCAGTTCGGTCAGTTCAGTTCAGTACAGTCAGTTCAATTCAGTCAGTTCAGTTCAGTCAGTTCAGTTCAGTCAGTTCAGTTCAGTTCAGTCAGCTCAGTTCACTCAGTTCAGTCAGTTCAGTCAGTTCAATTCAGTTCAGTCAGTTCAGTCAGTTCAGTCAGTTCAGTTCAGTTCAGTCAGTTCAGTTCAGTTCAGTCAGTTCAGTTCTGTTCAGTCAGTTCAGTTCAGTCAGTTTAGTTCAGTCAGTTCAGTTCAGTTCGGTCAGTTCAGTTCAGTTCAGTCAGTTCAGTTCAGTAAAGTCAGTTCAGTTCAGTTCAGTTTGGTCAGTTCAGTTCAGTCAGTTCAGTTCAGTTCAGTCAGTTCAGTTCAGTTCGGTCAGTTCAGTTCAGTTCAGTCAGTTCAATTCAGTCAGTTCAGTTCAGTTCAGTCAGTTCAGTTCAGTTCAGTCAGTTCAGTTCAGTTCAGTCAGCTCAGTTCAGTTCACTCAGTTCAGTTCAGTCAGTTCAATTCAGTTCAGTCAGTTCAGTTCAGTCAGTTCAGTTCAGTTCAGTCAGTTCAGTTCAGTTCAGTCAGTTCAGTTCAGTTCGGTCAGTTCAGTTCAGTACAGTCAGTTCAATTCAGTCAGTTCAGTTCAGTCAGTTCAGTTCAGTCAGTTCAGTTCAGTTCAGTCAGTTCAGTCAGTTCAATTCAGTTCAGTCAGTTCAGTCAGTTCAGTTCAGTTCAGTCAGTTCAGTTCAGTTCAGTCAGTTCAGTTCTGTTCAGTCAGTTCAGTTTAGTCAGTTCAGTTCAGTCAGTTCAGTTCAGTCAGTTCTGTTCAGTTCAGTCAGTTCAGTCAGTTCAGTTCAGTTCAGTCATCTCAGTTCAGTTCACTCAGTTCAGTTCAGTCAGTTCTGTTCAGTTCAGTTCAGTTCAGTCAGTTCAGTTCAGTCAGTTCAGTTCAGTTAGTTCAGTTCAGTCAGTTCAATTCAGTCAGTTCAGTTCAGTTCAGTCAGTTCAGTTCAGTTCAGTCAGTTCAGTTCAGTTCAGTCAGTTCAGTTCAGTTCAGTCAGTTCAGTTCAGTTCAGTCAGTTCAGTTCAGTTCAGTCAGTTCAGTTCAGTCAGTTCACTTCAGTTCAGTTCAGTCAGTTCAGTTCAGTCAGTTCACTTCAGTTCAGTCAGTTGAGTTCAGTTGAGTCAGTTCAGTTCAGTCAGTGCAGTTCAGTTCAGTCAGTTCAGTTCAGTTCAGTCAGTTCAGTTCAGTCAGTTCAGTTCAGTTCAGCCAGTTCAGTTCAGTTCAGTAAATTCAGTTCAGTCAGTTCAGTTCAGTTCAGTCAGTTCAGTTCAGTCAGTTCAGTTCAGTCAGTTGAGTCAGTTCAATTCAGTCCAGTCAGTTCAGTTCGGTCAGTTGAGTTCAGTTCAGTCAGTTTAGTTCAGTTCAGTTCAGTCACTTCAGTACAGTTCATTCAGTTCAATTCAGTGAGTTCAGTTCAGTTCAGTC
Organism: Dermacentor albipictus; assembly: GCF_038994185.2. Lineage (NCBI taxonomy): Eukaryota > Metazoa > Arthropoda > Arachnida > Ixodida > Ixodidae > Dermacentor > Dermacentor albipictus. The sequence continues at coordinate 1,712,785 of NW_027225580.1, read as the reverse complement.
AGTTCAGTTCAGTTCAGTCAGTTCAGTTCAGTCATTTCAGTTCAGACAGTTCAATTCAGTTCAGTCAGTTAAGTTCAGTCAGTTCAGTTCAGTTCAGTCAGGTCAGTTCAGTCCAGTCAGTTCAGTTCAGTCAGTTAAGTTCAGTTCAGTCAGTTCAGTTCAGTTCAGTCAGTTCAGTTCAGACAGTTCAGTTCAGTTCAGTTCAGTTCGGTCAGTTGAGTTCAATTCAGTCAGTTGCTTTCAGTTCAGTCAGTTGAGTTCAGTTCAGTCAGTTGAGTTCAGTTCAGTCAGTTCAGTTCAGTCAGTTCAGTTCAGTTCAGCCAGTTCAGTTCAGTTCAGTTCAGTCAGTTCAGTTCAGTCAGTTCAGTTCAGTTCAGTCAGTTCAGTTCAGTTCAGTCCGTTCAGTTCAGTCAGTTCAGTTCAGTTCAGTCAGTTGAGTTCATTCAGTCAGTTGCTTTCAGTTCAGTCAGTTGAGTTCAGTTCAGTCAGTTCAGTTCAGTTCAGTCAGTTTAGTTCAGTCAGTTCAGTTCAGTTCAGTCAGTTCAGTTCAGTCAGTTCAGTTCAGTCAGTTCAGTCCAGTCCAGTCAGTTCAGTTCAGTCAGTTCAGTTCAGTAAAGTCAGTTCAGTTCAGTTCAGTTTGGTCAGTTCAGTTCAGTCAGTTCAGTTCAGTCAGTTCAGTTCAGTTCAGTCAGTTCAGTTCAGTTCGGTCAGTTCAGTTCAGTTCAGTCAGTTCAATTCAGTCAGTTCAGTTCAGTTCAGTCAGTTCAGTTCAGTTCAGTCAGTTCAGTTCAGTTCAGTTCAGTCAGCTCAGTTCAGTTCACTCAGTTCAGTTCAGTCAGTTCAATTCAGTTCAGTCAGTTCAGTTCACTCAGTTCAGTTCAGTTCAGTCAGTTCAGTTCAGTTCAGTCAGTTCAGTTCAGTTCGGTCAGTTCAGTTCAGTACAGTCAGTTCAATTCAGTCAGTTCAGTTCAGTCAGTTCAGTTCAGTCAGTTCAGTTCAGTTCAGTCAGCTCAGTTCACTCAGTTCAGTCAGTTCAGTCAGTTCAATTCAGTTCAGTCAGTTCAGTCAGTTCAGTCAGTTCAGTTCAGTCACTTCAGTTCAGTTCAGTCAGTTCAGTTCTGTTCAGTCAGTTCAGTTCAGTCAGTTTAGTTCAGTCAGTTCAGTTCAGTTCAGTCAGTTCAGTCAGTTCAGTTCAGTTCAATCAGTTCAGTTCAGTCCAGTCAGTTCAGTTCAGTCAGTTCAGTAAAGTAAAGTCAGTTCAGTTCAGTTCAGTGTGGTCAGTTCAGTTCAGTCAGTTCAGTTCAGTTCAGTCAGTTCAGTTCAGTTCAGTCAGTTCAGTTCAGTTCGGTCAGTTCAGTTCAGTTCAGTCAGTTCAATTCAGTCAGTTCAGTTCAGTTCAGTCAGTTCAGTTCAGTTCAGTCAGTTCAGTTCAGTTCAGTCAGCTCAGTTCAGTTCACTCAGTTCAGTTCAGTCAGTTCAATTCAGTTCAGTCAGTTCAATTCAGTTCAGTCAGTTCAGTTCAGTCAGTTTAGTTCAGTTCAGTCAGTTCAGTTCAGTCAGTTCAGTTCAGTTCGGTCAGTTCAGTTCAGTACAGTCAGTTCAATTCAGTCAGTTCAGTTCAGTCAGTTCAGTTCAGTCAGTTCAGTTCAGTTCAGTCAGCTCAGTTCACTCAGTTCAGTTTAGTCAGTTCAGTCAGTTCAATTCAGTTCAGTCAGTTCAGTCAGTTCAGTTCAGTTCAGTCAGTTCAGTTCAGTCAGTTCAGTTCAGTTCAGTTCAGTCAGTTCAGTTCTGTTCAGTCAGTTCAGTTTAGTCAGTTCAGTTCAGTCAGTTCAGTCAGTTCAGTTCAGTTCAGTCAGTTCAGTCAGTTCAGTTCAGTTCAGTCATCTCAGTTCAGTTCACTCAGTTCAGTTCAGTCAGTTCAGTCAGTTCAATTCAGTTCAGTCAGTTCAGTTCAGTCAGTTCAGTTCAGTTCAGTCAGTTCAGTTCAGTTCAGTCAGTTCAGTTCAGTTCGGTCAGTTCAGTTCAGTTCAGTCAGTTCAATTCAGTCAGTTCAGTTCAGTTCAGTCAGTTCAGTTCAGTTCAGTCAGTTCAGTTCAGTTCAGTCAGCTCAGTTCAGTTCACTCAGTTCAGTTCAGTCAGTTCAGTCAGTTCAATTCAGTTCAGTCAGTTCAGTCAGTTCAGTCAGTTCAGTTCAGTCAGCTCAGTTCAGTTCAGTTCAGTTCAGTCAGTTCAGTTCAGTTCAGTCAGTTCAGTTCTGTTCAGTCAGTTCAGTTCAGTCAGTTCAGTTCAGTCAGTTCAGTCAGTTCAGTTCAGTCAGTTCAGTTCAGTCCAGTCAGTTCAGTTCAGTTCAGTTCAGTCAGTTCAGTTCAGTTCAGTCAGTTGAGTTCAGTTCAGTTCAGTCAGTTCAGTTCAGTCAGTTCAGTTCAGTTAGTTCAGTTCAGTCAGTTCAATTCAGTCAGTTCAGTTCAGTTCAGTCAGTTCAGTTCAGTTCAGTCAGTTCAGTTCAGTTCAGTCAGTTCAGTTCAGTTCAGTCAGTTCAGTTCAGTCAGTTCAGCTCAGTTCAGTCAGTTCAGTTCATTTCAGTCAGTTCAGTTCAGTCAGTTCAGTTCAGTCAGTTCAGTTCAGTCAGTTCAGTCAGTTCAATTCAATCCAGTCAGTCCAGTTCGGTCAGTTCAGTTCAGTTCAGTTAGTTCAGTTCAGTCACTTCAGTACAGTTCTGTCAGTTCAGTTCAGTTCAGTCAGTTCAGTTCAGTTCAGTCAGTTCAGTTCAGTCAGTTCAGTTCAGTCAGTTCAGTTCAGTCAGTTCAGTTCAGTCCAGTCAGTTCAGTTCAGTCAGTTCAGTTCAGTAAAGTCAGTTCAGTTCAGTTCAGTTTGGTCAGTTCAGTTCAGTCAGTTCAGTTCAGTTCAGTCAGTTCAGTTCAGTTCAGTCAGTTCAGTTCAGTTCGGTCAGTTCAGTTCAGTTCAGTCAGTTCAATTCAGTCAGTTCAGTTCAGTTCAGTCAGTTCAGTTCAGTTCAGTCAGTTCAGTTCAGTTCAGTTCAGTCAGCTCAGTTCAGTTCACTCAGTTCAGTTCAGTCAGTTCAATTCAGTTCAGTCAGTTCAGTTCAGTCAGTTCAGTTCAGTTCAGTCAGTTCAGTTCAGTTCAGTCAGTTCAGTTCAGTTCGGTCAGTTCAGTTCAGTACAGTCAGTTCAATTCAGTCAGTTCAGTTCAGTCAGTTCAGTTCAGTCAGTTCAGTTCAGTTCAGTCAGCTCAGTTCACTCAGTTCAGTCAGTTCAGTCAGTTCAATTCAGTTCAGTCAGTTCAGTCAGTTCAGTCAGTTCAGTTCAGTTCAGTCAGTTCAGTTCAGTTCAGTCAGTTCAGTTCTGTTCAGTCAGTTCAGTTCAGTCAGTTTAGTTCAGTCAGTTCAGTTCAGTTCGGTCAGTTCAGTTCAGTCCAGTCAGTTCAGTTCAGTCAGTTCAGTTCAGTAAAGTCAGTTCAGTTCAGTTCAGTTTGGTCAGTTCAGTTCAGTCAGTTCAGTTCAGTTCAGTCAGTTCAGTTCAGTTCGGCCAGTTCAGTTCAGTTCAGTCAGTTCAATTCAGTCAGTTCAGTTCAGTTCAGTCAGTTCAGTTCAGTTCAGTCAGTTCAGTTCAGTTCAGTCAGCTCAGTTCAGTTCACTCAGTTCAGTTCAGTCAGTTCAATTCAGTTCAGTCAGTTCAGTTCAGTCAGTTCAGTTCAGTTCAGTCAGTTCAGTTCAGTTCGGTCAGTTCAGTTCAGTACAGTCAGTTCAATTCAGTCAGTTCAGTTCAGTCAGTTCAGTTCAGTCAGTTCAGTTCAGTTCAGTCAGCTCAGTTCACTCAGTTCAGTTCAGTCAGTTCAGTCAGTTCAATTCAGTTCAGTCAGTTCAGTCAGTTCAGTTCAGTTCAGTCAGTTCAGTTCAGTTCAGTCAGTTCAGTTCTGTTCAGTCAGTTCAGTTTAGTCAGTTCAGTTCAGTCAGTTCAGTTCAGTCAGTTCAGTACAGTTCAGTCAGTTCAGTCAGTTCAGTTCAGTTCAGTCATCTCAGTTCAGTTCACTCAGTTCAGTTCAGTCAGTTCAGTCAGTTCAATTCAGTTCAGTCAGTTCAGTTCAGTCAGTTCAGCTCAGTTCAGTCAGTTCAGTTCAGTTCAGTCAGTTCAGTTCAGTTCGGTCAGTTCAGTTCAGTTCAGTCAGTTCAATTCAGTCAGTTCAGTTCAGTTCAGTCAGATCAGTTCAGTTCAGTCAGTTCAGTTCAGTCAGTTCAGTTCAGACAGTTCAATTCAGTTCAGTCAGTTCAGTCAGTTCAGTTCAGTTCAGTCAGTTAAGTTCAGTTCAGTCAGTTCAGTTCAGTTCAGTCAGTTCAGTTCAGACAGTTCAGTTCAGTTCAGTCAGTTCAGTTCAGTCAGTTGAGTTCAGTTCAGTCAGTTGCTTTCAGTTCAGTTCAGTCTGTTCACTTCACTTCAGTCAGTTCAGTTTAGTTTAGTTCAGTCAGTTCAGTTCAGTCAGTTCAGTTCAGTCAGTTCAGTTCAGCCAGTTCAGTTCAGTTCAGTCAGTTCAGTTCAGTCAGCTCAGTTCAGTTCAGTCAGTTCAGTTCAGTCAGTTCAGTTCAGTCCAGTCAGTTCAGTTCAGTTCAGTCAGTTCAGTTCAGTTCAGTCAGTTCACTTCAGTTCAGTCAGTTCAGTTCGGTTCAGTCAGTTCAGTTCAGTCAGTTCAGTTCAGTCAGTGCAGTCTGTTCAATGCAGTCCAGTCAGTTCAGTTCGGTCAGTTCAGTTCAGTTCAGTTCAGTTACTTCAGTACAGTTCAGTCAGTTCAGTTCAGTCAGTTCAGTTCAGTTCAGACAGTTCAATTCAGTTCAGTCAGTTCAGTTCAGTCAGTTCAGTTCAGTCAGTTCAGTTCAGTCAGTTCAGTCAGTTCAGTTCAGTCAGTTCATTCAGTTCAGTTCCGTTCAGTCAGTTCAGTTCAGCCAGTTAAGTTCAGTTCAGTCAGTTCAGTTCAGTTCAGTCAGTTCAGTTCAGACAGTTCAGTTCAGTTCAGTCAGTTGAGTTCAGTTCAGTCAGTTGCTTTCAGTTCAGTCAGTTGAGTTCAGTTCAGTCAGTTCAGTTCAGTTCAGTCAGTTCACTTCACTTCAGTCAGTTCAGTTTAGTTTAGTTCAGTCAGTTCAGTTCAGTCAGTTCAGTTCAGTTCAGTCAGCTCAGTTCAGTTCACTCAGTTCAGTTCAGTCAGTTCAGTCAGTTCAATTCAGTTCAGTCAGTTCAGTTCAGTCAGTTCAGTTCAGTTCAGTCAGTTCAGTTCAGTCAGTTGAGTTCAGTTCAGTTCAGTCAGTTATGTTCAGTCAGTTCGGTTCAGTTCAGTTAGTTCAGTTCAGTCAGTTCAATTCAGTCAGTTCAGTTCAGTCAGTTCAATTCAGTCAGTTCAGTTCAGTTCAGTCAGTTCAGTTCAGTTCAGTCAGTTCAGTTCAGTTCAGTCAGCTCAGTTCAGTTCACTCAGTTCAGCTCAGTCAGTTCAGTCAGTTCAATTCAGTTCAGTCAGTTCAACTCAGTCAGTTCAGTTCAGTTAGCTCAGTTGAGTTCACTCAGTTCAGTTCAGTCAGTTCAGTCAGTTCAATTCAGTTCAGTCAGTTCAGTCAGTTCAGTCAGTTCAGTTCAGTCAGTTCAGTTCAGATCAGTTCACTCAGTTCAGTTCAGTCAGTTCAGTTCAGTCAGTTCAGTTCAGTTAGTTCAGTTCAGTTAGTTCAGTTCAGTCAGTTCAGTTCAGTCAGTTCAGTTCAGTTCAGTCAGTTGAGTCAGTTCAGTTCAGTCAGTTCAGTTCAGCCAGTTCAGTTCAGTTCAGTTCAGTCAGTTCAGTTCAGTCAGTTCAGTTCAGTTCAGTCAGCTCAGTTCACTCAGTTCAGTCAGTTCAGTCAGTTCAATTCAGTTCAGTCAGTTCAGTCAGTTCAGTTCAGTCACTTCAGTTCAGTTCAGTCAGTTCAGTTCTGTTCAGTCAGTTCAGTTCAGTCAGTTTAGTTCAGTCAGTTCAGTTCAGTTCAGTCAGTTCAGTCAGTTCAGTTCAGTTCAATCAGTTCAGTTCAGTCCAGTCAGTTCAGTTCAGTCAGTTCAGTAAAGTAAAGTCAGTTCAGTTCAGTTCAGTGTGGTCAGTTCAGTTCAGTCAGTTCAGTTCAGTTCAGTCAGTTCAGTTCAGTTCAGTCAGTTCAGTTCAGTTCGGTCAGTTCAGTTCAGTTCAGTCAGTTCAATTCAGTCAGTTCAGTTCAGTTCAGTCAGTTCAGTTCAGTTCAGTCAGTTCAGTTCAGTCAGCTCAGTTCAGTTCACTCAGTTCAGTTCAGTCAGTTCAATTCAGTTCAGTCAGTTCAGTTCAGTCAGTTTAGTTCAGTTCAGTCAGTTCAGTTCAGTCAGTTCAGTTCAGTTCGGTCAGTTCAGTTCAGTACAGTCAGTTCAATTCAGTCAGTTCAGTTCAGTCAGTTCAGTTCAGTCAGTTCAGTTCAGTTCAGTCAGCTCAGTTCACTCAGTTCAGTTTAGTCAGTTCAGTCAGTTCAATTCAGTTCAGTCAGTTCAGTCAGTTCAGTCAGTTCAGTTCAGTTCAGTCAGTTCAGTTCAGTCAGTTCAGTTCAGTTCAGTTCAGTCAGTTCAGTTCTGTTCAGTCAGTTCAGTTTAGTCAGTTCAGTTCAGTCAGTTCAGTTCAGTCAGTTCAGTTCAGTTCAGTCAGTTCAGTCAGTTCAGTTCAGTTCAGTCATCTCAGTTCAGTTCACTCAGTTCAGTTCAGTCAGTTCAGTCAGTTCAATTCAGTTCAGTCAGTTCAGTTCAGTCAGTTCAGTTCAGTTCAGTCAGTTCAGTTCAGTTCAGTCAGTTCAGTTCAGTTCGGTCAGTTCAGTTCAGTTCAGTCAGTTCAATTCAGTCAGTTCAGTTCAGTTCAGTCAGTTCAGTTCAGTTCAGTCAGTTCAGTTCAGTTCAGTCAGCTCAGTTCAGTTCACTCAGTTCAGTTCAGTCAGTTCAGTCAGTTCAATTCAGTTCAGTCAGTTCAGTCAGTTCAGTTCAGTCAGCTCAGTTCAGTTCAGTTCAGTTCAGTCAGTTCAGTTCAGTTCAGTCAGTTCAGTTCTGTTCAGTCAGTTCAGTTCAGTCAGTTCAGTTCAGTCAGTTCAGTCAGTTCAGTTCAGTCAGTTCAGTTCAGTCCAGTCAGTTCAGTTCAGTTCAGTTCAGTCAGTTCAGTTCAGTTCAGTCAGTTGAGTTCAGTTCAGTTCAGTCAGTTCAGTTCAGTCAGTTCAGTTCAGTTAGTTCAGTTCAGTCAGTTCAATTCAGTCAGTTCAGTTCAGTTCAGTCAGTTCAGTTCAGTTCAGTCAGTTCAGTTCAGTTCAGTCAGTTCAGTTCAGTTCAGTCAGTTCAGTTCAGTCAGTTCAGCTCAGTTCAGTCAGTTCAGTTCATTTCAGTCAGTTCAGTTCAGTCAGTTCAGTTCAGTCAGTTCAGTCAGTTCAATTCAATCCAGTCAGTCCAGTTCGGTCAGTTCAGTTCAGTTCAGTTAGTTCAGTTCAGTCACTTCAGTACAGTTCTGTCAGTTCAGTTCAGTTCAGTCAGTTCATTTCAGTTCAGTTCAGTTCGGTCAGTTGAGTTCAATTCAGTCAGTTGCTTTCAGTTCAGTCAGTTGAGTTCAGTTCAGTCAGTTGAGTTCAGTTCAGTCAGTTCAGTTCAGTCAGTTCAGTTCAGTTCAGCCAGTTCAGTTCAGTTCAGTTCAGTCAGTTCAGTTCAGTCAGTTCAGTTCAGTTCAGTCAGTTCAGTTCAGTTCAGTCCGTTCAGTTCAGTCAGTTCAGTTCAGTTCAGTCAGTTGAGTTCATTCAGTCAGTTGCTTTCAGTTCAGTCAGTTGAGTTCAGTTCAGTCAGTTCAGTTCAGTTCAGTCAGTTTAGTTCAGTCAGTTCAGTTCAGTTCAGTCAGTTCAGTTCAGTCAGTTCAGTTCAGTCAGTTCAGTCCAGTCCAGTCAGTTCAGTTCAGTCAGTTCAGTTCAGTAAAGTCAGTTCAGTTCAGTTCAGTTTGGTCAGTTCAGTTCAGTCAGTTCAGTTCAGTCAGTTCAGTTCAGTTCAGTCAGTTCAGTTCAGTTCGGTCAGTTCAGTTCAGTTCAGTCAGTTCAATTCAGTCAGTTCAGTTCAGTTCAGTCAGTTCAGTTCAGTTCAGTCAGTTCAGTTCAGTTCAGTTCAGTCAGCTCAGTTCAGTTCACTCAGTTCAGTTCAGTCAGTTCAATTCAGTTCAGTCAGTTCAGTTCACTCAGTTCAGTTCAGTTCAGTCAGTTCAGTTCAGTTCAGTCAGTTCAGTTCAGTTCGGTCAGTTCAGTTCAGTACAGTCAGTTCAATTCAGTCAGTTCAGTTCAGTCAGTTCAGTTCAGTCAGTTCAGTTCAGTTCAGTCAGCTCAGTTCACTCAGTTCAGTCAGTTCAGTCAGTTCAATTCAGTTCAGTCAGTTCAGTCAGTTCAGTCAGTTCAGTTCAGTCACTTCAGTTCAGTTCAGTCAGTTCAGTTCTGTTCAGTCAGTTCAGTTCAGTCAGTTTAGTTCAGTCAGTTCAGTTCAGTTCAGTCAGTTCAGTCAGTTCAGTTCAGTTCAATCAGTTCAGTTCAGTCCAGTCAGTTCAGTTCAGTCAGTTCAGTTCAGTTCAGTCAGTTCAGTTCAGTTCAGTCAGTTCAGTTCAGTTCGGTCAGTTCAGTTCAGTTCAGTCAGTTCAATTCAGTCAGTTCAGTTCAGTTCAGTCAGTTCAGTTCAGTTCAGTCAGTTCAGTTCAGTTCAGTCAGCTCAGTTCAGTTCACTCAGTTCAGTTCAGTCAGTTCAGTCAGTTCAATTCAGTTCAGTCAGTTCAGTCAGTTCAGTCAGTTCAGTTCAGTCAGCTCAGTTCAGTTCAGTTCAGTCAGTTCAGTTCAGTTCAGTCAGTTCAGTTCTGTTCAGTCAGTTCAGTTCAGTCAGTTCAGTTCAGTCAGTTCAGTCAGTTCAGTTCAGTCAGTTCAGTTCAGTCCAGTCAGTTCAGTTCAGTTCAGTTCAGTCAGTTCAGTTCAGTTCAGTCAGTTGAGTTCAGTTCAGTTCAGTCAGTTCAGTTCAGTCAGTTCAGTTCAGTTAGTTCAGTTCAGTCAGTTCAATTCAGTCAGTTCAGTTCAGTTCAGTCAGTTCAGTTCAGTTCAGTCAGTTCAGTTCAGTTCAGTCAGTTCAGTTCAGTTCAGTCAGTTCAGTTCAGTCAGTTCAGCTCAGTTCAGTCAGTTCAGTTCATTTCAGTCAGTTCAGTTCAGTCAGTTCAGTTCAGTCAGTTCAGTCAGTTCAATTCAATCCAGTCAGTCCAGTTCGGTCAGTTCAGTTCAGTTCAGTTAGTTCAGTTCAGTCACTTCAGTACAGTTCTGTCAGTTCAGTTCAGTTCAGTCAGTTCATTTCAGTTCAGTTCAGTTCGGTCAGTTGAGTTCAATTCAGTCAGTTGCTTTCAGTTCAGTCAGTTGAGTTCAGTTCAGTCAGTTGAGTTCAGTTCAGTCAGTTCAGTTCAGTCAGTTCAGTTCAGTTCAGCCAGTTCAGTTCAGTTCAGTTCAGTCAGTTCAGTTCAGTCAGTTCAGTTCAGTTCAGTCAGTTCAGTTCAGTTCAGTCCGTTCAGTTCAGTCAGTTCAGTTCAGTTCAGTCAGTTGAGTTCATTCAGTCAGTTGCTTTCAGTTCAGTCAGTTGAGTTCAGTTCAGTCAGTTCAGTTCAGTTCAGTCAGTTTAGTTCAGTCAGTTCAGTTCAGTTCAGTCAGTTCAGTTCAGTCAGTTCAGTTCAGTCAGTTCAGTCCAGTCCAGTCAGTTCAGTTCAGTCAGTTCAGTTCAGTAAAGTCAGTTCAGTTCAGTTCAGTTTGGTCAGTTCAGTTCAGTCAGTTCAGTTCAGTCAGTTCAGTTCAGTTCAGTCAGTTCAGTTCAGTTCGGTCAGTTCAGTTCAGTTCAGTCAGTTCAATTCAGTCAGTTCAGTTCAGTTCAGTCAGTTCAGTTCAGTTCAGTTCAGTCAGCTCAGTTCAGTTCACTCAGTTCAGTTCAGTCAGTTCAATTCAGTTCAGTCAGTTCAGTTCACTCAGTTCAGTTCAGTTCAGTCAGTTCAGTTCAGTTCAGTCAGTTCAGTTCAGTTCGGTCAGTTCAGTTCAGTACAGTCAGTTCAATTCAGTCAGTTCAGTTCAGTCAGTTCAGTTCAGTCAGTTCAGTTCAGTTCAGTCAGCTCAGTTCACTCAGTTCAGTCAGTTCAGTCAGTTCAATTCAGTTCAGTCAGTTCAGTCAGTTCAGTCAGTTCAGTTCAGTCACTTCAGTTCAGTTCAGTCAGTTCAGTTCTGTTCAGTCAGTTCAGTTCAGTCAGTTTAGTTCAGTCAGTTCAGTTCAGTTCAGTCAGTTCAGTCAGTTCAGTTCAGTTCAATCAGTTCAGTTCAGTCCAGTCAGTTCAGTTCAGTCAGTTCAGTAAAGTAAAGTCAGTTCAGTTCAGTTCAGTGTGGTCAGTTCAGTTCAGTCAGTTCAGTTCAGTTCAGTCAGTTCAGTTCAGTTCAGTCAGTTCAGTTCAGTTCGGTCAGTTCAGTTCAGTTCAGTCAGTTCAATTCAGTCAGTTCAGTTCAGTTCAGTCAGTTCAGTTCAGTTCAGTCAGTTCAGTTCAGTTCAGTCAGCTCAGTTCAGTTCACTCAGTTCAGTTCAGTCAGTTCAATTCAGTTCAGTCAGTTCAATTCAGTTCAGTCAGTTCAGTTCAGTCAGTTTAGTTCAGTTCAGTCAGTTCAGTTCAGTCAGTTCAGTTCAGTTCGGTCAGTTCAGTTCAGTACAGTCAGTTCAATTCAGTCAGTTCAGTTCAGTCAGTTCAGTTCAGTCAGTTCAGTTCAGTTCAGTCAGCTCAGTTCACTCAGTTCAGTTTAGTCAGTTCAGTCAGTTCAATTCAGTTCAGTCAGTTCAGTCAGTTCAGTCAGTTCAGTTCAGTTCAGTCAGTTCAGTTCAGTTCAGTTCAGTTCAGTTCAGTCAGTTCAGTTCTGTTCAGTCAGTTCAGTTTAGTCAGTTCAGTTCAGTCAGTTCAGTTCAGTCAGTTCAGTTCAGTTCAGTCAGTTCAGTCAGTTCAGTTCAGTTCAGTCATCTCAGTTCAGTTCACTCAGTTCAGTTCAGTCAGTTCAGTCAGTTCAATTCAGTTCAGTCAGTTCAGTTCAGTCAGTTCAGTTCAGTTCAGTCAGTTCAGTTCAGTTCAGTCAGTTCAGTTCAGTTCGGTCAGTTCAGTTCAGTTCAGTCAGTTCAATTCAGTCAGTTCAGTTCAGTTCAGTCAGTTCAGTTCAGTTCAGTCAGTTCAGTTCAGTTCAGTCAGCTCAGTTCAGTTCACTCAGTTCAGTTCAGTCAGTTCAGTCAGTTCAATTCAGTTCAGTCAGTTCAGTCAGTTCAGTCAGTTCAGTTCAGTCAGCTCAGTTCAGTTCAGTTCAGTTCAGTCAGTTCAGTTCAGTTCAGTCAGTTCAGTTCTGTTCAGTCAGTTCAGTTCAGTCAGTTCAGTTCAGTCAGTTCAGTCAGTTCAGTTCAGTCAGTTCAGTTCAGTCCAGTCAGTTCAGTTCAGTTCAGTTCAGTCAGTTCAGTTCAGTTCAGTCAGTTGAGTTCAGTTCAGTTCAGTCAGTTCAGTTCAGTCAGTTCAGTTCAGTTAGTTCAGTTCAGTCAGTTCAATTCAGTCAGTTCAGTTCAGTTCAGTCAGTTCAGTTCAGTTCAGTCAGTTCAGTTCAGTTCAGTCAGTTCAGTTCAGTTCAGTCAGTTCAGTTCAGTCAGTTCAGCTCAGTTCAGTCAGTTCAGTTCATTTCAGTCAGTTCAGTTCAGTCAGTTCAGTTCAGTCAGTTCAGTTCAGTCAGTTCAGTCAGTTCAATTCAATCCAGTCAGTCCAGTTCGGTCAGTTCAGTTCAGTTCAGTTAGTTCAGTTCAGTCACTTCAGTACAGTTCTGTCAGTTCAGTTCAGTTCAGTCAGTTCAGTTCAGTTCAGTCAGTTCAGTTCAGTCAGTTCAGTTCAGTCAGTTCAGTTCAGTCAGTTCAGTTCAGTCCAGTCAGTTCAGTTCAGTCAGTTCAGTTCAGTAAAGTCAGTTCAGTTCAGTTCAGTTTGGTCAGTTCAGTTCAGTCAGTTCAGTTCAGTTCAGTCAGTTCAGTTCAGTTCAGTCAGTTCAGTTCAGTTCGGTCAGTTCAGTTCAGTTCAGTCAGTTCAATTCAGTCAGTTCAGTTCAGTTCAGTCAGTTCAGTTCAGTTCAGTCAGTTCAGTTCAGTTCAGTTCAGTCAGCTCAGTTCAGTTCACTCAGTTCAGTTCAGTCAGTTCAATTCAGTTCAGTCAGTTCAGTTCAGTCAGTTCAGTTCAGTTCAGTCAGTTCAGTTCAGTTCAGTCAGTTCAGTTCAGTTCGGTCAGTTCAGTTCAGTACAGTCAGTTCAATTCAGTCAGTTCAGTTCAGTCAGTTCAGTTCAGTCAGTTCAGTTCAGTTCAGTCAGCTCAGTTCACTCAGTTCAGTCAGTTCAGTCAGTTCAATTCAGTTCAGTCAGTTCAGTCAGTTCAGTCAGTTCAGTTCAGTTCAGTCAGTTCAGTTCAGTTCAGTCAGTTCAGTTCTGTTCAGTCAGTTCAGTTCAGTCAGTTTAGTTCAGTCAGTTCAGTTCAGTTCGGTCAGTTCAGTTCAGTCCAGTCAGTTCAGTTCAGTCAGTTCAGTTCAGTTCAGTCAGTTCAGTTCAGTTCAGTCAGTTCAGTTCAGTTCAGTCAGCTCAGTTCAGTTCACTCAGTTCAGTTCAGTCAGTTCAATTCAGTTCAGTCAGTTCAGTTCAGTCAGTTCAGTTCAGTTCAGTCAGTTCAGTTCAGTTTGGTCAGTTCAGTTCAGTCAGTTCAGTTCAGTTCAGTCAGTTCAGTTCAGTTCGGCCAGTTCAGTTCAGTTCAGTCAGTTCAATTCAGTCAGTTCAGTTCAGTTCAGTCAGTTCAGTTCAGTTCAGTCAGTTCAGTTCAGTTCAGTCAGCTCAGTTCAGTTCACTCAGTTCAGTTCAGTCAGTTCAATTCAGTTCAGTCAGTTCAGTTCAGTCAGTTCAGTTCAGTTCAGTCAGTTCTGTTCAGTTCAGTCAGTTCAGTTCAGTTCGGTCAGTTCAGTTCAGTACAGTCAGTTCAATTCAGTCAGTTCAGTTCAGTCAGTTCAGTTCAGTCAGTTCAGTTCAGTTCAGTCAGCTCAGTTCACTCAGTTCAGTTCAGTCAGTTCAGTCAGTTCAATTCAGTTCAGTCAGTTCAGTCAGTTCAGTTCAGTTCAGTCAGTTCAGTTCAGTCAGTTCAGTTCTGTTCAGTCAGTTCAGTTTAGTCAGTTCAGTTCAGTCAGTTCAGTTCAGTCAGTTCTGTTCAGTTCAGTCAGTTCAGTCAGTTCAGTTCAGTTCAGTCATCTCAGTTCAGTTCACTCAGTTCAGTTCAGTCAGTTCTGTTCAGTTCAGTTCAGTTCAGTCAGTTCAGTTCAGTCAGTTCAGTTCAGTTCAGTCAGTTCAGTTCAGTTCAGTCAGTTCAGTTCAGTTCAGTCAGTTCAGTTCAGTTCAGTCAGTTCAGTTCAGTTCAGTCAGTTCAGTTCAGTCAGTTCACTTCAGTTCAGTTCAGTCAGTTCAGTTCAGTCAGTTCACTTCAGTTCAGTCAGTTGAGTTCAGTTCAGTCAGTTCAGTTCAGTCAGTGCAGTTCAGTTCAGTCAGTTCAGTTCAGTTCAGTCAGTTCAGTTCAGTCAGTTCAGTTCAGTTCAGCCAGTTCAGTTCAGTTCAGTAAATTCAGTTCAGTCAGTTCAGTTCAGTTCAGTCAGTTCAGTTCAGTCAGTTCAGTTCAGTCAGTTGAGTCAGTTCAATTCAGTCCAGTCAGTTCAGTTCGGTCAGTTGAGTTCAGTTCAGTCAGTTCAGTTCAGTTCAGCCAGTTCAGTTCAGTTCAGTAAATTCAGTTCAGTCAGTTCAGTTCAGTTCAGTCAGTTCAGTTCAGTCAGTTCAGTTCAGTCAGTTGAGTCAGTTCAATTCAGTCCAGTCAGTTCAGTTCGGTCAGTTGAGTTCAGTTCAGTCAGTTCAGTTCAGTTCAGTTCAGTCACTTCAGTACAGTTCATTCAGTTCAATTCAGTGAGTTCAGTTCAGTTCAGTCAGTTCAGTTCAGTTCAGTCAGTTCAGTTCAGTCATTTCAGTTCAGACAGTTCAATTCAGTTCAGTCAGTTAAGTTCAGTCAGTTCAGTTCAGTTCAGTCAGGTCAGTTCAGTCCAGTCAGTTCAGTTCAGTCAGTTAAGTTCAGTTCAGTCAGTTCAGTTCAGTTCAGTCAGTTCAGTTCAGACAGTTCAGTTCAGTTCAGTTCAGTTCGGTCAGTTGAGTTCAATTCAGTCAGTTGCTTTCAGTTCAGTCAGTTGAGTTCAGTTCAGTCAGTTGAGTTCAGTTCAGTCAGTTCAGTTCAGTCAGTTCAGTTCAGTTCAGCCAGTTCAGTTCAGTTCAGTTCAGTCAGTTCAGTTCAGTCAGTTCAGTTCAGTTCAGTCAGTTCAGTTCAGTTCAGTCCGTTCAGTTCAGTCAGTTCAGTTCAGTTCAGTCAGTTGAGTTCATTCAGTCAGTTGCTTTCAGTTCAGTCAGTTGAGTTCAGTTCAGTCAGTTCAGTTCAGTTCAGTCAGTTTAGTTCAGTCAGTTCAGTTCAGTTCAGTCAGTTCAGTTCAGTCAGTTCAGTTCAGTCAGTTCAGTTCAGTCCAGTCAGTTCAGTTCAGTCAGTTCAGTTCAGTAAAGTCAGTTCAGTTCAGTTCAGTTTGGTCAGTTCAGTTCAGTCAGTTCAGTTCAGTTCAGTCAGTTCAGTTCAGTTCAGTCAGTTCAGTTCAGTTCGGTCAGTTCAGTTCAGTTCAGTCAGTTCAATTCAGTCAGTTCAGTTCAGTTCAGTCAGTTCAGTTCAGTTCAGTCAGTTCAGTTCAGTTCAGTTCAGTCAGCTCAGTTCAGTTCACTCAGTTCAGTTCAGTCAGTTCAATTCAGTTCAGTCAGTTCAGTTCACTCAGTTCAGTTCAGTTCAGTCAGTTCAGTTCAGTTCAGTCAGTTCAGTTCAGTTCGGTCAGTTCAGTTCAGTACAGTCAGTTCAATTCAGTCAGTTCAGTTCAGTCAGTTCAGTTCAGTTCAGTCAGCTCAGTTCACTCAGTTCAGTCAGTTCAGTCAGTTCAATTCAGTTCAGTCAGTTCAGTCAGTTCAGTCAGTTCAGTTCAGTCACTTCAGTTCAGTTCAGTCAGTTCAGTTCTGTTCAGTCAGTTCAGTTCAGTCAGTTTAGTTCAGTCAGTTCAGTTCAGTTCAGTCAGTTCAGTCAGTTCAGTTCAGTTCAATCAGTTCAGTTCAGTCCAGTCAGTTCAGTTCAGTCAGTTCAGTTCAGTAAAGTCAGTTCAGTTCAGTTCAGTGTGGTCAGTTCAGTTCAGTCAGTTCAGTTCAGTTCAGTCAGTTCAGTTCAGTTCAGTCAGTTCAGTTCAGTTCGGTCAGTTCAGTTCAGTTCAGTCAGTTCAATTCAGTCAGTTCAGTTCAGTTCAGTCAGTTCAGTTCAGTTCAGTCAGTTCAGTTCAGTTCAGTCAGCTCAGTTCAGTTCACTCAGTTCAGTTCAGTCAGTTCAATTCAGTTCAGTCAGTTCAGTTCAGTCAGTTTAGTTCAGTTCAGTCAGTTCAGTTCAGTCAGTTCAGATCAGTTCGGTCAGTTCAGTTCAGTACAGTCAGTTCAATTCAGTCAGTTCAGTTCAGTCAGTTCAGTTCAGTCAGTTCAGTTCAGTTCAGTCAGCTCAGTTCACTCAGTTCAGTTCAGTCAGTTCAGTCAGTTCAATTCAGTTCAGTCAGTTCAGTCAGTTCAGTCAGTTCAGTTCAGTTCAGTCAGTTCAGTTCAGTCAGTTCAGTTCAGTTCAGTTCAGTCAGTTCAGTTCTGTTCAGTCAGTTCATTTTAGTCAGTTCAGTTCAGTCAGTTCAGTTCAGTCAGTTCAGTTCAGTTCAGTCAGTTCAGTCAGTTCAGTTCAGTTCAGTCATCTCAGTTCAGTTCACTCAGTTCAGTTCAGTCAGTTCAGTCAGTTCAATTCAGTTCAGTCAGTTCAGTTCAGTCAGTTCAGTTCAGTTCAGTCAGTTCAGTTCAGTTCAGTCAGTTCAGTTCAGTTCGGTCAGTTCAGTTCAGTTCAGTCAGTTCAATTCAGTCAGTTCAGTTGAGTTCAGTCAGTTCAGTTCAGTTCAGTCAGTTCAGTTCAGTCAGCTCAGTTCAGTTCACTCAGTTCAGTTCAGTCAGTTCAGTCAGTTCAATTCAGTTCAGTCAGTTCAGTCAGTTCAGTCAGTTCAGTTCAGTCAGCTCAGTTCAGTTCAGTTCAGTTCAGTCAGTTCAGTTCAGTTCAGTCAGTTCAGTTCTGTTCAGTCAGTTCAGTTCAGTCAGTTCAGTTCAGTCAGTTCAGTCAGTTCAGTTCAGTCAGTTCAGTTCAGTCCAGTCAGTTCAGTTCAGTTCAGTTCAGTCAGTTCAGTTCAGTTCAGTCAGTTGAGTTCAGTTCAGTTCAGTCAGTTCAGTTCAGTCAGTTCAGTTCAGTTAGTTCAGTTCAGTCAGTTCAATTCAGTCAGTTCAGTTCAGTCAGTTCAGTTCAGTTCAGTCAGTTCAGTTCAGTCAGTTCAGTTCAGTTCAGTCAGTTCAGTTCAGTCAGTTCAGCTCAGTTCAGTCAGGTCAGTTCATTTCAGTCAGTTCAGTTCAGTCAGTTCAGTTCAGTCAGTTCAGTTCAGTCAGTTCAGTCAGTTCAATTCAATCCAGTCAGTCCAGTTCGGTCAGTTCAGTTCAGTTCAGTTAGTTCAGTTCAGTCACTTCAGTACAGTTCTGTCAGTTCAGTTCAGTTCAGTCAGTTCAGTTCAGTTCAGTCAGTTCAGTTCAGTTCAGTCAGTTCAGTTCAGTCAGTTCACTTCAGTTCAGTTCAGTCAGTTCAGTTCAGTCAGTTCACTTCAGTTCAGTCAGTTGAGTTCAGTTCAGTCAGTTCAGTTCAGTCAGTGCAGTTCAGTTCAGTCAGTTCAGTTCAGTTCAGTCAGTTCAGTTCAGTCAGTTCAGTTCAGGCAGTTCAGTTCAGTTCAGTAAATTCAGTTCAGTCAGTTCAGTTCAGTTCAGTCAGTTCAGTTCAGTCAGTTCAGTTCAATCAGTTGAGTCAGTTCAATTCAGTCCAGTCAGTTCAGTTCGGTCAGTTGAGTTCAGTTCAGTCACTTCAGTTCAGTTCAGTCACTTCAGTACAGTTCATTCAGTTCAATTCAGTGAGTTCAGTTCAGTTCAGTCAGTTCAGTTCAGTCAGTTCAGTTCAGTCATTTCAGTTCAGACAGTTCAATTCAGTTCAGTCAGTTAAGTTCAGTCAGTTCAGTTCAGTTCAGTCAGGTCAGTTCAGTCCAGTCAGTTCAGTTCAGTCAGTTAAGTTCAGTTCAGTCAGTTCAGTTCAGTTCAGTCAGTTCAGTTCAGACAGTTCAGTTCAGTTCAGTTCAGTTCGGTCAGTTGAGTTCAATTCAGTCAGTTGCTTTCAGTTCAGTCAGTTGAGTTCAGTTCAGTCAGTTGAGTTCAGTTCAGTCAGTTCAGTTCAGTCAGTTCAGTTCAGTTCAGCCAGTTCAGTTCAGTTCAGTTCAGTCAGTTCAGTTCAGTCAGTTCAGTTCAGTTCAGTCAGTTCAGTTCAGTTCAGTCCGTTCAGTTCAGTCAGTTCAGTTCAGTTCAGTCAGTTGAGTTCATTCAGTCAGTTGCTTTCAGTTCAGTCAGTTGAGTTCAGTTCAGTCAGTTGAGTTCAGTTCAGTCAGTTCAGTTCAGTTCAGTCAGTTTAGTTCAGTCAGTTCAGTTCAGTTCAGTCAGTTCAGTTCAGTCAGTTCAGTTCAGTCAGTTCAGTTCAGTCCAGTCAGTTCAGTTCAGTCAGTTCAGTTCAGTAAAGTCAGTTCAGTTCAGTTCAGTTTGGTCAGTTCAGTTCAGTCAGTTCAGTTCAGTTCAGTCAGTTCAGTTCAGTTCAGTCAGTTCAGTTCAGTTCGGTCAGTTCAGTTCAGTTCAGTCAGTTCAATTCAGTCAGTTCAGTTCAGTTCAGTCAGTTCAGTTCAGTTCAGTTCAGTCAGCTCAGTTCAGTTCACTCAGTTCAGTTCAGTCAGTTCAATTCAGTTCAGTCAGTTCAGTTCAGTCAGTTCAGTTCAGTTCAGTCAGTTCAGTTCAGTTCGGTCAGTTCAGTTCAGTACAGTCAGTTCAATTCAGTCAGTTCAGTTCAGTCAGTTCAGTTCAGTCAGTTCAGTTCAGTTCAGTCAGCTCAGTTCACTCAGTTCAGTCAGTTCAGTCAGTTCAATTCAGTTCAGTCAGTTCAGTCAGTTCAGTCAGTTCAGTTCAGTTCAGTCAGTTCAGTTCAGTTCAGTCAGTTCAGTTCTGTTCAGTCAGTTCAGTTCAGTCAGTTTAGTTCAGTCAGTTCAGTTCAGTTCAGTCAGTTCAGTTCAGTCCAGTCAGTTCAGTTCAGTCAGTTCAGTTCAGTAAAGTCAGTTCAGTTCAGTTCAGTTTGGTCAGTTCAGTTCAGTCAGTTCAGTTCAGTTCAGTCAGTTAAGTTCAGTTCGGTCAGTTCAGTTCAGTTCAGTCAGTTCAATTCAGTCAGTTCAGTTCAGTTCAGTCAGTTCAGTTCAGTTCAGTTCAGTTCAGTTCAGTCAGCTCAGTTCAGTTCACTCAGTTCAGTTCAGTCAGTTCAATTCAGTTCAGTCAGTTCAGTTCAGTCAGTTCAGTTCAGTTCAGTCAGTTCAGTTCAGTTCAGTCAGTTCAGTTCAGTTCGGTCAGTTCAGTTCAGTACAGTCAGTTCAATTCAGTCAGTTCAGTTCAGTCAGTTCAGTTCAGTCAGTTCAGTTCAGTTCAGTCAGCTCAGTTCACTCAGTTCAGTTCAGTCAGTTCAGTCAGTTCAATTCAGTTCAGTCAGTTCAGTCAGTTCAGTTCAGTTCAGTCAGTTCAGTTCAGTTCAGTCAGTTCAGTTCTGTTCAGTCAGTTCAGTTTAGTCAGTTCAGTTCAGTCAGTTCTGTTCAGTTCAGTCAGTTCAGTCAGTTCAGTTCAGTTCAGTCATCTCAGTTCAGTTCACTCAGTTCAGTTCAGTCAGTTCAGTCAGTTCAATTCAGTTCAGTCAGTTCAGTTCAGTCAGTTCAGTTCAGTTCAGTCAGTTCAGTTCAGTTCAGTCAGTTCAGTTCAGTTCAGTTCAGTCAGTTCAATTCAGTCAGTTCAGTTCAGTCAGTTCAGTTCAGTCAGTTCAGTTCAGTTCAGTCAGCTCAGTTCAGTTCACTCAGTTCAGTTCAGTCAGTTCAGTCAGTTCAATTCAGTTCAGTCAGTTCAGTCAGTTCAGTCAGCTCAGTTCAGTTCAGTTCAGTTCAGTCAGTTCAGTTCAGTTCAGTCAGTTCAGTTCTGTTCAGTCAGTTCAGTTCAGTCAGTTCAGTTCAGTCAGTTCAGTTCAGTTCAGTTCAGTCAGTTCAGTTCAGTTCAGTCAGTTCAGTTCTGTTCAGTCAGTTCAGTTCAGTCAGTTCAGTTCAGTCAGTTCAGTCAGTTCAGTTCAGTCAGTTCAGTTCAGTCCAGTCAGTTCAGTTCAGTTCAGTTCAGTCAGTTCAGATCAGTTCAGTCAGTTGAGTTCAGTTCAGTTCAGTGAGTTCAGCTCAGTCAGTTCAGTTCAGTTAGTGCAGTTCAGTCAGTTCAATTCAGTCAGTTCAGTTCAGTTCAGTCAGTTCAGTTCAGTTCAGTTCAGTCAGTTCAGTTCAGTTCAGTCAGTTCAGTTCAGTTCAGTCAGTTCAGTTCAGTCAGTTCAGCTCAGTTCAGTAAGTTCAGTTCATTTCAGTCAGTTCAGTTCAGTCAGTTCAGTTCAGTTCAGTCAGTTCAGTCAGTTCAATTCAATCCAGTCAGTCCAGTTCGGTCAGTTCAGTTCAGTTCAGTTAGTTCAGTTCAGTCACTTCAGTACAGTTCAGTCAGTTCAGTTCAGTTCAGTCAGTTCAGTTCAGTTCAGTCAGTTCAGTTCAGTCAGTTCAGTTCAGTCAGTTCACTTCAGTTCAGTTCAGTCAGTTCACTTCAGTTCAGTCAGTTGAGTTCAGTTCAGTCAGTTCAGTTCAGTCAGTGCAGTTTAGTTCAGTCAGTTCAGTTCAGTTCAGTCAGTTCAGTTCAGTCAGTTCAGTTCAGTCAGTTCAGTTCAGTCAGTTCAGTTCAGTCAGTTGAGTCAGTTCAATTCAGTCCAGTCAGTTCAGTTCGGTCAGTTCAGTTCAGTTCAGTCAGTTCAGTTCAGTTCAGTCACTTCAGTACAGTTCAGTCAGTTCAGTTCAGTCATTTCAGTTCAGACAGTTCAATTCAGTTCAGTCAGTTAAGTTCAGTCAGTTCAGTTCAGTTCAGTCAGGTCAGTTCAGTTCAGTCCAGTCAGTTCAGTTCAGTCAGTTAAGTTCAGTTCGGTCAGTTCAGTTCAGTTCAGTCAGTTCAGTTCAGACAGTTCAGTTCAGTTCAGTTCGGTCAGTTGAGTTCAATTCAGTCAGTTGCTTTCAGTTCAGTCAGTTGAGTTCAGTTCAGTCAGTTGAGTTCAGTTCAGTCAGTTCAGTTCAGTCAGTTCAGTTCAGTCAGTTCAGTTCAGTTCAGCCAGTTCAGTTCAGTTCAGTCAGTTCAGTTCAGTCAGTTCAGTTCAGTTCAGTCAGTTCAGTTCAGTTCAGTCCGTTCAGTTCAGTCAGTTCAGTTCAGTTCAGTCAGTTGAGTTCATTCAGTCAGTTGCTTTCAGTTCAGTCAGTTGAGTTCAGTTCAGTCAGTTGAGTTCAGTTCAGTCAGTTCAGTTCAGTTCAGTCAGTTTAGTTCAGTCAGTTCAGTTCAGTTCAGTCAGTTCAGTTCAGTCAGTTCAGTTCAGTTCAGTCAGTTCAGTTCAGTCCAGTCAGTTCAGTTCAGTCAGTTCAGTTCAGTCAGTTCAGTTCAGTAAAGTCAGTTCAGTTCAGTTCAGTCAGTTCAGTTCAGTTCAGTCAGTTCAGTTCAGTTCGGTCAGTTCAGTTCAGTTCGGTCAGTTCAGTTCAGTTCAGTCAGTTCAGTTCAGTTCAGTCAGTTCAGTTCAGTTCAGTTCAGTCAGCTCAGTTCAGTTCACTCAGTTCAGTTCAGTCAGTTCAATTCAGTTCAGTCAGTTCAGTTCAGTCAGTTCAGTTCAGTCAGTTCAGTTCAGTTCAGTCAGTTCAGTTCAGTTCGGTCAGTTCAGTTCAGTACAGTCAGTTCAATTCAGTCAGTTCAGTTCAGTCAGTTCAGTTCAGTCAGTTCAGTTCAGTTCAGTCAGCTCAGTTCACTCAGTTCAGTTCAGTCAGTTCAGTCAGTTCAATTCAGTTCAGTCAGTTCAGTCAGTTCAGTTCAGTTCAGTCAGTTCAGTTCAGTTCAGTTCAGTCAGTTCAGTTCTGTTCAGTCAGTTCAGTTTAGTCAGTTCAGTTTAGTCAGTTCAGTTCAGTCAGTTCAGTACAGTTCAGTCAGTTCAGTCAGTTCAGTTCAGTTCAGTCATCTCAGTTCAGTTCACTCAGTTCAGTTCAGTCAGTTCAGTCAGTTCAATTCAGTTCAGTCAGTTCAGTTCAGTCAGTTCAGCTCAGTTCAGTCAGTTCAGTTCAGTTCAGTCAGTTCAGTTCAGTTCGGTCAGTTCAGTTCAGTTCAGTCAGTTCAATTCAGTCAGTTCAGTTCAGTTCAGTCAGATCAGTTCAGTTCAGTCAGTTCAGTTCAGTCAGTTCAGTTCAGACAGTTCAAT
Organism: Dermacentor albipictus; assembly: GCF_038994185.2. NCBI lineage: Eukaryota > Metazoa > Arthropoda > Arachnida > Ixodida > Ixodidae > Dermacentor > Dermacentor albipictus. The sequence goes on along the minus strand of NW_027225580.1, from coordinate 1,691,158 downwards.
TCAGTTCAGTCAGTTCAGTCAGTTCAGTTCAGTTCAGTCAGTTAAGTTCAGTTCAGTCAGTTCAGTTCAGTTCAGTTCAGTCAGTTCAGTTCAGACAGTTCAGTTCAGTTCAGTCAGTTCAGTTCAGTCAGTTCAGTCAGTTCAATTCAGTTCAGTCAGTTCAGTCAGTTCAGTCAGTTCAGTTCAGTCACTTCAGTTCAGTTCAGTCAGTTCAGTTCTGTTCAGTCAGTTCAGTTCAGTCAGTTTAGTTCAGTCAGTTCAGTTCAGTTCAGTCAGTTCAGTCAGTTCAGTTCAGTTCAATCAGTTCAGTTCAGTCCAGTCAGTTCAGTTCAGTCAGTTCAGTTCAGTAAAGTCAGTTCAGTTCAGTTCAGTCAGTTCAATTCAGTCAGTTCAGTTCAGTTCAGTCAGATCAGTTCAGTTCAGTCAGTTCAGTTCAGTCAGTTCAGTTCAGACAGTTCAATTCAGTTCAGTCAGTTCAGTCAGTTCAGTTCAGTTCAGTCAGTTAAGTTCAGTTCAGTCAGTTCAGTTCAGTTCAGTTCAGTTCAGTTCAGTTCAGTCAGTTCAGTTCAGACAGTTCAGTTCAGTTCAGTCAGTTCAGTCAGTTCAATTCAGTTCAGTCAGTTCAGTCAGTTCAGTCAGTTCAGTTCAGTCACTTCAGTTCAGTTCAGTCAGTTCAGTTCTGTTCAGTCAGTTCAGTTCAGTCAGTTTAGTTCAGTCAGTTCAGTTCAGTTCAGTCAGTTCAGTCAGTTCAGTTCAGTTCAATCAGTTCAGTTCAGTCCAGTCAGTTCAGTTCAGTCAGTTCAGTTCAGTAAAGTCAGTTCAGTTCAGTTCAGTGTGGTCAGTTCAGTTCAGTCAGTTCAGTTCAGTTCAGTCAGTTCAGTTCAGTTCAGTCAGTTCAGTTCAGTTCGGTCAGTTCAGTTCAGTTCAGTCAGTTCAATTCAGTCAGTTCAGTTCAGTTCAGTCAGTTCAGTTCAGTTCAGTCAGTTCAGTTCAGTTCAGTCAGCTCAGTTCAGTTCACTCAGTTCAGTTCAGTCAGTTCAATTCAGTTCAGTCAGTTCAGTTCAGTCAGTTTAGTTCAGTTCAGTCAGTTCAGTTCAGTCAGTTCAGATCAGTTCGGTCAGTTCAGTTCAGTACAGTCAGTTCAATTCAGTCAGTTCAGTTCAGTCAGTTCAGTTCAGTCAGTTCAGTTCAGTTCAGTCAGCTCAGTTCACTCAGTTCAGTTCAGTCAGTTCAGTCAGTTCAATTCAGTTCAGTCAGTTCAGTCAGTTCAGTCAGTTCAGTTCAGTTCAGTCAGTTCAGTTCAGTCAGTTCAGTTCAGTTCAGTTCAGTCAGTTCAGTTCTGTTCAGTCAGTTCATTTTAGTCAGTTCAGTTCAGTCAGTTCAGTTCAGTCAGTTCAGTTCAGTTCAGTCAGTTCAGTCAGTTCAGTTCAGTTCAGTCATCTCAGTTCAGTTCACTCAGTTCAGTTCAGTCAGTTCAGTCAGTTCAATTCAGTTCAGTCAGTTCAGTTCAGTCAGTTCAGTTCAGTTCAGTCAGTTCAGTTCAGTTCAGTCAGTTCAGTTCAGTTCGGTCAGTTCAGTTCAGTTCAGTCAGTTCAATTCAGTCAGTTCAGTTGAGTTCAGTCAGTTCAGTTCAGTTCAGTCAGTTCAGTTCAGTCAGCTCAGTTCAGTTCACTCAGTTCAGTTCAGTCAGTTCAGTCAGTTCAATTCAGTTCAGTCAGTTCAGTCAGTTCAGTCAGTTCAGTTCAGTCAGCTCAGTTCAGTTCAGTTCAGTTCAGTCAGTTCAGTTCAGTTCAGTCAGTTCAGTTCTGTTCAGTCAGTTCAGTTCAGTCAGTTCAGTTCAGTCAGTTCAGTCAGTTCAGTTCAGTCAGTTCAGTTCAGTCCAGTCAGTTCAGTTCAGTTCAGTTCAGTCAGTTCAGTTCAGTTCAGTCAGTTGAGTTCAGTTCAGTTCAGTCAGTTCAGTTCAGTCAGTTCAGTTCAGTTAGTTCAGTTCAGTCAGTTCAATTCAGTCAGTTCAGTTCAGTCAGTTCAGTTCAGTTCAGTCAGTTCAGTTCAGTCAGTTCAGTTCAGTTCAGTCAGTTCAGTTCAGTCAGTTCAGCTCAGTTCAGTCAGGTCAGTTCATTTCAGTCAGTTCAGTTCAGTCAGTTCAGTTCAGTCAGTTCAGTTCAGTCAGTTCAGTCAGTTCAATTCAATCCAGTCAGTCCAGTTCGGTCAGTTCAGTTCAGTTCAGTTAGTTCAGTTCAGTCACTTCAGTACAGTTCTGTCAGTTCAGTTCAGTTCAGTCAGTTCAGTTCAGTTCAGTCAGTTCAGTTCAGTTCAGTCAGTTCAGTTCAGTCAGTTCACTTCAGTTCAGTTCAGTCAGTTCAGTTCAGTCAGTTCACTTCAGTTCAGTCAGTTGAGTTCAGTTCAGTCAGTTCAGTTCAGTCAGTGCAGTTCAGTTCAGTCAGTTCAGTTCAGTTCAGTCAGTTCAGTTCAGTCAGTTCAGTTCAGGCAGTTCAGTTCAGTTCAGTAAATTCAGTTCAGTCAGTTCAGTTCAGTTCAGTCAGTTCAGTTCAGTCAGTTCAGTTCAATCAGTTGAGTCAGTTCAATTCAGTCCAGTCAGTTCAGTTCGGTCAGTTGAGTTCAGTTCAGTCACTTCAGTTCAGTTCAGTCACTTCAGTACAGTTCATTCAGTTCAATTCAGTGAGTTCAGTTCAGTTCAGTCAGTTCAGTTCAGTCAGTTCAGTTCAGTCATTTCAGTTCAGACAGTTCAATTCAGTTCAGTCAGTTAAGTTCAGTCAGTTCAGTTCAGTTCAGTCAGGTCAGTTCAGTCCAGTCAGTTCAGTTCAGTCAGTTAAGTTCAGTTCAGTCAGTTCAGTTCAGTTCAGTCAGTTCAGTTCAGACAGTTCAGTTCAGTTCAGTTCAGTTCGGTCAGTTGAGTTCAATTCAGTCAGTTGCTTTCAGTTCAGTCAGTTGAGTTCAGTTCAGTCAGTTGAGTTCAGTTCAGTCAGTTCAGTTCAGTCAGTTCAGTTCAGTTCAGCCAGTTCAGTTCAGTTCAGTTCAGTCAGTTCAGTTCAGTCAGTTCAGTTCAGTTCAGTCAGTTCAGTTCAGTTCAGTCCGTTCAGTTCAGTCAGTTCAGTTCAGTTCAGTCAGTTGAGTTCATTCAGTCAGTTGCTTTCAGTTCAGTCAGTTGAGTTCAGTTCAGTCAGTTGAGTTCAGTTCAGTCAGTTCAGTTCAGTTCAGTCAGTTTAGTTCAGTCAGTTCAGTTCAGTTCAGTCAGTTCAGTTCAGTCAGTTCAGTTCAGTCAGTTCAGTTCAGTCCAGTCAGTTCAGTTCAGTCAGTTCAGTTCAGTAAAGTCAGTTCAGTTCAGTTCAGTTTGGTCAGTTCAGTTCAGTCAGTTCAGTTCAGTTCAGTCAGTTCAGTTCAGTTCAGTCAGTTCAGTTCAGTTCGGTCAGTTCAGTTCAGTTCAGTCAGTTCAATTCAGTCAGTTCAGTTCAGTTCAGTCAGTTCAGTTCAGTTCAGTTCAGTCAGCTCAGTTCAGTTCACTCAGTTCAGTTCAGTCAGTTCAATTCAGTTCAGTCAGTTCAGTTCAGTCAGTTCAGTTCAGTTCAGTCAGTTCAGTTCAGTTCGGTCAGTTCAGTTCAGTACAGTCAGTTCAATTCAGTCAGTTCAGTTCAGTCAGTTCAGTTCAGTCAGTTCAGTTCAGTTCAGTCAGCTCAGTTCACTCAGTTCAGTCAGTTCAGTCAGTTCAATTCAGTTCAGTCAGTTCAGTCAGTTCAGTCAGTTCAGTTCAGTTCAGTCAGTTCAGTTCAGTTCAGTCAGTTCAGTTCTGTTCAGTCAGTTCAGTTCAGTCAGTTTAGTTCAGTCAGTTCAGTTCAGTTCAGTCAGTTCAGTTCAGTCCAGTCAGTTCAGTTCAGTCAGTTCAGTTCAGTAAAGTCAGTTCAGTTCAGTTCAGTTTGGTCAGTTCAGTTCAGTCAGTTCAGTTCAGTTCAGTCAGTTAAGTTCAGTTCGGTCAGTTCAGTTCAGTTCAGTCAGTTCAATTCAGTCAGTTCAGTTCAGTTCAGTCAGTTCAGTTCAGTTCAGTTCAGTTCAGTTCAGTCAGCTCAGTTCAGTTCACTCAGTTCAGTTCAGTCAGTTCAATTCAGTTCAGTCAGTTCAGTTCAGTCAGTTCAGTTCAGTTCAGTCAGTTCAGTTCAGTTCAGTCAGTTCAGTTCAGTTCGGTCAGTTCAGTTCAGTACAGTCAGTTCAATTCAGTCAGTTCAGTTCAGTCAGTTCAGTTCAGTCAGTTCAGTTCAGTTCAGTCAGCTCAGTTCACTCAGTTCAGTTCAGTCAGTTCAGTCAGTTCAATTCAGTTCAGTCAGTTCAGTCAGTTCAGTTCAGTTCAGTCAGTTCAGTTCAGTTCAGTCAGTTCAGTTCTGTTCAGTCAGTTCAGTTTAGTCAGTTCAGTTCAGTCAGTTCTGTTCAGTTCAGTCAGTTCAGTCAGTTCAGTTCAGTTCAGTCATCTCAGTTCAGTTCACTCAGTTCAGTTCAGTCAGTTCAGTCAGTTCAATTCAGTTCAGTCAGTTCAGTTCAGTCAGTTCAGTTCAGTTCAGTCAGTTCAGTTCAGTTCAGTCAGTTCAGTTCAGTTCAGTTCAGTCAGTTCAATTCAGTCAGTTCAGTTCAGTCAGTTCAGTTCAGTCAGTTCAGTTCAGTTCAGTCAGCTCAGTTCAGTTCACTCAGTTCAGTTCAGTCAGTTCAGTCAGTTCAATTCAGTTCAGTCAGTTCAGTCAGTTCAGTCAGCTCAGTTCAGTTCAGTTCAGTTCAGTCAGTTCAGTTCAGTTCAGTCAGTTCAGTTCTGTTCAGTCAGTTCAGTTCAGTCAGTTCAGTTCAGTCAGTTCAGTTCAGTTCAGTCAGTTCAGTTCAGTTCAGTCAGTTCAGTTCTGTTCAGTCAGTTCAGTTCAGTCAGTTCAGTTCAGTCAGTTCAGTCAGTTCAGTTCAGTCAGTTCAGTTCAGTCCAGTCAGTTCAGTTCAGTTCAGTTCAGTCAGTTCAGATCAGTTCAGTCAGTTGAGTTCAGTTCAGTTCAGTGAGTTCAGCTCAGTCAGTTCAGTTCAGTTAGTGCAGTTCAGTCAGTTCAATTCAGTCAGTTCAGTTCAGTTCAGTCAGTTCAGTTCAGTTCAGTTCAGTCAGTTCAGTTCAGTTCAGTCAGTTCAGTTCAGTTCAGTCAGTTCAGTTCAGTCAGTTCAGCTCAGTTCAGTAAGTTCAGTTCATTTCAGTCAGTTCAGTTCAGTCAGTTCAGTTCAGTTCAGTCAGTTCAGTCAGTTCAATTCAATCCAGTCAGTCCAGTTCGGTCAGTTCAGTTCAGTTCAGTTAGTTCAGTTCAGTCACTTCAGTACAGTTCAGTCAGTTCAGTTCAGTTCAGTCAGTTCAGTTCAGTTCAGTCAGTTCAGTTCAGTCAGTTCAGTTCAGTCAGTTCACTTCAGTTCAGTTCAGTCAGTTCACTTCAGTTCAGTCAGTTGAGTTCAGTTCAGTCAGTTCAGTTCAGTCAGTGCAGTTTAGTTCAGTCAGTTCAGTTCAGTTCAGTCAGTTCAGTTCAGTCAGTTCAGTTCAGTCAGTTCAGTTCAGTCAGTTCAGTTCAGTCAGTTGAGTCAGTTCAATTCAGTCCAGTCAGTTCAGTTCGGTCAGTTCAGTTCAGTTCAGTCAGTTCAGTTCAGTTCAGTCACTTCAGTACAGTTCAGTCAGTTCAGTTCAGTCATTTCAGTTCAGACAGTTCAATTCAGTTCAGTCAGTTAAGTTCAGTCAGTTCAGTTCAGTTCAGTCAGGTCAGTTCAGTTCAGTCCAGTCAGTTCAGTTCAGTCAGTTAAGTTCAGTTCGGTCAGTTCAGTTCAGTTCAGTCAGTTCAGTTCAGACAGTTCAGTTCAGTTCAGTTCGGTCAGTTGAGTTCAATTCAGTCAGTTGCTTTCAGTTCAGTCAGTTGAGTTCAGTTCAGTCAGTTGAGTTCAGTTCAGTCAGTTCAGTTCAGTCAGTTCAGTTCAGTCAGTTCAGTTCAGTTCAGCCAGTTCAGTTCAGTTCAGTCAGTTCAGTTCAGTCAGTTCAGTTCAGTTCAGTCAGTTCAGTTCAGTTCAGTCCGTTCAGTTCAGTCAGTTCAGTTCAGTTCAGTCAGTTGAGTTCATTCAGTCAGTTGCTTTCAGTTCAGTCAGTTGAGTTCAGTTCAGTCAGTTGAGTTCAGTTCAGTCAGTTCAGTTCAGTTCAGTCAGTTTAGTTCAGTCAGTTCAGTTCAGTTCAGTCAGTTCAGTTCAGTCAGTTCAGTTCAGTTCAGTCAGTTCAGTTCAGTCCAGTCAGTTCAGTTCAGTCAGTTCAGTTCAGTCAGTTCAGTTCAGTAAAGTCAGTTCAGTTCAGTTCAGTCAGTTCAGTTCAGTTCAGTCAGTTCAGTTCAGTTCGGTCAGTTCAGTTCAGTTCGGTCAGTTCAGTTCAGTTCAGTCAGTTCAGTTCAGTTCAGTCAGTTCAGTTCAGTTCAGTTCAGTCAGCTCAGTTCAGTTCACTCAGTTCAGTTCAGTCAGTTCAATTCAGTTCAGTCAGTTCAGTTCAGTCAGTTCAGTTCAGTCAGTTCAGTTCAGTTCAGTCAGTTCAGTTCAGTTCGGTCAGTTCAGTTCAGTACAGTCAGTTCAATTCAGTCAGTTCAGTTCAGTCAGTTCAGTTCAGTCAGTTCAGTTCAGTTCAGTCAGCTCAGTTCACTCAGTTCAGTTCAGTCAGTTCAGTCAGTTCAATTCAGTTCAGTCAGTTCAGTCAGTTCAGTTCAGTTCAGTCAGTTCAGTTCAGTTCAGTTCAGTCAGTTCAGTTCTGTTCAGTCAGTTCAGTTTAGTCAGTTCAGTTTAGTCAGTTCAGTTCAGTCAGTTCAGTACAGTTCAGTCAGTTCAGTCAGTTCAGTTCAGTTCAGTCATCTCAGTTCAGTTCACTCAGTTCAGTTCAGTCAGTTCAGTCAGTTCAATTCAGTTCAGTCAGTTCAGTTCAGTCAGTTCAGCTCAGTTCAGTCAGTTCAGTTCAGTTCAGTCAGTTCAGTTCAGTTCGGTCAGTTCAGTTCAGTTCAGTCAGTTCAATTCAGTCAGTTCAGTTCAGTTCAGTCAGATCAGTTCAGTTCAGTCAGTTCAGTTCAGTCAGTTCAGTTCAGACAGTTCAATTCAGTTCAGTCAGTTCAGTCAGTTCAGTTCAGTTCAGTCAGTTAAGTTCAGTTCAGTCAGTTCAGTTCAGTTCAGTTCAGTCAGTTCAGTTCAGACAGTTCAGTTCAGTTCAGTCAGTTCAGTTCAGTCAGTTGAGTTCAGTTCAGTCAGTTGCTTTCAGTTCAGTTCAGTCTGTTCACTTCACTTCAGTCAGTTCAGTTTAGTTTAGTTCAGTCAGTTCAGTTCAGTCAGTTCAGTTCAGTCAGTTCAGTTCAGCCAGTTCAGTTCAGTTCAGTCAGTTCAGTTCAGTCAGCTCAGTTCAGTTCAGTCAGTTCAGTTCAGTCAGTTCAGTTCAGTCCAGTCAGTTCAGTTCAGTTCAGTCAGTTCAGTTCAGTTCAGTCAGTTCACTTCAGTTCAGTCAGTTCAGTTCGGTTCAGTCAGTTCAGTTCAGTCAGTTCAGTTCAGTCAGTTCAGTCTGTTCAATGCAGTCCAGTCAGTTCAGTTCGGTCAGTTCAGTTCAGTTCAGTTCAGTTACTTCAGTACAGTTCAGTCAGTTCAGTTCAGTCAGTTCAGTTCAGTTCAGACAGTTCAATTCAGTTCAGTCAGTTCAGTTCAGTCAGTTCAGTTCAGTCAGTTCAGTTCAGTCAGTTCAGTCAGTTCAGTTCAGTCAGTTCATTCAGTTCAGTTCCGTTCAGTCAGTTCAGTTCAGCCAGTTAAGTTCAGTTCAGTCAGTTCAGTTCAGTTCAGTCAGTTCAGTTCAGACAGTTCAGTTCAGTTCAGTCAGTTGAGTTCAGTTCAGTCAGTTGCTTTCAGTTCAGTCAGTTGAGTTCAGTTCAGTCAGTTCAGTTCAGTTCAGTCAGTTCACTTCACTTCAGTCAGTTCAGTTTAGTTTAGTTCAGTCAGTTCAGTTCAGTCAGTTCAGTTCAGTTCAGTCAGCTCAGTTCAGTTCACTCAGTTCAGTTCAGTCAGTTCAGTCAGTTCAATTCAGTTCAGTCAGTTCAGTTCAGTCAGTTCAGTTCAGTTCAGTCAGTTCAGTTCAGTCAGTTGAGTTCAGTTCAGTTCAGTCAGTTATGTTCAGTCAGTTCGGTTCAGTTCAGTTCAGTTCAGTCAGTTCAATTCAGTCAGTTCAGTTCAGTCAGTTCAATTCAGTCAGTTCAGTTCAGTTCAGTCAGTTCAGTTCAGTTCAGTCAGTTCAGTTCAGTTCAGTCAGCTCAGTTCAGTTCACTCAGTTCAGCTCAGTCAGTTCAGTCAGTTCAATTCAGTTCAGTCAGTTCAACTCAGTCAGTTCAGTTCAGTTAGCTCAGTTGAGTTCACTCAGTTCAGTTCAGTCAGTTCAGTCAGTTCAATTCAGTTCAGTCAGTTCAGTCAGTTCAGTCAGTTCAGTTCAGTCAGTTCAGTTCAGATCAGTTCACTCAGTTCAGTTCAGTCAGTTCAGTTCAGTCAGTTCAGTTCAGTTAGTTCAGTTCAGTTAGTTCAGTTCAGTCAGTTCAGTTCAGTCAGTTCAGTTCAGTTCAGTCAGTTGAGTCAGTTCAGTTCAGTCAGTTCAGTTCAGCCAGTTCAGTTCAGTTCAGTTCAGTCAGTTCAGTTCAGTCAGTTCAGTTCCGTCAGTTCAGTTCAGTTCAGTCAGTTCAGTTCAGTCAGTTCAGTCACTTCAGTTCAGTTCAGTCAGTTCAGTTCAGTCAGTTCAGTTCAGTCAGTTCAGTTCAGTCAGTTCAGTTCAGTTCAGTCAGTTCAGTTCAGTTCAGTCAGTTCAGTTCAGTCAGTTTAGTTCAGTCAGTTCAGTTCAGTCAGTTCAGTTCAGTCAGTTCAGTCAGCTCAGTTCAGTTAGTTCAGTTCAGTCCAGTCAGTTCAGTCAGTTCAGTTCAGTCACTTCAGTTCAGTTCAGTTCAGTCACTTTAGTTTAGTCAGTTCAGTTCAGTTGAGTCAGTTCAGTTCAGTCAGTTCAGATCAGTCAGTTCAGTTCAGTTCAGTCAGTTCAGCTCAGTTCTGTCAGTTCAGTTCAGACAGTTCAGTTCAGATCAGTTCTCTCAGTTCAGTTCAGTCAGTTCAGTTCAGTCAGTTCAGTTCAGTTAGTTCAGTTCAGTCAGTTCAGTTCAGTCAGTTCAGTTCAGTTCAGTCAGTTGAGTCAGTTCAGTTCAGTTCAGTCAGTTCAGTTCAGTCAGTTCAGTTCAGTTCAGTCAGTTCAGTCAGTTCAGTTCAGTCAGTTCAGTTCAGTCAGTTGAGTTCAGTTCAGTTCAGTCAGTTATGTTCAGTCAGTTCGGTTCAGTTCAGTTAGTTCAGTTCAGTCAGTTCAATTCAGTCAGTTCAGTTCAGTCAGTTCAATTCAGTCAGTTCAGTTCAGTTCAGTCAGTTCAGTTCAGTTCAGTCAGTTCAGTTCAGTTCAGTCAGCTCAGTTCAGTTCACTCAGTTCAGCTCAGTCATTTCAGTCAGTTCAATTCAGTTCAGTCAGTTCAGCTCAGTCAGTTCAGTTCAGTTAGCTCAGTTGAGTTCACTCAGTTCAGTTCAGTCATTTCAGTCAGTTCAATTCAGTTCAGTCAGTTCAGTCAGTTCAGTCAGTTCAGTTCAGTCAGTTCAGTTCAGATCAGTTCACTCAGTTCAGTTCAGTCAGTTCAGTTCAGTCAGTTCAGTTCAGTTAGTTCAGTTCAGTCAGTTCAGTTCAGTCAGTTCAGTTCAGTTCAGTCAGTTGAGTCAGTTCAGTTCAGTTCAGTCAGTTCAGTTCAGCCAGTTCAGTTCAGTTCAGTTCAGTCAGTTCAGTTCAGTCAGTTCAGTTCCGTCAGTTCAGTTCAGTTCAGTCAGTTCAGTTCAGTCAGTTCAGTCACTTCAGTTCAGTTCAGTCAGTTCAGTTCAGTCAGTTCAGTTCAGTCAGTTCAGTTCAGTCAGTTCAGTTCAGTTCAGTCAGTTCAGTTCAGTTCAGTCAGTTCAGTTCAGTCAGTTTAGTTCAGTCAGTTCAGTTCAGTCAGTTCAGTTCAGTCAGTTCAGTCAGCTCAGTTCAGTTAGTTCAGTTCAGTCCAGTCAGTTCAGTCAGTTCAGTTCAGTCACTTCAGTTCAGTTCAGTTCAGTCACTTTAGTTTAGTCAGTTCAGTTCAGTTGAGTCAGTTCAGTTCAGTCAGTTCAGATCAGTCAGTTCAGTTCAGTTCAGTCAGTTCAGCTCAGTTCTGTCAGTTCAGTTCAGACAGTTCAGTTCAGATCAGTTCACTCAGTTCAGTTCAGTCAGTTCAGTTCAGTCAGTTCAGTTCAGTTAGTTCAGTTCAGTCAGTTCAGTTCAGTCAGTTCAGTTCAGTTCAGTCAGTTGAGTCAGTTCAGTTCAGTTCAGTCAGTTCAGTTCAGTCAGTTCAGTTCAGTTCAGTCAGTTCAGTTCAGTTCAGTCAGTTCAGTCAGTTCAGTTCAGTTACCATGTTCTTGTTTGCATTCGAAATAGTGTGAAAAATTTTATCTAGAGCGCAGCAAAACGTGTTTACACTAGAGCTGGGTGATTGGTAGATGCAGCCAAATACAGTGCTTTTTTCACCGGTACTGAAACATGAATTATTGATTTCGATCCATACTGCTTCGCAATCGGGCATACTAAGATTTAAATCTAGCCGGCGTTTATACTCTATATCTTGTGAAATAAAGATTGCGGAACCGCCGTGATTGGATGACACGCGATGACAATATTCCGGAGTGTATGATGGAAATGAAAACAAATTCTTATCGCTATCGCTTAACCATGTCTCTGTTACACAAACCAGTGAAAACGAAATATTGATCGATGATAACAGCAGGTGAAACTCGTCATAGTGTTTTTTTAGACTTCTTGCATTGAAATGGATAGCTGAGCAGCTGGGATTTGACAACAACGATGCCAGTTCGTTTGATTCAACGTAAGCCATGTTGGAAAAAGTGAAGTGCTATTACGCATGGTTAGTGAAAATCGCGAGATCTGCCTCGTTTTGAATTCGAAAAACCCTGCTGTCTGTGTTCTTCCGTGCCTTGATTAGGCAGTCATCAGTCCATAGGAACTGCCAGTGATTTTCTTTTTTCAAAGATAGAGCTTTCTAAAATATATTTTTGTTTTCCTGTGTCAGATGGTCGTTGACGTAAATCGGCGTAGACTCAGTTCCATGAAAGCCTATGTCGCTAGTCTGTAGACGCGCCTTCCGCGCCTTGCTTACGAATTCTGCTTTCTTTGCCCTCGAGGTGAACCTTGCAATTAAATTTTTCGTGCTTGAGACAGATGGCACTCGATGGGCAATTTCGATGTCGTCTCTCGATACCGGGCAGTCAATTTTACTTCCAACACCCTGAAGAATCGCCACACAGTCTTCGCCTTGAGTGCAGGGTACACCCTTTAGTTCAACATTATTTTTGCGTGAGTATTGCTCTAGCTCACTTACTTTCTGTTCGAAGGCTGCGTTTCTAGTTGTAAGTGCCTAGTTCGTAATCTTCAGTTTCTCGTTCTCAGACTTCAGTTCCTCAACAGTTTCATTTAGGTAAGCCAGGCTCCCCTGCAATTCCTCCAGGTCTTTCTTGAAGTTACCAACAAACGTTTCTGGTTCAGTGGCCATCTTCAATGTAACGCTCGCCAGAACTTGTTGAGCCACCGTAGCCAGTTTTCCCTGCAGAACGCTTTCTAGCGCATCAAGACGCTTCGCGAGTTCAGCATTTGAGGGCATGACGGATACAAAGCACCGAGACAGAAACCGTAACAGTGGCAGCAGTTGCGATATGCAAGAGTTAGAGAAAAATGGAAACCAAAGCCCACCTGTGCAGGGAATAGCAGAGGCTTATTAGCACGAATGCCAGAGGCTCCCTCGTGCACGCTCGCAACTGCTGCCACTAGTGTCGATGATCTGGGCGTGTTGCGTACATATAGGCTCAGAAGTAGACGGTGCTGCCGCTGACGGAAGTGACGGTGCCTCACTGTGCAGAGGTTGGCGATCAAGCCTGAGTCCGCTGGGCCATGCGCAGAAGCAAACTTCAGGTCGGTGATCTGGCCCGAGTCCTCTGGCCTCTGGACCATGTGCAGAAGCAAATCGCAGGACGCAGTGTCACCGGATCCGCGCTCCTTGTGATATCTGTGCAGGGAATAGCAGATGCTTATTTGCACGAATGCCAGAGGCTCCCTCGTGCACGCTCGCAACTGCTGCCACTAGTGTCGATGATCTGGGCGTGTTGCGTATATTTAGGCTCAGAAGTAGACGGTGCTGCCGCTGACGGAAGTGACGGTGCCTCACTGCGCAGAGGTTGGCGATCAAGCCTGAGTCCGCTGGGCCATGCGCAGAAGCAAACTTCAGGTCGGTGATCTGGCCCGAGTCCTCTGGACCATGTGCAGAAGCAAATCGCAGGACGCAGCGTCACCGGATCCGCGCTCCTTGTGATATCTGTGCAGGGAATAGCAGATGCTTATTAGCACGAATGCCAGAGGCTCCCTCGTGCACGCTCGCAACTGCTGCCACTAGTTCAGTCAGTTCAATTCAGTCAGTTCAGTTCAGTTCAGTCAGTTCAGTTCAGTCAGTTCAGTTCAGTCAGTTCAGTTCAGTTCAGTTAGTTCAGTCAGTCAGTTCAGTTCAGTCAGTTCAGTTCAGTCAGTTCAGTTCAGTTCAGTCAGTTCAGTTCAGTCCAGTCAGTTCAGTTCAGTTCAGTCAGTTCAGTTCAGTCAGTTCAGTTCAGTCAGTTCAGCTCTGTTCAGTCAGTTGAGTTCATTCAGTCAGTTGCTTTCAGTTCAGTCAGTTGAGTTCAGTTCAGTCAGTTGAGTTCAGTTCAGTCAGTTCAGTTCAGTTCAGTCAGTTTAGTTCAGTCAGTTCAGTTCAGTTCAGTCAGTTCAGTCAGTTCAGTTCAGTTCAGTCAGTTCAGTTCAGTCCAGTCAGTTCAGTTCAATTCAGTCAGTTCAGTTCACTAAAGTCAGTTCAGTTCAGTTCAGTTTGGTCAGTTCAGTTCAGTCAGTTCAGTTCAGTTCAGTCAGTTCAGTTCAGTTCAGTCAGTTCAGTTCAGTTCGGTCAGTTCAGTTCAGTTCAGTCAGTTCAATTCAGTCAGTTCAGTTCAGTTCAGTCAGTTCAGTTCAGTTCAGTCAGTTCAGTTCACTCAGTTCAGTTCAGTCAGTTCAGTCAGTTCAATTCAGTTCAGTCAGTTCAGTTCAGTCAGTTCAGTTCAGTTCAGTCAGTTCAGTTCAGTCAGTTCAATTCAGTCAGTTCAGTTCAGTCAGTTCAGTTCAGTTCAGTCAGCTCAGTTCAGTTCACTCAGTTCAGTTCAGTCAGTTCAGTCAGTTCAGTTCAGTTCAGTCAGTTCAGTTCAGTTCAGTCAGTTCAGTTCAGTTCAGTCAGTTCAGTTCAGTCAGTTCAGTTCAGTCAGTTCAGTTCAGTCAGTTCAGTTCAGTCAGTTCAGTTCAGTCAGTTGAGTTCAGTTCAGTTCAGTCAGTTCTGTTCAGTCAGTTCGGTTCAGTTCAGTTAGTTCAGTTCAGTCAGTTCAATTCAGTCAGTTCAGTTCAGTCAGTTCAATACAGTCAGTTCAGTTCAGTTCAGTCAGTTCAGTTCAGTTCAGTCAGTTCAGTTCAGTTCAGTCAGCTCAGTTCAGTTCAGTCAGTTCAGTCAGTTCAATTCAGTTCAGTCAGTTCAGTTCAGTCAGTTCAGTTCAGTTCAGTCAGTTCAGTTCAGTTCAGTCAGCTCAGTTCAGTTCACTCAGTTCAGTTCAGTCAGTTCAGTCAGTTCAATTCAGTTCAGTCAGTTCAGTCAGTTCAGTCGGTTCAGTTCAGTTCAGTCAGTTCAGTTCAGTCAGTTCACTTCAGTTCAGTTCAGTCAGTTCAGTTCAGTCAGTTCACTTCAGTTCAGTCAGTTGAGTTCAGTTCAGTCAGTTCAGTTCAGTTCAGTCAGTTCAGTTCAGTCAGTTCAGTTCAGTTCAGTCAGTTGAGTTCTGTTCAGTCAGTTCAGTTCAGTCAGTTCAGTTCAGTCAGTTCAGTCAGTTCAATTCAGTCCAGTCAGTTCAGTTCAGTCAGTTCAGTCAGTTCAATTCAGTCCAGTCAGTTCAGTTCGGTCAGTTCAGTTCAGTCAGCTCAGTTCAGTTCAGTTACTTCAGTGCAGTTCAGTCAGTTCAGTTCAGTTCTGTCAGTTCAGTTCAGTTCAGTCAATTCAGTTCAGTTCAGTCAGTTCAGTTCAGTCAGTTCAGTTCAGTCAGTTCAGTTCAGTTCAGTTCAGTCAGTTCACTTCAGTCAGTTCAGTTCAGACAGTTCCATTCAGTTCAGTCAGTTCAGTTCAGTCAGTTCAGTTCAGTTCAGTTAGGTCAGTTCAGTTCAGTCAGTTCAGTTCATTTCAGTTCAGACAGTTCAGTTCAGTTCAGTCAGTTCAGTTCAGTTCAGTCAGTTGAGTTCAGTTCAGTCAGTTGCTTTCATTTCAGTCAGTTGAGTTCAGTTCAGTCAGTTCAGTTCAGTTCAGCCAGTTCAGTTCACTTCAGTCAGTTCAGTTTAGTTTAGTTCAGTCAGTTCAGTTCAGTTCAGTCAGTTCAGTTCAGTCAGTTCAGTTTAGTTTAGTTCAGTCAGTTCAGTTCAGTTCAGTCAGTTCAGTTCAGTCAGTTCAGTTCAGCCAGTTCAGTTCAGTTCAGTTCAGTCAGTTCAGTTCAGTCAGTTCAGTTCAGATCAGTCAGTTCAGTTCAGTCAGTTCAGTTCAGTCAGTTCAGTTCAGTGCAGACAGTTTAGTTCAGTCATTTCAGTTCAGTCAGTTCAGTTCAGTCAGTTCAGTTCAGTCCAGTCAGTTCAGTCAGTTCAGTTCAGTTCAGTCACTTCAGTTAAGTTCAGACAGTTTAGTTCAGTTCAGTCAGTTCAGTTCAGTCAGTTCAGTTCAGTCAGTTCAGTTCAGTCAGTTCAGTTTAGTCAGTTCAGTTCAGTTGAGTCAGTTCAGTTCAGTCAGTTCAGATCAGTCAGTTCAGTTCAGTTCAGTCAGTTCAGTTCAGTCAGTTCAGTTCAGTCAGTTCAGTTCCATCAGTTCAGTTCAGTTCAGTCAGTTCAGTTCAGTCAGTTCAGTTCAGTTCAGACAGTTCAGTTCAGTTCAGTCAGTTCAGTCAGTTCAGTTCAGTCAGTTCAGTTCAATTCAGTCAGTTCAGTTCAGTCAGTTCAGTTTAGTCAGTTCAGTTCAGTCAGTTCACTTCAGTTCAGTTCAGTCAGTTCAGTTCAGTCAGTTCAATTCAGTTCAGTCAGTTCACTTCAGTTCAGTCAGTTGAGTTCAGTTCAGTCCGTTCAGTTCAGTTCAGTTCAGTCAGTTCAGTTCAGTCAGTTCAGTTCAGTTCAGTCAGTTGAGTTCAGTTCAGTCAGTTCAGTTCAGTCAGTTCAGTTCAGTCAGTTCAGTCAGTTAAATTCAGTCCAGTCAGTTCAGTTCGGTCAGTTCAGTTCACTTCAGTCACTTCAGTACAGTTCAGTCAGTTCAGTTCAGTTCAGTCAGTTCAGTTCAGTCAATTCAGTTCAGTTCAGTCAGTTCAGTTCAGTCAGTTCAGTTCAGTTCAGTCAGTTCAGTTCAGTCAGTTCACTTTAGTTCAGTTCACTCAGTTCAGTTCAGTCAGTTCAGTTCAGTCAGTTCACTTCAGTTCAGTTCAGTCAGTTCAGTTCAGTCAGTTCAGTTCAGTCAGTTCAGTTCAGTCAGTTCACTTCAGTTCAGTTCAGTCAGTTCAGTTCAGTCAGTTCAATTCAGTTCAGTCAGTTCACTTCAGTTCAGTCAGTTGAGTTCAGTTCAGTCCGTTCAGTTCAGTTCAGTTCAGTCAGTTCAGTTCAGTCAGTTCAGTTCAGTTCAGTCAGTTGAGTTCAGTTCAGTCAGTTCAGTTCAGTCAGTTCAGTTCAGTCAGTTCAGTCAGTTAAATTCAGTCCAGTCAGTTCAGTTCGGTCAGTTCAGTTCACTTCAGTCACTTCAGTACAGTTCAGTCAGTTCAGTTCAGTTCAGTCAGTTCAGTTCAGTCAATTCAGTTCAGTTCAGTCAGTTCAGTTCAGTCAGTTCAGTTCAGTTCAGTCAGTTCAGTTCAGTTCAGTTCAGTCAGTTCAGTTCAGTCAGTTCAGTTCAGTCAGTTCAGTCAGTTCAATTCAGTCCAGTCAGTACGGTCAGTTCAGTTCACTTCAGTCACTTCAGTACAGTTCAGTCAGTTCAGTTCAGTTCAGTCAGTTCAGTTCAGTTCAGTCAATTCAGTTCAGTTCAGTCAGTTCAGTTCAGTCAGTTCAGTTCAGTTCAGTCAGTTCAGTTCAGTTCAGTCAGTTCAGTTCAGTCAGTTCAGTTCAGACATTTCAATTCAGTTCAGTCAGTTCAGTTCAGTCAGTTCAGTTCAGTTCAGTCAGTTAAGTTCAGTTCAGTCAGTTCAGTTCAGTTCAGTTCAGTCAGTTCAGTTCAGACAGTTCAGTTCAGTTCAGTCAGTTCAGTTCAGTCAGTTGAGTTCAGTTCAGTCAGTTGCTTTCAGTTCAGTCAGTTGAGTTCAGTTCAGTCAGTTCAGTTCAGTTCAGTCTGTTCACTTCACTTCAGTCAGTTCAGTTTAGTTTAGTTCAGTCAGTTCAGTTCAGTCAGTTCAGTTCAGTCAGTTCAGTTCAGCCAGTTCAGTTCAGTTCAGTTCAGTCAGTTCAGTTCAGTCAGTTCAGTTCAGTCAGTTCAGTTCGGTCAGTTCAGTTCAGTTCAGTTCAGTTACTTCAGTACAGTTCAGTCAGTTCAGTTCAGTCAGTTCAGTTCGGTTCAGTCAATTCAGTTCAGTTCAGTCAGTTCAGTTCAGTTCAGTCAGTTCAGTTCAGTTAGTTCAGTTGAGTTCAGTCAGTTCAGTTCAGTCAGTTCAGTTCAGTTCAGACAGTTCAATTCAGTTCAGTCAGTTCAGTTCAGTCAGTTCAGTTCAGTCAGTTCAGTCAGTTCAGTTCAGTCAGTTCATTCAGTTCAGTTCCGTTCAGTCAGTTCAGTTCAGCCAGTTAAGTTCAGTTCAGTCAGTTCAGTTCAGTTCAGTCAGTTCAGTTCAGACAGTTCAGTTCAGTTCAGTCAGTTGAGTTCAGTTCAGTCAGTTGCTTTCAGTTCAGTCAGTTGAGTTCAGTTCAGTCAGTTCAGTTCAGTCAGTTCACTTCACTTCAGTCAGTTCAGTTTAGTTTAGTTCAGTCAGTTCAGTTCAGTCAGTTCAGTTCAGTTCAGTTCAGTCAGCTCAGTTCAGTTCACTCAGTTCAGTTCAGACAGTTCAATTCAGTTCAGTCAGTTCAGTCAGTTCAGTCAGTTCAGTTCAGTTCAGTTCAGTCAGTTCAGTTTAGTTTAGTTCAGTCAGTTCAGTTCAGTCAGTTCAGTTCAGTCAGTTCAGTTCAGCCAGTTCAGTCAGTTCAGTTCAGTCAGTTCAGTTCAGATCAGTCAGTTCAGTTCAGTCAGTTCAGTTCAGTTCAGACAGTTTAGTTCAGTCAGTTCAGTTCAGTTAGTTCAGTTCAGTTCAGTCAGTTCAGTTCAGTATGTTCAGTTTAGTCAGTTCAGTTCAGTTCAGTCAGTTCAGATCAGTCAGTTCAGTTCAGTTCAGTCAGTTCAGCTCAGTTCTGTCAGTTCAGTTCAGACAGTTCAGTTCAGATCAGTTCACTCAGTTCAGTTCAGTCAGTTCAGTTCAGTCAGTTCAGTTCAGTCAGTTCAGTTCAGTTCAGTCAGTTCAGTTCAGTCAGTTCAGTTCAGTTCAGTCACTTCAGTACAGTTCAGTCAGTTCAGTTCAGTTCAGCCAGTTCAGTTCAGTTCAGTCAATTCAGTTCAGTTCAGTCAGTTCAGTTCAGACAGTTCAGTTCAGTCAGTTCAGTTCAGTCAGTTGAGTTCAGTTCAGTCAGTTGCTTTCAGTTCAGTCAGTTGAGTTCAGTTCAGTCAGTTCAGTTCAGTTCAGTCAGTTCACTTCACTTCAGTCAGTTCAGTTTAGTTTAGTTCAGTCAGTTCAGTTCAGTTCAGTCAGTTCAGTTCAGTCAGTTCAGTTCAGCCAGTTCAGTTCAGTTCAGTCAGTTCAGTTCAGTCAGTTCAGTTCAGTTCAGTCAGTTCAGTTCAGTTCAGTCAGTTCAGTTCAGTCCAGTCAGTTCAGTTCAGTTCAGTCAGTTCAGTTCAGTTCAGTCAGTTCACTTCAGTTCAGTCAGTTCAGTTCGGTTCAGTCAGTTCAGTTCAGTCAGTTCAGTTCAGTTAGTTCAGTTCAGTCAGTTCAGTTCAGTCAGTTCAGTTCAGTTCAGTCAGTTCAGTTCAGTCAGTTCAGTTCAGTCAGTTCAGTCAGTTCAATGCAGTCCAGTCAGTTCAGTTCGGTCAGTTCAGTTCAGTCAGTTCAGTTCAGTTCAGTTACTTCAGTACAGTTCAGTCAGTTCAGTTCAGTTCAGTCAGTTCAATTCAGTTCAGTCAGTTCAGTCAGTTCAGTCGGTTCAGTTCAGTTCAGTCAGTTCAGTTCAGACAGTTCACTTCAGTTCAGTTCAGTCAGTTCAGTTCAGTCAGTTCACTTCAGTTCAGTCAGTTGAGTTCAGTTCAGTCAGTTCAGTTCAGTTCAGTCAGTTCAGTTCAGTCAGTTCAGTTCAGTTCAGTCAGTTGAGTTCTGTTCAGTCAGTTCAGTTCAGTCAGTTCAGTTCAGTCAGTTCAGTCAGTTCAATTCAGTCCAGTCAGTTCAGTTCAGTCAGTTCAGTCAGTTCAATTCAGTCCAGTCAGTTCAGTTCGGTCAGTTCAGTTCAGTTCAGTCAGCTCAGTTCAGTTCAGTTACTTCAGTGCAGTTCAGTCAGTTCAGTTCAGTTCTGTCAGTTCAGTTCAGTTCAGTCAATTCAGTTCAGTTCAGTCAGTTCAGTTCAGTCAGTTCAGTTCAGTCAGTTCAGTTCAGTTCAGTTCAGTCAGTTCAGTTCAGTCAGTTCAGTTCAGACAGTTCCATTCAGTTCAGTCAGTTCAGTTCAGTCAGTTCAGTTCAATTCAGTTAGGTCAGTTCAGTTCAGTCAGTTCAGTTCATTTCAGTTCAGACAGTTCAGTTCAGTTCAGTCAGTTCAGTTCAGTTCAGTCAGTTGAGTTCAGTTCAGTCAGTTGCTTTCATTTCAGTCAGTTGAGTTCAGTTCAGTCAGTTCAGTTCAGTTCAGCCAGTTCAGTTCACTTCAGTCAGTTCAGTTTAGTTTAGTTCAGTCAGTTCAGTTCAGTTCAGTCAGTTCAGTTCAGTCAGTTCAGTTTAGTTTAGTTCAGTCAGTTCAGTTCAGTTCAGTCAGTTCAGTTCAGTCAGTTCAGTTCAGCCAGTTCAGTTCAGTTCAGTTCAGTCAGTTCAGTTCAGTCAGTTCAGTTCAGATCAGTCAGTTCAGTTCAGTCAGTTCAGTTCAGTCCAGTCAGTTCAGTCAGTTCAGTTCAGTTCAGTCACTTCAGTTAAGTTCAGACAGTTTAGTTCAGTTCAGTCAGTTCAGTTCAGTCAGTTCAGTTCAGTCAGTTCAGTTCAGTTCAGTCAGTTCAGTTCAGTCAGTTCAGTTTAGTCAGTTCAGTTCAGTTGAGTCAGTTCAGTTCAGTCAGTTCAGATCAGTCAGTTCAGTTCAGTTCAGTCAGTTCAGTTCAGTCAGTTCAGTTCAGTCAGTTCAGTTCCATCAGTTCAGTTCAGTTCAGTCAGTTCAGTTCAGTCAGTTCAGTTCAGTTCAGACAGTTCAGTTCAGTTCAGTCAGTTCAGTTCAGTCAGTTCAGTTCAGTCAGTTCAGTTCAATTCAGTCAGTTCAGTTCAGTCAGTTCAGTTTAGTCAGTTCAGTTCAGTTGAGTCAGTTCGGTTCAGTCAGTTCAGTTCAGTCCAGTCAGTTCAGTCAGTTCAGTTCAGTTCAGTCACTTCAGTTAAGTTCAGACAGTTTAGTTCAGTTCAGTCAGTTCAGTTCAGTCAGTTCAGTTCAGTCAGTTCAGTTCAGTTCAGTCAGTTCAGTTCAGTCAGTTCAGTTTAGTCAGTTCAGTTCAGTTGAGTCAGTTCAGTTCAGTCAGTTCAGATCAGTCAGTTCAGTTCAGTTCAGTCAGTTCAGTTCAGTCAGTTCAGTTCAGTCAGTTCAGTTCCATCAGTTCAGTTCAGTTCAGTCAGTTCAGTTCAGTCAGTTCAGTTCAGTTCAGACAGTTCAGTTCAGTTCAGTCAGTTCAGTTCAGTCAGTTCAGTTCAGTCAGTTCAGTTCAATTCAGTCAGTTCAGTTCAGTCAGTTCAGTTTAGTCAGTTCAGTTCAGTTGAGTCAGTTCGGTTCAGTCAGTTCAGTTCAGACAGTTCAGTTCAGATCAGTTCACTCAGTTCAGTTCAGTCAGTTCAGTTCAGTCAGTTCAGTTCAGTTCAGTCAGTTCAGTTCAGTTCAGTCAGTTCAGTTCAGTCAGTTCAGTTCAGTCAGTTCACTTCAGTTCAGTTCAGTCAGTTCAGTTCAGTCAGTTCAATTCAGTTCAGTCAGTTCACTTCAGTTCAGTCAGTTGAGTTCAGTTCAGTCCGTTCAGTTCAGTTCAGTTCAGTCAGTTCAGTTCAGTCAGTTCAGTTCAGTTCAGTCAGTTGAGTTCAGTTCAGTCAGTTCAGTTCAGTCAGTTCAGTTCAGTCAGTTCAGTCAGTTAAATTCAGTCCAGTCAGTTCAGTTCGGTCAGTTCAGTTCACTTCAGTCACTTCAGTACAGTTCAGTCAGTTCAGTTCAGTTCAGTCAGTTCAGTTCAGTCAATTCAGTTCAGTTCAGTCAGTTCAGTTCAGTCAGTTCAGTTCAGTTCAGTTCAGTTCAGTCAGTTCAGTTCAGTCAGTTCAATTCAGTCCAGTCAGTTCGGTCAGTTCAGTTCACTTCAGTCACTTCAGTACAGTTCAGTCAGTTCAGTTCAGTTCAGTCAGTTCAGTTCAGTTCAGTCAATTCAGTTCAGTTCAGTCAGTTCAGTTCAGTCAGTTCAGTTCAGTTCAGTCAGTTCAGTTCAGTTCAGTCAGTTCAGTTCAGTCAGTTCAGTTCAGACATTTCAATTCAGTTCAGTCAGTTCAGTTCAGTCAGTTCAGTTCAGTTCAGTCAGTTAAGTTCAGTTCAGTCAGTTCAGTTCAGTTCAGTTCAGTCAGTTCAGTTCAGACAGTTCAGTTCAGTTCAGTCAGTTCAGTTCAGTCAGTTGAGTTCAGTTCAGTCAGTTGCTTTCAGTTCAGTCAGTTGAGTTCAGTTCAGTCAGTTCAGTTCAGTTCAGTCTGTTCACTTCACTTCAGTCAGTTCAGTTTAGTTTAGTTCTGTCAGTTCAGTTCAGTCAGTTCAGTTCAGTCAGTTCAGTTCAGCCAGTTCAGTTCAGTTCAGTTCAGTCAGTTCAGTTCAGTCAGTTCAGTTCAGTCAGTTCAGTTCAGTCCAGTCAGTTCAGTTCAGTTCAGTCAGTTCAGTTCAGTTCAGTCAGTTCACTTCAGTTCAGTCAGTTCAGTTCGGTTCAGTCAGTTCAGTTCAGTCAGTTCAGTTCAGTCAGTTCAGTTCAGTCAGTTCAGTTCAGTCAGTTCAGTCAGTTCAATGCAGTCCAGTCAATTCAGTTCGGTCAGTTCAGTTCAGTTCAGTCAGTTCAGTTCAGTTCAGTTACTTCAGTACAGTTCAGTCAGTTCAGTTCAGTTCAGTCAGTTCAGTTCAGTTCAGTCAATTCAGTTCAGTTCAGTCAGTTCAGTTCAGTTCAGTCAGTTCAGTTCAGTTAGTTCAGTTGAGTTCAGTCAGTTCAGTTCAGTCAGTTCAGTTCAGTTCAGACAGTTCAATTCAGTTCAGTCAGTTCAGTTCAGTCAGTTCATTCAGTTCAGTTCAGTTCAGTCAGTTCAGTTCAGACAGTTCAGTTCAGTTCAGTCAGTTGAGTTCAGTTCAGTCAGTTGCTTTCAGTTCAGTCAGTTGAGTTCAGTTCAGTCAGTTCAGTTCAGTCAGTTCACTTCACTTCAGTCAGTTCAGTTTAGTTTAGTTCAGTCAGTTCAGTTCAGTCAGTTCAGTTCAGTTCAGTTCAGTCAGCTCAGTTCAGTTCACTCAGTTCAGTTCAGACAGTTCAATTCAGTTCAGTCAGTTCAGTCAGTTCAGTCAGTTCAGTTCAGTTCAGTCAGTTCAGTCAGTTCAGTTCAGTCAGTTCAGTTCAGTCAGTTGAGTTCAGTTCTGTCAGTTCTGTTCAGTCAGTTCGGTTCAGTTCAGTTAGTTCAGTTCAATCAGTTCAATTCAGTTAGTTCAGTTCAGTCAGTTCAGTTCAGTCAGTTCAGTTCAGTTCAGTCAGTTCAGTTCAGTCAGTTCAGTTCAGTCAGTGCAGTTCAGTCAGTTCAGTCAGTTCAATGCAGTCCAGTCAGTTCAGTTCAGTTCAGTCAGTTCAGTTCAGTTCAGTTACTTCAGTACAGTTCAGTCAGTTCAGTTCAGTTCAGTCAGTTCAGTTCAGTTCAGTCAATTCAGTTCAGTTCAGTCAGTTCAGTTCAGTTCAGTCAGTTCAGTTCAGTCAGTTCAGTTCAATTCAGTCAGTTCAGTTCGGTCAGTTCACTTCAGTTCAGTCAGCTCAGTTCAGTTCAGTTACTTCAGTGCAGTTCAGTCAGTTCAGTTCAGTTCTGTCAGTTCAGTTCAGTTCAGTCAATTCAGTTCAGTTCAGTCAGTTCAGTTCAGTCAGTTCAGTTCAGTTCAGTCAGTTCAGTTC
This sequence comes from Dermacentor albipictus, assembly GCF_038994185.2. Lineage (NCBI taxonomy): Eukaryota > Metazoa > Arthropoda > Arachnida > Ixodida > Ixodidae > Dermacentor > Dermacentor albipictus. The sequence continues at coordinate 1,668,536 of NW_027225580.1, read as the reverse complement.
AGTTCAGTTCAGTCAGTTCAGTTCAGACAGTTCCATTCAGTTCAGTCAGTTCAGTTCAGTTAGGTCAGTTCAGTTCAGTCAGTTCAGTTCATTTCAGTTCAGACAGTTCAGTTCAGTCAGTTCAGTTCAGTCAGTTGAGTCAGTTCAATGCAGTCCAGTCAATTCAGTTCGGTCAGTTCAGTTCAGTTCAGTTCAGTCAGTTCAGTTCAGTTCAGTTACTTCAGTACAGTTCAGTCAGTTCAGTTCAGTTCAGTCAGTTCAGTTCAGTTCAGTCAATTCAGTTCAGTTCAGTCAGTTCAGTTCAGTTCAGTCAGTTCAGTTCAGTTAGTTCAGTTGAGTTCAGTCAGTTCAGTTCAGTCAGTTCAGTTCAGTTCAGACAGTTCAATTCAGTTCAGTCAGTTCAGTTCAGTCAGTTCAGTTCAGTCAGTTCAGTCAGTTCAGTTCAGTCAGTTCATTCAGTTCAGTTCCGTTCAGTCAGTTCAGTTCAGCCAGTTAAGTTCAGTTCAGTCAGTTCAGTTCAGTTCAGTCAGTTCAGTTCAGACAGTTCAGTTCAGTTCAGTCAGTTGAGTTCAGTTCAGTCAGTTGCTTTCAGTTCAGTCAGTTGAGTTCAGTTCAGTCAGTTCAGTTCAGTCAGTTCACTTCACTTCAGTCAGTTCAGTTTAGTTTAGTTCAGTCAGTTCAGTTCAGTCAGTTCAGTTCAGTTCAGTTCAGTCAGCTCAGTTCAGTTCACTCAGTTCAGTTCAGACAGTTCAATTCAGTTCAGTCAGTTCAGTCAGTTCAGTCAGTTCAGTTCAGTTCAGTCAGTTCAGTCAGTTCAGTTCAGTCAGTTCAGTTCAGTTCAGTCAGTTCAGTTCAGTCAGTTCAGTTCAGTTCAGTCAGTTCAGTTCAGTCAGTTGAGTTCAGTTCTGTCAGTTCTGTTCAGTCAGTTCGGTTCAGTTCAGTTAGTTCAGTTCAATCAGTTCAATTCAGTCAGTTCAGTTCAGTCAGTTCAATTCAGTCAGTTCAGTTCAGTTCAGTCAGTTCAGTTCAGTTCAGTCAGTTCAGTTCAGTTCAGTCAGCTCAGCTCAGTTCACTCAGTTCAGTTCAGTCAGTTCAGTCAGTTCAATTCAGTTCAGTCAGTTCAGTTCAGTCAGTTCAGTTCAGTTCAGTCAGCTCAGTTCAGTTCACTCAGTTCAGTTCAGTCAGTTCAGTCAGTTCAATTCAGTTCAGTCAGTTCAGTCAGTTCAGTTCAGTTCAGTCAGTTCACTTCAGTTCAGTCAGTTGAGTTCAGTTCAGTCAGTTCAGTTCAGTTAGTTCAGTTCAGTCAGTTCAGTTCAGTTCTGACAGTTCCATTCAGTTCAGTCAGTTCAGTTCAGTTCAGTTCAGTTAGGTCAGTTCAGTTCAGTTCAGTTCAGACAGTTCAGTTCAGTTCAGTCAGTTCAGTTCAGTTCAGTCAGTTGAGTTCAGTTCAGTCAGTTGCTTTCAGTTCAGTCAGTTGAGTTCAGTTCAGTCAGTTCAGTTCAGCCAGTTCAGTTCACTTCAGTCAGTTCAGTTTAGTTTAGTTCAGTCAGTTCAGTTCAGTCAGTTCAGTTCAGTCAGTTCAGTTCAGCCAGTTCAGTCAGTTCAGTTCAGTCAGTTCAGTTCAGATCAGTCAGTTCAGTTCAGTCAGTTCAGTTCAGTTCAGACAGTTTAGTTCAGTCAGTTCAGTTCAGTCAGTTCAGTTCAGTTCAGACAGTTTAGTTCAGTCAGTTCAGTTCAGTCAGTTCAGTTCAGTTCAGTCAGTTCAGTTCAGTATGTTCAGTTTAGTCAGTTCAGTTCAGTTCAGTCAGTTCAGATCAGTCAGTTCAGTTCAGTCAGTTCAGCTCAGTTCTGTCAGTTCAGTTCAGACAGTTCAGTTCAGATCAGTTCACTCAGTTCAGTTCAGTCAGTTCAGTTCAGTCAGTTCAGTTCAGTCAGTTCAGTTCAGTTCAGTCAGTTCAGTTCAGTCAGTTCAGTCCAGTTCAGTCACTTCAGTACAGTTCAGTCAGTTCAGTTCAGTTCAGCCAGTTCAGTTCAGTTCAGTCAATTCAGTTCAGTTCAGTCAGTTCAGTTCAGACAGTTCAGTTCAGTCAGTTCAGTTCAGTCAGTTGAGTTCAGTTCAGTCAGTTGCTTTCAGTTCAGTCAGTTGAGTTCAGTTCAGTCAGTTCAGTTCAGTTCAGTCAGTTCACTTCACTTCAGTCAGTTCAGTTTAGTTTAGTTCAGTCAGTTCAGTTCAGTTCAGTCAGTTCAGTTCAGTCAGTTCAGTTCAGCCAGTTCAGTTCAGTTCAGTCAGTTCAGTTCAGTCAGTTCAGTTCAGTTCAGTCAGTTCAGTTCAGTTCAGTCAGTTCAGTTCAGTCCAGTCAGTTCACTTCAGTTCAGTCAGTTCAGTTCGGTTCAGTCAGTTCAGTTCAGTCAGTTCAGTTCAGTTAGTTCAGTTCAGTCAGTTCAGTTCAGTCAGTTCAGTTCAGTTCAGTCAGTTCAGTTCAGTCAGTTCAGTTCAGTCAGTTCAGTTCAGTCAGTTCAGTCAGTTCAATGCAGTCCAGTCAGTTCAGTTCGGTCAGTTCAGTTCAGTTCAGTCAGTTCAGTTCAGTTCAGTTACTTCAGTACAGTTCAGTCAGTTCAGTTCAGTTCAGTCAGTTCAGTTCAGTTCAGTCAATTCAGTTCAGTTCAGTCAGTTCAGTTCAGTTCAGTCAGTTCAGTTCAGTCAGTTCAGTTCAATTCAGTCAGTTCAGTTCGGTCAGTTCACTTCAGTTCATTCAGCTCAGTTCAGTTCAGTTACTTCAGTGCAGTTCAGTCAGTTCAGTTCAGTTCTGTCAGTTCAGTTCAGTTCAGTCAATTCAGTTCAGTTCAGTCAGTTCAGTTCAGTCAGTTCAGTTCAGTTCAGTTCAGTCAGTTCAGTTCAGACAGTTCCATTCAGTTCAGTCAGTTCAGTTCAGTTAGGTCAGTTCAGTTCAGTCAGTTCAGTTCATTTCAGTTCAGACAGTTCAGTTCAGTCAGTTCAGTTCAGTCAGTTGAGTTCAGTTCAGTCAGTTGCTTTCAGTTCAGTCAGTTGAGTTCAGTTCAGTCAGTTCAGTTCAGTTCAGCCAGTTCAGTTCACTTCAGTCAGTTCAGTTTAGTTTAGTTCAGTCAGTTCAGTTCAGTTCAGTCAGTTCAGTTCAGTCAGTTCAGTTTAGTTTAGTTCAGTCAGTTCAGTTCAGTTCAGTCAGTTCAGTTCAGTCAGTTCAGTTCAGCCAGTTCAGTTCAGTTCAGTTCAGTCAGTTCAGTTCAGTCAGTTCAGTTCAGATCAGTCAGTTCAGTTCAGTCAGTTCAGTTCAGTCAGTTCAGTTCAGTCAGTTCAGTTCAGTTCAGACAGTTTAGTTCAGTCATTTCAGTTCAGTCAGTTCAGTTCAGTCAGTTCTGTTCAGTTAGTTCAGTTCAGTCCAGTCAGTTCAGTCAGTTCAGTTCAGTTCAGTCACTTCAGTTAAGTTCAGACAGTTTAGTTCAGTTCAGTCAGTTCAGTTCAGTCAGTTCAGTTCAGTCAGTTCAGTTCAGTTCAGTCAGTTCAGTTCAGTCAGTTCAGTTTAGTCAGTTCAGTTCAGTTGAGTCAGTTCAGTTCAGTCAGTTCAGATCAGTCAGTTCAGTTCAGTTCAGTCAGTTCAGTTCAGTCAGTTCAGTTCAGTCAGTTCAGTTCAATCAGTTCAGTTCAGTTCAGTCAGTTCAGTTCAGTCAGTTCAGTTCAGTTCAGACAGTTCAGTTCAGTTCAGTCAGTTCAGTTCAGTCAGTTCAGTTCAGTTCAGTCAGTTCAGTTCAGTCAGTTCAGTTTAGTCAGTTCAGTTCAGTTGAGTCAGTTCGGTTCAGTCAGTTCAGTTCAGTCAGTTCAGTTCAGTTCAGTCAGCTCAGCTCAGTTCACTCAGTTCAGTTCAGTCAGTTCAGTCAGTTCAATTCAGTTCAGTCAGTTCAGTTCAGTTCAGTTCAGTCAGCTCAGTTCAGTTCACTCAGTTCAGTTCAGTCAGTTCAGTCAGTTCAATTCAGTTCAGTCAGTTCAGTCAGTTCAGTTCAGTTCAGTCAGTTCAGTTCAGTCAGTTCACTTCAGTTCAGTTCAGTCAGTTCAGTTCAGTCAGTTCACTTCAGTTCAGTCAGTTGAGTTCAGTTCAGTCTGTTCAGTTCAGTTAGTTCAGTTCAGTCAGTTCAGTTCAGTTCTGACAGTTCCATTCAGTTCAGTCAGTTCAGTTCAGTTCAGTTCAGTTAGGTCAGTTCAGTTCAGTCAGTTCAGTTCAGTTCAGACAGTTCAGTTCAGTTCAGTCAGTTGAGTTCAGTTCAGTCAGTTGCTTTCAGTTCAGTCAGTTGAGTTCAGTTCAGTCAGTTCAGTTCAGTTCAGACAGTTCAGTTCAGTTCAGTCAGTTCAGTTCAGTTCAGTCAGTTGAGTTCAGTTCAGTCAGTTGCTTTCAGTTCAGTCAGTTGAGTTCAGTTCAGTCAGTTCAGTTCAGCCAGTTCAGTTCACTTCAGTCAGTTCAGTTTAGTTTAGTTCAGTCAGTTCAGTTCAGTTCAGTCAGTTCAGCTCAGTCAGTTCAGTTCAGCCAGTTCAGTCAGTTCAGTTCAGTCAGTTCAGTTCAGATCAGTCAGTTCAGTTCAGTCAGTTCAGTTCAGTCAGTTCAGTTCAGTTCAGACAGTTTAGTTCAGTCAGTTCAGGTCAGTCAGTTCAGTTCAGTCAGTTCAGTTCAGTTAGTTCAGTTCAGTCCAGTCAGTTCAGTCAGTTCAGTTCAGTTCAGTCACTTCAGTTCAGTTCAGACAGTTCAGTTCAGTTCAGTCAGTTCAGTTCAGTCAGTTCAGTTCAGTCAGTTCAGTTCAGTTCAGTCAGTTCAGTTCAGTATGTTCAGTTTAGTCAGTTCAGTTGAGTCAGTTCAGTTGAGTCAGTTCAGTTCAGTCAGTTCAGATCAGTCAGTTCAGTTCAGTTCAGTCAGTTCAGCTCAGTTCTGTCAGTTCAGTTCAGACAGTTCAGTTCAGATCAGTTCACTCAGTTCAGTTCAGTCAGTTCAGTTCAGTCAGTTCAGTTCAGTCAGTTCAGTTCAGTTCAGTCAGTTCAGTTCAGTCAGTTCAGTTCAGTTCAGTCACTTCAGTACAGTTCAGTCAGTTCAGTTCAGTTCAGCCAGTTCAGTTCAGTTCAGTCAAATCAGTTCAGTTCAGTCAGTTCAGTTCAGACAGTTCAGTTCAGTTCAGTCAGTTCAGTTCAGTTCAGTCAGTTGAGTTCAGTTCAGTCAGTTGCTTTCAGTTCAGTCAGTTGAGTTCAGTTCAGTCAGTTCAGTTCAGTTCAGTCAGTTCACTTCACTTCAGTCAGTTCAGTTTAGTTTAGTTCAGTCAGTTCAGTTCAGTTCAGTCAGTTCAGTTCAGTCAGTTCAGTTCAGCCAGTTCAGTTCAGTTCAGTCAGTTCAGTTCAGTCAGTTCAGTTCAGTCAGTTCAGTTCAATTCAGTCAGTTCAGTTCAGTCAGTTCAGTTTAGTCAGTTCAGTTCAGTTGAGTCAGTTCGGTTCAGTCAGTTCAGTTCAGACAGTTCAGTTCAGATCAGTTCACTCAGTTCAGTTCAGTCAGTTCAGTTCAGTCAGTTCAGTTCAGTTCAGTCAGTTCAGTTCAGTTCAGTCAGTTCAGTTCAGTCAGTTCAGTTCAGTCAGTTCACTTCAGTTCAGTTCAGTCAGTTCAGTTCAGTCAGTTCAATTCAGTTCAGTCAGTTCACTTCAGTTCAGTCAGTTGAGTTCAGTTCAGTCCGTTCAGTTCAGTTCAGTTCAGTCAGTTCAGTTCAGTCAGTTCAGTTCAGTTCAGTCAGTTGAGTTCAGTTCAGTCAGTTCAGTTCAGTCAGTTCAGTCAGTTAAATTCAGTCCAGTCAGTTCAGTTCGGTCAGTTCAGTTCACTTCAGTCACTTCAGTACAGTTCAGTCAGTTCAGTTCAGTTCAGTCAGTTCAGTTCAGTCAATTCAGTTCAGTTCAGTCAGTTCAGTTCAGTCAGTTCAGTTCAGTTCAGTCAGTTCAGTTCAGTTCAGTTCAGTCAGTTCAGTTCAGTCAGTTCAGTTCAGTCAGTTCAGTCAGTTCAATTCAGTCCAGTCAGTTCGGTCAGTTCAGTTCACTTCAGTCACTTCAGTACAGTTCAGTCAGTTCAGTTCAGTTCAGTCAGTTCAGTTCAGTCAATTCAGTTCAGTTCAGTCAGTTCAGTTCAGTCAGTTCAGTTCAGTTCAGTCAGTTCAGTTCAGTTCAGTCAGTTCAGTTCAGTCAGTTCAGTTCAGACATTTCAATTCAGTTCAGTCAGTTCAGTTCAGTCAGTTCAGTTCAGTTCAGTCAGTTAAGTTCAGTTCAGTCAGTTCAGTTCAGTTCAGTTCAGTCAGTTCAGTTCAGACAGTTCAGTTCAGTCAGTTCAGTTCAGTCAGTTGAGTTCAGTTCAGTCAGTTACTTTCAGTTCAGTCAGTTGAGTTCAGTTCAGTCAGTTCAGTTCAGTTCAGTCTGTTCACTTCACTTCAGTCAGTTCAGTTTAGTTTAGTTCAGTCAGTTCAGTTCAGTCAGTTCAGTTCAGTCAGTTCAGTTCAGCCAGTTCAGTTCAGTTCAGTTCAGTCAGTTCAGTTCAGTCAGTTCAGTTCAGTCAGTTCAGTTCAGTCCAGTCAGTTCAGTTCAGTTCAGTCAGTTCAGTCAGTTCAGTTCAGTCAGTTCAGTTCAGTCAGTTCAGTTCAGTCAGTTCAGTCAGTTCAATGCAGTCCAGTCAATTCAGTTCGGTCAGTTCAGTTCAGTTCAGTCAGTTCAGTTCAGTTCAGTTACTTCAGTACAGTTCAGTCAGTTCAGTTCAGTTCAGTCAGTTCAGTTCAGTTCAGTCAATTCAGTTCAGTTCAGTCAGTTCAGTTCAGTTCAGTCAGTTCAGTTCAGTTAGTTCAGTTGAGTTCAGTCAGTTCAGTTCAGTCAGTTCAGTTCAGTTCAGACAGTTCAATTCAGTTCAGTCAGTTCAGTTCAGTCAGTTCAGTTCAGTCAGTTCAGTCAGTTCAGTTCAGTCAGTTCATTCAGTTCAGTTCCGTTCAGTCAGTTCAGTTCAGCCAGTTAAGTTCAGTTCAGTCAGTTCAGTTCAGTTCAGTCAGTTCAGTTCAGACAGTTCAGTTCAGTTCAGTCAGTTGAGTTCAGTTCAGTCAGTTGCTTTCAGTTCAGTCAGTTGAGTTCAGTTCAGTCAGTTCAGTTCAGTCAGTTCACTTCACTTCAGTCAGTTCAGTTTAGTTTAGTTCAGTCAGTTCAGTTCAGTCAGTTCAGTTCAGTTCAGTTCAGTCAGCTCAGTTCAGTTCACTCAGTTCAGTTCAGACAGTTCAATTCAGTTCAGTCAGTTCAGTCAGTTCAGTCAGTTCAGTTCAGTTCAGTTCAGTCAGTTCAGTCAGTTCAGTTCAGTCAGTTCAGTTCAGTTCAGTCAGTTCAGTTCAGTCAGTTCAGTTCAGTTCAGTCAGTTCAGTTCAGTCAGTTGAGTTCAGTTCTGTCAGTTGTGTTCAGTCAGTTCGGTTCAGTTCAGTTAGTTCAGTTCAGTTCACTCAGTTCAGTTCAGTCAGTTCAGTCAGTTCAATTCAGTTCAGTCAGTTCAGTTCAGTCAGTTCAGTTCAGTTCAGTCAGCTCAGTTCAGTTCACTCAGTTCAGTTCAGTCAGTTCAGTCAGTTCAATTCAGTTCAGTCAGTTCAGTCAGTTCAGTCAGTTCAGTCAGTTCAGTTCAGTTCAGTCAGTTCAGTTCAGTCAGTTCACTTCAGTTCAGTTCAGTCAGTTCAGTTCAGTCAGTTCACTTCAGTTCAGTCAGTTGAGTTCAGTTCAGTCAGTTCAGTTCAGTTAGTTCAGTTCAGTCAGTTCAGTTCAGTTCTGACAGTTCCATTCAGTTCAGTCAGTTCAGTTCAGTTCAGTTCAGTTAGGTCAGTTCAGTTCAGTTCAGTTCAGTTCAGACAGTTCAGTTCAGTTCAGTCAGTTCAGTTCAGTTCAGTCAGTTGAGTTCAGTTCAGTCAGTTGCTTTCAGTTCAGTCAGTTGAGTTCAGTTCAGTCAGTTCAGTTCAGCCAGTTCAGTTCACTTCAGTCAGTTCAGTTTAGTTTAGTTCAGTCAGTTCAGTTCAGTCAGTTCAGTTCAGTCAGTTCAGTTCAGCCAGTTCAGTCAGTTCAGTTCAGTCAGTTCAGTTCAGATCAGTCAGTTCAGTTCAGTCAGTTCAGTTCAGTTCAGACAGTTTAGTTCAGTCAGTTCAGTTCAGTCAGTTCAGTTCAGTCAGTTCAGTTCAGTATGTTCAGATCAGTCAGTTCAGTTCAGTTCAGTCAGTTCAGCTCAGTTCTGTCAGTTCAGTTCAGACAGTTCAGTTCAGATCAGTTCACTCAGTTCAGTTCAGTCAGTTCAGTTCAGTCAGTTCAGTTCAGTCAGTTCAGTTCAGTTCAGTTCAGTCAGTTCAGTTCAGTCAGTTCAGTTCAGTTCAGTCACTTCAGTACAGTTCAGTCAGTTCAGTTCAGTTCAGCCAGTTCAGTTCAGTCAATTCAGTTCAGTTCAGTCAGTTCAGTTCAGACAGTTCAGTTCAGTCAGTTCAGTTCAGTCAGTTGAGTTCAGTTCAGTCAGTTGCTTTCAGTTCAGTCAGTTGAGTTCAGTTCAGTCAGTTCAGTTCAGTTCAGTCAGTTCACTTCACTTCAGTCAGTTCAGTTTAGTTTAGTTCAGTCAGTTCAGTTCAGTTCAGTCAGTTCAGTTCAGTCAGTTCAGTTCAGTTCAGTCAGGTCAGTTCAGTCCAGTCAGTTCAGTTCAGTCAGTTAAGTTCAGTTCAGTCAGTTCAGTTCAGTTCAGTCAGTTCAGTTCAGACAGTTCAGTTCAGTTCAGTTCGGTCAGTTGAGTTCAATTCAGTCAGTTGCTTTCAGTTCAGTCAGTTGAGTTCAGTTCAGTCAGTTGAGTTCAGTTCAGTCAGTTCAGTTCAGTCAGTTCAGTTCATTTCAGCCAGTTCAGTTCAGTTCAGTTCAGTCAGTTCAGTTCAGTCAGTTCAGTTCAGTTCAGTCAGTTCAGTTCAGTTCAGTCCGTTCAGTTCAGTCAGTTCAGTTCAGTTCAGTCAGTTGAGTTCATTCAGTCAGTTGCTTTCAGTTCAGTCAGTTGAGTTCAGTTCAGTCAGTTCAGTCAGTTTAGTTCAGTCAGTTCAGTTCAGTCAGTTCAGTTCAGTCAGTTCAGTTCAGTCAGTTCAGTTCAGTCCAGTCAGTTCAGTTCAGTCAGTTCAGTTCAGTAAAGTCAGTTCAGTTCAGTTCAGTTTGGTCAGTTCAGTTCAGTCAGTTCAGTTCAGTTCAGTCAGTTCAGTTCAGTTCAGTCAGTTCAGTTCAGTTCAGTTCAGTCAGCTCAGTTCAGTTCACTCAGTTCAGTTCAGTCAGTTCAATTCAGTTCAGTCAGTTCAGTTCACTCAGTTCAGTTCAGTTCAGTCAGTTCAGTTCAGTTCAGTCAGTTCAGTTCAGTTCGGTCAGTTCAGTTCAGTACAGTCAGTTCAATTCAGTCAGTTCAGTTCAGTCAGTTCAGTTCAGTCAGTTCAGTTCAGTTCAGTCAGCTCAGTTCACTCAGTTCAGTCAGTTCAGTCAGTTCAATTCAGTTCAGTCAGTTCAGTCAGTTCAGTCAGTTCAGTTCAGTCACTTCAGTTCAGTTCAGTCAGTTCAGTTCTGTTCAGTCAGTTCAGTTCAGTCAGTTTAGTTCAGTCAGTTCAGTTCAGTTCAGTCAGTTCAGTCAGTTCAGTTCAGTTCAGTCAGTTCAGTTCAGTCCAGTCAGTTCAGTTCAGTCAGTTCAGTAAAGTCAGTTCAGTTCAGTTCAGTTTGGTCAGTTCAGTTCAGTCAGTTCAGTTCAGTTCGGTCAGTTCAGTTCAGTTCAGTCAGTTCAATTCAGTCAGTTCAGTTCAGTTCAGTCAGTTCAGTTCAGTTCAGTCAGTTCAGTTCAGTTCAGTTCAGTCAGATCAGTTCAGTTCTCAGTTCAGTTCAGTCAGTTCAATTCAGTTCAGTCAGTTCAGTTCAGTCAGTTCAGTTCAGTTCAGTCAGTTCAGTTCAGTTCAGTCAGTTCAGTTCAGTTCGGTCAGTTCAGTTCAGTACAGTCAGTTCAATTCAGTCAGTTCAGTTCAGTCAGTTCAGTTCAGTCAGTTCAGTTCAGTTCAGTCAGCTCAGTTCACTCAGTTCAGTTCAGTCAGTTCAGTCAGTTCAATTCAGTTCAGTCAGTTCAGTCAGTTCAGTTCAGTTCAGTCAGTTCAGTTCAGTTCAGTTCAGTCAGTTCAGTTCTGTTCAGTCAGTTCAGTTTAGTCAGTTCAGTTCAGTCAGTTCAGTTCAGTCAGTTCAGTTCAGTTCAGTCAGTTCAGTCAGTTCAGTTCAGTTCAGTCATCTCAGTTCAGTTCACTCAGTTCAGTTCAGTCAGTTCAGTCAGTTCAATTCAGTTCAGTCAGTTCAGTTCAGTCAGTTCAGTTCAGTTCAGTCAGTTAAGTTCAGTTCAGTCAGTTCAGTTCAGTTCAGATCAGTCAGTTCAATTCAGTCAGTTCAGTTCAGTTCAGTCAGTTCAGTTCAGTCAGTTCAGTTCAGTCAGCTCAGTTCAGTTCACTCAGTTCAGTTCAGTCAGTTCAGTCAGTTCAATTCAGTTCAGTCAGTTCAGTCAGTTCAGTCAGTTCAGTTCAGTTCAGTCAGCTCAGTTCAGTTCAGTTCAGTTCAGTCAGTTCAGTTCAGTTCAGTCAGTTCAGTTCTGTTCAGTCAGTTCAGTTCAGTCAGTTCAGTTCAGTCAGTTCAGTCAGTGCAGTTCAGTCAGTTCAGTTCAGTCCAGTCAGTTCAGTTCAGTTCAGTCAGTTCAGTTCAGTTCAGTCAGTTGAGTTCAGTTCAGTTCAGTCAGTTCAGTTCAGTCAGTTCAGTTCAGTTAGTGCAGTTCAGTCAGTTCAATTCAGTCAGTTCAGTTCAGTCAGTTCAGTTCAGTTCAGTCAGTTCAGTTCTGTTCAGTCAGTTCAGTTTAGTCAGTTCAGTTCAGTCAGTTCAGTTCAGTCAGTTCTGTTCAGTTCAGTCAGTTCAGTCAGTTCAGTTCAGTTCAGTCATCTCAGTTCAGTTCACTCAGTTCAGTTCAGTCAGTTCTGTTCAGTTCAGTTCAGTTCAGTCAGTTCAGTTCAGTCAGTTCAGTTCAGTTCAGTCAGTTCAGTTCAGTTCAGTCAGTTCAGTTCAGTTCAGTCAGTTCAGTTCAGTTCAGTCAGTTCAGTTCAGTTCAGTCAGTTCAGTTCAGTTCAGTCAGTTCAGTTCAGTCAGTTCACTTCAGTTCAGTTCAGTCAGTTCAGTTCAGTCAGTTCACTTCAGTTCAGTCAGTTGAGTTCAGTTCAGTCAGTTCAGTTCAGTCAGTGCAGTTCAGTTCAGTCAGTTCAGTTCAGTTCAGTCAGTTCAGTTCAGTCAGTTCAGTTCAGTTCAGCCAGTTCAGTTCAGTTCAGTAAATTCAGTTCAGTCAGTTCAGTTCAGTTCAGTCAGTTCAGTTCAGTCAGTTCAGTTCAGTCAGTTGAGTCAGTTCAATTCAGTCCAGTCAGTTCAGTTCGGTCAGTTGAGTTCAGTTCAGTCAGTTCAGTTCAGTTCAGCCAGTTCAGTTCAGTTCAGTAAATTCAGTTCAGTCAGTTCAGTTCAGTTCAGTCAGTTCAGTTCAGTCAGTTCAGTTCAGTCAGTTGAGTCAGTTCAATTCAGTCCAGTCAGTTCAGTTCGGTCAGTTGAGTTCAGTTCAGTCAGTTCAGTTCAGTTCAGTTCAGTCACTTCAGTACAGTTCATTCAGTTCAATTCAGTGAGTTCAGTTCAGTTCAGTCAGTTCAGTTCAGTTCAGTCAGTTCAGTTCAGTCATTTCAGTTCAGACAGTTCAATTCAGTTCAGTCAGTTAAGTTCAGTCAGTTCAGTTCAGTTCAGTCAGGTCAGTTCAGTCCAGTCAGTTCAGTTCAGTCAGTTAAGTTCAGTTCAGTCAGTTCAGTTCAGTTCAGTCAGTTCAGTTCAGACAGTTCAGTTCAGTTCAGTTCAGTTCGGTCAGTTGAGTTCAATTCAGTCAGTTGCTTTCAGTTCAGTCAGTTGAGTTCAGTTCAGTCAGTTGAGTTCAGTTCAGTCAGTTCAGTTCAGTCAGTTCAGTTCAGTTCAGCCAGTTCAGTTCAGTTCAGTTCAGTCAGTTCAGTTCAGTCAGTTCAGTTCAGTTCAGTCAGTTCAGTTCAGTTCAGTCCGTTCAGTTCAGTCAGTTCAGTTCAGTTCAGTCAGTTGAGTTCATTCAGTCAGTTGCTTTCAGTTCAGTCAGTTGAGTTCAGTTCAGTCAGTTCAGTTCAGTTCAGTCAGTTTAGTTCAGTCAGTTCAGTTCAGTTCAGTCAGTTCAGTTCAGTCAGTTCAGTTCAGTCAGTTCAGTTCAGTCCAGTCAGTTCAGTTCAGTCAGTTCAGTTCAGTAAAGTCAGTTCAGTTCAGTTCAGTTTGGTCAGTTCAGTTCAGTCAGTTCAGTTCAGTTCAGTCAGTTCAGTTCAGTTCAGTCAGTTCAGTTCAGTTCGGTCAGTTCAGTTCAGTTCAGTCAGTTCAATTCAGTCAGTTCAGTTCAGTTCAGTCAGTTCAGTTCAGTTCAGTCAGTTCAGTTCAGTTCAGTTCAGTCAGCTCAGTTCAGTTCACTCAGTTCAGTTCAGTCAGTTCAATTCAGTTCAGTCAGTTCAGTTCACTCAGTTCAGTTCAGTTCAGTCAGTTCAGTTCAGTTCAGTCAGTTCAGTTCAGTTCGGTCAGTTCAGTTCAGTACAGTCAGTTCAATTCAGTCGGTTCAGTTCAGTCAGTTCAGTTCAGTCAGTTCAGTTCAGTTCAGTCAGCTCAGTTCACTCAGTTCAGTCAGTTCAGTCAGTTCAATTCAGTTCAGTCAGTTCAGTCAGTTCAGTCAGTTCAGTTCAGTCACTTCAGTTCAGTTCAGTCAGTTCAGTTCTGTTCAGTCAGTTCAGTTCAGTCAGTTTAGTTCAGTCAGTTCAGTTCAGTTCAGTCAGTTCAGTCAGTTCAGTTCAGTTCAATCAGTTCAGTTCAGTCCAGTCAGTTCAGTTCAGTCAGTTCAGTTCAGTAAAGTCAGTTCAGTTCAGTTCAGTGTGGTCAGTTCAGTTCAGTCAGTTCAGTTCAGTTCAGTCAGTTCAGTTCAGTTCAGTCAGTTCAGTTCAGTTCGGTCAGTTCAGTTCAGTTCAGTCAGTTCAATTCAGTCAGTTCAGTTCAGTTCAGTCAGTTCAGTTCAGTTCAGTCAGTTCAGTTCAGTTCAGTCAGCTCAGTTCAGTTCACTCAGTTCAGTTCAGTCAGTTCAATTCAGTTCAGTCAGTTCAGTTCAGTCAGTTTAGTTCAGTTCAGTCAGTTCAGTTCAGTCAGTTCAGATCAGTTCGGTCAGTTCAGTTCAGTACAGTCAGTTCAATTCAGTCAGTTCAGTTCAGTCAGTTCAGTTCAGTCAGTTCAGTTCAGTTCAGTCAGCTCAGTTCACTCAGTTCAGTTCAGTCAGTTCAGTCCGTTCAATTCAGTTCAGTCAGTTCAGTCAGTTCAGTCAGTTCAGTTCAGTTCAGTCAGTTCAGTTCAGTCAGTTCAGTTCAGTTCAGTTCAGTCAGTTCAGTTCTGTTCAGTCAGTTCATTTTAGTCAGTTCAGTTCAGTCAGTTCAGTTCAGTCAGTTCAGTTCAGTTCAGTCAGTTCAGTCAGTTCAGTTCAGTTCAGTCATCTCAGTTCAGTTCACTCAGTTCAGTTCAGTCAGTTCAGTCAGTTCAATTCAGTTCAGTCAGTTCAGTTCAGTCAGTTCAGTTCAGTTCAGTCAGTTCAGTTCAGTTCAGTCAGTTCAGTTCAGTTCGGTCAGTTCAGTTCAGTTCAGTCAGTTCAATTCAGTCAGTTCAGTTCAGTTCAGTCAGTTCAGTTCAGTTCAGTCAGTTCAGTTCAGTTCAGTCAGCTCAGTTCAGTTCACTCAGTTCAGTTCAGTCAGTTCAGTCAGTTCAATTCAGTTCAGTCAGTTCAGTCAGTTCAGTCAGTTCAGTTCAGTCAGCTCAGTTCAGTTCAGTTCAGTTCAGTCAGTTCAGTTCAGTTCAGTCAGTTCAGTTCTGTTCAGTCAGTTCAGTTCAGTCAGTTCAGTTCAGTCAGTTCAGTCAGTTCAGTTCAGTCAGTTCAGTTCAGTCCAGTCAGTTCAGTTCAGTTCAGTTCAGTCAGTTCAGTTCAGTTCAGTCAGTTCAGTTCAGTTCAGTTCAGTCAGTTCAGTTCAGTCAGTTCAGTTCAGTTAGTTCAGTTCAGTCAGTTCAATTCAGTCAGTTCAGTTCAGTCAGTTCAGTTCAGTTCAGTCAGTTCAGTTCAGTTCAGTCAGTTCAGTTCAGTTCAGTCAGTTCAGTTCAGTCAGTTCAGCTCAGTTCAGTCAGTTCAGTTCATTTCAGTCAGTTCAGTTCAGTCAGTTCAGTTCAGTCAGTTCAGTTCAGTCAGTTCAGTCAGTTCAATTCAATCCAGTCAGTCCAGTTCGGTCAGTTCAGTTCAGTTCAGTTAGTTCAGTTCAGTCACTTCAGTACAGTTCTGTCAGTTCAGTTCAGTTCAGTCAGTTCAGTTCAGTTCAGTCAGTTCAGTTCAGTTCAGTCAGTTCAGTTCAGTCAGTTCACTTCAGTTCAGTTCAGTCAGTTCAGTTCAGTCAGTTCACTTCAGTTCAGTCAGTTGAGTTCAGTTCAGTCAGTTCAGTTCAGTCAGTGCAGTTCAGTTCAGTCAGTTCAGTTCAGTTCAGTCAGTTCAGTTCAGTCAGTTCAGTTCAGGCAGTTCAGTTCAGTTCAGTAAATTCAGTTCAGTCAGTTCAGTTCAGTTCAGTCAGTTCAGTTCAGTCAGTTCAGTTCAATCAGTTGAGTCAGTTCAATTCAGTCCAGTCAGTTCAGTTCGGTCAGTTGAGTTCAGTTCAGTCAGTTCAGTTCAGTTCAGTCACTTCAGTACAGTTCATTCAGTTCAATTCAGTGAGTTCAGTTCAGTTCAGTCAGTTCAGTTCAGTCAGTTCAGTTCAGTCATTTCAGTTCAGACAGTTCAATTCAGTTCAGTCAGTTAAGTTCAGTCAGTTCAGTTCAGTTCAGTCAGGTCAGTTCAGTCCAGTCAGTTCAGTTCAGTCAGTTAAGTTCAGTTCAGTCAGTTCAGTTCAGTTCAGTCAGTTCAGTTCAGACAGTTCAGTTCAGTTCAGTTCAGTTCGGTCAGTTGAGTTCAATTCAGTCAGTTGCTTTCAGTTCAGTCAGTTGAGTTCAGTTCAGTCAGTTGAGTTCAGTTCAGTCAGTTCAGTTCAGTCAGTTCAGTTCAGTTCAGCCAGTTCAGTTCAGTTCAGTCAGTTCAGTTCAGTCAGTTCAGTTCAGTTCAGTCAGTTCAGTTCAGTTCAGTCCGTTCAGTTCAGTCAGTTCAGTTCAGTTCAGTCAGTTGAGTTCATTCAGTCAGTTGCTTTCAGTTCAGTCAGTTGAGTTCAGTTCAGTCAGTTGAGTTCAGTTCAGTCAGTTCAGTTCAGTTCAGTCAGTTTAGTTCAGTCAGTTCAGTTCAGTTCAGTCAGTTCAGTTCAGTCAGTTCAGTTCAGTCAGTTCAGTTCAGTCCAGTCAGTTCAGTTCAGTCAGTTCAGTTCAGTAAAGTCAGTTCAGTTCAGTTCGGTCAGTTCAGTTCAGTACAGTCAGTTCAATTCAGTCAGTTCAGTTCAGTCAGTTCAGTTCAGTCAGTTCAGTTCAGTTCAGTCAGCTCAGTTCACTCAGTTCAGTTCAGTCAGTTCAGTCAGTTCAATTCAGTTCAGTCAGTTCAGTCAGTTCAGTTCAGTTCAGTCAGTTCAGTTCAGTTCAGTCAGTTCAGTTCAGTCAGTTCAGTTCAGTTCAGTCAGTTCAGTTCAGTTCAGTCAGTTCAGTTCAGTTCGGTCAGTTCAGTTCAGTACAGTCAGTTCAATTCAGTCAGTTCAGTTCAGTCAGTTCAGTTCAGTCAGTTCAGTTCAGTTCAGTCAGCTCAGTTCACTCAGTTCAGTTCAGTCAGTTCAGTCAGTTCAATTCAGTTCAGTCAGTTCAGTCAGTTCAGTTCAGTTCAGTCAGTTCAGTTCAGTTCAGTCAGTTCAGTTCTGTTCAGTCAGTTCAGTTTAGTCAGTTCAGTTCAGTCAGTTCAGTTCAGTCAGTTCTGTTCAGTTCAGTCAGTTCAGTCAGTTCAGTTCAGTTCAGTCATCTCAGTTCAGTTCACTCAGTTCAGTTCAGTCAGTTCTGTTCAGTTCAGTTCAGTTCAGTCAGTTCAGTTCAGTCAGTTCAGTTCAGTTCAGTCAGTTCAGTTCAGTTCAGTCAGTTCAGTTCAGTTCAGTCAGTTCAGTTCAGTTCAGTCAGTTCAGTTCAGTTCAGTCAGTTCAGTTCAGTCAGTTCACTTCAGTTCAGTTCAGTCAGTTCAGTTCAGTCAGTTCACTTCAGTTCAGTCAGTTGAGTTCAGTTCAGTCAGTTCAGTTCAGTCAGTGCAGTTCAGTTCAGTCAGTTCAGTTCAGTCAGTTCAGTTCAGTCAGTTCAGTTCAGTTCAGCCAGTTCAGTTCAGTTCAGTAAATTCAGTTCAGTCAGTTCAGTTCAGTTCAGTCAGTTCAGTTCAGTCAGTTCAGTTCAGTCAGTTGAGTCAGTTCAATTCAGTCCAGTCAGTTCAGTTCGGTCAGTTGAGTTCAGTTCAGTCAGTTCAGTTCAGTTCAGCCAGTTCAGTTCAGTTCAGTAAATTCAGTTCAGTCAGTTCAGTTCAGTTCAGTCAGTTCAGTTCAGTCAGTTCAGTTCAGTCAGTTGAGTCAGTTCAATTCAGTCCAGTCAGTTCAGTTCGGTCAGTTGAGTTCAGTTCAGTCAGTTCAGTTCAGTTCAGTTCAGTCACTTCAGTACAGTTCATTCAGTTCAATTCAGTGAGTTCAGTTCAGTTCAGTCAGTTCAGTTCAGTTCAGTCAGTTCAGTTCAGTCATTTCAGTTCAATTCAGTTCAGTCAGTTAAGTTCAGTCAGTTCAGTTCAGTTCAGTCAGGTCAGTTCAGTCCAGTCAGTTCAGTTCAGTCAGTTAAGTTCAGTTCAGTCAGTTCAGTTCAGTTCAGTCAGTTCAGTTCAGACAGTTCAGTTCAGTTCAGTTCAGTTCGGTCAGTTGAGTTCAATTCAGTCAGTTGCTTTCAGTTCAGTCAGTTGAGTTCAGTTCAGTCAGTTGAGTTCAGTTCAGTCAGTTCAGTTCAGTCAGTTCAGTTCAGTTCAGCCAGTTCAGTTCAGTTCAGTTCAGTCAGTTCAGTTCAGTCAGTTCAGTTCAGTTCAGTCAGTTCAGTTCAGTTCAGTCCGTTCAGTTCAGTCAGTTCAGTTCAGTTCAGTCAGTTGAGTTCATTCAGTCAGTTGCTTTCAGTTCAGTCAGTTGAGTTCAGTTCAGTCAGTTCAGTTCAGTTCAGTCAGTTTAGTTCAGTCAGTTCAGTTCAGTTCAGTCAGTTCAGTTCAGTCAGTTCAGTTCAGTCAGTTCAGTTCAGTCCAGTCAGTTCAGTTCAGTCAGTTCAGTTCAGTAAAGTCAGTTCAGTTCAGTTCAGTTTGGTCAGTTCAGTTCAGTCAGTTCAGTTCAGTTCAGTCAGTTCAGTTCAGTTCAGTCAGTTCAGTTCAGTTCGGTCAGTTCAGTTCAGTTCAGTCAGTTCAATTCAGTCAGTTCAGTTCAGTTCAGTCAGTTCAGTTCAGTTCAGTCAGTTCAGTTCAGTTCAGTCAGCTCAGTTCAGTTCACTCAGTTCAGTTCAGTCAGTTCAATTCAGTTCAGTCAGTTCAGTTCACTCAGTTCAGTTCAGTTCAGTCAGTTCAGTTCAGTTCAGTTCAGTCAGTTCAGTTCAGTTCGGTCAGTTCAGTTCAGTACAGTCAGTTCAATTCAGTCAGTTCAGTTCAGTCAGTTCAGTTCAGTCAGTTCAGTTCAGTTCAGTCAGCTCAGTTCACTCAGTTCAGTCAGTTCAGTCAGTTCAATTCAGTTCAGTCAGTTCAGTCAGTTCAGTCAGTTCAGTTCAGTCACTTCAGTTCAGTTCAGTCAGTTCAGTTCTGTTCAGTCAGTTCAGTTCAGTCAGTTTAGTTCAGTCAGTTCAGTTCAGTTCAGTCAGTTCAGTCAGTTCAGTTCAGTTCAATCAGTTCAGTTCAGTCCAGTCAGTTCAGTTCAGTCAGTTCAGTTCAGTAAAGTCAGTTCAGTTCAGTTCAGTGTGGTCAGTTCAGTTCAGTCAGTTCAGTTCAGTTCAGTCAGTTCAGTTCAGTTCAGTCAGTTCAGTTCAGTTCGGTCAGTTCAGTTCAGTTCAGTCAGTTCAATTCAGTCAGTTCAGTTCAGTTCAGTCAGTTCAGTTCAGTTCAGTCAGTTCAGTTCAGTTCAGTCAGCTCAGTTCAGTTCACTCAGTTCAGTTCAGTCAGTTCAATTCAGTTCAGTCAGTTCAGTTCAGTCAGTTTAGTTCAGTTCAGTCAGTTCAGTTCAGTCAGTTCAGATCAGTTCGGTCAGTTCAGTTCAGTACAGTCAGTTCAATTCAGTCAGTTCAGTTCAGTCAGTTCAGTTCAGTCAGTTCAGTTCAGTTCAGTCAGCTCAGTTCACTCAGTTCAGTTCAGTCAGTTCAGTCAGTTCAATTCAGTTCAGTCAGTTCAGTCAGTTCAGTCAGTTCAGTTCAGTTCAGTCAGTTCAGTTCAGTCAGTTCAGTTCAGTTCAGTTCAGTCAGTTCAGTTCTGTTCAGTCAGTTCATTTTAGTCAGTTCAGTTCAGTCAGTTCAGTTCAGTCAGTTCAGTTCAGTTCAGTCAGTTCAGTCAGTTCAGTTCAGTTCAGTCATCTCAGTTCAGTTCACTCAGTTCAGTTCAGTCAGTTCAGTCAGTTCAATTCAGTTCAGTCAGTTCAGTTCAGTCAGTTCAGTTCAGTTCAGTCAGTTCAGTTCAGTTCAGTCAGTTCAGTTCAGTTCGGTCAGTTCAGTTCAGTTCAGTCAGTTCAATTCAGTCAGTTCAGTTCAGTTCAGTCAGTTCAGTTCAGTTCAGTCAGTTCAGTTCAGTTCAGTCAGCTCAGTTCAGTTCACTCAGTTCAGTTCAGTCAGTTCAGTCAGTTCAATTCAGTTCAGTCAGTTCAGTCAGTTCAGTCAGTTCAGTTCAGTCAGCTCAGTTCAGTTCAGTTCAGTTCAGTCAGTTCAGTTCAGTTCAGTCAGTTCAGTTCTGTTCAGTCAGTTCAGTTCAGTCAGTTCAGTTCAGTCAGTTCAGTCAGTTCAGTTCAGTCAGTTCAGTTCAGTTCAGTCAGTTCAGTTCAGTTCAGTCAGTTGAGTTCAGTTCAGTTCAGTCAGTTCAGTTCAGTCAGTTCAGTTCAGTTAGTTCAGTTCAGTCAGTTCAGTTCTGTTCAGTCAGTTCAGTTCAGTCAGTTTAGTTCAGTCAGTTCAGTTCAGTTCAGTCAGTTCAGTCAGTTCAGTTCAGTTCAATCAGTTCAGTTCAGTCCAGTCAGTTCAGTTCACTCAGTTCAGTTCAGTCAGTTCAGTTCAGTCAGTTCAGTTCAGTCAGTTCAGTTCAGTTCAGTCAGTTCAGTTCAGTCAGTTCAGTCCAGTTCAGTCACTTCAGTACAGTTCAGTCAGTTCAGTTCAGTTCAGCCAGTTCAGTTCAGTTCAGTCAATTCAGTTCAGTTCAGTCAGTTCAGTTCAGACAGTTCAGTTCAGTCAGTTCAGTTCAGTCAGTTGAGTTCAGTTCAGTCAGTTGCTTTCAGTTCAGTCAGTTGAGTTCAGTTCAGTCAGTTCAGTTCAGTTCAGTCAGTTCACTTCACTTCAGTCAGTTCAGTTTAGTTTAGTTCAGTCAGTTCAGTTCAGTTCAGTCAGTTCAGTTCAGTCAGTTCAGTTCAGCCAGTTCAGTTCAGTTCAGTCAGTTCAGTTCAGTCAGTTCAGTTCAGTTCAGTCAGTTCAGTTCAGTTCAGTCAGTTCAGTTCAGTCCAGTCAGTTCACTTCAGTTCAGTCAGTTCAGTTCGGTTCAGTCAGTTCAGTTCAGTCAGTTCAGTTCAGTTAGTTCAGTTCAGTCAGTTCAGTTCAGTCAGTTCAGTTCAGTTCAGTCAGTTCAGTTCAGTCAGTTCAGTTCAGTCAGTTCAGTTCAGTCAGTTCAGTCAGTTCAATGCAGTCCAGTCAGTTCAGTTCGGTCAGTTCAGTTCAGTTCAGTCAGTTCAGTTCAGTTCAGTTACTTCAGTACAGTTCAGTCAGTTCAGTTCAGTTCAGTCAGTTCAGTTCAGTTCAGTCAATTCAGTTCAGTTCAGTCAGTTCAGTTCAGTTCAGTCAGTTCAGTTCAGTCAGTTCAGTTCAATTCAGTCAGTTCAGTTCGGTCAGTTCACTTCAGTTCATTCAGCTCAGTTCAGTTCAGTTACTTCAGTGCAGTTCAGTCAGTTCAGTTCAGTTCTGTCAGTTCAGTTCAGTTCAGTCAATTCAGTTCAGTTCAGTCAGTTCAGTTCAGTCAGTTCAGTTCAGTTCAGTCAGTTCAGTTCAGTTCAGTTCAGTCAGTTCAGTTCAGACAGTTCCATTCAGTTCAGTCAGTTCAGTTCAGTTAGGTCAGTTCAGTTCAGTCAGTTCAGTTCATTTCAGTTCAGACAGTTCAGTTCAGTCAGTTCAGTTCAGTCAGTTGAGTTCAGTTCAGTCAGTTGCTTTCAGTTCAGTCAGTTGAGTTCAGTTCAGTCAGTTCAGTTCAGTTCAGCCAGTTCAGTTCACTTCAGTCAGTTCAGTTTAGTTTAGTTCAGTCAGTTCAGTTCAGTTCAGTCAGTTCAGTTCAGTCAGTTCAGTTTAGTTTAGTTCAGTCAGTTCAGTTCAGTTCAGTCAGTTCAGTTCAGTCAGTTCAGTTCAGCCAGTTCAGTTCAGTTCAGTTCAGTCAGTTCAGTTCAGTCAGTTCAGTTCAGATCAGTCAGTTCAGTTCAGTCAGTTCAGTTCAGTCAGTTCAGTTCAGTCAGTTCAGTTCAGTTCAGACAGTTTAGTTCAGTCATTTCAGTTCAGTCAGTTCAGTTCAGTCAGTTCTGTTCAGTTAGTTCAGTTCAGTCCAGTCAGTTCAGTCAGTTCAGTTCAGTTCAGTCACTTCAGTTAAGTTCAGACAGTTTAGTTCAGTTCAGTCAGTTCAGTTCAGTCAGTTCAGTTCAGTCAGTTCAGTTCAGTTCAGTCAGTTCAGTTCAGTCAGTTCAGTTTAGTCAGTTCAGTTCAGTTGAGTCAGTTCAGTTCAGTCAGTTCAGATCAGTCAGTTCAGTTCAGTTCAGTCAGTTCAGTTCAGTCAGTTCAGTTCAGTCAGTTCAGTTCAATCAGTTCAGTTCAGTTCAGTCAGTTCAGTTCAGTCAGTTCAGTTCAGTTCAGACAGTTCAGTTCAGTTCAGTCAGTTCAGTTCAGTCAGTTCAGTTCAGTCAGTTCAGTTCAGTTCAGTCAGTTCAGTTCAGTCAGTTCAGTTTAGTCAGTTCAGTTCAGTTGAGTCAGTTCGGTTCAGTCAGTTCAGTTCAGTCAGTTCAGTTCAGTTCAGTCAGCTCAGCTCAGTTCACTCAGTTCAGTTCAGTCAGTTCAGTCAGTTCAATTCAGTTCAGTCAGTTCAGTTCAGTTCAGTCAGCTCAGTTCAGTTCACTCAGTTCAGTTCAGTCAGTTCAGTCAGTTCAATTCAGTTCAGTCAGTTCAGTCAGTTCAGTTCAGTTCAGTCAGTTCAGTTCAGTCAGTTCACTTCAGTTCAGTTCAGTCAGTTCAGTTCAGTCAGTTCACTTCAGTTCAGTCAGTTGAGTTCAGTTCAGTCTGTTCAGTTCAGTTAGTTCAGTTCAGTCAGTTCAGTTCAGTTCTGACAGTTCCATTCAGTTCAGTCAGTTCAGTTCAGTTCAGTTCAGTTAGGTCAGTTCAGTTCAGTCAGTTCAGTTCAGTTCAGACAGTTCAGTTCAGTTCAGTCAGTTGAGTTCAGTTCAGTCAGTTGCTTTCAGTTCAGTCAGTTGAGTTCAGTTCAGTCAGTTCAGTTCAGTTCAGACAGTTCAGTTCAGTTCAGTCAGTTCAGTTCAGTTCAGTCAGTTGAGTTCAGTTCAGTCAGTTGCTTTCAGTTCAGTCAGTTGAGTTCAGTTCAGTCAGTTCAGTTCAGCCAGTTCAGTTCACTTCAGTCAGTTCAGTTTAGTTTAGTTCAGTCAGTTCAGTTCAGTTCAGTCAGTTCAGCTCAGTCAGTTCAGTTCAGCCAGTTCAGTCAGTTCAGTTCAGTCAGTTCAGTTCAGATCAGTCAGTTCAGTTCAGTCAGTTCAGTTCAGTCAGTTCAGTTCAGTTCAGACAGTTTAGTTCAGTCAGTTCAGGTCAGTCAGTTCAGTTCAGTCAGTTCAGTTCAGTTAGTTCAGTTCAGTCCAGTCAGTTCAGTCAGTTCAGTTCAGTTCAGTCACTTCAGTTCAGTTCAGACAGTTCAGTTCAGTTCAGTCAGTTCAGTTCAGTCAGTTCAGTTCAGTCAGTTCAGTTCAGTTCAGTCAGTTCAGTTCAGTATGTTCAGTTTAGTCAGTTCAGTTGAGTCAGTTCAGTTGAGTCAGTTCAGTTCAGTCAGTTCAGATCAGTCAGTTCAGTTCAGTTCAGTCAGTTCAGCTCAGTTCTGTCAGTTCAGTTCAGACAGTTCAGTTCAGATCAGTTCACTCAGTTCAGTTCAGTCAGTTCAGTTCAGTCAGTTCAGTTCAGTCAGTTCAGTTCAGTTCAGTCAGTTCAGTTCAGTCAGTTCAGTTCAGTTCAGTCACTTCAGTACAGTTCAGTCAGTTCAGTTCAGTTCAGCCAGTTCAGTTCAGTTCAGTCAAATCAGTTCAGTTCAGTCAGTTCAGTTCAGACAGTTCAGTTCAGTTCAGTCAGTTCAGTTCAGTTCAGTCAGTTGAGTTCAGTTCAGTCAGTTGCTTTCAGTTCAGTCAGTTGAGTTCAGTTCAGTCAGTTCAGTTCAGTTCAGTCAGTTCACTTCACTTCAGTCAGTTCAGTTTAGTTTAGTTCAGTCAGTTCAGTTCAGTTCAGTCAGTTCAGTTCAGTCAGTTCAGTTCAGCCAGTTCAGTTCAGTTCAGTCAGTTCAGTTCAGTCAGTTCAGTTCAGTCAGTTCAGTTCAATTCAGTCAGTTCAGTTCAGTCAGTTCAGTTTAGTCAGTTCAGTTCAGTTGAGTCAGTTCGGTTCAGTCAGTTCAGTTCAGACAGTTCAGTTCAGATCAGTTCACTCAGTTCAGTTCAGTCAGTTCAGTTCAGTCAGTTCAGTTCAGTTCAGTCAGTTCAGTTCAGTTCAGTCAGTTCAGTTCAGTCAGTTCAGTTCAGTCAGTTCACTTCAGTTCAGTTCAGTCAGTTCAGTTCAGTCAGTTCAATTCAGTTCAGTCAGTTCACTTCAGTTCAGTCAGTTGAGTTCAGTTCAGTCCGTTCAGTTCAGTTCAGTTCAGTCAGTTCAGTTCAGTCAGTTCAGTTCAGTTCAGTCAGTTGAGTTCAGTTCAGTCAGTTCAGTTCAGTCAGTTCAGTCAGTTAAATTCAGTCCAGTCAGTTCAGTTCGGTCAGTTCAGTTCACTTCAGTCACTTCAGTACAGTTCAGTCAGTTCAGTTCAGTTCAGTCAGTTCAGTTCAGTCAATTCAGTTCAGTTCAGTCAGTTCAGTTCAGTCAGTTCAGTTCAGTTCAGTCAGTTCAGTTCAGTTCAGTTCAGTCAGTTCAGTTCAGTCAGTTCAGTTCAGTCAGTTCAGTCAGTTCAATTCAGTCCAGTCAGTTCGGTCAGTTCAGTTCACTTCAGTCACTTCAGTACAGTTCAGTCAGTTCAGTTCAGTTCAGTCAGTTCAGTTCAGTCAATTCAGTTCAGTTCAGTCAGTTCAGTTCAGTCAGTTCAGTTCAGTTCAGTCAGTTCAGTTCAGTTCAGTCAGTTCAGTTCAGTCAGTTCAGTTCAGACATTTCAATTCAGTTCAGTCAGTTCAGTTCAGTCAGTTCAGTTCAGTTCAGTCAGTTAAGTTCAGTTCAGTCAGTTCAGTTCAGTTCAGTTCAGTCAGTTCAGTTCAGACAGTTCAGTTCAGTCAGTTCAGTTCAGTCAGTTGAGTTCAGTTCAGTCAGTTACTTTCAGTTCAGTCAGTTGAGTTCAGTTCAGTCAGTTCAGTTCAGTTCAGTCTGTTCACTTCACTTCAGTCAGTTCAGTTTAGTTTAGTTCAGTCAGTTCAGTTCAGTCAGTTCAGTTCAGTCAGTTCAGTTCAGCCAGTTCAGTTCAGTTCAGTTCAGTCAGTTCAGTTCAGTCAGTTCAGTTCAGTCAGTTCAGTTCAGTCCAGTCAGTTCAGTTCAGTTCAGTCAGTTCAGTCAGTTCAGTTCAGTCAGTTCAGTTCAGTCAGTTCAGTTCAGTCAGTTCAGTCAGTTCAATGCAGTCCAGTCAATTCAGTTCGGTCAGTTCAGTTCAGTTCAGTCAGTTCAGTTCAGTTCAGTTACTTCAGTACAGTTCAGTCAGTTCAGTTCAGTTCAGTCAGTTCAGTTCAGTTCAGTCAATTCAGTTCAGTTCAGTCAGTTCAGTTCAGTTCAGTCAGTTCAGTTCAGTTAGTTCAGTTGAGTTCAGTCAGTTCAGTTCAGTCAGTTCAGTTCAGTTCAGACAGTTCAATTCAGTTCAGTCAGTTCAGTTCAGTCAGTTCAGTTCAGTCAGTTCAGTCAGTTCAGTTCAGTCAGTTCATTCAGTTCAGTTCCGTTCAGTCAGTTCAGTTCAGCCAGTTAAGTTCAGTTCAGTCAGTTCAGTTCAGTTCAGTCAGTTCAGTTCAGACAGTTCAGTTCAGTTCAGTCAGTTGAGTTCAGTTCAGTCAGTTGCTTTCAGTTCAGTCAGTTGAGTTCAGTTCAGTCAGTTCAGTTCAGTCAGTTCACTTCACTTCAGTCAGTTCAGTTTAGTTTAGTTCAGTCAGTTCAGTTCAGTCAGTTCAGTTCAGTTCAGTTCAGTCAGCTCAGTTCAGTTCACTCAGTTCAGTTCAGACAGTTCAATTCAGTTCAGTCAGTTCAGTCAGTTCAGTCAGTTCAGTTCAGTTCAGTTCAGTCAGTTCAGTCAGTTCAGTTCAGTCAGTTCAGTTCAGTTCAGTCAGTTCAGTTCAGTCAGTTCAGTTCAGTTCAGTCAGTTCAGTTCAGTCAGTTGAGTTCAGTTCTGTCAGTTGTGTTCAGTCAGTTCGGTTCAGTTCAGTTAGTTCAGTTCAGTCAGTTCAATTCAGTCAGTTCAGTTCAGTCAGTTCAATTCAGTCAGTTCAGTTCAGTCAGTTCAGTTCAGTTCAGTCAGGTCAGCTCAGTTCACTCAGTTCAGTTCAGTCAGTTCAGTCAGTTCAATTCAGTTCAGTCAGTTCAGTTCAGTCAGTTCAGTTCAGTTCAGTCAGCTCAGTTCAGTTCACTCAGTTCAGTTCAGTCAGTTCAGTCAGTTCAATTCAGTTCAGTCAGTTCAGTCAGTTCAGTCAGTTCAGTCAGTTCAGTTCAGTTCAGTCAGTTCAGTTCAGTCAGTTCACTTCAGTTCAGTTCAGTCAGTTCACTTCAGTTCAGTCAGTTGAGTTCAGTTCAGTCAGTTCAGTTCAGTTAGTTCAGTTCAGTCAGTTCAGTTCAGTTCTGACAGTTCCATTCAGTTCAGTCAGTTCAGTTCAGTTCAGTTCAGTTAGGTCAGTTCAGTTCAGTTCAGTTCAGTTCAGACAGTTCAGTTCAGTTCAGTCAGTTCAGTTCAGTTCAGTCAGTTGAGTTCAGTTCAGTCAGTTGCTTTCAGTTCAGTCAGTTGAGTTCAGTTCAGTCAGTTCAGTTCAGCCAGTTCAGTTCACTTCAGTCAGTTCAGTTTAGTTTAGTTCAGTCAGTTCAGTTCAGTCAGTTCAGTTCAGTCAGTTCAGTTCAGCCAGTTCAGTCAGTTCAGTTCAGTCAGTTCAGTTCAGATCAGTCAGTTCAGTTCAGTCAGTTCAGTTCAGTTCAGACAGTTTAGTTCAGTCAGTTCAGTTCAGTCAGTTCAGTTCAGTCAGTTCAGTTCAGTATGTTCAGATCAGTCAGTTCAGTTCAGTTCAGTCAGTTCAGCTCAGTTCTGTCAGTTCAGTTCAGACAGTTCAGTTCAGATCAGTTCACTCAGTTCAGTTCAGTCAGTTCAGTTCAGTCAGTTCAGTTCAGTCAGTTCAGTTCAGTTCAGTTCAGTCAGTTCAGTTCAGTCAGTTCAGTTCAGTTCAGTCACTTCAGTACAGTTCAGTCAGTTCAGTTCAGTTCAGCCAGTTCAGTTCAGTCAATTCAGTTCAGTTCAGTCAGTTCAGTTCAGACAGTTCAGTTCAGTCAGTTCAGTTCAGTCAGTTGAGTTCAGTTCAGTCAGTTGCTTTCAGTTCAGTCAGTTGAGTTCAGTTCAGTCAGTTCAGTTCAGTTCAGTCAGTTCACTTCACTTCAGTCAGTTCAGTTTAGTTTAGTTCAGTCAGTTCAGTTCAGTTCAGTCAGTTCAGTTCAGTCAGTTCAGTTCAGTTCAGTCAGGTCAGTTCAGTCCAGTCAGTTCAGTTCAGTCAGTTAAGTTCAGTTCAGTCAGTTCAGTTCAGTTCAGTCAGTTCAGTTCAGACAGTTCAGTTCAGTTCAGTTCGGTCAGTTGAGTTCAATTCAGTCAGTTGCTTTCAGTTCAGTCAGTTGAGTTCAGTTCAGTCAGTTGAGTTCAGTTCAGTCAGTTCAGTTCAGTCAGTTCAGTTCATTTCAGCCAGTTCAGTTCAGTTCAGTTCAGTCAGTTCAGTTCAGTCAGTTCAGTTCAGTTCAGTCAGTTCAGTTCAGTTCAGTCCGTTCAGTTCAGTCAGTTCAGTTCAGTTCAGTCAGTTGAGTTCATTCAGTCAGTTGCTTTCAGTTCAGTCAGTTGAGTTCAGTTCAGTCAGTTCAGTCAGTTTAGTTCAGTCAGTTCAGTTCAGTCAGTTCAGTTCAGTCAGTTCAGTTCAGTCAGTTCAGTTCAGTCCAGTCAGTTCAGTTCAGTCAGTTCAGTTCAGTAAAGTCAGTTCAGTTCAGTTCAGTTTGGTCAGTTCAGTTCAGTCAGTTCAGTTCAGTTCAGTCAGTTCAGTTCAGTTCAGTCAGTTCAGTTCAGTTCAGTTCAGTCAGCTCAGTTCAGTTCACTCAGTTCAGTTCAGTCAGTTCAATTCAGTTCAGTCAGTTCAGTTCACTCAGTTCAGTTCAGTTCAGTCAGTTCAGTTCAGTTCAGTCAGTTCAGTTCAGTTCGGTCAGTTCAGTTCAGTACAGTCAGTTCAATTCAGTCAGTTCAGTTCAGTCAGTTCAGTTCAGTCAGTTCAGTTCAGTTCAGTCAGCTCAGTTCACTCAGTTCAGTCAGTTCAGTCAGTTCAATTCAGTTCAGTCAGTTCAGTCAGTTCAGTCAGTTCAGTTCAGTCACTTCAGTTCAGTTCAGTCAGTTCAGTTCTGTTCAGTCAGTTCAGTTCAGTCAGTTTAGTTCAGTCAGTTCAGTTCAGTTCAGTCAGTTCAGTCAGTTCAGTTCAGTTCAGTCAGTTCAGTTCAGTCCAGTCAGTTCAGTTCAGTCAGTTCAGTAAAGTCAGTTCAGTTCAGTTCAGTTTGGTCAGTTCAGTTCAGTCAGTTCAGTTCAGTTCAGTCAGTTCAGTTCAGTTCGGTCAGTTCAGTTCAGTTCAGTCAGTTCAATTCAGTCAGTTCAGTTCAGTTCAGTCAGTTCAGTTCAGTTCAGTCAGTTCAGTTCAGTTCAGTTCAGTCAGATCAGTTCAGTTCTCAGTTCAGTTCAGTCAGTTCAATTCAGTTCAGTCAGTTCAGTTCAGTCAGTTCAGTTCAGTTCAGTCAGTTCAGTTCAGTTCAGTCAGTTCAGTTCAGTTCGGTCAGTTCAGTTCAGTACAGTCAGTTCAATTCAGTCAGTTCAGTTCAGTCAGTTCAGTTCAGTCAGTTCAGTTCAGTTCAGTCAGCTCAGTTCACTCAGTTCAGTTCAGTCAGTTCAGTCAGTTCAATTCAGTTCAGTCAGTTCAGTCAGTTCAGTTCAGTTCAGTCAGTTCAGTTCAGTTCAGTTCAGTCAGTTCAGTTCTGTTCAGTCAGTTCAGTTTAGTCAGTTCAGTTCAGTCAGTTCAGTTCAGTCAGTTCAGTTCAGTTCAGTCAGTTCAGTTCAGTTCAGTCATCTCAGTTCAGTTCACTCAGTTCAGTTCAGTCAGTTCAGTCAGTTCAATTCAGTTCAGTCAGTTCAGTTCAGTCAGTTCAGTTCAGTTCAGTCAGTTAAGTTCAGTTCAGTCAGTTCAGTTCAGTTCAGATCAGTCAGTTCAATTCAGTCAGTTCAGTTCAGTTCAGTCAGTTCAGTTCAGTCAGTTCAGTTCAGTCAGCTCAGTTCAGTTCACTCAGTTCAGTTCAGTCAGTTCAGTCAGTTCAATTCAGTTCAGTCAGTTCAGTCAGTTCAGTCAGTTCAGTTCAGTTCAGTCAGCTCAGTTCAGTTCAGTTCAGTTCAGTCAGTTCAGTTCAGTTCAGTCAGTTCAGTTCTGTTCAGTCAGTTCAGTTCAGTCAGTTCAGTTCAGTCAGTTCAGTCAGTGCAGTTCAGTCAGTTCAGTTCAGTCCAGTCAGTTCAGTTCAGTTCAGTCAGTTCAGTTCAGTTCAGTCAGTTGAGTTCAGTTCAGTTCAGTCAGTTCAGTTCAGTCAGTTCAGTTCAGTTAGTGCAGTTCAGTCAGTTCAATTCAGTCAGTTCAGTTCAGTCAGTTCAGTTCAGTTCAGTCAGTTCAGTTCTGTTCAGTCAGTTCAGTTTAGTCAGTTCAGTTCAGTCAGTTCAGTTCAGTCAGTTCTGTTCAGTTCAGTCAGTTCAGTCAGTTCAGTTCAGTTCAGTCATCTCAGTTCAGTTCACTCAGTTCAGTTCAGTCAGTTCTGTTCAGTTCAGTTCAGTTCAGTCAGTTCAGTTCAGTCAGTTCAGTTCAGTCAGTTCAGTTCAGTTCAGTCAGTTCAGTTCAGTTCAGTCAGTTCAGTTCAGTTCAGTCAGTTCAGTTCAGTTCAGTCAGTTCAGTTCAGTTCAGTCAGTTCAGTTCAGTCAGTTCACTTCAGTTCAGTTCAGTCAGTTCAGTTCAGTCAGTTCACTTCAGTTCAGTCAGTTGAGTTCAGTTCAGTCAGTTCAGTTCAGTCAGTGCAGTTCAGTTCAGTCAGTTCAGTTCAGTTCAGTCAGTTCAGTTCAGTCAGTTCAGTTCAGTTCAGCCAGTTCAGTTCAGTTCAGTAAATTCAGTTCAGTCAGTTCAGTTCAGTTCAGTCAGTTCAGTTCAGTCAGTTCAGTTCAGTCAGTTGAGTCAGTTCAATTCAGTCCAGTCAGTTCAGTTCGGTCAGTTGAGTTCAGTTCAGTCAGTTCAGTTCAGTTCAGCCAGTTCAGTTCAGTTCAGTAAATTCAGTTCAGTCAGTTCAGTTCAGTTCAGTCAGTTCAGTTCAGTCAGTTCAGTTCAGTCAGTTGAGTCAGTTCAATTCAGTCCAGTCAGTTCAGTTCGGTCAGTTGAGTTCAGTTCAGTCAGTTCAGTTCAGTTCAGTTCAGTCACTTCAGTACAGTTCATTCAGTTCAATTCAGTGAGTTCAGTTCAGTTCAGTCAGTTCAGTTCAGTCATTTCAGTTCAGACAGTTCAATTCAGTTCAGTCAGTTAAGTTCAGTCAGTTCAGTTCAGTTCAGTCAGGTCAGTTCAGTCCAGTCAGTTCAGTTCAGTCAGTTAAGTTCAGTTCAGTCAGTTCAGTTCAGTTCAGTCAGTTCAGTTCAGACAGTTCAGTTCAGTTCAGTTCAGTTCGGTCAGTTGAGTTCAATTCAGTCAGTTGCTTTCAGTTCAGTCAGTTGAGTTCAGTTCAGTCAGTTGAGTTCAGTTCAGTCAGTTCAGTTCAGTCAGTTCAGTTCAGTTCAGCCAGTTCAGTTCAGTTCAGTTCAGTCAGTTCAGTTCAGTCAGTTCAGTTCAGTTCAGTCAGTTCAGTTCAGTTCAGTCCGTTCAGTTCAGTCAGTTCAGTTCAGTTCAGTCAGTTGAGTTCATTCAGTCAGTTGCTTTCAGTTCAGTCAGTTGAGTTCAGTTCAGTCAGTTCAGTTCAGTTCAGTCAGTTTAGTTCAGTCAGTTCAGTTCAGTTCAGTCAGTTCAGTTCAGTCAGTTCAGTTCAGTCAGTTCAGTTCAGTCCAGTCAGTTCAGTTCAGTCAGTTCAGTTCAGTAAAGTCAGTTCAGTTCAGTTCAGTTTGGTCAGTTCAGTTCAGTCAGTTCAGTTCAGTTCAGTCAGTTCAGTTCAGTTCAGTCAGTTCAGTTCAGTTCGGTCAGTTCAGTTCAGTTCAGTCAGTTCAATTCAGTCAGTTCAGTTCAGTTCAGTCAGTTCAGTTCAGTTCAGTCAGTTCAGTTCAGTTCAGTTCAGTCAGCTCAGTTCAGTTCACTCAGTTCAGTTCAGTCAGTTCAATTCAGTTCAGTCAGTTCAGTTCACTCAGTTCAGTTCAGTTCAGTCAGTTCAGTTCAGTTCAGTCAGTTCAGTTCAGTTCGGTCAGTTCAGTTCAGTACAGTCAGTTCAATTCAGTCGGTTCAGTTCAGTCAGTTCAGTTCAGTCAGTTCAGTTCAGTTCAGTCAGCTCAGTTCACTCAGTTCAGTCAGTTCAGTCAGTTCAATTCAGTTCAGTCAGTTCAGTCAGTTCAGTCAGTTCAGTTCAGTCACTTCAGTTCAGTTCAGTCAGTTCAGTTCTGTTCAGTCAGTTCAGTTCAGTCAGTTTAGTTCAGTCAGTTCAGTTCAGTTCAGTCAGTTCAGTCAGTTCAGTTCAGTTCAATCAGTTCAGTTCAGTCCAGTCAGTTCAGTTCAGTCAGTTCAGTTCAGTAAAGTCAGTTCAGTTCAGTTCAGTGTGGTCAGTTCAGTTCAGTCAGTTCAGTTCAGTTCAGTCAGTTCAGTTCAGTTCAGTCAGTTCAGTTCAGTTCGGTCAGTTCAGTTCAGTTCAGTCAGTTCAATTCAGTCAGTTCAGTTCAGTTCAGTCAGTTCAGTTCAGTTCAGTCAGTTCAGTTCAGTTCAGTCAGCTCAGTTCAGTTCACTCAGTTCAGTTCAGTCAGTTCAATTCAGTTCAGTCAGTTCAGTTCAGTCAGTTTAGTTCAGTTCAGTCAGTTCAGTTCAGTCAGTTCAGATCAGTTCGGTCAGTTCAGTTCAGTACAGTCAGTTCAATTCAGTCAGTTCAGTTCAGTCAGTTCAGTTCAGTCAGTTCAGTTCAGTTCAGTCAGCTCAGTTCACTCAGTTCAGTTCAGTCAGTTCAGTCAGTTCAATTCAGTTCAGTCAGTTCAGTCAGTTCAGTCAGTTCAGTTCAGTTCAGTCAGTTCAGTTCAGTCAGTTCAGTTCAGTTCAGTTCAGTCAGTTCAGTTCTGTTCAGTCAGTTCATTTTAGTCAGTTCAGTTCAGTCAGTTCAGTTCAGTCAGTTCAGTTCAGTTCAGTCAGTTCAGTCAGTTCAGTTCAGTTCAGTCATCTCAGTTCAGTTCACTCAGTTCAGTTCAGTCAGTTCAGTCAGTTCAATTCAGTTCAGTCAGTTCAGTTCAGTCAGTTCAGTTCAGTTCAGTCAGTTCAGTTCAGTTCAGTCAGTTCAGTTCAGTTCGGTCAGTTCAGTTCAGTTCAGTCAGTTCAATTCAGTCAGTTCAGTTCAGTTCAGTCAGTTCAGTTCAGTTCAGTCAGTTCAGTTCAGTTCAGTCAGCTCAGTTCAGTTCACTCAGTTCAGTTCAGTCAGTTCAGTCAGTTCAATTCAGTTCAGTCAGTTCAGTCAGTTCAGTCAGTTCAGTTCAGTCAGCTCAGTTCAGTTCAGTTCAGTTCAGTCAGTTCAGTTCAGTTCAGTCAGTTCAGTTCTGTTCAGTCAGTTCAGTTCAGTCAGTTCAGTTCAGTCAGTTCAGTCAGTTCAGTTCAGTCAGTTCAGTTCAGTCCAGTCAGTTCAGTTCAGTTCAGTTCAGTCAGTTCAGTTCAGTTCAGTCAGTTCAGTTCAGTTCAGTTCAGTCAGTTCAGTTCAGTCAGTTCAGTTCAGTTAGTTCAGTTCAGTCAGTTCAATTCAGTCAGTTCAGTTCAGTCAGTTCAGTTCAGTTCAGTCAGTTCAGTTCAGTTCAGTCAGTTCAGTTCAGTTCAGTCAGTTCAGTTCAGTCAGTTCAGCTCAGTTCAGTCAGTTCAGTTCATTTCAGTCAGTTCAGTTCAGTCAGTTCAGTTCAGTCAGTTCAGTTCAGTCAGTTCAGTCAGTTCAATTCAATCCAGTCAGTCCAGTTCGGTCAGTTCAGTTCAGTTAGTTCAGTTCAGTCACTTCAGTACAGTTCTGTCAGTTCAGTTCAGTTCAGTCAGCTCAGTTCAGTTCAGTCAGTTCAGTTCAGTTCAGTCAGTTCAGTTCAGTCAGTTCACTTCAGTTCAGTTCAGTCAGTTCAGTTCAGTCAGTTCACTTCAGTTCAGTCAGTTGAGTTCAGTTCAGTCAGTTCAGTTCAGTCAGTGCAGTTCAGTTCAGTCAGTTCAGTTCAGTTCAGTCAGTTCAGTTCAGTCAGTTCAGTTCAGGCAGTTCAGTTCAGTTCAGTAAATTCAGTTCAGTCAGTTCAGTTCAGTTCAGTCAGTTCAGTTCAGTCAGTTCAGTTCAATCAGTTGAGTCAGTTCAATTCAGTCCAGTCAGTTCAGTTCGGTCAGTTGAGTTCAGTTCAGTCAGTTCAGTTCAGTTCAGTCACTTCAGTACAGTTCATTCAGTTCAATTCAGTGAGTTCAGTTCAGTTCAGTCAGTTCAGTTCAGTCAGTTCAGTTCAGTCATTTCAGTTCAGACAGTTCAATTCAGTTCAGTCAGTTAAGTTCAGTCAGTTCAGTTCAGTTCAGTCAGGTCAGTTCAGTCCAGTCAGTTCAGTTCAGTCAGTTAAGTTCAGTTCAGTCAGTTCAGTTCAGTTCAGTCAGTTCAGTTCAGACAGTTCAGTTCAGTTCAGTTCAGTTCGGTCAGTTGAGTTCAATTCAGTCAGTTGCTTTCAGTTCAGTCAGTTGAGTTCAGTTCAGTCAGTTGAGTTCAGTTCAGTCAGTTCAGTTCAGTCAGTTCAGTTCAGTTCAGCCAGTTCAGTTCAGTTCAGTCAGTTCAGTTCAGTCAGTTCAGTTCAGTTCAGTCAGTTCAGTTCAGTTCAGTCCGTTCAGTTCAGTCAGTTCAGTTCAGTTCAGTCAGTTGAGTTCAGTTCAGTCAGTTCAGTTCAGTTCAGTCAGTTTAGTTCAGTCAGTTCAGTTCAGTTCAGTCAGTTCAGTTCAGTCAGTTCAGTTCAGTCAGTTCAGTTCAGTCCAGTCAGTTCAGTTCAGTCAGTTCAGTTCAGTAAAGTCAGTTCAGTTCAGTTCGGTCAGTTCAGTTCAGTACAGTCAGTTCAATTCAGTCAGTTCAGTTCAGTCAGTTCAGTTCAGTCAGTTCAGTTCAGTTCAGTCAGCTCAGTTCACTCAGTTCAGTTCAGTCAGTTCAGTCAGTTCAATTCAGTTCAGTCAGTTCAGTCAGTTCAGTTCAGTTCAGTCAGTTCAGTTCAGTTCAGTCAGTTCAGTTCAGTCAGTTCAGTTCAGTTCAGTCAGTTCAGTTCAGTTCAGTCAGTTCAGTTCAGTTCGGTCAGTTCAGTTCAGTACAGTCAGTTCAATTCAGTCAGTTCAGTTCAGTCAGTTCAGTTCAGTCAGTTCAGTTCAGTTCAGTCAGCTCAGTTCACTCAGTTCAGTTCAGTCAGTTCAGTCAGTTCAATTCAGTTCAGTCAGTTCAGTCAGTTCAGTTCAGTTCAGTCAGTTCAGTTCAGTTCAGTCAGTTCAGTTCTGTTCAGTCAGTTCAGTTTAGTCAGTTCAGTTCAGTCAGTTCAGTTCAGTCAGTTCTGTTCAGTTCAGTCAGTTCAGTTCAGTTCAGTCATCTCAGTTCAGTTCACTCAGTTCAGTTCAGTCAGTTCTGTTCAGTTCAGTTCAGTTCAGTCAGTTCAGTTCAGTCAGTTCAGTTCAGTTCAGTCAGTTCAGTTCAGTTCAGTCAGTTCAGTTCAGTTCAGTCAGTTCAGTTCAGTTCAGTCAGTTCAGTTCAGTTCAGTCAGTTCAGTTCAGTTCAGTCAGTTCAGTTCAGTCAGTTCACTTCAGTTCAGTTCAGTCAGTTCAGTTCAGTCAGTTCACTTCAGTTCAGTCAGTTGAGTTCAGTTCAGTCAGTTCAGTTCAGTCAGTGCAGTTCAGTTCAGTCAGTTCAGTTCAGTTCAGTCAGTTCAGTTCAGTCAGTTCAGTTCAGTTCAGCCAGTTCAGTTCAGTTCAGTAAATTCAGTTCAGTCAGTTCAGTTCAGTTCAGTCAGTTCAGTTCAGTCAGTTCAGTTCAGTCAGTTGAGTCAGTTCAATTCAGTCCAGTCAGTTCAGTTCGGTCAGTTGAGTTCAGTTCAGTCAGTTCAGTTCAGTTCAGCCAGTTCAGTTCAGTTCAGTAAATTTAGTTCAGTCAGTTCAGTTCAGTTCAGTCAGTTCAGTTCAGTCAGTTCAGTTCAGTCAGTTGAGTCAGTTCAATTCAGTCCAGTCAGTTCAGTTCGGTCAGTTGAGTTCAGTTCAGTCAGTTCAGTTCAGTTCAGTTCAGTCACTTCAGTACAGTTCATTCAGTTCAATTCAGTGAGTTCAGTTCAGTTCAGTCAGTTCAGTTCAGTTCAGTCAGTTCAGTTCAGTCATTTCAGTTCAGACAGTTCAATTCAGTTCAGTCAGTTAAGTTCAGTCAGTTCAGTTCAGTTCAGTCAGGTCAGTTCAGTCCAGTCAGTTCAGTTCAGTCAGTTAAGTTCAGTTCAGTCAGTTCAGTTCAGTTCAGTCAGTTCAGTTCAGACAGTTCAGTTCAGTTCAGTTCAGTTCGGTCAGTTGAGTTCAATTCAGTCAGTTGCTTTCAGTTCAGTCAGTTGAGTTCAGTTCAGTCAGTTGAGTTCAGTTCAGTCAGTTCAGTTCAGTCAGTTCAGTTCAGTTCAGCCAGTTCAGTTCAGTTCAGTTCAGTCAGTTCAGTTCAGTCAGTTCAGTTCAGTTCAGTCAGTTCAGTTCAGTTCAGTCCGTTCAGTTCAGTCAGTTCAGTTCAGTTCAGTCAGTTGAGTTCATTCAGTCAGTTGCTTTCAGTTCAGTCAGTTGAGTTCAGTTCAGTCAGTTCAGTTCAGTTCAGTCAGTTTAGTTCAGTCAGTTCAGTTCAGTTCAGTCAGTTCAGTTCAGTCAGTTCAGTTCAGTCAGTTCAGTTCAGTCCAGTCAGTTCAGTTCAGTCAGTTCAGTTCAGTAAAGTCAGTTCAGTTCAGTTCAGTTTGGTCAGTTCAGTTCAGTCAGTTCAGTTCAGTTCAGTCAGTTCAGTTCAGTTCAGTCAGTTCAGTTCAGTTCGGTCAGTTCAGTTCAGTTCAGTCAGTTCAATTCAGTCAGTTCAGTTCAGTTCAGTCAGTTCAGTTCAGTTCAGTCAGTTCAGTTCAGTTCAGTTCAGTCAGCTCAGTTCAGTTCACTCAGTTCAGTTCAGTCAGTTCAATTCAGTTCAGTCAGTTCAGTTCACTCAGTTCAGTTCAGTTCAGTCAGTTCAGTTCAGTTCAGTCAGTTCAGTTCAGTTCGGTCAGTTCAGTTCAGTACAGTCAGTTCAATTCAGTCAGTTCAGTTCAGTCAGTTCAGTTCAGTCAGTTCAGTTCAGTTCAGTCAGCTCAGTTCACTCAGTTCAGTCAGTTCAGTCAGTTCAATTCAGTTCAGTCAGTTCAGTCAGTTCAGTCAGTTCAGTTCAGTCACTTCAGTTCAGTTCAGTCAGTTCAGTTCTGTTCAGTCAGTTCAGTTCAGTCAGTTTAGTTCAGTCAGTTCAGTTCAGTTCAGTCAGTTCAGTCAGTTCAGTTCAGTTCAATCAGTTCAGTTCAGTCCAGTCAGTTCAGTTCAGTCAGTTCAGTTCAGTAAAGTCAGTTCAGTTCAGTTCAGTGTGGTCAGTTCAGTTCAGTCAGTTCAGTTCAGTTCAGTCAGTTCAGTTCAGTTCAGTCAGTTCAGTTCAGTTCGGTCAGTTCAGTTCAGTTCAGTCAGTTCAATTCAGTCAGTTCAGTTCAGTTCAGTCAGTTCAGTTCAGTTCAGTCAGTTCAGTTCAGTTCAGTCAGCTCAGTTCAGTTCACTCAGTTCAGTTCAGTCAGTTCAATTCAGTTCAGTCAGTTCAGTTCAGTCAGTTTAGTTCAGTTCAGTCAGTTCAGTTCAGTCAGTTCAGATCAGTTCGGTCAGTTCAGTTCAGTACAGTCAGTTCAATTCAGTCAGTTCAGTTCAGTCAGTTCAGTTCAGTCAGTTCAGTTCAGTTCAGTCAGCTCAGTTCACTCAGTTCAGTTCAGTCAGTTCAGTCAGTTCAATTCAGTTCAG